>NW_023494810.1:29354631-29989631 GCF_904425465.1 Colossoma macropomum | reverse complement strand
GTGCTCGTTTGATTGGGTAATTTTAAAGTGTTTGCAAGCCTGTCGTGCGTTTGTGCGCGTGTGTGTGTGTGTGTGTGTGCGCGTGTGTGCGTGCACCTGAGGCACCTGAGGCCACGGTGTCGGAGTTGTGCAGTGCTGCCACTGATGACACCCAGTTGGGCTCTTCCAGCCCGGCGCTGCCATGGAGACCATGGGCCTGCTTCACCTTGCTCACCGGCCTCTTCTTGTTCACAGACCAGATGCACACACAGCTACACAAACACAGACGGAGTCATACAGACTTCTGTTAACCACAACAACAGCTTTTAAAATGTAAAGTATAGAGAATAATTCCACTACAGTGATACGGCTAAAAATATAATGCTAACTGGAAGCTCAAACTTTCATTCACTGTTTGCCTTGTTTAAGAACCACAGACAGCCTTTAAACGGCCCATACAGCAGAAAACTCAATTTTCACTTTTTCTGAAATGAAATAGTTTGATGTAGTACATCAAAATACTGTCCACTGCCTAGTTTATAGTCTACAGTACAGCCTATAGACACCTATAGTCAACAGTCCATACATGGAAACTAAGCTGCCCGGTTTTAATTCATTCTATCTGTGATGCCATAAAACCATTCACATACATCCACTAATCCAGCTGAAGTTATAAGGAGCGTTTCAGCCAGGACTGCTTTCTGAATGACGCGCAATACAGGGCAGCCATTTACATATATCAGTCTTAAAGGCACAGCAACAAAAACAGTCTGTTTAATTCTAAATAATTACAATGTAAAGCTGAATTATGACTGTTTGAGCACAATCATGACATCAGTGAGAAAAATAAAGATATTAGATAACTGTAGTACATGGGCCATTTAAAAGTGTTCAGAGACAAGAACTACAGTTAAAGTGCTACATAAACTTCAACTGAAATCAATGAATTTGACTTCATACCCGTCGTCACCACCTGAAACCATGTGTTCTTCGTTTATGAGCTGAATACAATCGATGGAGCCCCTTTAGATACAGACAGAGAGAGAAAAGAGCAAAGGGGGGGAAATAAACAGAAATACATGTAGTCACTTCGTTTTAAATCACAGGACGATCTGACCGAACGAGAGTCAATCTTAGCCTTCCGATCGGGCTCTGGAGTGATCAGAGATCCTCTGATATTTTCAAACCTGTTTGACTTTTACGATTTGAAACGTTCACAGGTCCGGTAGTGCAAGAGGGTCAGCGAGGTAACTGAATGAGTAATTCGGACAACAGCCAATGAGAGCTGAGAAAAACGCTGAAGAGATACAAGCATGCATTCTACTACGCGAGCAGCCAAGACTGAGGAGCTGCTTATTGAGTTCAGAGCAAAATCAATACTCTCTTTACAATTTCAGTTCAGCAGCCAGTTTGTGGCCAAATATTTCTCCAGTTCTGACTGTGACACCTGCGTTTCAACCCCATATTCATCCCCAGTTTGCATGTTCGCTAGGTTTCTTGCGCATGCATGAAAACACAAGCAGGTCCAGTTTAGTTTAGCTTTGTTTGTATCAAATGATAGCATGCGGGTTCTGGGGTTCTGAGTGCTTTTTGTAGCAGAAACGTATGGTGCGTGTTGTGCTCTCTCCTGTGCCTCACTGTTTGGTGTACATGTCCTCACAACAAAACAGAAGAAATGCTGTTAAAGACAGACATCAAGAGTGCGATGCTCTCAGTTTTTGAAATCTGTTTAAAAAGCTGTGTAAAGGGCTCCCAAGTGGCACAACTGTGTAAGCGTTGGCTCTATTATCAGGAGATCTGTGGCCGGGAGTCCTAGAGAACACATTTGGCCTGGTTCTCTGGGTGGGTAGTATTCCCCCGCAGCGCAGGGAGCGTGTTCGGCTGTCCAATGACGTTGCGTGAGCGGCACTTCAAAAAGATGCGGTGACGCTTCACAGGTCTCGGAGGACGCCTGTGCTAGCCTTCGCCCTCCTAGCGCTGGTGGTATCATGTGACTGGGGGAGTCTTAACTAGTGAGTTGGAATTGAATACGACTAATTTGGGAAGAAAACTGGGGAAAAATTAAAAAATAAAAAGTTGTGTAAAGTACACCTGATGTGTAAATGTCTGTCAACCAATTTTTGTGAATTAAGAATGATTAGATTTGATGCACTAAACAGTGCTTTGATTCAGTGCTTCGAATTAGCGATTCAAGCACCTTTAACAATTACTACAATGAACCGTTTTACATCAAACCACTCTCAATTACTTTGTATACATCTCACTGAATTATGCTGACATGTTGAAACTTTAAGTTCCACCGATTTAAGACAAAGCAGATGAGATGGTAGCAGCATCACTACAACCAGCAAAGCCATTTGTTTAACTACATTTGCTAGAAGTAGAGTGTTACCACATCAAGTAGCTTTCCAGAAGTATTTTATTGACCAATGACCACAGCAGCATTGATAAACATAACATGCTTTAATTTCCCTGAACTACAAACACACATTTTAGTCAAACAAGTCATGTATTCTGTGTTGTTTACTTGGAACCGACCCTTCGCTAAGACCCTTATTCATTAGTTACATCTGACCAGCTTTCAAGCCCAGCATATCAACAACAGAGTTCTCATTTCACTCAATATTCATAATCATTTAGGATCAATGCTTTCAAATATACATTTGATGACTACATACATAATACTGTGATCTCTGAGCTTCACAGCACTAAAAAGACAAAGATTCACAAAGTCTCATCAAACAGCAATCCATGTAAATCAGTGGCTCACAGGCCTGGTCCTAGAGCACCCAGCGTTGTGCACACTTTCCTGCTCAAACAGCTCAGGAAGGGCTTATTAACTAGCCAATTAGTTGGATCAGGTGTATGGAGATCATATGCAGAGCCTCCAGGACAAGAGCGGAGAGCCACTGATGTAGATGAGATGGAAATGAAAGCGCAGCATTGCTTCTGTATCTGCAGGGTGAACGTCTGATTATATGAATTTTAAGTAAAACATTTAGACGAACTGTTAAACTGGCAGGTCATTACAATTTTAATTAGCATCATCAATCATGAAGCCTCTTCAGCTACTTTTGCCACATAGCTAAAGGGGAGATTTAATGTAGTTAAAGTGGAACAGACACACTGTCAAATGGTCTTGATCAATTTTCAACCCTCGAAATAAACACAAATCATGACATTATGCACTAGACTCTCAGAGATATTGCACTGTTTGATCCCAGAACCTTTAAAGCTTAATTCCTACATCTCCCAGAGTTCAGCTGAGGGGGGTGTGGCTCTATAAGCACAGCACAGGCATGGCCACACCCTCTTATCTACAGCTATTTCCTTAGCTATGCTAACTTTAATAAAGATCTAGTTCAGTCGGTCAATTCACATTCTGGCATGCTGTTGAGGGATAAGCAGGAATACGCCACACTGCTGCTGCTGTAAGTGACAAAAACGGTCATTTGAACTGAGAAACACTTGCGTGTATTTTAAAACACTTCAAGCCGAAGGATTTCATGAAGGATGTTTGGATTTTTGAACCGGCATCAAATCCGGACTGAAAAGGCTGGGCTTCTGAATCAGTGAACTCAGGATTTCTGTGGACACTCGACAGAAACAGAAAACCAGAGCTTGCTTTGTAATTTTTCATTCATAAGCCGACCTCCTAGACACCAGTGTGTGCTTTTTGTGCTGTAGCCACAATGCTCTCTCTTCCATCACATCCAGTGTGAAGTCATATTGTTTTCTGGTCATTCCACATTCCCTGTTGGTAAGACTGGACGGTTACAGATAAACTGAGTGACTAGGGAGTATATTGTTGGTCATTTCTGGAAGATGAGTCCTGACTCTCAATACATGACCAAAGACATCCCTGGTCTGTTTTTTCTCCCCTTTTTTTTCTCTTAAACGACTTTGACAGTAAAAAAATGTCTTTCAAACCTCTGGCATGACGCAGCACCTTCTTATGTTTAAAAACAGCCAAATGTGACAGTTCTGCCAGAATATCTAGTACCTTAGCTAGCTAGTTATTTTATCTAACTTGACCAACAATGGATGGGAGGATGAGAAGTGATGGGAAATAAGGAGAGAGGAGAGACTCACTCATGACCGTGAAAGACGAGCTGGGACTCCTCTGCGATTTTCCACACTCTGATCGTTCTGTCCCGCCCCCCGGCCGTCACACACCGCTCACGGCCCAGGCAGTCCAGACCTGTGATCACATCCTGATGGCCAAACCTAAAGAGAGACAAGCACGTGTACACATGTATAACAGATTCACACAAAAGAAGCTCCATGCAATGAGATTATAGTTTGTTTTAGCTATAATCCTAAACCAGAGAAATCCCGGCATCAAGACAATATCAGCAGAAAATACTGGTTTGGATATCGGAGGGAAAAATGAATGAATCTGATCCAACCTTGTAAGAAATTAACCCTGAAATTGCACTTATTCACTGTGTGACTTCATCTTGTGAGCTATGCATTTGATCCTGTGGAGTGTTTAGTCAGACCATGAACACCTACTTTTAGATGTTCATCTCATTTTAGCACAGCTCATTTTAAGGTTTAGTAGATTTTAGATGCCAAGCACCTCAGGGACCTGGCTTGTAAATCACTCACTCACTCTCGTTTATCAAGGCTGAAAACTCTTCCAAAGGGGCAGCTACTGGCACTCAAAGAGCTTCTGGTGCTTTATAAAAACAGTGCTTTGCATTAATGACCTGGTGCGTCTTTGCTAAAAGCTAAAATATCAGATTGGTGTCAGTCGACACTCAGGATTTTGATATAGGAATCGGTACTAGAAAAGAAACTGCCATTTCAAACCCAAGCCCTGATGCTCAGGCTGAGGATCTGTACTCACAGAGTTTCTACATAAGCGTTCTCATCCACATTCCACACTTTGACCGAGCGGTCATGGGAGGCACTGTACAGGTCATGTGTTCCTCTCCTGAAGGCCAAACCCTGAAAGATGAACAAATACAACCACAAATACAATGATGTAGTATAAATACAATTAAGCATGCGCTGAAGAGTTTTACATCATCTAAACCGCTTATTCTTCTGGGTCACGGTGGGGTGCTGGAGCCTATCCCAGCTGTCATTGGGCGGAAGGCAGGATACATGTATGTATGTATGCATGTATGAAAATTTTTAGCTTAAAATAATTAAAAAGGCAATTTGGGTTCTTGGCCAAAAGAGAAAAAACAGTGAAAATGTTGACTGAAAAAAAGTGTCAAATCTATAACTTTATAAATAATTTTAATGATACTAAAAATGAGAAATACTAAAAAAATGAGACCCAGACGTGTTGAAACAGTCTGAGTTGCAACAGATCAACAGTGAAAGCATCAGCCGCATGGAACTATTTCACTGTTTCTACGAGGGACATCAGACATGAGGTTTAATCGCTGTTCAAATGAAGTATCAACCTCTCCACTACAGGTTTGATAACACTTGAAAACTGCTTGATATGCAAAATACAGAACAACAGAAGCAAAAAGGAAAGTCCCTGTAAGAATGTCAACACCAATCATATCCTTAGTTTTTAAAATTACAAAAACTAACAGCAGCGCCAAAGTGCAAAGTATAGCTAAAAAATGCTAAAATGCACTGCCTTGGATGACCAAGGTGATACTCTATAGGCACGTACTGTAGTCTACACACTATACACGTTTATTTTCTCTAAACTGTTGTTCTTCGTCAGTTTTTTTTTCAGCCAAGCGTGCCCTGCCTGTCAGTTTCAGCCAAGAATTTTCATTTCAGTGCAGTGGAATCACAATAATATAACACAAAACGCAAATGGACAAACATAGTTCAGAGAAATGACAGTGGAATTACAGTTAGTAAGTAGTTAGTAGTAACATCTCAGTGTACAAACAAACAAGGAAATGAAATGAAATTTGTCAAAGCTAGAAAATTAAAATGAATGAATCACCAACAGAAACAGCTAAAGAGAGAAACAATGTCTTTCACAACAGAACAGACTCTCCTCACCGATACAGCATCTCTGTGTCCTGTGAACTTGTAGAGAAATTTACATGTAGCTGCTTCCCAAATCATGATCAGCTTGTTCATATCTCCCGTCGCCTGTGAAAGACAAATCCAGCGTTTAAACTCAGCACCGTAATGTGGCTCTAAGACACAATCAGAAAGAACTCAAGTGGAGGAGGCAGTGAAGGCTATAAGACAACAAGTGATGAGACGAACCAGGTTCATGTTCGCCTTTAAAATGGCTCAGTTGTGTACACTATGTGGCCAAAAGTTTGTGGACACCCCTCCTAATCATTGGGTTTAGGTGTTTCAGCTTTGCCTATTGCTAACAGGAGTGTAAAATACAGCACTTGCTAGCCAACTGTTGCTAAAACACTGTTAAAACAGCTGCATGTAAAATGTACCTGAACAGTTATTAAACACTTAGCAGTAAGAGAAACAGTGTTAGAGCAGCATTAACTATGAAAATAAGGGTATCAAGACAGCATAATATGGGGTTTTCAAAACATCAAATCAGGTCCAACAACACTACAGGTATCAGTTTAGAGTTAGTTACAATATACATAGATTTAAAAGCGCCATCAAGTCAATTTCCACTCCTGCTGACCAGATCGACAGCATTTGTCCAGAACATCCCACTTTCTGTTTGGGTTTCAGGCTTATTAATGATTTGTTTATGATTCCTCTGATTGTATTTATTCCTGTTGTTTCTGGCCCTCCTCTTTCTCTTTTACCTTCAACTGTCAAATGTCTATTCCAGCAAACTGGTTCTTCTCATATGTTTAAAAATTTAGCTTTAGTTTGGTTATCTGGGCTTCAGTGAGGGGGGTGTTTGATTTGGAAAACAATGTATATCACTGTTGTCGGAAGAAAACCTTGTGTCTCCAAAATGGTATCTTTACAGGAGAAGGAAAAAACATGCTTTGATTTTAATGTAAGTCAATGGAACCAGAATTTATTCCAAGTCATTTTGGGCCGTTTGTTTTAGTCCATTCATCATGAAATTTACACACAATGTGAAGGACAACAGGCACTTTCAGATGACAAAACCTGAAAAACGACGACAATGGAGATATGTTTATTTTCTTCACCATCCAAGGTTCTCTCAAGAGTCTTTCCCAGCACAAGTTCAAAGGCCTTCATATTTTTCCTGTCTTGTTCTTTACATCCTTAAAGACCAGAGCCTGGAAAATTCTGAAATTCATAGAGGAAAATCATAATATTTGAATACTGCAATCTGTGTCTATCTTCACTGCTGAATCCTTTGTTGTCAATAACCGATCCAGTTAGGCAAAAGCAGCCCATCACGTCCACATCTTCACCATCATAACCTTCATTTTCTTCATACTGAGCTGAAGTCCCATCTTTCCACCTTCCTTACAAGGATCTTCGGGTGTTTTGTCGTCCAGATACTGAAGGCTGCTGATGTTGAGGTTGTTCTAACACCTTCATACTCAACATTACATGGCTAGGATTAGGATTGAGGGCAAAAAACTTCAGGACATCCCTATAGATTACATGGAAGGCATCCAGACCAGAACGAGGCTCATTTTCACGCTTCTGCATAAACCGCTTTCCCTCACCAGGTATTTTCCGTCTGAAGAGATGGCCATGCAGAGGATGTGTGCTGTGTGGCCGACGTGCCGATCCTCCGTTCCCTTCCTTCCACCTGCAATCTTCTGCACCTTCTTCCCACTCTCCACCTCCCCTGCACACAAACACATTAAAACAAACACTGTAACCTCTACCCACGTGAGCAGAGGTCAGCAACCCAAATGTTAAGAAGAGCCATTTTATCCTTTCAATAAAAATCAAACCACCTTGGGAGCCACAACATTTCATGTCCATTTCACCATCTTGGCTGTAAATCTGTCTCAGTGTAAGCTAATGTCCTAGTATAGGCTAAAAAATATAACAAACAAAAACTCAGACTTACTTTGCTCTGCCTTAAGCTTTAGCTCAGCTATAGCCGCTTTTCTCACATCTCCAGCAGGAAACTTTGCCGCTAAAGTAGCTAAAATACTTTCTTGTAAAACGTCTCTCAATGTTCGACATTTTACGAGGCTGAAGTCACTTCTCATTCGCCAGCTTCCTGTACGAATTTTCCCGCTTCCATCTTACATGGTGCCTGTAACTGCTGCACTACGTAAGGCGGAACGAGAAAATTCGTACAAGAAGCTGGTGAATGAGAAGATGAATTCAGCTCCATGACTTTTTAGTGTTTGACAGTTTCTCGTTGCAGATTAAACGTATCAGGAAACCAGCTGGAGTGATTATAAATGCAAATTATCGATGTTATACTTGCAGTACAGCACAATGAAATTGTGAGCTGGGGTCAGCCATGATATAGAACCCCTGGAGCAGAGAGGATGAAGTGCCTTGCTCAAGGGCCCAACAGCAACTTGGGGGACCCGGGAATTGAACCCACAGGCCTGTAATCAATCGGCAGAGCTCTAACCACTAAGCCGACACTACCATAAGCTTATGACTAAATTAAAAAATATAACCTGGCACAAATATGACACGTTCTGAAGCTCATACGACACTCACATTTGATGATGGAGCAGTCTTTAGACGCGGAGAAGATGTATTTCTCATCTGGGGTGATGACCAGGCACGTGACGGACAGTTTGTGTCCTCTCAACAGCCTGATTTCTGCAGGATCCGGGGCTACAAGCTGGACACAAGGAGAACATAGAAACATTATGATGCATCCCTGCACCAGAGGCCTGTCTCATTAAGCACGTTCAGCTTCTACAGGGTTCCTGACTCAGCGTCAGCTTCACAAAAGCTAACAAATGCAGCCAAGCTTAATACTAAATAATTGACCCAGGATTAGATGCTAAAGCTGTTTCTAATCCTCACGCATGCAAACGTGAAACCATGTTTTTGACAAACAGTGAATCTCGTGAAACACGAGGAGTCGAGCAGCTTATGTAAGGAACGTAAGAATGAAAGGAATGTAAATATGTAGAACAGTGGGGTTTAACAATACACAAAATTATACGTCTTGCTATGATACATTTGTCAAATACAGCCAAATTAAGGAGTATCTGAATACACACTATGTACCATGAGCAATAGGGGTGCAACAATATACATATTCTCATATTTTATATTAATTAATGACTTTCGAGTCTGTATTCAGACTCAATTTGACCTTTTGATATTTTATGTATTCAAAGTATCTACATTCTACACTCTATAGAACTAGTTCTCAAATAACAACAATAATAATAATAATAACAATAATAATAACAACAACAACAGCAATAATCAATTTAATTTATATAGCACACTTTTCCTGACAATGTTAACTCAACAGAAAAATGAACCAAAACATAAAAACATGTCTAAAAAGAGTCTTAAGGTTCTACTGATCCTGAATTTCTTATAGAAAAAAATAGAAAAAAAACCAAAATCTCATCTAAAACTCATCTAAAATTAAAAGTCTTAAGATTCTTCTTAAAAGATCCAGAGATTCTTTGTGTAGTATTGTTTGTTTCCTCAGCTATAAAGGAATATTTTCCATGTGAGTGACTGCAAGTTCACGAAAATATGTGACTCGAAATGAACCAGAGGGGTCCACTTCCATCAGAAGGCTGCTCCTGATTGGTCAAAAAACTTGGTCTGATAGCTGTATATGATCCCAGATCCCAAATCCCAAACAACCCTGCCTTGGAGCACGTTAGGCATGCGCTATACACCAACATGGTGACAGAGCGCACTAAAAAGTGATCCAAAGTAAGCTTGAAGTTAACTCCCTCAGCAAGAAACCCTGCTTTGTGAGGCAGGGCAGTGCCTCGAGGACACAGTAAAGCTCAGAGGAAACGAACATCAGAAACTTCACTCACCTCTTTAGCTATCAGCCTCTGCAGCTTGCCTTTCTGCTCCAGCTGTTCGGAAGCACAGAAGTTAAAAAAGTTATAACATGGTTATAAAGCTGAGCAGAAGTATGTAAAAATACAAAACAACAGCTCATGATGTCGTACCACATCCTCCTGTAATCGTCCAGCAATCAGGTCTGACTCGAACTCCTCAGCCTCTGCCTTTTTCTCCTCTGCATCCAAAACACACACATTCAGCTTTAAAAGCATACTTAACAAAACCTGCAAGGCCGTAAGTGAGTGTGTTTACATGCACTTTATAACCTGACAACAGCAGAAAATCAGACTGTCATTAATCCAATCAACACATTCACATGCATTTGAGTAATCAGATAGTAGGGAAACTCCAGGTCTACATGAGTCAGACAGTAATCAGATTTCTGCTTTGTAACCAGCCAATAAATTCACAGAAGGAGACGTGACGTAAACGTAATGTAAAACTCAAACTTCATACCTTTTTTTTAAAAACATTGTGCTACTGAAATTATGAACATACATCATCTAGAAGATGAAAAATATTTAAATCCTTCATTTTGTTAAGCATGCAGTTGGTTTCAGCGTCGCTCCAAAAGCACTTCACTTATTTCCTTGACCGCCGCCTTTTCGCTCATGCGCAGACTGAGAAATCCGAAAGAAATCAGAGTAAGAGTTTACGTGCTCTGAGAAATCTGATTACTGAGCTTAAATCCAGCTCTCTTTGTCGGATTTCTTAATCAGATTTCTAGACCTTACTCCGATCTTAGAAATCGGAGTATGCTGCTTACATGACCATTTGAATAATCAGATAACTGCAGAAATTATTAATTATTGAGCGCATGTAAACACACTCAGTGTCACAGAAAACATTGTTTTCACCTGGGCAGTCACTGTTATAGTCCGACAGATGCCAACTTTTTGTCACAGATATGGATGTCATTTTTAAGGGACTAAAAATGATAAAATTGGTCAATATAAATGTTTACTTATATTTTAGATTTGAATCAATATAGTTTTGCAATCCTGGTTTCTGTTTATTGCCTCTTATTTTTCATTAGTAAAACTCACAAGAAGTGCAGTTTGTTATGAAAAATTCCTCACGGTAAAGGTTAGTTTAGCCTTTTTATTATTATAAATGTGTTTTGAGCTCAAATTCATTAATTCAACCTGTATTATTGTCACCTGTTTAAACAGGTGGCGACTCAAAGGAGGTTGTCTAAGGTTTCATCCCCTCATCAGGAGGTTATGGGTTCAAATTTATTGTTTTTGTTTTGGCAGATCGGAGTTGCAGTTTCACAATGTAAATGACATGAGCCAGTTCACCCGCGCTGTACTTGAATGCTGTTAATACATCCGAACCAAAATATTACATCATAATTCTGCACGGCTCACTGTGCTAAATAACCAGTTGTCTATAACCTCCAATGTAGCACTTTGATTCATGCCATTTAAACAGGCGACTGATTTAAAACTGAAACATTTGAAATGTCACTGTGCCTCACTGAAGAGCAAATAACGTTAATACTGCAAGTTAGGCCAACACAAAACAGCCCAAAAAGGCCAATTGGGCTGTAAAGAAAACAGAATCAGCCATAAAAATGTACTATCGGTGCATCTCTACTGATAATTTTCACTGTTACCGAATAAAAACACAGGCAATAAAAACAGACTTAAATGAGCAAAAACAGATCAACAACCTAACAAAATATTTTACTGGAAAAGATTTTAAAAAATGCATCATCATCATACAAACAGCTACCTAATCACTGCCCATTCACTGAAAAAGTCACTGCTAATGAATTATTGTTTATATGTATAGTTTAAGCGTTTAATTGTGACAGCCCTACTTTTCACACTGATCTCAGATCAGCCTGAGCTAAACCCAATCATCAATCATTGTGGTTGCCAATCAGAATAAACACTCACCCTCCTCTCGCAGCTGCTCCAGGTAAAGTTTGGCCAGTCGCAGCTTCTTCTCCTGAGGCGTCTCCTCGATCTCCTCATCCACCTCCTCGTTTCCTTTCCGTTTCCTGTTCGGTCCATCATCGCTGCTCATAGACAGAGGGGTACAGATGCAGTGTCACCTTATAGCTACCAGAGACCACCCAAACTGGAGAAAAGGGGCTCATTCACATGCTTACCCTTCGTTTTCTGACTCGCTGGATATTTCCTCATTCAGTCGTTTGTTGAAGCTTTTTGAACGTCCTTTTCCACCGATGTTATCACCCTATAAGTACCAAAGGCAAAGAGCATCAGTAAGTGCACTTAAGAGCTAAAACACATCAAAGAGCATTTCAAACTCCTGAATAATTCAGTCCTTCAGATGTAAGCGGAGACATTCAGAGTGGTTTGATGTGAAGTGGTTTATCGAAGAGACTCTTCACAATTTCTTTACGGTGGTGTTGATGATAACCACAATGTCTACAACACAAATACAGCCATATTATTTACTATCCAAACCACCAGTGAACCTACATGTGTCTTCTGAGTTTATATACGTCATGCTGATGATGGTAAAATAGTGGGCAATCTGAAAAGAGAGTTTTAGGGGGACTATTTTGCCTTAGAACACCCTAACAGTTACACATATCCCTCCATGAATAGCTGAAAATAAACTGATTAAAATATCCTTCAGGCATCAGTCACTGTATTCATAAGCATGTCATGTAATAATTTTCTGTGAGGGAGCTTTTAGAGGTGGCTGTCTGGTTCCTATCACCACCATTGTCAACAATTTCGAGTCTGTAAGTTTCTCTGGAACAGAGCATTTCCCACCAAACCACTCTGAACGACTTTGTTGACGTGTTAACCATTTAGTGAAGCTGGAATTCTGAGCACTCGGTGGAGTTCCCCTTTACTGCGTTAGCCTGGGCTGGATTAACAGCTGTAACTTAGTGTCAGTGCAGTAAAACGAGGGGAATAAAAGTGTTCAAGTGTTTGTAGTAAAGGCTGAAATTCGCAGATAACTCTCACCTTTCGCTTCTGACCGGCAGTCCTGTCTCCTTTACCCGGAGCCGCCGAGGCTGATTTCTTCTTAATGAAGAAAGACGACATGATGAACCGCAGCGCACAGTTCACTTCTGTTCTTCACTAAATATATATTTTATTCTCTATTCGACTCGTTTAGTTCAATATTTTAAACCCACATGGGGGACTTGCACATGTAGCTTCCCCACTTTCTTCGTGCTCGCTGTTATAAGTATAAGTTGTCTCACTATCGCCCCCTGCAGCAGCGGAGAGTCGCTTCCCTCCCCTGAACAGCCTAAACAGCGTTTAAAGGGGAATTCCACCCATTTTTCAAAATTTCAGCATAATTCATTAGTTAAGACGTGAAAGTCAAGTGGTTTGGTGTGAAATTATTAAGTGTAGAGACTCAGTGGTGATGATAGGAACCAGGGGTTACAATGACTACAACACAAATACCATTTTATTTACTATCCAAAAAAAAAAAATGTTTTCTTTGGGGACTATTTTGCCTCACAATGCCCTGCATGTCACAAATAAATAAAAATAATTGGATCAACAAGATGTTTTAGGACAAAAAACATTATTGCAAAACTATTTTAAAACAATGTCTCAGGCGTCAGGCAGCGTATTCATCATCATTTCATGTGATACCTTTCTGTGAGGGAGCTTTTAGAGGTGGACGTCTGGTTCCTATCACCACCACTAGTTTCTCTAGAACGGAGCATTTCACACCAAAAAACTCAGAATGACTTTGTTTACATCTTAATCATTTAGACAGCAGCCTGACTGGGAGAGCATCAGACTGGACAATGTGTGCCTGTCACTGCCCCACACTGAGTGAGAGTGCGTGTATAAAGCACTTTGTGGGGACCAAAAATGTCCCCGGGTGACTGAAAGAGTTTTAGTTTTATATTATTTGATAAATACTCAGAACAATATATAATATTAATAAAATTACTGTGCAAAAGTCAGAAACCAGCCTTCATTGAATGTAATTTCTAGTTACAAATGATGCATTTTTGTCAGTTTCTCAAAGAAATCTGCAGACACACCTCCAAAGTTCAGTCTTAGAAGCTGGTTTTGCATTTTCTGCTCCTCACAATCTGAGTAATCTTAACACATTCAGTGATGTTCACATTCAGTCCACTGTTCTGAGAACATCAGCAGCTTCTTTGTTTATTAAGTGACGTGTGACTTATTTTCCTTTGTCTTTCTTATATCAGGCATGTCAAACCAGGGACCTTCTGGGCCAAAGTGCTGCGGAGATCAGCATTTACACTCATCTAATGCTCTGAATTCAGTTCATGAAGGCCTTGATCATTAGCTGATGCGCTGAATCAGGTGTGTTTAATGAGGCAGTGTGCTGAAGTCTGCAGTGCTTTGGCCCGCAAGGACTGGAGCCTGACACATGTATCTTGGATATATATATACATAATATGTTCCAAGTATCTAAATGTTATGTTTGTCATAAAATATTAAATTGTATTATACATTTAAAAGAGTTTAATCCATGTTTTCAACAATCTAAAAATTAATTGCAGATAAAGGTTGTAATATTTCAATCAACAGTTATTGCTGTATATAAAGTAACAAAAAATAAAAAAATTTGAGAGTCAGTATATACCAGTATATATTATGATGAGACTGTATACATGTAAAGAATATAGCTGTTTAAAAAAAATATATTTTTTTTTACAGTCATTATTATTATTGTTATTGTTGTTGTTGCTGTTGTTGTTGTTATCACTACTACTACTACTATGTTACCATTATCGTCATTACATATAAAACTCAGTAGACACGTGTAGGTTCACTGGTCATTTTGCATAGTAAAAAGTCTATATTTGTGTCGTAGTCATGGTGACCCCTATCACCCTCCTATCACCACCACTGTAAAGAAATCTGAGTCAGTAAGTTTCTCTACAGTAAACTGTCTCAGATCAAACCCCTCTGAATGACTTTGTTTATATCTCAACCACTGAACTATCCACGAATTTTGAAAATTAATTGAAGAACCCCTTTAGGACAAACTCATACAGAAAGAACAAACACCCCACAAACGCAGAAATACAAACCAGTGAGAGAGAGTGTGAGTGGGCGGGGTTTAGAGAGGGCATCTTCTCTTGCTCACATGAATATGTGATTGACTGTTGCCATGGGTTACTTGCACCCCCACCACACACCCGGGCCAGCTGTTCTCTCCCTCTCCCTCTCCCTCTCTCTTTCTCTCTCTCTCTCTCTCTCTCTCTCTCTCGTCCCACTCCAGCAGCAGAGCATCTCTGCTGCCGCTCACCTGCTGCATCTAACCCACTGCTCTTTCCTGAGGGGTGATAAACGCAGAGATAACAGTGATAAACAGCCGCTGTTGAATCTCCACACAGATCTATGTGTCTGAAACCAAAAACATCTCAGCGGTCAGCAGGATAGAGCTGGATAACACAGATGCACATCTGGCCATAAGACGCTTTCACAGGGATTGGAGATTTGGGACTTTCACTGACAACCCAGTTCACCTCTGTCCCCCGAGCTGGACACCAGGTAAGAGTTATTCAAAAATTCACTATTATTTTATTCTCATATTTATTAGTGCAGTTTCCAGAGTGCATATGACTCTGCGCCGACTTTGTGATGTACAGAGTTTGCTTTATTTAAATATATATATAAATGACATATATATATATATATATATATATATATATATATATATATATATATATATATGTCATTTGTATATATTTGCAAAATGTCTTTTTTAACTTTTTTACTGTTACTATTTTTCTGCATCATTTGAGCACAGCAGCTCTCCATCATGCTTAATTAAATTAATGGAATAAATCAATGGAAGTCCAACATTACTAGGAAAAAAATCATTATATTGAATCATAAAAGTAAATGAAAAGTAAAGTTACCATTTTTGCAACGATGTGAATAACATATTACATTGATATAATTAATGCCAAAAGTAAGTAAACTGAGAGGTAAAGTAGTGTTGATGTTTTATTTATGTGGAAATTATGCACAGATCTGAATCCAGTTATTGAATCCTGTTTTTTTTTTCCATGTGCACTTTTAAAGGAATACCTTCAGCAGCTGCCCATAGGCTTCTATTACAAGCGTGTTTTGAGAAAACACGTTTTCTGTTCTTTTCTAAGTTTGGGGAAACGTGTCGGAGTTAGTGTCTGTGGTAATCGACCGAGTGCTACAGATAAAGCATATATAGATATGGTTGAAAAATGTTGGAATATTCCTTTAAGAGCATAATATTTTATACTTAATTGAAATTCATTTTAAATATAGCCCTGGTAAAGTTGTCTCGCATTAATAATTTAATCATATCTTAAATTTCACTGTAGCAGAGATGTTGTCAGTGTCATGTCAAAACCTCCTATTTCAGAAATAGTAACTTTACAGAAGGAGGTAAAAATGTGCTTAACTTTGAGTGGAACTTAATGGGACATTTTTTTTCAAGTAATCTGTGGATCATTTCTTTTTGCTCTATTCTTCATGAAATTACTAACAATATGTAAATTACCACTGCTCTGCTTTGGTTGCCATGTATTGTGCCTCATTCAAAAAGCAGTCCAGGCTGAAACACTCCTTATAACTTCACTGTGAGTGGGCGGAGCTAAAATACAGTAGGTTTAATAGACCAAATCAGACTGTATGTAAACATAATGGTTTGCTTTACTTCTGAATGGAACTTGCATCCAGTTAGCATGAAAGCAGCTCAATTTACAGCACAATTTACAATAAATTCAAAGATAACAGACAAAGCGTTGGCAGTTACAGCACATCTTACTTTGTTTGAGTCTGTCCTGTCAAATGTACCCAAGTATGTAATACATTTTACTGACATTTTTCCCATTTTCCAGCTTCCTAATGCAAGTAGAGCTACTCCACAGCTAAAGCTAACAGATGTAGGCTAGCAAATTATTCACTCTTCTAGCTGATGATGAAGTTTTAAGCAGTGTTACATCAACAATAAGAGCCCCATAATGTAAACTAGAGCTTTGTAGAGAGTTTGCCATAAGGTGATGCTAGTGAAGAAGCTAACGCTATCAGCGTTTATGCTAATGGCCACAGGATTAGCATTTTCACTCATATTTTTAAAGTAAACAAAGAAAAATCGACATTCTGTTTGATTCTACACCTGATTTTGTGTAAAGGTAGACATTTGTGTGAGTTTGTGTGCAGAACAGTGCTGTCTCTAATTGTATATTAGCCAAAGAGAAGCTAACTAGCAAAGAAGGTAGCGAATTAGCCAAATTAGCTGTTTTAGAGTGACATAAAACGGTAAATCATTAGTTGTGGTTAATATGATGGTTCCAGCTTTCTGAGCATTTGGAAAATGAACTAGAACCGTAAGTTGGTTCATATTTGGGTCAGTTCTTGTTTTTGAATGTACAATGGAAAGTGAACCCTTTAAAAAATCTCTGCAGTAAGGTAAAGGTATGGCTGGTAAATGTCCATGATTATATAATAAAATTAACCACACAAAGTCATTAAGTTATTGATCAGTTTAATGTAACTTTATGTCAAATAAATATAGCAATCACACGTCAATATACAGTTTACATTCTCATTCACTTACTGGTAATATAAAGGTGTTTAATTGCCAACTAAGGACTGGCTAAATTGTCGTTAGCTTCAGCTGTAGCTAAGTGTTACCAAAGACAGAAGATCCTTCAGATTAAGAGATTAAAAGCCTGAAAACTGAAATAAACGTAAGCAAAATCCATTACAGTTGACATTGCGGCCTCAAACATTCTGCTGCTATCTCCAATGTTTTGTCTATTATATTTGAATTTACTATAAACTGAGCTGGTTCCATGATCACTGGACACAAATCTTGACGTTGATTATATTTGTGACTGAATACTTGTGGTGAATACTGAGGCTGATGGTGAGAATGTGTCTAATAAGGGAGTGGAGATCAGTTTCAGTCAAAGATTTCGTTCAATTGGATTGAATCATTTCCTAAAGAACCATAAACAAAGTGAATCACTGCGAGGTCAGCGGTTTAAGTAGAGGTGAAGAGTTTGTATGTTTGGTCAGGCAGTGGTGTTTACTCTCCGTCCTCATTAGGGACTCCGCTGGACACACAGCATGTTTCATTAACATCCATTAACCTCACACAAGCGCAGGTGTGTGTCATAATCCACACACACACACACACACACACACTGTTTACTCAGCGCTGAGCTTTCCGCTGTGTGTAATTCATGAGTGCAGTTTTGCGCACGTGAAATGACCTTTTTTCTCACCGCGATGGTTTGCTTCACTTATTATGGCTTTATTACTTTTATTATGGCTGCATTTACAACCTGTGTAGTATTATTCAGTATCTTCCCTTCATTACAGCATCCTCTCTTAAGGGGCCCATATGATAGAAAACCTAATTTTCTTCACTTTTTTAAGTCTGATGTAGTGTGTAAACATTGGTTCAGTCCTCAGTGTTTGCAGTCCATATGTGGAACTTAAACTGCAAAAACAGCTTGTTTTAAATTCATCATTTTTGTGATGTCACAAAAGCCAGTTCATTTACAAATCAGCAATAATTGACAAAAACAAATAACTTTCTTTAGATGGATAACGCTGCACTGCTACAACAGTGCTCTGGGCTAATTCTGAGTTATTTAACCAAGATATTGAAAAAACAGAAAGCTATCCCAGATAGCAAGAGGATAGTGGGCCACTGTTGGCCCTCTGACGGTAAAGCTGGCTGCCCACTGGCTTTTTGCTCAGCATTTTCCGGTTGGCCTACTGGTGGTTAAGCAGAGTGTTGGACAAAATGCCACTTTTAGTCACTCATTTTCCACTCACAGCCCAATTTACTTGTTTTGCTTCATTTCTTTCTTTCATTATCTTTTATAAATTAGTTTACTAAATAATTTTAACAGCAATATTATAAATAAAGCTGGTTATGCAGCTCTATCCAAACTAGTACCATGTCAACAAAATCTATTTATATGAGGCCTATTCATGTTTTTTCTCAATTGTTTGTGATACTTGTCACATTTTATTTTCCAAAATAAAAGGCTCTGGATTTAAAATATGTTTGAGAATTAGACTTTGTATGCAGGACAATAATCTGGATGGTCCGAGGGTGGCCCGAGGGTGGACCAGCAGCGGCATATGGTTAGCAGGGTGCCGACCTTATTGACTGATATATGCTCGCTATACTCCATCTTAGTCTTATAGATGTTCCAATATGTTATAAAAAAATAATTCTGTTATTAAGAGGAAATAAAAGTATTGATGTCACTACCAAGGACTGTTTTTATCATTTACCCAAAAATATAAATATACTTCATACTCCAGAACAGATCTGTGATGAATCAATGATTTTAAGAAATCAGGATGATCTTATATAACGGTCATAAACTCAAATAGCGCTGTGCCCTGTTTGCATTAATAACCATAACATGCCAAACTCAGTCCAGCACAGCAGATTACTGCACACACATGTAAAAACATGTCACATGGACACTGAGAGTAAATGGACACAGGATTCCGGGAAACTGGAGTGTGTTTTGCCAGCATTCTGTAAAGCTTGTCCAACCTCCTACTAAAGAACAGGTCTGTGGGCAGAGCATGAATAATTCATAAAGAAATTAAGTCATTTAATGTCAGCATATTTTCAGTCTGTAAGTCAAACATCCTGCTTAGTTCATTTTCCCATTTGTTCCTATGGACCAGGGGTGTCAAGCTGTGATCCCTCCAGGCCGCAGCTCTGCAGAGTTTATCATCCTTCCTCAGTAAACACCCCTGATTCAGCTCATCAGCTAATTAGCAAGGCTACCAGGAGTTGATCTTTGACCATGATTCAGTCTATGAGGTGTAGAGCACTATGGTGCCAAGTTTTACAGGACTCAAATGTGTACATCATTTCCACAAGAAAAAAAAAATTGTTACTGTTGGAACAAAGCCACTGTAAGAAATGATACCTCAGCAAATAAACATACCTTATGTCTAGTCAATGTATCTAATACTGCTCATTTTGAGGTGGTTATAAACTTATTATAAGATTATTTAACTTAAATTCCAAAAATTTCCAAAGGTTTTATTTTGACAGTGTTAATAAATAATTCAGTCTTTAGGTTTACCTTCTGGCAATAACTGTGTACAGTATGTTTTATTCATGATGTGCACATTTAAATCAAGCAGAAAGAACCCGCAGAGCCTTATGGGGCCTGTGGGTATCTGTGAAAAAAAAATTTGATTTTTTGTTATGTTTATTTAATATAGTCCTAATTATTTAGAATTACTCTGCAAATACTAAAGTAATACTCTTACTTCATTACCTTGTAGTTAGAAACAAACTATATTCTTGAAATCAGGATTTTCTTCTCTGTAGTAGATACAGCCGAGTGAGCTCTCTCATTGGTTAGGACTTCAGGAGCTGAACAGAAGGCCTTACGCATTAGTTTAACATGACTTTGACATAATTAGGAAATGTAAAACTGCTACACACAAGGTAAAACATTTGTAAAGGCTTGTACCTTAAAATGTCATTTATAAGCTTCAAACGTCTGTGTTTAATCTAGAATGGCCATATAATGTTCATGTGAATTGCCGTTAGCTTAGTGCTAATCTACTACAAGAAATCCCATAGGGGTGCTAACAAAAATTAGCATTATTAAACTAAAGAAAAAGAAGTACTAAACTGTCACTGGGGTGGTTCTCTTTATGTCACTGGGTGGTACTCTCAAGGGTACATCTTTTATTATTTTTAATAAATTTTTTTTTTTTTAATTTAAAAAATATGATTTTTATTTCCACTTTTTAAAAAATAATCTCTTCCTTCATCGCTTTGGCAACAGTTGTTAATTGCAATTTATGTCAATAAAGCTACTTAAAATTAAAAATTGACAAATTTACAGTAACAACTTTGATGAAGGATGATCTGGTGATTAAACTGTACTTTTACCTAGACAATCTCTTCTACTGTGTTTGAGTTATTACAGCGTATTTTATGCGTATGTTTTTACACTGAAGTGACGCTGTGTTTCTGTTGCATTGTCAGTGAGGAGCGATCGCTGACAGTCTGAAGCTCTGATTGTTGATTTAGAGGAGTGTGTGTGTGTGTGTGTGTGTGTGTGAGTGAAAGCGTGTGGGAGTATGTTTGTGTGTGAGCGCGTGGGTGGTGTGTGTGCGTGTGAGTGTTTGGTGGGGTGCAGGTGACAGTGACCTCACTGTAATGCTAATGCAGCTCACAACACAAAACCTCCCACAGCTGCAGCAAAACAAGCAGCCTCATTATATACTGCCCAATACAGAGAGAGAGCGAGAGAGAGAGAAACAGAAAAAGAGTGAGAGAGAAAGGCAGAGAGAGTGTGAGAGAGACAGAAAGAGATACAGAGAGTGAGAGAAAGAGAGTCAGAGAGAGAGGGAGGGATAGAGAGACATAGAGAGAGAGAAAGAGAGAGGGAGAGCGACAGAGAGAGAGAAGGGAAAGAGAGCAGAAAGAAAAAGGGAGAGAGAGACAGGAGAGAGAGAGAGAGCAGGGAAAGGGAGAGGGGGGGAGAGAATGAGGGAGAGACATAGACAGAGAGACAAAAAGAGAGGGAGGGAGAGAGAGAGACAGAGAGAGACAGTGAGAGAGAAGGAAAAGAGAGAGAGAGAGAGACAGAGAGAGAAAGAGGGAGAGAGGGAGGGAGAGAACATCATGAATAATTCTTACTGATCAAAACTCCCACTCTTAGTATCACAAGTACCAAACTCATAACTTCTCATCCATGCAAGACAAATATTAGATCAACGACTGACTGAGTGAGAAATATGTTGATTTTAAAATGAAGTATCTCATCTAGTATCTAAATCAAGTGTCTCTAACTCCTCAAAGTTTATGGCAAGTTCGAATGTAAAAAGATGAATGTTAGGACAGACTTGATAAGGACTCACATAACTGGTCCACGTTTTCATCAGCAGACCTGACCTGTCAGCTGCAGACTGAGGAATCAGTGCGCCCCCTGGTGGAGGATGGAGGAGACTGCGACCCTGACCCGTACTGTGAGGATCTGAGTGCTAAACGATGGAAGCGTCCGGATTGCCTCAGAGCACTGAACTCAACGAGGCGGAGCTCAACCACACGCTGGAGCATGGCCCTGGCCCCCACGTGCACCTTCCTCCCAGCATGCAGCTGGGCACCATGTCCAACCCTCAGTCCCGCCTGCGGGACCTGACCGGGCTGGTCGCCATGGTGACGCTGAACGCCTTGGCCCTCTTCGCCAATGCTGCAGTGCTGGCTGTAGTGCTGAAAGCTCCTCACCTGAGGAAGTTCAGCTTCGTGGGCCACCTGTGCGCCGTGGACCTGCTGTGCGCTGCCCTCCTCATGCCGCTGGCCATCGTGTGCGGCTCTCCGCTTTTCGCCGGTGTCATTTTCTCCGTCCTGGAGTGTCGCCTCTATGTCTTCCTCAACGCCTTCCTCATCTCGGCCTCCATCTTCACCGTGACGGTCATCAGCGTGGAGCGCTACTACTACATCGTGCACCCTATGCGCTATGAGGCCAAGATGACCCCACGGCTGGCCACCATTGCCATGGTGCTGGTCTGGGTGGCGGCCGCCCTCCTCGGGCTGGCCACCGTCTTTGGCTGGCCCGACTATGGCCAGCGGAGCTCCATCGCCGCTGTCCACTGCTCTCTGCACTGGAGCCACAGTGGCCACCGACGCGTCTTCTCCATCCTCTTCTGTGTGGTCTGCTTCTGTGTGCCGGCCGCTATCATCCTGGCCGTCTATGGAAACGTCTACAAGGTGCTGTTACAAACATATAGTGGACAAATACAATGTTCATACACATGGGAACCCTCTGAGCCTTCTCGGTCTAGAAGGCCTAATGATTAGGAATGATTAAACACATTCATTTTCATTTAATGTAATCATCATGTTTGTATTTAAACTCTGCAAATAGTGCATCA
Organism: Colossoma macropomum; assembly: GCF_904425465.1. NCBI lineage: Eukaryota > Metazoa > Chordata > Actinopteri > Characiformes > Serrasalmidae > Colossoma > Colossoma macropomum. The sequence goes on along the minus strand of NW_023494810.1, from coordinate 29,966,922 downwards.
GTACTCTTAATTAATTATTAAGTTTTGGTCGGAAACAAAAGGGTTAAATTCTTAAAATGCCCAAAGTAAAACTGTCCAATCACGCTCTCCCATTGGTTAGGACTTGAGGAGCTGAACAGAAGGCCTTACACGTTAGATTAACCACCACCATTATTTGGAATTGACAATGGAGTCAACCGATCACGTTTTTGACTTACAGCAGGTGGGAAAAACACTCTAGGCCTTCTGGAAGCTCTAGATACATCACTGGCTGTGAATGCAAGCCATACTCTAGTTAGGTTCCAGTGAGTTGTTAGAAATGGAAGAGCCAGGGCTCTTTATTAAAAGTCACTGTAGAACCGCTGCGTACTAGGTAAAATGTATGTTAACATAACAAGCTTTAAACTAACATAGAATGTCTTTTACAATCTTCAAATGTTCATGTTTAATCTAGAACGACCAAAAATATTCATGTGAATTGCTGTTAGCTTAGCGCTATCACACTAATAGAATCTGATAGGGGCGCTATCAGAAATTAGCATTATCATAGAGGTGTTTTTTCTTATGTTTTGACAGAGTTTTGACTTTTATGGCTTGAACTGAAGGCCTAGCTCTATTAGTCACCACTACTTCACCACTAGGGAACTTCTTATAGAAATTGCGTCTCACAGTGGCAAGCTTTTCAGGAGTAAAGCAAAACTGATAAATGATTTTACAATGATTTGATTATTGTTATTCAAAATGTAATTTGAAATTCAAATTTCATCACAATTTGATTTGATACAACACCATATAAATGTTACTGGAGAGTCTATTTAAACAGTAGTGGAATACAACTAGAAAAGAACTAGAAGGGAAAGTTTGCGAACAAACAAAGTTGGCTTGACAAAGCCGTTGCTATGGAGCCCCAGGTGGTTGCTAGGCAACTGCTACGTTATTCCACGTGGTTGCTAAGGTGGTGCTAGGTCATTGCTACTGTATCCCAGGTAGTTGCTAAGATGTTGCTAAGCCATTTCCACAGTATCCCAAGTGGTTGCTAAGGTGTTGCTAAGCCATTGCTATGTCATCCCAGGTGGTTGCTAAGGTGTTGCTAAGCCATTGCCACTGCATCCTAAATGGTTGCCAAGGTGTTGCTAGGTTATTGCTCTGTTATCTCAGGTGGTTGCTAAGGTGTTGCTAAGCCATTGCTATGGTATCCCAAGTGGTTGCTAGTATGTGTGCACTGATGCATTTTAACATGTCTATTGTCTAATGTTAGCTTAACTGTTTATTTATTTATGTATTTCTGAATCAATTTGTCTGATGCTTGCTGGGGTCTATGGTGCAAGACGTTCTGTGACAACAGAGAATAAAGTATTATTTTATCCTCTCTTATCTTAAGGTGGCCCACATGGCAGCCCGGCAGAGGGGACCCCTGCCCAGCTGGGTGACAGCAACACCTCGACCAAAACGACGCTCCGACTCCGTCAACAGCCAGACCACCATCATCACCACCAGCTCAAGTGCCAGAAGGGGTGCCCATGCCCCCCGTCGGCCCAGGAGGGCGCTAGTGGGCGGCAAAGCAGCCCTCACCCTGGCCGTCATCGTGGGTCAGTTCGTCCTCTGCTGGCTGCCCTACTTTGCTTTCCACCTGCACCTGTCGCTGGGCTTTTCCCACAGCACTTCAGACGAGGCCGAGGGTCCTGTGACATGGCTGGCGTACTCCTCCTTCACTGTGAACCCGTTTTTTTATGGTTTGTTGAACCGGCAGATCAGGGAGGAGCTGTGTAAAATGATGTGTTGCTGCCGCTCTCCAGGCAGACCAGTGCGACCCCCCACAGCCTCCGGACATGAGCCTTCGGCCCACGAGGACTTTCTGCACTTCCTGAACCGGAGTAGCTCTGCAGATGGTACAAGGACCAGTTACCACACAGTGACCCCCAGAACCACACTGGACCAAACCGGCTTTAGGATACCAGGACAAATCCCTGAAGAAGTAACTTAGGCTGTGATTATACTCATTGAAATCTGAACTGTTCAAACTGGATTCAAATGTGAACTGTCCAAATCATATTTCCATTCTTGCAACATGGGCAAACTATTTTATTTAAGATCCCTGAAGAGGTCAGGGATAGATCACTGAAGAGGCCACATAGGCTGTGATTAGACCGAATCATACCTGAATTGATCAAATTTGATTAAAATCTAAAGATTTCTAAAGTCTTTCTAATCTGAAGATTTTAATCAAATCCAGATCTGAATCGTTCACATTGGTTTTAAATCTGAAGTATTCAAATCAGAATTAAATCTGAAGTGGTCAAATCAGAACTGAATCTGAAGTGTTTAGATCAGTTTTAAATCTCAAAAATTCAAAGTACATTCAAATCTGAAGTGTTCAAATCAATGTTCAAATCAGATTCAAATATGTGAATATAAGTGGTTAAATCAAATTAAAATCTGAATTGTTCAAATGTAAATCCCAAATATTTAAACTGGATTGAGATCTTAAATGTTCAAATCAGGTTCAAACCTAAACTGTTTCAAACTAGGTTAAATTCTGAAGCATTTCGATTGGTTTCTAATCTCAAATCTTCAAATCAAATTATAGTCTTAAATGTTAAAATCAGGTTCAAACCTAAAAATTTGTTTTTTCAAATCAGTTTCAAATGTTTCAAATTTTTCAAATGTTACATTTGGATTGAAATCTGAAGCGTTCAAACTGAATTAAAATGTGAAGTGCTTAAATCAGAATCAATCTGAAATATTCAAACTGGATTGAATTCTGAAGTGTTCAAATCAATTTCAAAATCTTTTCAAACTGGGTTCAGATCTAAAGTATTCAAACTGAATTGAAATCCTTAATGTCAAATTGGATTCAAGTCTAAAAACCCCAAATCAGATTAAAACATAGTAACATAGTAAGATTATCTTGCTTGGGTTAACTTTTGAGAAACCCAGTGAACGTCCCTAACAGAACCGAAAAAATGGACATTGTATGTTTATACTTGAAGAAAAAGGTTCATCCTGAATATGTGAAAAATCTGGTTTTGTTGGTGCGTCTGAACAATGACCAAACCAGATTTTGGGCACATGGATGATAAATATTAATTATATTTTTCATAACTTTTTTCACTCCATGTTCAAATTCTGATTTCCAGCTTTTTCAGAAAGTGATCAGATGCCAAAAGTGGATCTTATCAGACAAATCTGATCAAATGAAGAAGAATGTTTGTCCTGTCCGCTGGATCAGCATCCTGTCTGTAGGCATGATTTTGGCATGTGATACTTTGTTAAAATAATTGAGTAGATTCAGAAATAAACAAAAGCTTTTAGGAGACGAGAAATGAGAAATTAGATTTCTGTTGTCTAATTTTCTAATTTTAATGAATTAATTCACATTCACATTGACCTATGTGAAGTAATGTGAATTACTGTTTAAGGCTGTCTAAACTCAAAAATAAATACTCAGGGCAGTTTGTTTTGGGAGCGTCTGATGCTACAGCTTGAGATAGAATACAGGATTGTTTGAATTGCTGTCATCAGGTTTTTTCACACTGAGTTAATGAAAATGAAATGAAATCGTTAAACACTCAGCGCAGTTCGTAACAGGATGCCTTCACTTACAGCCTTAACAAACATCTGACTGATTGTCCAGCTTGTGTTAGGTCAGTAATCTATCAGTCTCCCCTGTTATTTATGTTAACATGTAACATATTTCATATTTTGCTACAATTCTGAAAGAATTCTTTGTTCATCATTTCACTGTTTGTCTCATTTTTCATAACAGCACAATAACATATACAATACTGTGCAACAGTCGTTTGTTTAATTTCCAGTCAAAGCAGCCATCAAGCACAAGCTATTCACTTTCATAAGCTATTTCTAAGAAGATAATCTACTTGCATGAGGAAAATAAGTGAAAAAACAGGAAAAAGTGAAAAATTTAGAAAAATTGTGAGAAGAAGAAAATGCAACTTCCAAGACTGAACTTTGGAGGTGTGGCTGCAGATTTCTTTGCAAAACTGAAAGTGAGTCTCCTGAAAAGAATAAAGGTAAATAATGGACACATATGGACAATATTAAAAAATATCTAATATTTTAATAATAAAATAATATATTTATAATAAAATACTTTATTTAATTTAAGTAGTTATTTAAATTAAGTAGATGTTAGCTTGAAGCTGAAAAATGAATGAATTTGGCTGTTTTGACTGGAAATTTAATGCATGACATTTACACAGTACAGTATATGGTCATTTTTATAGTAATGTTTATGAATAATATTTTAACATATATACGTTTTTGACCAAGAAACACTTTTGCTATCAGACGTTTGACTTTTGTGTACATAATCGGGTCTGTATTTATTGTGCGAAACGATGTTTATTCAGGAAACTCAAATGCTCCGTCACTTGTTTCTGACGCTTTTACTGCAACAATCAATTCTGAAATGAAGCTAAGCTCTTTTGTTTCATTGCTGAATAAAAACCTCCCTGTGAAGAAATGTGACGTCGTCTCTGCAGTGTGTTACACATTGAGTTTCTTTGTTTGGAGGGGATAGTTAGAAATGGAGTAGGTCAGAGGCTGGACAGCTCCTCTGTTGACTAATGCGCCTGCTAGCCGTTAACTTGCCTCGTCGTTGCTCAGTGCGCTCTCTCTTTGGCCTTCACTCTGCTGTCTATACGTCACGTTGGTCCCACTGTACATCACAATGCTTTACTTGTTAATGAATTGTACTGTGGAGAAGACTCAGTTGACGACTTCACTGTTTCATCATGTGAAGTCAAAGTACAACTTGTGTCAGTTATACATTTAGGAGAATTCGCTGGGTTTAAAGAGACACTCTGGTCAAAATGAAATCTTTAGCCATCACTACGTCTTTTCTACACATGCTTACTCGCATCCTACAGTGGTGCAGAGTCATCTCCAGAGTGAGATTTTCCACTTTAAAGACTAGAAAACCCCCCGTCTCATGACGCATCTTGAAGGTTGGAAAGCTACAGCTGCTTCAGTGTGAACGCAGAAGGAAGACAGATGGCTAATGCTAGTGCTAGGAAGCCAAATATCTCATTTCAGCCCTGAATATGTCATTGCATATGTACAGTTAAAATAATTCTACAATGTAAATTGAATGTGGATCACAACAACACTAACTACAGAGGGTTAAAGAACCCATATCATAATAAATATAAGAATTTTCCTCACTTTTTTAAGACTTTCGTGTAGTGTGTAAACATATTTTCAAAATTTGCCATTCATTTCACAGTCTATACAGTCCATGTATGGAAACTAAGATGCATAAAAAGCCCATTTTAATTAATTCAACATTCATGTTAACATGTAACATATTCCATATATACTTTTGTTTCATTTCCGGTCAAAACAGCCATCAAACACAAGCTATTCACTTTTCAGGAGATACTTCTAAGACGATAATCCACTTGCATAAAGAAAACAAGTTAAAAAACAGAAAAAAGTGAAAAAAAAAAAACTGAAAAATTATGAGAAGCAGAAAATGCAACCAATTTCTAAGACTGAACTTTGGAGGCGTGGCTGCAAGATTTCTGTGAAAAACTGAAAGTGAGTCTCCTGAAAAGAAGTTGTGAAATATGTAAAGGGCCTACATCATAATAAAAATAATAATTTTCCTCATTTTTTAAGACTTGTAGTGTGTAAACACATTTTCAAAATTCACCATTCATTTTAGTCTTTACAGTCCATACGTGGAAGTAAAGACTCAAAGAAAGCCTATTTTAATTCATTGAACTTGTGATGTCACAAAAACAACACATTTACATATATCCACCTATTCAGCCTACAGCAGTTTAGCCCCACCCCCACCAAAATGGAGAGAATGGATGACTCAAATGACAGGAAAAACTCATCAGATGAGGAAAGCAACAAGCTAAAAGCTAAAGTTAGCAAAGATAGCTGGATATCTAGATATGTTACCTGAGTTTGGCTTCTTTTCTCTGGCCGAAAGGGTAAAAACATGTTAAGGCAGATTGGTTGACACCACGGGGATTCCCAAGGTCCCAAGGGTTGTATTATGTATTTGCATAATGCATGAAAATGATATAAAATCATGAATTTTGTCAAACTGATGAGGCTGAGCGACGTCATGCTGCACTACAGCACAACAAATTACATATTAAACTACACTTTTAGGCTAGAATGACCTTTCAAAAGGATATTTTTTCAATTTATTTATTTATTTATTTATTTATTTATTTATTTATTCTTTCTCTTACTGTCCACTTATGATATGTACTTTTTTATGCTCCCAAAACAGCCTTAAATCATATTTACATGACCCCTTTCCAATCTCTGTCCTTAGAATCCCCTCAAACACTTTTTTTGTTTTTTAATGTACTTTTAAAACTGATATATGTAAATGAGCTCTGTTCTGATTGGCTGCCCTGTACTGTGCCTCATACAAAAAGCAGTCCGAGCTGAAACACCCCTTGTAACTTCAGTTTGAATGGGTGGGGCTAAACTGCTGTAGTTTGTGGTTATATGTAAATGTGTTGTTTTTTGTGACATCACAAATACAATGAACTAAAATGGGCTTTTTTATGTGTCTTAGTTTCCATATATGGACTGTGAAAACTGGGAAATGAGCTGTAACTTTTAAAACATAACATGTTTACACACTAAATGATGCTCTTGAAATAAATAAAATGAAAATAAATTTTAAGTGGGTAAAATTCTGATTTTTATTATCATATGGGCCCTTTAACCTTTAGAAATCTGTAGATGTTTTGTTATACATTCCATTTACCTTACATAATTATTGTAAATGTACATATTTAACTACATATTTACACGACGAGGTACATTTACATTAGTGTTAAATTGTGTATTAAAAGTTTTGCACTGCTTTGATGCCAAATAATGACTTTCTTTCCACAAATAAGATCATACACATCAAATTCAAATCATAACATGATATTCCCATATATGAAACACAACTTGACACCGAATGTAAATCGGACACAAACGTAATTCATTACGTAACTAACTAAATAAACAATTATGTAATTACATTTAAACAGTTATGCAATGTGAACTGAATGTAAAGCAAAAAAAGACCCCTAACCCTTGCCATGCTCTCTGTTAATAAACAGAAAACTAGTCTTGGGGCAGTTATAACACAGTAATTACAGCAGTTAAGTAAAGGTAACATCACCAACAGATAACATCATCAAATTCAGCTCATATTCATTTGCGTTCGTCCTGTCCGAGTGGAGGATTTAGGAGAAGTCTTGAGTCTTGGCCCTGTTTTGCAGTTATATAAGAGAAAATCTGCTGTGGAACATCTGTCAGAACAGCAGGCCAACATGACCACACACTCACACACACACTCACACACACACACACACACTCACACACACACACTCACACACTACCTGCTCTCACCATGTCATCACAGTTCATGATGACACACTTCTATACAGCATGCTCAAGACCAAACATGGATCCACGCCCAAAGACCTTGACCTAGTAGTGGACAGTATGGGGAAAAATGTATATTATGCTTTAATTATAATTAATTATAATAAATAATGAACCTTTCTGATGGTTTCAGTATGTATTTTCTCAATTAAAGTAAATTTAGAAGCTTAAGTAACCATGTTCTTGTAGGTTTACAGTGGCTTATTATTCCAGGATGTTTTAAAAAGAACTATATTAAACAATCTAATTCAGAGTAAATCTGAACTAGTTTGATTGTGTTGAATAGTAAAAAAATAGAGACGCACCGATACCACTTTTTCCCTTCTGATCCTTAAGTACCGGCCGATACCGAGTACCGATACTGATACTAACTCTATCTAACCTAACTCAACAGTCCTGATATTTATACAATTACATTTTAAAAAAATTTTATTTTGGTAAAATCTGTGCTCTGCATAACAAAGAAAACATACTCCGCTCGGCTAGATGGCATTTACTTCTTGGATTATATTTATTAGATGCTTAAGAAAACTTATTTTTGTGCATTTACCGTATATATTTAGTATTTACTACTTCGACATTAGTAATAAGAACCATGGCGACGGGCCGTGAGACCCCGCTGCTGAGTGACACAGATGACCGATGGAGACACACCAAAGGCGGGGCTAGTGGGCTTGTTAGTGGGCTGCTCTGCTAAGGGCTAAATGTGATGATGTTAGTCTCAGGCTAACACATTAGCCACAAGCTAACATGCTAGTCACAGTACAATGATACATACACTGTAAAGTTACATCCCAAAGTAAAGCACAGTAGTTTAAAAAAAGTCCCGCATAGGTCCTTATGCAGGCCTCTTAGTGACCACTCCACAAGAGGAATAAAAAAAAAAAAATTAAAAATTAATATACCAAATAAAATATTTTTCTCTGTAACTCTGTTATCAGGTGAAGTAGGACTTTGTTATCTCTCTGTTCGTGAAATGTTGTCACTCTGTGCTGAGCTGCTGGTGAGCAGTGAGGGGTGAAAGGCGAGGGGTGAGACCACCTGCTGTGAAAACAATTCACCTTTCCACAAAGACGGCCGTGCCAAGATAAAACAGTCAACTTCAGCTTTTTTCATAGCAAAAAAAGTGACATTTATATTGCATTTATATATCTATATTGCTGTTATTGCTGTTTTATATTGCTTAAATATTACTGTTATTTTACGTGTAATTTCACATGTAGTTTCCTGTATCCTCTAAACAAATGTATCAATTTATAGGGCAAAAAACTTCAAATGTTAGTGACAGACATTCATGTACTGTTTTTAAGAGACATGTCATGATCTGCCTCTGCCTGCGCTCGATTAAGGTACGAACACGCAGGACAGGAGGAGCTGACTGATTATTGGAGAGTGAAAATCAATTAGCAAGAGATTTCCGGCCTGGAAATCCCACAGTGCCATCTGCCGTGATACAGCTGACATATCATCGCATTATACTACAGCCAACTAGAACAATGAGGTCCAGACTGAAGTTCAAAATAAGGTTCATTTCCGAGTAGTTTGCTTTAGATTCAGCTGAAGGTCTGTGACGGAACCGTCGCAGGATAAAGCTGCGTCCTGTGTGGTTCTTTAGAGCTGTAATTACTGCAAAAGTCTGCTATTTTCAGTGATTAAAAAAATGAATCCAAGAGTATTACATCACCAGCTTCACATCCAGCAGACGTCCAAACACAGCAGTTAAGCCAAGAGGTGAACACACACACACACACACACACACACACACACACACCCACACGTGCACACACACTCAGCCATCTGCTGCTCAGCCACACAGAATCCATTAACTTCTTCATATACCACCGTAACTAAAGACAGCATGGAGACAGAATACAGCACTGCTACTGTCACAAGACTCTCTCTCTCTCTCTCTCTCACTCTCTGTTTCTTTCTCTCTTACTATCTCTGTCTCTCTCTCCCTCCCTCTCCTTCTGTCTCACTCACTCTCTCTCACTCTCTCTCTGTCTGTTTCTTTCTCCCTCTCCTTCTGTCTCACTCACTCACTGTCTTTCTCTCTCTCTCTGTTCTCTATCTCTCTGTTCTTACTCTCTCTCTCACTCTCTCTCTGTTTCTTTCTCCCTCACTTTCTGTCTCTCTCTCCCTCCCTCTCCTTCTGTCTCACTCACTCACTGTCTCTTTCTCTCTCCCTATCTCTGTTCTCTCTCTCTTTCTCTCTCTCTCTCTCTCTCTCTCTCTATCTATCTATCCCTCTCCTACTCTCTCGTTCTCTCTGTCTCGTTCTCTCTCTATTTTATCTTTATCTTGCTCAAAATTACCTAATTTTGGTAAAATAGCTAAACGTATAATAGAATTAGTATATTAGTATATATGTACGTATTGCACCCAGTGAGCCGCAGTTCTGCAGACAGAAATGCTGTGTTGATGAGAGAGGTCAGCGGAGAATGACCAGACTTGTTTGAGTTGACAGAAAGGCTGCAGTAACTCAGATAACCACTCTGTGCAATTCTGGTGAGGAGAAATGCATCTTAGAATGAACAATACACCAAACCTTAAGGTGGATGGGCTACAACAGCACAAGACCACATTGGGTTACACTTCTGCTGCAGTGGGCACAAGCTCACAAACACTGGTCAGTTGAAGACTGGAAAAAAGATTTCTGCTGAGGCTCAAAGATGAAAGGGTCAGAATTTGGCACCAACAGCATGAATCCATGGACCCAACATTTGTGCCAACAGTCCAGGCTGGTGGTGGTGGTGTAATGTTGTGGGGGATGTTTTCTCGGCACACTCTGGTCCTGTTAATACCTATCAATCATCGCTTGAATGCCACAACTTATTTGAGTGCTGTTTCTGACCATGTGTATCCTTTCATGCCACAATTTACCATCTTCTAATGGCAACGTCCAGCATGATAATGCACCACTGTCACAAAGCAAAAGTCATCTCAAGCTGGTTTCATCAACATGACAGGAAAGTGAGGCCCTGCCCAGTATTAGCATAGCGTTCCTAATATAGTGGTCAGTGAGTGTATTACATTTACACTAGTCTGCCTTTCAGATTAAATACTTCTGCCAATAATCATGATGATGTAACGTCACATATGACCTCACTGAAGTATGAAGTATTAAGTAATGAAGTCAATACAGCATTTTGACACGGAAGGATGTCAAAGCACAGATTAGAGACAGATACATGGATACAGCAGCTGTGAGAGTGAAATATTTCCTCGTATTTACTCGTTAAGCCGGCCGGAGGGGCTATAAATAGAAAGTTAAGGATGATCTGTTAATGGCTGCAGCGGTTGGTCAGGAACAGCTTTAAAAGCATATTGCGAAATCCTCTGAACATGGCGGAGTATTTTCCACATTATCCCGTCCCCGAGGACATTGGAGCGTGACGTAATCAGCCCCTCTTTCTGTGCTAGGCTCTGCGGACAGTGGTCTTTGTGTTTTGGGTCAGGAGCGGAGACGCTGAGTGGCCATTTGCCTTTATGAAGAGCTGACAGGCCGGCAACCATCGCTAAGCCATTTATCACGTTAGCCATCATGTAATGCTTTTTCCAGCACCTGCAGTGTCACCACAACATCCTTCTGTGGCTCCATTATGCTAAATGATATTAGTAGGTGTTGTTATGTTTGTAATTGCATTGACCTGAGTAGACTGACCATAGAAAATACCCTCACTGGACACTTTATTTACTTGTTCCTACACTCATTGTCCATTTTATCAGCTCCACTTACTATATAGGTGCACTTTGTAGTTCTACAGTTACAGACTGTAGTCCGTCTGTTTCTCTGCATACTTTGTTAGCCCCCTTTTACCCTGTTCTTCAGTGGTCAGGACCCACACAGGACCACCACAGAGCAGGTGGATCATTCTCAGCACTGCAGTAACACTGACGTGGTGGTGGTGCATTAGTGTGTGTTGTGCTGGTCTGAGTAGATCAGACACAGCAGTGCTGCTGGTGTTTTTAAACACTGTGTCCATTCACTGTCCACTCTATTAGACACTCCAACCTTGTTGATCCACCTTGTAAATGCAAAGTTAGTGATGATAGCTCACTCCTGCTGCTCTAGTCCTTCATCAGTGGTCAGTTTCTGACCTCAGGACACCGTTCGCTGGATATTTGTGGTTCTCAGTCCAGTTATGACACTCACTTCTATAGATCCTGATCCTGACCACTGAAGAACAGGGTAAAAGGGGGCTAACAAAGTATGCAGAGAAGGATGGACTACAGTCTGTAACTGTAGAACTACAAAGTGCTCCTATATAGTAAGTGGAGCTGATAAAATGGACAATGAGTGTAGATACAGGGTAGAAGTACAGTCATATGGAAAGGTTTTGGCACCCCTGGTCAAATGACATTATTAAACAAAAGTAAACATAAAATGTGGCTTATGCAAAAGTCACAGCACATTTTATATTGGTTACGTATTATTTTCCCATATGTTAAACTCAAATAAATAAAAATTATGTACTAAAATTAGGTTTATTCCCTGTAGATGACGTGTTCACATATTTTCACTTTGAAAATCAACAAAACATGTAGTTCGACAAGGGGTATGTACATAATAAATTACACCTACACTATATGGACAAAAGTATTAGGACTCATACACATTACAGCTACAGGAGCTTTTATGACTCCCATTCTAAATTCATAGGCATTAATATGGAGTTGGTCCCCATTTGCAGCTCTAACAGCTTCCACTCTTCTGGGAAGCTTTCTACAAGATTTTGATGCATGTCTGTGGGGAATTTGTGCCCATTCATCCAGAAGAGCATTTGAGAGGTCAGACATTGATGTTAGATGAGAGGGGCTGAGGTCAGGGCTCTGTGTGGGCCAGCCAAGTTCTTCCACACCAAACTCACCCAGGCATGCCTTTATGGACCTTGCTTTGTGCACTGGGTTTCAGTCATGCTGGAACAGAAAAGGTTCTTCCCCAAACTGTGCGCACAAAGTTGGAAGTGTACAATTGCCCAAAATGTCTTGGTCTGCTGAAGCATTAAGATTTCCCTTCACTGGAACTAGTGGTTCTAGACCAACCCCTGAAAAACAACCCCATAGCATCATCCCTCCTCCACCAAACTTTACAGTTGGTAAAATGTTTAAAGTCACTGAGCTCTTCAGTACGACCCTCTACTGCCAGTGTTTGTCTATCGAGACTGCAAGGCTATGTGCTTAATTTTATACACCTGTTAGCAATGAGTGTGGCTGAAACACCTGAACTCAATAATTAGGAGGGGTGTCCCAATACTTTTGTCTATATAGTGTATCATCACTGATGTTGAGCCACTGTTTTACACTGAAATAGTCAGTAGGAGTGTTGAGTCTGGGAGCGCTCTCAGCGTTATTCCGGAAAAAAGGTTGTATCCCTTATAACCTCTGCCCAGTATTACTCAGCATTCTGCCCTCACTTACCCTGGACTGACCCTTGTATGGGGTTCACTGTTCCTAATTCCATAAAATCCTTTTTTTAAGTTTTAAGAACTTAAAGTGCAAAAAACTTTTTAAGTGTTTCATAAGACTTTTCATTTGTTTTAAGTGCATCTAATGTAACACGTGTCTTTACAATGGAATTCCACAGATTTTTCTAAATCTCTGCACAAATAAATGGTTACTATGTAAACAGAGCTCCAGAGGTTTTCATGTGAAATGCTTTGTTTTAGAGAAACTCACACACTCACAATTGTTTACAGCGGTGGTGATAGGAACCAGACGTCTGAGGAGCGCAATGCCTCTAAAAGCTTCCTTACAGAAAGTTACTGTAAATGCAGTGGTTATAAATGGGCCTTGTGGTATCTGAGACATTGTTTTACTATAGTTTTGAGAAGGTTTTGGCCTAAAGCATAATAATAATGTAGGACTACATGCAGCCAAAATAGTACCAGAATTGTATTTATTTATTTATTTATTGTCAGATTTTATCACTATTTTATCATCAAGACTACAAATAAACAGCCAGAAGACACACATAGGTTTTCCAATAGTAAATAAAAAGGCTTTATTTGTGCAGTAAAGTTTGTGACCCCTGGTTCCTTTCAGCACCACTGTAAAGAAAGAGTTGGTTAGTTTTCCTACAATGAACCATTTCACATCAAACCACTGTATGTACACATATTCAAAATTTGGTGGAATTCCCCTTTACCTATAACCAATTATAAAACTACATTGAACAATGCTGAAGATTAGAGAAAAGAGCTGTAAAGGCTGGTTCAAGGTTCCTTTGCCTTGAGATGGTTTATAAAACATACTTATTTAATTTCGCAGGGAAATTTAAAGGTTAAGCGAATAACTTAAGTTGTTTTATGGTTAGTCAGTCATGGATCTGAGTTGAGCTGTATTGAACAAGTGGTGGCCCATCCTGGGGTATTTATAGCTCCTGTAGAAGGGGGGGTGCAGATCTCCCCAAGGGGGCCTGTTGGGGAATTCTTATAAGAGCATGCTCACTTTCCTAATATATCCCTCAGCTCGGGCGGCGCAGCAGCAGAAGCTCAGTGCACTTTGGAGTGGATCTGAAAGTGAGCGCCGCCGTTTGTATGTGAGGTTGGGCGCCTGTGAGTGTCCAGACGTCTGGTCGGTGGTCTGGGGCCGCTGGGTTCATGACCGGCACCATGATGCGGAGCACGGCCGGGGTAGAGACGGAGATTGACCTGGGGGACGAGGGCGACAGCGAGGACAGCGAGGGTCAGCAGCCGTGGAAGACGCAGCTGGCGACGGTGATGGAGGAAGAGGAGGAGGAGGATGTGGTGTCGACGCAGAGCGACACCAGGCCACTGCTCAACGAGAGGGACCCACGGCAGATTAATGAATGCCTGAAGGTACTCAAAGTCCCAGAGAGCAAAATATTAACAAATATTAATATTAAAATATTAAATATTAATAACACTTAAACTAAACTTGAGTGTATTAAACATCCAGCAATGCTTGAATGAACAATATAAGATATAAATATGATAAAACACACACTGATCAGAGCTATCTGAGAACTGGGTGGGCGTGGCTAATGAGTAGCTTGATTGACAGCTATCTGTCCAACACTCCTAGCCTGTTCCACCACTAGGAACTAAAATCATTATCCAGCTTTTATTTGTCGGTAACTGGACAAAAAAAAGGACGAACAGATGGACGGATGGATTGATAGATGAAGCAACGCGTGAATAAAGGAACGGACGAATGAACAATGTTGGTGTTGGATAAACAAACGAACGGACAGCTAGTCAGGTGGTCTAGCTTGCTAGTTTGTGGGTTAGCTTTAGCTCGCTAAGTTTCTCTGACGCTGAAGCTGTTCTGTGTGGGTGGGACCAGTGACGCAGCCTTGTGATTGGTCAGGGGAATGCTTACAGGAGAGTTACCCAAGATTAGGACTGCCCAGTTTACATTGAGAGTAATGTGGTAAAATATATCGGTCATTTATTGGTCATTGGAACATCGTTCAAAGGGCATACTTAGTACATCCTTACTGTTTACCTGCAAGAACAAGTTTAACCTAATTAGAAGGAAAACACAGATTTAGCTTCCCTGTGTCTTTAAAGAGGGATAGTTCAGCAAAAAGTCAAATTTGCAGTTTTCTCCTGACCACACACTGCAAAAAATGGTATCTTGTCAAGTAAAATTACCTTATAGTCAATAAATCTAATATTTCTTGAGATTGTTGTAAGCTTAATGTAAGATTATTTACCCTATGTCTACACATTTTTTACTTGTTTTGTCATTTTATGAAGTTAAAATTATCTCACTATATTGGCAGATAATTGTGCTTGTTTTAAGAAATGTGCTTGAAACCAGCAAAAGTATCTTCTAGTATAGTGAGATAATTTTACTTGATAGAATTACTTATAAAGGACAGAAACCAGATGACCGGATGGTTTAATGCATCTGAAAGCTACCTCACTGAGGTATTACGCGAGCTGTTGCTACCCGATGGCTGAGACATCGTTTTATGTTAGCTTCGAGATAAGTTTTCTTAATGCGGATGCTTTCGTGGTGGAGAAGTAAAAGCAAGCCATTGTGAG
The DNA here is from genome assembly GCF_904425465.1 of Colossoma macropomum. Classification (NCBI taxonomy): domain Eukaryota; kingdom Metazoa; phylum Chordata; class Actinopteri; order Characiformes; family Serrasalmidae; genus Colossoma; species Colossoma macropomum. Next base: position 29,951,494 of record NW_023494810.1, on the reverse strand, counting down.
GCAAATAGTCCCCATAATAGCCCCCCAAAACACCTGTAGGTTCACTGAATAGTACATAAAATGGTAATATTTGCATTATGGACACTGGGACCCCTGGTCCCCATCACCACCACTGTCAGTAAGTTTCTCTACAATGCACCATTTCATGTCAAGCCATTCTAAATCACTCTATTTACATCTCAGTGGTTGAAGTTTGCTGAAATTTGGAAAAGAAACCCCCCAAATTAAGATGTGGGTTTAAGGTAGCAATAGATTTAAGGTGGCAGGAGATTTAAGGTAGCAGTGAATTTAAATACCAGGCAGAATGTAGCGCTATAGCTCCTCTCGAGATATCTCTGCTTTAAGTGGAAATGAGAACCTTTGTCTTGGTGTTGCAGACAGCTGGTGGCTTCAGACAGTTGAAGGATGAGTGCAACACGTGTTCGATTCATTTCGGAAAGACAATTTTAGCAGCACACAGAACAGACTTTTCCGCAACGGTGACAACATCAAGCTCTCTAACACAAACAGCTCAGAAAACATTGTACAACAATAAAGGGTAACACTTTACTTGACTTCTCCTGATAGGGAGACTGGGGAGCAGCAAGTGACTAAGGCAAGCAGTTTTTGGGGCAACATTTAACCTTATCTAGATCACTACGACACACTTCCGATAAAGCGTTCACTTCCGTTTTTTTACATACATCATTTTATACATCTTTTTTATGCATCGTCCAGCAATACGTTGAAGCAATATACCATTAGAAAGCTTGAAATCTCAGGATTTGATTTCCACAAACCATTTTATGATCCATTATTCATAACAGTAGCAATGATCTCATCTGCAACACCAGCAACGAATGAGCAAACACTAGCAAATCTGACCTGTGAAATGTGCTCTAAAGTATTCGCCAGTATTAGTCACTAGATGAGCATTAGTCACGAAAGTATTCTCCAAACAAATAAGCTCATTTTTGAAAAATGCACCAAATTATACAGCCCATTCCCTTCATATGCTAATGCACCACTGTTGAGCTGAGAGCTGTTTCAGTGGGCGTTTTGTTGGCGGAAGTTGGTGGCGTACAGCGTAGCGTGTGCTGTTGCCCACATGCAGTCATGCTGTCTTGTAAGCTCAGTTCATGACTAGTCTCAGACCAGAAGACTGTGTCCAATAGAAAAATGAATTGGGGAAATCTTCTCTGAATTATTTCAGTAAGTTAAAAAATACATGTCCCTAATTTTAACTCATTTTTGTTATAAGGAATCATGTTTGTATACTTAGGGGTTTTGTTTTGGACACCAAAGGGTAAAAATATTCAAATGCCCAACAGAAAGTTGTCCAATCAAGCTTTTTACATGTGGTATCTAAACAGACACAGCCAAGACAGTGCTCCCATTGGTTAGGACTTCAGGAGCCGAACTGAAGGCCTTACACTCTAGATTAACTACATACATAATTAATAACTGACAGTGGAATCAACCAATTATGTTTTGATTTCATTGAGTGGGACCAATTTAGAGAGGAGAAACATCACTCCAGGTTCTCTTTTACTTCTGGATATGTCATGACTGTAAACATGAGCAGCAGTCTAGCAAAATATCAGTTAAATTACGTTTATTAAAAATAGAGCTGTGTGCCAGAGCCTGCATTCACAACCCACTTCAGGAGTAAGAGTCGGTCACTGTAACAAAAACTGTTAATAATAATAAATTAGGAGGAATCCCATCTGGGATCAGTTCTCCAAGTCAGGACTGGGGCATCACACGGTACTCAACTTTTAAGCTGTTGCTGAACCGAACAGAGCTCACTGAACTCTCGCGATCTCTTGCGTTCTCCCATTACTAGGAGACGCAAATAAACAAACATGAAGCGACTCGCAGCTGCTGCTGTTTTCTCTGCCGTTTGCGCTGACACAGGAAAGAAGCAGCAGGTTTAGGTGGGGCTCATGGTTTTAAAAATGTGATCAATGTGGTATTTTTAAATGTTTTAATTTTTTTTAAATGTTTTTATTTTTAAATGAGATTTAAATGTACATAAACTCAATTGTGCTCGTGCCTTAAACTCCGCTTATTAAAAAGCTTCGCTCCACACGTGAGACTTTTCACCTTTTTTCTTTGTTTACTTGCTGCATTTTCTTCTTTCGTGCTCTCACGTTTCATTGGCTGTTGTAGGAGTCCAATCAGATTGAGTCGTTGACCAGTTTACCTAGATTTCGCTCAGAGTCAGGTCGAAAAAATCTAAATGTTTGATAAACTCTGACTGGTCTGAAACGCAAAAAATCTGAGTCTGCTTCCCTCACACATGACTCGATTCCCTCTCCAACTGTCGCCTCCGACTGACCCAAACATCTGCAGGCTAGAGCCAACCAACACAGACTCAGCCACACTGAGAATCGAGGCTAAAATCGGGGTAAAAGCCGTGTAGTGTGACCCCGGCGTAAGGGAAAACATATATTAATGTCTGTTACAAACTTGAAATAAAACACATGGGATGTCTTTTACAGGCTTCAAATATACACATCAAATCTACAGCAGCCAAAAAATATCCTCTTGTGGCAGCATTAGGTTAGCGCTAACATACTACTAGAATCCCGTAGGTGTGCTAGCATAAATCAGCAATTTGTAGAGGTGGGTGTTTTTCTCAATTTTTGATCACGTTCTGACACTTATGGCCCGATCTGAAGGCCTAGCTCTCAGCTCTGATCTGTCCCAAGAAAAGTGACAGATAACTGACAGCGGGAAAAAAATAGTAAAAGATTTGAGCTTAGACAGTGGCTACTTTAGCATTTCCTCCATTTCGGAGGTTCAGTGCGGCTATAAAAAGCCCCTTCAGAGGTCAACACAGCTAAAGCAGTAACACTACTGGTCGAGAATGCAAATTTGTGTGTCAGTGTTCAAAGTTCAAAGTGAAACTTGGTACGAAACTTCTCACGGAAAATTTATTCTGCCCAGAAATCTGCAATGCAAAATCTCTCAGTGCTGCAAACTCCACTGAAATGAATGTAATTCTTAATTCAGTTATGAACTAAAGTGTCACTGGGCCTCAAAACACAGCAACTCTATCATCATTTTCACACTAGTCCTGATCTTGACTGTACGGTCCACGGCAGTTCTCCATCACAAACCATGTTTAATCAAGCTGTAGGTTTATTCTTTGGGAAATAGATTGGCAGTGGTCTTAACGTTGTTTACTGTCAATAAATAGAGTGGCACTGTTACACTGTAAATATATATTGGACTTATGGGATCATCAGTGCACAAAGAACCAATAACCACAAATAAATATGAATAACAATAAGCACTAGATTGCAATCACAAGTACAGTCTCCGTTTAACACTTTTGTGTTTATATCTGTGGCAGATTGAAATTTGTTCACGTCAGTTCATGTTTGAGAAGACAACCTTCTATTACTACTTATAAGACATGTTATAACACTGCAGTGTCACTGCAAAGCCATCCGCTCTTAAAGCAGCCTGTCTGATGTGTAACTGGTCTGTGTTGGTCAGGTGAGTTTTGAGGACGTGATAGCGGAGCCGGAGTCGGTGCGGAGTGGAGATCGGGTGTGGATCTGGAGTCACGCGCTCTTCGAGGTGTCCCGGGTCTGGTTCTACCGCATCATCACCACACTGCTGGCCGTGCCCGTCTCCATCATCGCTGGAATTCTCTTTGCTGTCCTCAGCTGCCTTCACATCTGGTACTTGTAGTTTATTACTTTTTATGCTGGTGTGTTTAATTTAACACCCAAAATTCCTTGACTTATAACAACGCAAGGCTTATTATGCAGTAGCTACATGGTAAGCAGCGTAAACTGGCTGAGTTGAAGGTCCTGACCATTAAAGGATTTAAAGAGCCCATATCATGGAAACGAGAAGTTTCCTCACTTAAAAAAAAAAAATAATATGAGCTTGTAAAAACATCATAAATCATTATAATATATGCAAGTTAATATAAATACAGTAAAAAGAATTTCTTGTTTTGAAAAAGTAAACTTGTAAGCTGGTTTTGAAACCAATCAGCACTCAGTAGGATTACTGCTACTGAGTGCTGATTGGTCAGCATTACTGCTACTGAGCGCTGATTGGTTGGCATTACTGCTACTGAGTGCTGATTGGTCAGCATTACTGCTACTGAGTGCTGATTGGTTGGCATTACTGCTACTGAGTGCTGATTGGTCAGCATTACTGCTACTGAGCGCTGATCGGTTGGCATTACTGCTACTGAGTGCAGATTGGCTCGCATTACTGCTACTGAGTGCTGATTGGTTGGTATTACTGCTACTGAGTGCTGATTGGTTAGCATTACTGCTACTGAGTGCTGATTGGTTGGCGTTACTGCTACAGAGTGCTGATTGGTTAGCATTACTGCTACTGAGTGCTGATTTGTTGGCATTACTGCTACCGAGTGGTGATTGGTTGTAATTACTGCTACAGAGTGCTGATTGGTTGTAATTACTGCTACTGAGTGGTGATTGGTTGGCATTACTGCTACTGAGTGCTGACTGGTTGGCATTACTGCTACTGAGGGCTGATTGGTTAGCATTACTGCTACTGAGCACTGATTGGTTGGCATTACTGCTACTGAGTGCTGATTGGTTGGCATTACAGTTGATGAGTGCTAAATGGTTGGCATGACTGCTACTCAACATTGATTGGTTGGCAGTACTGCTACTGAGTGCTGATTGGTTGGCATTACTGCTACTGAGCACTGACTGGTTGGCATTACTGCTACTCAACATTGATTGGTTGGCAGTACTGCTACTGAGAGTTGAGCGCTCAAAAAAAGCAGTGTTGAAATATTTTATGCTGTTCTGTGTTCAGAAAATTTGTGCATTTTACTGTATAAAAGTGACTTTTACAAACTGCTATTTTGCACAACAGCTCTATAGCACCTCATTCATTTTGGACTTGCTCGGGTGCTCAGGTGCCCCCTCTAGTGTCTCTGAAGTGCACTCTGAAGACATCATTGCGTGGCAGTTCTCCTCACTAAAAATTCTCAGATACAATCCTTTTAAACAGCACAGATGACCTTAGACTCTGAAATCTGCAGGTGAGAACGCCTCACTCTCCTCCTTTCTTCTCCTCTAGGCTGTTCTCTCCATGTGTAAAGGTGATCCTCATTAACACTGGCTGGCTGGAGACTCTATGGAGCAGCGTTTTGGACATCATCATCCTCCCTTTCTTCCAAAGTGTGGCCAAGTGCTGTAGAGGCATCAGCGTGCAGCTCACACGCCAGTGAGGACGACTCACCAGGACTATGCTGTTTTTTAATGAAAACTCCCACACAGAGCAGAAAAGAGTCACTGGATGTGGTGATGGACCTCTAACGTTCCCTCTGTGGAGGTGTGAAGGCCAGAGGGGACTAGTGGAGGAGTGAGAATATGTTAACTGTAAAAAAAAAAGACATAAATGGACATGCAACATTAGTGTTGTTTATATAAATAAGCATGAATGGAAGTTCCCAGGAGTTCCCAATCTCGATGAGACAAAGACTAGCATAGTGTGGGGTCACCACAACTGGGATTGGGAACCCCCTGCTTTAGAACCTGCCAAGACACAGCCACTGTCAGCTGTTCCAGGGCTAGTGTTAACAGCAAAGAGCATGGTAGCGATGGATACTATACATGTTGGTAGGTACAGTTGTGTTTTTTGAAAGCTTTAGTTCAGCACAAAAAAAATACACAATTTCTAAGACATGTTTAGTGTCTGAAGTTTGCTTCTTTTGTATAGCACTGTAGCTACAAGGCTATTGTAGCTAAAAAGTAACGGAAGCATGTACCCTGCAATTAGCATTGTGCAAACTACACGTCTAAATCATTACACTGCCTGAAGTTAAAGTCAAGCAGAAATCAAAATGTACCCTTTAAACTTTTAGTTCATTAGACAGGATTCATCATGTCACAACAAAATTTTACAAGTCAAAATTCTAGTTTTCTCATAATCTTGCATCAAATTACAAAGACGTTTTCCTGCAAAAGGAACAAAAATGTCTGTTATACCTACATATAAATGTATGATATATATAGAAATATATTTCGCTGTTGTCGGAAGAAAACCTTGTATCTCCAAAATTGTAACTTTACAGGAGAAGGAAAAAACCTACTTTACTTTTAATGTAAGTCAATGGAACCAGACTTTTTTCCAAGTAACTATGGGCCATTTCTTTTGGTCCATTCTTCATGAAATTTACACACAATGAAAAGGGTAACATGTATTTTCAAATTATGTCAAAAACTGAAAAAACGACAAAAATGGAGATACGAGGTTTTCTTCCGACAACAGCGATATATATATATATACCAGTATATATAAATAAGAAACAGTAGCACTATTAAAAGAGACAGCTTTATCTTCCAGCTGTTGTTTGCCACAGCCACGCCGTACATAAGCAAAGCTTTCTTTTCTCTAACAGTTCATTCGCTGCTCAGCTAATGTCTGACTCTCAGCTCTTTCTGCTCACACATACATATCCCCCTGGGTGGAACTAGCCCCACCCTTCACAATAAGGGTCCTCAGCAGAATAACTCTGTGAATAAATGCTGAAGATAACAAATAACCTAAAACTAACATGTAAACATTTCTTGAACATGATATATATATATGGTGAACAACAACAAAAACAACATTAAGTCCCTTTTCTGGAGGACGTGCGCCTCCCATAATATTAGCAACCCACTACTGGCGTTTGTACCTTCGTCAGGCCATGCTGATAGCCACACCAGGAGTCTCATGGAAGGCACCCATCCTACATATATATATATAAATCCACCGACACTCATGAATAGAAGCCTGAATTTTGTCAGTACTAGTGGCCACGTTTATAGATAACAGTGTGTTATAGTGCCACAGTGTTTGAGGCAAGTGTGTGATGATTTAGGAATGCACTTTGCACACTAATTTGAGTAATGAGCCCTTCCATTACTTATTACACACCGTTTATGTATTATTTCTGTTAACACTACTTAGCGAGTTGTTTTTCACTCTTTTGCTGTGCTGTGGACACTCTTCATAAAATTTGACCTGATATTTGTCCTCGTCCAGTACAGCTACAGATGTTGTGAGGAGATGCGCAGGGTAGTTAGCAAGGTTTGTCCACCTGCATGGTCTCTTTTGTCTTAAATTCAGATGAAGGACTCCATTTCTCACAGTACACAAGCTACTGAAGTGTTCACCAACTGAAGGACCTCTTGTTTGAAAAAGAACACATTGTTCCTCACTGTTACTGGCTTATTTATATGGCTCGCCATTCTTATGCTAATACATGGCTATTGAGCTAACAAGAGCTGTTACAGTGAGTGGTTGTTGGTGGACGCTCTCGTGTTTCTGCTGCTCTGAGACCAGTTTTGACACTTTTGTTAGGACAGCCAGGGTTAGAACCTGGACAGGTGAAGCTGATCCTGGATCAGCAGGAAAACAGGGCATCAACACGTCTCATTTCAGGGACATACTGCTCTCCAGATTGGTGCACAGAATTATCATAATCATGTAATCTGAGCGTCTGTAGCTCTTCTGACTGGCACCCCCTAGTGGTAGGGAGAAGACATTCATGAGAGCGACTACAGGCCTGTTAATCGTTCTTTAGATATGTTCCTAATAGCCGTTTATTTTCAAAAGCTGACAGTTTGTTGAGAATTTCTACAAAAAAATCAAGACAAGGAAATCCACCTTGGTTCTAGTCTAAAGTGTCTAAAGTGACAAATCAGGCATATTCAAGCCTGGTTCTAATGCAGTGGTCCAGTTCTGACCACATCTCAAGGGTACGGACATGGCATTTGGATGTGCATCTATATATAAACACAGTTCTTTCAGAATGTTGTGGGAATGCTATCTTAGTTGCCTGGCAAAGAAACATACAAGCCAGGTTCGAATTTAGAAACAGCCACACCCTCGGAGACACTTGTCATTCAAAGAGGGGACAGTCTGGCTTATCTAAAGGCCTCTTTCTTATTCAGTATCTAAACACTAAACAGCACTAATACATGCTTCTGTTCATGTATATGTAATCACACTGCTCTTTAACAAACCTCTGCACATTGACTGTCAACTGTGTCACGAAAACTGTCTTAGTATAAACTTGTTTTTTGCCTTTTAAGACAGTTGTTTTTTAAATTCAACAAAACAAAATATACCTTTTTGTGCCTTTTTAATTCATGTTTTTTGTCATATTATGCATGATTCGCCGTATCATTTAAAAGAAAACAAGTTAAAAGATGTTGGGCCTCATTCACCGATATCTTTCTAAGCTTTTCTTGAATTTGTTCTTGAGAAAGGTTCTAAGATAAAGTCAACGTCAGATTCATGACGTGTTCTTAAACTGCAAAACGTTTCACACCTTTGTGCTTGTAGATTCTGTTCTTATCTTGAAACAAATCCCAAATAAGAAAACACTGGTGAATGTTAGAATCTTCGTCAAAACTTCATAAAGGGTGTTAGGAAGAAATTTATTCATAAAAACGCTGGGTGAATGAGGCCCACTGTTCTAGGGTGTTTTCCTCCTTTCATACTGGCCTGGAATGTCTAGAGCAGGTTCAGAACAGTGTGAATAGGGGTGCTTTAGAAAAGTGTGAAAGACAGAGAACGTTCTACAAACCCAATTCCAAAAAACATAGGACAGTAGGTGATTATATATATATATCGCTGTTGTTGGAAGGAGACCCGTCTCCATTATCTCCATTTTTGTCGTTTTTCAGTTTTTGACATAATTTGAAAATACCTGTTGCCCTTTACATTGAGTGGAAATTTCATGATGATTGGACTAAAAGAAATGACCCAAAATGACTTGGACAAAAAGTCTGGTTCCATTGACTTACATTAAAAGTAAAGTAGGTTTTTTCCTTCTCCTGTGAAGTTACCATTTTGGAGATACGAGGTTTTCTTCCAACAACAGCAATGTATAATCACGTACTGTGTGTGTGTGTGTGTATATATATATATATATATATATATATATATATATATATATACACACACCTGCAAAAAGTTCTACAAAAGAAGTAGCCACTGTGCTACATCACCTTACCTTTTAAATTAACTTAATAATAATCGTTTGGGAACTGAAGACCCAAACTAATCCAGATTCACGCTGTTCTGCAATGTTCTCTCCATTCACTGCTCTAGAAAGTTCTACATCTTTCACACTGTCCTTATCTTCACAGAGCTGTATTTACACAAGAGTTCCTCACTATTCTCACTGTTCTAGAACGTTCTTCACCATTTATGCTGGTTGATTTGGCTGGACAGTTCTTTTTCTGGAACAGTATAATACAAACAGCCAATATCATAAAGCTGTGGTTTGTTGGGGACCGGTGGGTCAGCGTGCCTTTAGCGTTCTTACCATTTCAGTTTACAGGCAAATTGTGAAAAGGACATTGTAATACAATCACGCGTGTTTATTGCATGTGGATTTGATCAACAGACGAAAAACACTTTATTGTCATAGTCAGTGCAAAAGATGGTGCGGTGATTTGTCTATTTGCCTGAAGGCTGTTTCTGAGATTGCTTGAATATGACCGCACCCCCCTACACAATGGCCACGCCTCTTGATTCTTTTGTATTAAAGAAGAGCTGTTTGCACTACAGTGTTTAATATAAAAATGCATTTGTTGGCTTATTTTTTGTGATTTTCAACCATAAAATTAATTATGACTGTTTCATACACACAAATGTTAAGTGGATTTCTGGGGAAAAAAATGAACTCTTGTGTGGTGTTGATGTGTTTGTTACTCAGTGGTCTGGTGGACCCACCACATTATTGTTTAATTAAATCAACACAGCCAGAACAGTTTATGTAAAAATACCAGAGGTTTAAAATATCACAAGTGTCCAGGGTAGAGTTCTCCTTTAGCAGCTGTAGCCAGTCAGCAGCCTGTCCATGTTGTCCACCCTCACACACACACACACACACACACACACACACTAACAGCAGGCTGTGTAGGAGGAGAACAGAGTGAAGGACACAGCACCTCCACACTTTTACTCCCCGCAGGTTCACCCAACACCACATGTGTAATATAAATGTGTGGGGGGTGAACAGAGTGAAGACACTGAGAATGGGTTATTTTATATGTTCTTCACAGAAAATGAACAAAGGCCAAGAAATCTGAGGTTGAAATAATAAATCACATCATTTTTTTCTTCTGGTAAACATTGAAAATAGGTCCCACAGACCTGAACACCACACAAGGGTTAAGGTACTTGAAAAATGTAAAATATGGCCCCTTCGACATCTCAGAGCTTGTTTGGGTTTGTTTAAAACCCCATTTCTGAGCTGTCAAGGAGGGCAAGTTAGAAAGAAACCCAACAACTGGATAAAACGTTTTTATTCTGATTGAAAAACAAGTGAGGACGAACAACTACACTTAATATGCTAACTCAAACGGCGTCAACATATGAAATGTAGTAACGGACAGTAGTAGCTTACTGTTAACATTTTATTTACAGCATTGGAAACAATGTTGCTATTCACTCCGACTCCCTTTACATTCAAAAGCTGGATGCTGTCGATTGTTCTTTTTGCATCCCAGTACCTCTACGCTGTCATACAAAGCATTATAGCTGGTTTTAGTAAAGCCAAAAAGATCCAGCAATCAACCACTTAAACCCTCTAGCTTTTCCCCATCACATTTTGACGTAACTAACGGGAGTATAAGGGCCCCTGAGGTATGTATTTGTAAGGGTGTGCATAAGGAATACTGTGTTCACATCATGTTCAGCATGTCCTTTGAAAAGTTCTGGCAGAAGTGTCAAATTCAAAGGCATTCAGCCCTTGTATTATTAAATTGGTCTTTTGTAACGTTTTATTGCCATGAAAACTTAAAAGGTAAAACAACTTAACCAGGTTTCAATTTAACCAGCAAATTATAATACACTGGGATGTTCTGCAATACTGCAAAACACACTAAATGATGTTAAGATTAAACAGTCATCATCTAAAATGTACCTATTGCTATTATTATTAGCATGATCATAATTAATGATGCATCTTCTCTCCCATTAGACTTTGTGTAATAAAAATATAGTAGGGCTGTGGGAACTGAAGTCTTGCTTTCCTTAACCCGTTATTCTGTATTGTAATGTAATCTTAACCTGTAGCTGTTATCAGTCACCACACGATGATCCCAAAACCTGCAATCATACTATCAGGAGCTTTTTTTTTTTTCAGTGCACAATTTCTCAGCAAATCTCAGCTTATTTTAAGTACGATAAGTGTGCTGGATCATCAGTGAAGAACTGCAGTGCAGGCGCACTATGTCCCTCAGAGACCTCTGAAGTTGTTTCGTCATTTCACGCCCTTATTAGGAACTCTGGGTCTAAGCAGATTTCTCTATGGGAAAAATGAATGACATTTTCAAAAACTGGTACTGTTGCACCTTCCAGTGGGCAAAAATGTTCCAAAGCTTTGGCCTTCATACATTTCTCTCCTCTGGGTTCTCTGAACGGTGAGGTTGAGTAGTCAAAATACAAGTATTGCTACATATAAGCTACCACTACTGCATCACAATATTCCCAAACTCACCATAATCTAACACGCATATCAGCAAAGTTTGTCAAGTGTGGTAAAGTTACTTTGGCGATTAGGGTTTATACACAGATGAGCCAAAACATGACCACCTGCCATCAAAACAGCCCCAACTCGCAGAGGTATGACCTCCGAAGGTGCCGTGTTGTATATGGAGAGTACCTTGTCCTCCTGGTGGCATTAGTCGAACTGAGGTCCACATAAATGCCTGGACAAGCAGTCATTGCCCAGAGCGTCATACTCCCTCCACCAGCTTGTCTTCTTTCCGCAGTATATCCTGGTGCCATCACTTCCCCAGATGAACGCTGCACATGTACCCGGCCGTCTAAGTAATGTAAAAGAAAATGGGACTTGGGAATCGAACTAGGCTCCAAGGTCCAGTTCTGACATTCATGTGCCCACTGTATGTGCTGGCTATGGCGGACAAGAGTTAAAATGGACACTCAGACCGCAGCAGGCTCACGAGTGGCTCAACCGTCTTAAGCGTTGGCCCTATCGCTGCAAGAACGCAAGTTCGATCCCTGGTGATGCTATAGCCATCCGTGGCCGGAAGCCCAAGGGAGCACAATTGGCCTTACTCTCTCTGGGTGGGTAGGATGGCCCCCCTTCTTCCCCCACATCACTCATCGTGATGCTAGTCAGTGTAGGCGTCTGTTAGATCTGGCAGTTGGCGCTTTCCTCCGAGCGTGTTCAGCTGTCCAATGACGGGTTAGCGGTGGTGCTTCATAGGTCTCGGTGGAAGTGCTGGTAGTATCATGTGATTGGGGGTCCTAACTAGTGGGTGGAATTGGATATGACTAAATTGTGGAGAAAACTGGTAAAAAAAAAAAATCTGTGACCACAGTAACTCTTCTGTCGGTGTAGATCAGACAGGATAGCCCTTGTTGTAGTCGCTGGTTTGTGCTTTGTCCCTCCTCGGACCACAGCCGGTAGGTACTCACCACACAAGCCCACCACTACGACCCAGTCATCTGGCCGTAATGATCTGGTCTTGCTTAGGTCTTCACGCCAACATCCAGCACATCATCTATGATAACTGACTGTTTGTTTACACTTGATTAAGTCCCAGACCTCGACATGCGTCATTATTACATTGTCCTGTTTTGGCTTATCGGTGTATATTATAGTTGGAGGTTTAATAGCAGTCTTACATTCACAGAGTGAAAGGCCAGCGATCTTTGAAAACAGCATTCATTTCCCCCATTGGGAAAAACTACTAAGACCTGGAGTTGCTAATGTGGGCAAGACCCAGATTACAGAATGACTCATGACTTCAGAGCTCTATTAAGTAATAGGACAGGGAACTAAGAAATGAAAAGTAACATAAAAAAGCACAACTCTATTAAAGAACATACATACATGTTCTATCTCTCAAAGCAAGACTGCAGTTTCATCATCAGATCAGTTGATTTTAGCCAAACTGCTAAACAGTGCATCCTTTCTAGGCTAAGAAAGATGCTTCTATTTACAGCACAGTACCGTAAACTGTTAAGCCTTTTTACAAACAGCAAGGCACGAATGGCGAATGTTCCTTGTACTTTTACTTTGTCTTCGGAACTGTTATTGCCCTATACTAACACTTGATTTGGCGAGAAGCAATCAAAAAGGTTCAGTTTAACATAGAAATTGTCATAAAACAAAAAGAGTAAGCTCTCAAGTTTAAGACCACAATGCTAGAAAGCAGGTTGTTTTATTTGGTCTTCTTATTGCAGTAACTGTTTCAATTTCATAAGTACCACCATCTGATTATTTGTACCCGTCACTAGTATTTAAATTAGCATCGTTTATAGCCTGTTTGTCTGGATACAGATCAAGTCAGACTAAAGACTATTAATGGAGATTGTCCATCGAAAATTCCTTTATTGTGAAACTAAGACTAATTTGTGACTGAAAATCCAGTCCTCGTGTCTTAAGGAATATAGGAGAACCAAAAGGTGCTAGAAAATCTGAAGTTGCTGCTATACAACTGATGATTCCAATGCACACAAACCACAACCACAACCACCAAGTCAAGTCATCTGTGTCACACCTGCAAAAGATGAAACACGGGGAGAAAAAAAAAACAGGCATATAATAAAAAATAAAAAAAATCAAACTGTCAAGACAAAAATACTGCCAAGAACTCTGAGCTCCTGTCCAGTGGCTGGATCTGACCCACTGGGAAATGTCTATCCTTTCATTTCCCAGTCCTCCGGAAAAGCGGTCCAGTTTTTTTTTTTTTTAGCCCCAGAGCTTTGGTGAACTTATGCAGGAAGCTGAGTAGGCCAGGGTTTAACTGCTACCACTCAGGGAATGTAGACAGTAGAAGAGGGGAAAAAAAACACTGAAGGCAAGAAATGTAACATTAATGATGACACAGAGGGGCCGGTGCAGGGCACTGGAAGGGTAGGCATCCCGGTTAGTCTCTAGTAAGAGTTAGGATTCTACCTGACAGTTTCCTGCTCGATTTTAGGCCAGGAGATCCTACAGAAACACACAAAAAAAACATTCATACAGCATTAAGACATGTTAAACACCCAGTCCACTCTGGAAAAAGTAAACTGTATATTTATTCAAGCCAAGTCCTAGCTTTAAGTTCTTGATACCTCATCAGAGTCGTCATTATAATGCGTCTTCCCTGCCTCTGTGGTGTCCAGGTCGTCCACTCCCTCAATGCCATTAGCCTCAACGTGCCTCTGCATCTCTGAGTAGCGGTGAACCAGGAACCTGACAGGGAAACACAGATGGCTTTTAATATCAAGAATAAAACTAACTAGGGATGCACTGTAAAATCAGCATCATATCAGTGTCTGTAGATATTTGCTGAGAAAAAATGATCAGCAATTATTATTATTATTATTATTATTATTATTATTATTCAATAACTACTACGAAACTAGGAAAGTAAGGACCACAAGAGTGGGCCTGCATACAGGGATAAAACAACAATCAAATTATTCCAATAACTTCAAAAAAAAAAACAAAAGAAGAACTATAATAACGAAGAGCTAAGGTTAAGTCAGGGGTGGGCACCGCTGGTCCTGGAGGGATTCCCGCACATTCTGTGATTTGACGGCTTTAGTTTAACAAATAAAATAAGCAGTGCTGGCTGAAAGGATGAGCTGAGTTTTGAAACTGTTGGTCTGAACTGCTATCTAGTTATCAAGGCTGTCTGTAGGCTAACGCACACACTAGCTAGGATATTTTTAGTTTTTAGGGTTTTCGCCTCCAGTCCAAACAAATACAGAGCTTTAGGTCTTTGAGATTTTTTACAACTCTATTTTCAGCATCTGAAAGTGGACTGATATAAATGTTTGCGGAAAACTGTGACATTACACGCATGAATACTGCCGTTTTACGTAGAATAAGCCGATTTAGGTGCTTTATGTCTTCGTATCTGAGGCTGAACTGTTGATCTGTAGTATCAAATTTCGCTGCTTGACTTTATTGACCACACAGAAGTATTTTAATTTATTTTTGCTTAATCATAAGAGTAAAATTACAGAAAACCACTCTGTCCTGGACTGAGATGTAAGATTTGTTCAACAAGTAAAATATGACAGTTTTGGCCACATTTGTGAGTATGTATACTCTGCTGCTCCCAAAACATGAGTGCCTGGGCGTGAGCATATTGGGAAGGACGCATTGTTATGACATGACGGAGAAGGCAGAGAGATGGCTGTATCACAAACTAGGCTAGCTAAGTCCCGAAACAGTGAAATTTCTCTAAATTTTCTATTTCTCTGACAAATAACATGTTGACACATTGTTCATAGAGGAGAAAATAAGACAAGAAGTCCTTATTAGCATACAGTGATTAACTCTACACTGTCAGAAATAAAGGTACTGAACTGTCACTGGGGCAGTTCCCCTCTTGTCACTGGGGTGGTACCTTCAAGGGTACATCTCAGTACCTTTAGTCAGGGAACATAACTGTTCCATAATCCACTGAAATGATATTTTCTAAGTCGTATTGACTCCACACACCCCGTCTCGTCTCCAGGCTTTTTATTTTTATTTATTTTACAGGTAACCCGACAGCTTGGGGTGGGCAACACGGATAAAATAGTACATCACGATTCTTTTAATGATACATTTATGCATCACCCTATTTAGTCACATTTAAAAACTGCTATAAACAACTGTAATCGTTATTATTCAACCTTTCACATAGCGCACTACAGTAAATCCAGTTAATCAGGACTAATAATACACTCTTCTAGAAAATGAGCAAAGTAATAATCAGTCTATAGTGGTACTGACGGGTGTGTGAACTGACCTTCCTCCGCAGACGTACTTCTTGATGAGCAGAACCCCGGCCACCGCACTGATCAGCAGAACAATGATGACTACAGCTATTACTGGAGCCGAGCTGCCGGAATGAGCCTCCGACTGAGACGGGGAAGAGCAGAGAGGAAGAAGGAAGACTAGTAAAGACAAACTGACTACATATAGGCTGTATGCACACAGACACCAAAATTAAGCTCACCCAGAAAACCTGACTAGCGTCAAAACCCCTCTAATTTCCAGACTGCAGTTAAAGGTACGCTGTGTATCTAATATCAGACAGAAAAGGTCCCTCACCAGCAGCTCTGGTCTCAGCAGGTTACTGACACACTTCTTGCTTAGGTCGATCACCCGCCTCTCCGGCATGGTGCCTCCCTCACACCGGTCCCCTGGGATCTTCCTGTAACTGTAGCAACACAGAATACGTATTAACTCAAACCTATAGTCAACCTAGTAATCAGGCCTGATCAAGATGATTCCAAGTTGGGTACAGCCTCAAATTTCAGTACCCGCTGGTCTGCAGCTGCTCCTTGCGGCCATGCAGACAGAACTCAAGCGTGTGGCCCTTCAGGTCTGGCTGTTCCACACATTCAGAGCTGTTTTCCGCACGGTAGAATCCAAAGTCACTGCAGGACACAAACAGAAAAGGAAAACGTGATACAATGGAAACGGAAAGTGAGAAACAAAATCATACAAACAAAGCCTTAACACATACCACGTGTTTATTTATAATATTATTTATACTGAGAGAAAACCAGCAACATTAATATTAAAAGTGTTCGTATCCCAATTTATAACATCGGTGTGCTTTTAGGTACCAAAATGTTCTTAATTCATTATTACATGACCATTTTCCAACCTCTCTTTACCCCTTTCAATTAAATCAGGCTGTTTTGTTACTGTGCCTTTTAGATTGATATAAGCTCTGTTTCGATTGGCTGCTCTGTATTGTTCCTCATTCACAAAGCACTCAGAGCTGAAACACTCTTTGTAACTTCTATATGAATAGTGAGGGCTAAACTGCTGTAGACTGAAAGGTGGGTTCTTGTGACGTCGATGAAACTGACTATTTTTGCAGCCTAGATTCCCTATATGGACTGTATGGACTGGGTAGTGAATGGTATGTTTTAAAACGTTGACAGTGTTTACATATTAAATCCTTTATTCCAAACAAGCGAGGGAAATTCGTTTTTTCCCGTGATATGGGCTCTTTAACAACTTTTCAGAGTTTTGGCCTAATTATAAATGAAACTCCAAGGTGAGCTTTCCGTTTACGTAAATAAAACAGTATTAAAAATCCAATATAGTTTCTATCTGCACAGTAAGTAAGAAAGCTTTGCTACACTGCACATACCAAGTGCAGCTATACCACACAGAATGCACTGCAGTTAGAGCGCCTATAAACACCAAGCTCATTTTAAACTACACTCATATGGATTTAATGGAATAAAACTTTCCACCGAAAAATCATTTATTGTATTTATCATGTTTAGTTCTATCTAAGTTTATCAGAAACTTGGTTTTCAAGCTAAATGACACTGGTTGAAAAAGGACTAGTAATGTTAGCTGAGGTAACAGACCAGAAAGTTTGTCTGATTATCTTAAAGATTTTAAGACTGAATGTTTTTTCAGTGTTTATCTAAAGCCACATCTACTATGGCTTACTGTGTTCTCATTCTAGGTTCAATTTAATGCACTAATAGCAAAATGCTGATGATGTGTTGTGGCGCTTAAGAGAAACTGAGCAGTTCTGGAAATCACCAAGAGCCAACATGTGTTGCTTCACTACAGCAATTAAAAACAGTGACTTTGATTTTTAGACGCTGCTTGGCAAACTTCAATGTGACCCATAAATGTGACAAATCTCTCACCACTGGAAGTCATTCAGCGTGCACAGACACGGCGTGGGCTGCTTGGTGATTACATAATCACGTCCGTTCCAGCACACGGAGTCTTTCCGTAACCGCAGAAACTTCTCTTTGTATCCCAGCAAGCAGCCGTCAGCCGGGTCGCTGGTGTCATCAGAGTGGGCCAGCCACTGCACGTAATCCTCCTCACCACCTGCAGGGGGAGACAGAGAGCGACCTGGCTGAGGTCACAGCCAATCCTGCACCATGTTTACCTCTCTCACTTATCTGGATGAGGAATTTCAAGCATCCAGAAACAGTATAAACACAAACATGCTACACTGATAAGTAAGTTCCCAGCTGGAATAATCTCTAAATAGTTCCAAACAGAGACAGATGGCCAAAAAGAGCTCACCTTACATGACTGCAAAGCACATGTTAAAACCCACACAGGCATATTCACATATTCACACCCACATATACTCACAGTCCCTGGAGAAAAGCTGCCTGAAGTCGATGGTGACGGACACCCAGTACTGACTTAGCATAGACTCCCTGTAACCCCATAGGCTGACGTTCATGGACCGAGCCCCAGGCTCAGACGCCAATCCCGTAAAGTATATCGGTTCATCTGTGAAGTTAAACACGTGCCAACACTGGCCCTCGTCTGTGGAGAACCTGATACCGAAAAAACCCGAACAAACAATAAATTAAAAACATTAGCTTTGTAAATACAAATGCTTTCGAAAGTCAACCAAAATACAGCATGATTAGTTAAATACGTTCCTAAAAGAATGTTATGAAGCAATATTTCTGCAGAGAGACGTATAATCAGAAGACAAAGCAGAAGACAGAAATCTGAATTATTGGCTTTAGTTTTTCATCTAACACAGCACAATTACGACGCGACATTAGCCACTGACAATACTAATATAAACCTGAGTTAGGACTTTGTTTTTTTTTCCCCTTTTTGTAAAGTAGTGTTATGAGTTTTGACAAAGGCAACCAAAAACACAAACATCTATGCAGTAACTTGAACTCCAGTGACCTGTGTGCAAAGCCACGTTACTCACTGTACTATTTTATAACCGAAGTTTATGCTGTGATTACTCCACTTGAGAGCTCCTCAGAGTCCTGTATAAATACCTATTTTAACAATAAACAGACTCTGTGCGGCAAGTTATTAACACCTCCAATTGGCCACATTATGGTGGATCTTAAGCAGTTTAAAATAACCACATAATGGAATATAATTATCTGTGTTTTCCAGCGCTCAAGTCAGAGGAGAAAAGAGAAAGGCAGGCACGTAAGCCCAGCTACAAGCTCTATTCCCAGAGGGCAAAAGAGCAAGGGCTCACGTCCCCCTCTCTGGCCCATCTGTGCATGTGCCTGGCAGGCAGACTTACTTGATTTGATAGATGGGCTGGGCAGGGGTGTGTTCAACGGCTACCAGCAGTCCTCCAGAGTCTAGGATGGCATAGTGGTGGGGTCCCTTGAGCGCCCGTGACCACGTGTATCCCCCATCATCAGACACGAAGACATCAGGAGACAACACTGACACAGCATTCCCTACGCTGCCTGCAAAGAAGAGCGGAGACAGATGGTGGAGTTGAGACAAACACAGAAGAAGCACCAGCAGTTACTCTAGAGCAACACTGGATGCTTGTAAGGCCACTCAAAGACCACTGCTGGATTTGCACCATCCCAGTCGCAGCAACGTAAGCCTTGATTTCTAAGTGACTGTATCACCTGATGAAAAAGTGAAGTGGAAGTTACAGAAAAGAACAACGGTTCTCTGTAACCACTTAAGCAATGAAACCCGCATTGTTGTTTACATTCCATTACATCTGCTGGCTCTGTGCACGGCCAGTACTGAATTGCACTACCTCTGTCTATTATTAAGCAATGCTGATGTTTACACTATTGGGTATTTACACAACTGCTGTAGAGCTGCTTTACTGTTCTGTACACTGTATTAAAGTTTACTGCACAATTATCTTAGATATATATATATATATATTTATATTTTATACTATGAGATAGCAAAACTAACTGTACTTGTACAATGACAATAAAGATACTCTGTTCTGTTGTACTCTAGTCTAGTCTAGTGTAGTCGTCAATTTCTATGTCTGTATAAGTTATTCTGCTGTTTTTTTTAAATCAAATAACAGCAGAAACAAGACTAGAATTTGCTGTTTTGTTTTCAATACTGTAGAGAAAGACATCATTTATGAGTTGCACTATACAATAACATTCACAATGAAGTTCATGAGGATAGCTGTGACGACAATAGGATGAATGTAACAATACTGAAAGGAATTCTACAGTTTTACACACCAGACAAGTTCAAATCTTACGTAGTATTGCTATTTGTAGTATTTGATCGCAATTTGATCTGGCATAGTTGAAACTAATGCTGTCTTCAAGTCCTCTTCGGAAGTTCCTCCATACGATTTCACAGGTCATAAGTACGACTTAATTTGTGTTCAAGTGGTTTTAGCTGGAAATAAGATTGATACACCGGAAATAATGTTTTTGGTTTACTTTTGTTTTTCTGCCATTATAAAGAGTCTGTGTATTTTGCATTACTCCAACAAAGTGAAGAGCAGAGGATGTATTTTTATGCAGTTAGATGGATCACATATCATGCTTATACCTGTATTTCCATGTGTGAATGGTTTTAGTCTGCAGTGTTAAGGTTGTGGCTGATGAATAACTAAACATACAGCCAGTTTATCAGTAGCTATCATTACTTTTTTGTTGACACGCCCCCAACTCTGAAACTCAGGTCTCAATAAAAAAATCTGAGTTTCCCACTAGTAAATATTGACACTGCGGTGGCGTTCACGTGCATCCATCTCGTAAAAAAGCGATATTTCCGACACAACTTGAAGGCAGCAATATCCAAACGTAACAACTGGTGGTTTGCAGTTGTGTGTATCGTGGTCAGATACCGTGAGCAAGGACGAGACCGACAGCGTTGGGTTCTGTCAGCGGCAGCATCGGCACATTGAGCATCATGGAGGTGCTGTAGGAGGCGTGGATGTGGAGACTGCACTGTAGGATCACCAGCAACAAACACACATACACAAGTGTCAAACTGATCAAGTACACTCAACACAGATTACTTGCTTCTTTGCTTTTTTAAAGTAAGTTGGCTCTGTTCTGTGAGATCAATCCAAAAATAGAAAATACACAAACAAAACAATAACACCAATAAAAGCACAGAATCTGCATACAATTACTAAACCAACAACTGTTCAACATGTTCCATGTTTGAATTAATGACTCAGCAGTTTGTAAAAGAAAGAAAATAAAAAGGGAATTAGAGCAGCAATGACAGCACTGACATCAACGCTGTCCCTAGAGACTCATGTGTCAAGCTGCGGGAACTGCTAGCGATATTTCAAAAGGCCTGGAGGTTTGGCTCTCGTAAAGCCTGGGATGTGAGCTATAAACAAAAAGCATGGCACTGACTCTGGCCACATTTTGTCCTTGTATGGGAAGAAAGAGGAAGGCAAATAAAGCTTGCATATCGTGGCTGTCATAACAAAACCTTCTATCTCTGTAATGGTGACCTGTTTTAAACCATTTCTATTGGGCCATTAGTCACATGTTCACATAATGATAGAGTCAGAATCACTTTGTTGGCCAAGTACTACGGATTTGTCTTTCTGAAAACAGTACATACATAACAAGACAAACCAACACAAACAGAAAATAAATAATACTATAAACATGGAGGCCTTATTTTCCCCAATTTGTGGGTTTTATGTTCCAAGAGACATAATTCGAGACATACAGAGTAAAGAATGCCTGTTACGAGCTACAAATGTCCAAATTTAAACTAGAGCTGACATAAAAATCCCAAATAGCACCAAGCTAACCCCGCTAGCTTGAGGCTAATATAGTTAGCTACCATGGTGAAAATACTAGGAGTATTACTAAAATGCTGGTTTAAAAAATAGATTTCTATATTGGACATTGTTGTGAAAAGGGAATACTAGCAGGCACTGCCTGTACCTGACTCTCAGCGTAAACACAATAAAAAAACTGAATAAAATGACTTTATTAGCATAAATAATTGATGCCACATTAGGCTGTAAACAGGATCCTTTGACTAAAGCCCAGGCCCGTGACACAATCCTATTCGGCCCACAAAGGTATTTGGATTTTAAATCAATATTAGCCTGTTTCACAATGCACTTCTCTACAGTCCCCAGCATGCACTGCAACTGTAATGTGTGCTCTGACTCTCCTACCCTCCTACAGCAGTCTACGGGACAGGGGTTACACCTCAGTTCTACACAATTCTACACAATTTCACACCAGGCATATCACCAAATGCAGTAGCTGCATTTACACCTAACGTTAGCTTAGCTTAATGAACGTGCAGCAAAGAAACGATGCCAGAAAGAAGCAGAATTAGGTGAGTCAGATCAGAAATCATACAGCTCACCACTTTTTTCAGTGTGCATAAAGCTGATGTGCATTAGTTAAACTTGGTTTAGTGTACACGTGTGTGTGTGTGCGCGTGTGTGTATTTGTAAGGGCCCTCACCCTGTCAGGATCCCCTGTGGTAGAGTCACATTCCCCATTCCAGGGTTTCTGCAGGGGTCTCCATTTCCCCCCCTGATCGAACGTCACCACGGTCTGAACAGAACCATCTGCACAGCCAAAGACAAGAGTAGCACATATCAGCTCAAATCAGACCTTTTTAGCAAATGCTGGAAGCAAAAACAAGCACAATTAGTACAACATGGCCTGATATGAAGCTCAAAAACAGCTTTTTGGCTCATTTTATTTGGCCACTTTAAAGTAAAACTGTAAAATGAATGCGGTTTCGTTTATTTGCCAATAAAAAATGAATTACTCAAGACCGCAAAGTCAAGTATTAAACTCTGTGTTCATTTGCTTCCTTAGTAGTCATCACAGTTTTTTCTTTTGCCAAGAGGCTCAGTATCTGGTGCCGGGTAAATTCACAGGGTTGCTAACCCTCACGGTTTTGGTGTGAGGATTTTGGGCTTTTTTTCCAAGCTCTTATGCTGTGCAAAGAAATTTCAAACCATTTCAATTTCAAAAAAAGAAATTTTTCGTTCTTTGTGCATGACGACATCTGATTGGATCATATCATGGCCTATTTAGAAAGCACTGGCTGTATCCAAAGATCATACAGTTGGAACACAACCGTTTATGTCCATGTCGTTTTTCTTTTTTTTGACATTATTTGAAAAACACCAGCTGTCCTTTACGCCGTGTTAAAATTTCATGATGAATGGACTAAAATAAATGGTCCACAACTACTTAATAAAAAACTAATTACATTAACTTGTATTATATTTTTGCCTAGAAAATCAAAAATAAAATAGTATTATATCATATTATACAAGTTAGTTTCAGCCACGCAAGCTGATTGGTTGAGAGGCGTTCTAACCGTGCTGTTATTTCGCCATAACATCACGTTTTTTTCACAAACACTGTATCACTCCGCTGAGATGCCGTTGCTAAGCAACGACTTTGACAGCTGTAGGAGACGCTCAAGCCATTTGAACGTTTTTACTTCTTACTTTGTGCAGAAACAGAAAATGGGTACTTTAAAGATCACATTTGACCGACAGCCGATTTGGTCAGACTCTGAAGATGAGACGACACTAAATTCCCAAACTGTCATCACCACTGAGCAGCTTTTCAGTCGGCAGCTGTGACAGAAGAACAGCTAAACAACCTGGAATCAGCCAGAAATGAACCAAATACCATTCGCCAAACTAAATGGGCTGTAAGATGCTTTACAGACTGGCTGGAACAAAACAACATTAATACTGATCTGGCAAAAATGGACAAAACTGAGCTGAACTTGATATTGCGGCAGTTTTATGGCTCAGTCTCTACTTCAAAAGGTGAGGCTTACAGCAGACTGTGCAGCGTGTGAGCGGAGTTCGTTACTCTGACGTAGTAACAAGCTGCTTGTTAAGGAACTATAATTTGGCAGAAGGAATTGCTAACATTAAAACATATTAAACGCCACGTTCACGGCCCAGTTTATTAATTTCTTATTTATTTAACTGTTGTGTAAAAGCAATAGAACATGTACAATTGCTTAAGCATTACATGAACTTTCTTAGATTAGGAAGGACTTTTCCTTCTCCTGTAAAGTTACCATTTTGTTGATACAAGCTTTTGTTCTGACAGCAACAACATATAAATGTATATTCGAGTCAATGGGACGAAAAGTGATACAGTTCCTCTCTGCTTAAGCCTTGCATCCCACCCCTCCCCCCTCTCCTGGGGGAACAGCAGCAGAATGTGCAGAAAGCCCGAGCAGCTGGCTGAACAGACCCCAACCATGAGACCATGAAAATGGCCATAAGCTTGCTAAAAACATAAAATATTAAAAAATCAAAGAAAGAAATAATGAAGAAAAAACTTGCGAAAGATCCTCTCGCTGGTGTGAATATGATTTCAGTCTCTGTCTCCTGCATAAAAAGGAAATGAGTTAACACACACATACCCTGAGCTAGTACACTGGTCATATAGACCCCCCTAAGGGACGTGACGTTTGTGAAGTCAGTGTCGCCCCCTGTGGACGTGTACAGATGGCGCTCAAGTGACTTGGAGAACACGATGCCTCGGTCATCCGACACGTAGATGGTGCCCATCCCTGAGTCTGCAGACAGGGAGACAGAATCAACTGTGAACTGGTCAAAATATCACTAATGAAACACAGACAGTAGAGAAATTAGGACATGCATGGTTTATTATAATGACATTCTTACATTATCAAACTGGCTGTCACACCTATTTTGAAGTAAGTGCATTTTTAAATTATCTTGCTGTTTTGCTTACGTATTAAATACATTACTCCTTTCAAGAATAGCCTGCAACTGAAATTAAATCTCCGGTAAAATGAGTAGTCAGATCAAAACAATGAATAGCATCTTTCAGAATATCCAAGGACAATCTGTCACACTTACAGTCGTACGTCAAATGTTTTGACAATTACATTTTTTGTTGATCTTCTAAGTAAATACATTCTATACAGAGAACTAGACGCCATTTTTCTGCACATGTAAGTGCACAATTTCTATTTATTTGCTTTGAATTTTACATGTAAACTTTTGTACAGGCCTCATTTCATGTTTTATTTTTTCACAATATGTTAAATTCAGCAAATAAACAGTAGTTGTGCATTACAACATGCAGAGGTGTGTTCTCTATAGAGGACTTATTTTCTTATGTACTTATTTTCATTTAAAAAAATCAACAAAACTGTCATTTCACCAAAACTTTTGCATATGACTGAGCAAAACCTTCTATAGTCTTGTCGCAACACATAAATGCAAAACATCACATTTTTATGCTCTCAGATGGTCTAACATCACTGATATTGCATATATGAAAAAACTGAAGCTAATACAAAAAGATTTTACTAATTTACTGATAAAACATATGATGGAATAAACATTTCTTTCATAAACAGGAAATACCTGATAGCATATTGTCATTGCAGCCACCCCAACAATATTGTGATAAATTATATCAATTAAGCTTTTAACTGATCAATTAATCTTTCAAGAAAAGCTTTTCTGAGGGTATCACAGGTGTCATCAGTACTTCCACATGACTGAACAAATGCATGTTCCATTGAAAAGAGTTCAGTTAATGTGTCTTGCTTTATATCTGTTCATACTTCTCAAACGTCAGATAAAGAAATACTGTGATATACAGTGTATATCGTAGAAATGTCAAATTATTATGATATTTCTGCCATATTGCCTATTCTCAGTGCCTGGGCCCCTTTCTTCATTCTACTGAAGTATGCGGCTGTACTTAGTCGTGACTCACCTCCAGGTTCGTCCACATGCATGAATACCATGTCGTCATTGGCGGCCAGGATGGAGTAAAACTGCTCGTGTCCCACCGTGGGCAGCTGGGCCATGTTCCACACCTCACCCTTATCCACTGACACATGGATCATACGTGTTGAACCCTGACACAGAGAGAGGACAAGAGAGTAAGAGCTGTGATCGATTCTATACAACACTTACACAAAAACAGAGTTACATGAACGTACCGTGGCAGACATGACTGAGGCGAAAATAAAGCGACCTCCCAGCCCAAAGGAGTAGATCCTGCTCCCTATAGTCTTAAAGCTTTGGCCATAGTCCAAGGTCTTCCTCAGTTCCAGCATACCCTTGTCACCTTACACAAGAACAGTACACATGAGCTCATTATTCTGGAACAACTGTTCATTAAACTGTTGTCGGAAGAAAAGCTCGTATCTCCGAAATGGTAACTTTACAGGAGAAGGAAAAAACCTACTTTACTTTTAATGTAAGTCAATGGAACCAGACTTTTTTGCCATGTCATTTTGGGTCATTTCTTTTAGTTTATTCTTTATGAAATTTACACACAACTTAAAGGGCCACAGGCATTTTCAAATTATGTCAAAAACTGAAAAACAACAAAAATGGAGACAGGAGGTTTTCCTCCGACAGCAGCGATTTGCTGTACTGCATCACTTGCAATGACTGAAATATTACATTCAGGTTGGTGATATGAAAATAAGTCACTTACTGCAAGATCCATTGGGGTTTGAAGTGAAGAACAGAGTGTCAGCACTGCCCCTGAAATTACACACCGATACATAACATCACAAAACATCATTAACCCTTTCAAAACTAGGACACACACACAGCTGACTGAATCGCTAACAGGGTCCAAGGAACAAACGAAACAGGAAACATGAAACATGAAAACGTAACTGATAAAATAATCATCCTTAACTGTTCCGGAACAGAAAACGTTAATCTAAAATCTCTGTCACCCGTTTATAATGTAATTTTTCCATTCCACACAGGTTTGTTGTCATGGTATCCTGGCTATTGACCCACCCACAAGCCCACCCAATCAAGTGCTGAGAAACAGCCTTAACCCCTTGAAATCCCAGGCTTATTACATACAAAGGCTTATTTTTCAGCAACTACAGGGACTTCAGTGCAAACTAGCTGAGCTATTCTTAGGTTGTAGAAATGTGTAACAAACCTTTGCGCCCTGGCCATTTAAGAGGTTAAGCTAAATTTTTAATGATAACTCCACCAGTTTTTCAAAATTTCTGAATCGTTAAGTGGTTGAGATGTTAAAAAAAAAAGTTATTTACAGTGGTTTGATGGGAAATTATAATATAGCGCAAATATAGCCACTTTATTTATTATCCAAATCAGCCAGTGAACCTACATTTTAGCTTCTTTTAGAACTAAAACACTGTCAGTCATCAGGCAGTGTATTCACAGCCACTTAGTGTAATAGCTTTCTGTAGGGAAGCAGTTAAAGGCAATAAACTCTTCATGCAACTCGTTCCTATCACCACCACTGTGAACAATGAGTCGGTAAGTTTCTCTAGAACAGGGCATTTCACACCAAACCACTCTGAATGACTCTGTTTACTTAACCATTTAGTCATGCAGAACTTTTGACAAAACTGTGGAATTCCTATTCAAAATGATGAAATTTGATTTGACTCTATTGTTGTATTTGACAAACTTTTTCTTAGTCCTCCAATCACTGCTTAGTTTGTTGATTCTATTGATATATTTTGAATTTGAAGCTTCAGAAACACCAAAGCCAAACATGAATAAAACAGGAAGCATTTGTTCAAAAAATTGCTGTGCCACTGTCAGCGGTCTGCAAAGGTACAATGCCCTTTTACTAATACAGCTTAAATAGGCTAGAACTATAAATCAAAGTAAATGTCAACGTTTGTGCATGAAGCTATCAAATGTAAGACACAAGGTGTCTTAATATAAACAATGTCTCAGACATAAGACAGCGTATTTCTAACCATTTAATGTAACAGCTTTTGGTGGGAGAGCTTTTAGAGGCATTAAACTCTTCAGACGTCTGGTTCCTATCACCACCACTCTGAAAAATTCTGACTCGGTAAGTTTCTCTAAAACGGAGCATTTCACTTCAAACCTCTCCAAATGACTTTGTTTACATCTTAAAGGCCAAATTACACATAAAACTCGAAATATTGCGGCAATTCCCCTTTAAGTTTTGTGCTTGTGGGCTTACCATTTCACCAAACAAACTGTGTCATGAATCTTCTTCCAGCTGTGTCCAAAATCAGTAGACAGCCACAGGTCATACTGTGTCAGAAAGAGAAAGTTCCACTGTAAACCACCCAAATGCTCAGACTCTTACTATGAATTAATTAAGGTTAATGTATATTAACCCTTTAAGACACGTCTGCTTCTATTGGCTAATGTACTCTTCTCTGTTAACACTGCTGTTGCATCTATTTGATACGTAAAGAACGAGATCTAGTAAAGTCAAAAGCTTTTTATTTAACAAATACATAAGAATACAGGAATATTATTCACACTTCAGGAGCTTTTAATTTTTGCTCTGATCAATAATAACATTTCCACAGCAACGTGAATTGCATTCTGAATGTTTGCACACACTCGCTCATTAACTATCACAGTGCACCCAACAATAAAGGCACCATGGAGCATCTTTTATATAATAGCCACGTTTACATGCAGCCTAATAATCCCTTAATAATTCGACTAATAGCTCAATCGGAACAGAATACGTCCATGTAAACACCTCAATCGGAATAGACTAGTCTGGTTGAGGCCATTCGGAATACAATTTCTATCCGATTGAATGAGGTGGGTAATCCTGTAAATAATCTGTTAAATAGAAGAATAATATCCGTGTGAAAGCCTGTATCTGATTACATTCCCAATCGGAAAGTTTAAGTCGGTTCTGATCATGTGCATCACGTCATAGTGAAAGTTTATAACGTTCAACATGGCGGAGCAGAAACTGGTCTGCAGAGGAGACGAAGTTTATGCTCTGATCTTTAAGACGGCGGTGGGACGGACGTCCAGCTTACGTGTCTCAGAACACGACGGCCTTCTTTAATAAGGACACGTGAAGGACGTTTTCCTGAGTCTGATATCATTTTAAAGCAATTCAAAACACAAGCGCACCAACTGAAAACTCATCTCACTCTGACTGTACCTCTGGTACGCTGTCATGGTGACGTTTACTCTAAGCAGTTCTCCACGCATGTGTGTCATTTTGGATCGGATTACTTGTAGTGAGCATGTAAACGGAGATTTTCATCAGACTGTTGAGTAGAGTGAGCATAAACAACTCAGTCTTAATCTATAATCGGAATGTGTGCAACTTCTTTCTATTGCATCTACTATTGCTGGGGAGATGTTAGGTAAGATTAAGTATGGTAAGATTTACTAAAAAAGAAAGTCTTTAATGCAAGTTTAAAAGTTTCAAGCTTCAAAAAGTCACTGGCACAGCTTGCAAAACATGCTGAAGATTATGCTTCTGATCACAGAATTAAAAATTCTTCAAATCATCTGCTGATACTGGAGATTACAGTGCATATCCTCTGTGTGATATTCTCTTTACTTTAATTTTTTTCTTATTTCTTGATATCATTTGAAAACACCAGCTGCCCATTTCATTATGTAAACACCTTATGACAAATGGACCAATAAGAATGGTCCAAAATCACTTTGAATAAAATCTTATTGCGCTAACATACATCAAAATGTCTTTCCTTCTCCTATAGAGATGCAAGTTTTTATGATCGCACCAATAAAGCATTTTATTTATTGAACAGTTGTTGTTCTTACTGCGATGCTGATGGCAGTGAGTATGCTGCTGTTTTCCGGGTTGTAAGCAATCTGCATTATAGGTTGGAAGGGAAGGTCAGAGGGAATAAAACTCTTCCCGAAATCCAGCGAGCGGAAGATCCGTGCGCCCCTCCCTTCAGACACGTCACCTGTGAGGATAACCTAGAAGAGTGGAGATGCAAAATGACATGTCTGGACCTTTCCCACCCCCCAAAGCTTTCAGACTACACACTGAACCTTTCATTGAAAACCTCTAATTGATCGCTTTGAACTGAGCAGTGGAGCACATAAGTTCATACCACCAACAGACAAGCTTAAAAACTTAATAGATATTTAAGCCATGAAAATATCTAACCCTCACCTTCCCAGAGTTCTCTGGGCCAATGGCAATGCCAAACTCAGTCTGGATGAAGGTGTTGTTGATGAGGTCCGTAACATCCTGGAAGGACTTTCCATAGTCTTCGCTGACCCACGGGACAGGACACAGAGTTATAATTAATAAACAATAAAGAATGAAGGATTATTCATAAATACTATTTATTGTTTAATCCCTTAAACCGTAAGGGCCTGTATGTGCCCACACACTCACTCACTCTCAGAACTCACACAGTTTTATAGAAAAGATCTAATAAATGAATTATTGAATTTACAGTAGATACTGAACAATAAGTCTAACCCTAGATTAATAACAAATAAATAAGAAATAAGAGTATTTTGAAGGCTTTAGAGTTCAAAGGGGTAAATAGCCTACAACAGCTTTTTGCCTCAATTTCATTGTCATAAGCTTGCGGTTCTCTAAATGACAACAAGCTTCAGTTCAAAAGACTGATGGAAAACTGCTGAAGTCATGTAGCGTAAAGGGTTTTTGTGAGGGTTGTGTAAAAGGGACTCTGTGTGTCCCCAGAGCTTATTCATACTCTTACCTTCGGTACAGTTTGGACTGGCCGAAGCGGATCATGAAGAAAGGCACCTGAAATGTGGTGAGGACCAGCAGCACCTGCACACAAACATACAGCATACCGGCTCTGTACAGTGCAACATGAAGCAGAGCTAACTAATTCCAGACCCATAGGGCCACTACACTGCACAGCTGAAAATCAAATGTACATAATTTTCCCCTCATTCCAAATGTAGCCAATTAGTCTAGACATGTTTTCTGTTATGAGACAAGCAATAAACCATGAGAGGTCTGTGTTACAGTGGTCTTGGTTAAAGGATCATGCTAAGTATGGATGTGAAACATTAAACCGCCTACCTGTGGTAAAATCGCGGCCTCAAATGGCCTATAACTTTTAAGCCACAGCAGCACCCAATACAACAGACAGTTTAAGTAAGTACAATGCAGTAAAATACAATGTTCAATATATATGAATTTTTGTCATTTTTCAGTTCATCATTTGAAAACATTTAAACATCATTTGAAAACATTTAAACATTTAAAAACATCTAAACATTGAAAACTTTACACTGTGTGTAAAATTCATGATGAACAGACCAAAAGAAATGACCCACAATTACTTGGAAAAAAGTCTGGTTCCTTTGACTTACATTAAAAGTAAAGTAAGTTACAATTTTGGAGATATGAGGTTTTGTTCTGACAACAGTGATATAAAAACCCATATTACCCATAATTCAGCATTACCCCAGTGGGATCTGATCTCTAAAAGAGTGTAAACAACAAGCAGTCTGAGGACCAAAAATGGAAGTCCCCTTTAAAGTTTGCTTACATTGAGAACAGAAAAATTATGGAAATCATTTGTTGCTGGCTCCCTTTGAGGTTTACATTAAAAGAACTGAGTTCAGTTCATTTAAAAAGAATTATATGCGAAAACACCCTCTGACTAGGGCTGTTCAACTGCATTAGTTCTGGAAGCTTCAATCAGTTACATCAATAATAATCGATTATTATCAATCCGTTTTTGGCTAAAATGGCTTCTCAGGCTGTTTACAAACACAAAATCGAACAAAACCTTGGTGTATTTGTTACATAGTCTATCTTGCACTACTGTGTTCCATTAGTATATTCTTTACACAATTTTGAATTGTACAAAAACAATCAAATAGTGGAGAAATCTGAGATTTTAAGATGCACTGCATTCCTACGGAATGGCAAACAATCATTGTCAGGAGAATTTTAAACCGCTATAAACCAGTAAACTGACCAGCAGGGTTGGAGAACCCTGTCAGAGTTTGTGTGTGTGTGTTCTGTGTGAGAGAAAGAGGTGTGGTCAGAGCATGTCAGTTGACGAGGGAACCCAGGCTTAGCTGTGCACTGAAGCATTTAATAGGGATTCAGAGTCTCAGCCAAACAGACAGATACCACAGCGCACAGGCCCGAGCAAATCCACTCGCTTATAGTTTAAGACTCTTACGGCTTTTCATTTAGCTCTTCAGCTAAAGCTCAAACTCTCACCGTCTAAAGCAAAGGATTTCTCCTCACGGCCCGCGACTCTCTGCAGTAGAAAAGAGCTCATTTTGGGGGCCAGTTTCACAGTGCTACGAAGATTAAATAACTATTCTCAGTAATGCACCAATACGGATGTTTTGGGCCAATATCTGATATTTTTCATGTACATATCAGTCAATGCAGATACATAAACATTTACAAAGAATTGAAACCAGGACTACATCTACCTGGATTAGCACTGCAGAAAAATATGACACAATTGTATGCAAAAATTCAAACACCCCTGGTGAGATCCTCTACAGGGAGCTTAAGTGCAGCATTTTTCTGCACATTTTTGCACACTTTCTATTTATTTGCTGATGTTAACATATTGGGAAAAAAAACATCTGTCATAATTTTTGCTTTATACATTTTATGTTTTACTTTTTTCCAATATGTTAAATTCAGCAATTAAGCAGTAACTGTGCATTAAAATGTGCAGAATGTGTTCTCTTCAGATGTCAACATACTTTAAATCAACAAAACATGCCATTTAACCAAGAAACTATCCAAACTTTTGCATACAACTGTATGTATAGATGCTAACAAATGCAGAAAAATCAATAAAACGCAGACATTTAGTGCAGTAGCACAGCATCACCTAAAGCATTCTGCTCTTCTAGAGTTCAATAAATATAACACAAAATATCAGTTTGAAATAACAGTTAATGTTTTTTTAAATACCAGCCGATTTTTTTTAAAGCAAATATCTACCAATACCAATCTGATTCTGATATTATTGTGCATCTCTAATTATTCTTTAGTTGCCTGGACTTAATAATAGGTTCACCATGAACTGCCATTCCTGCTGTTATCAGAAGAAAACCTCGTATCTCCAAAATGGTAACTTTACAGGAGAAGGAAAAAACATACTTTACTTTTAATGTAAGTCAATGGAACCAGACTTTTTTGCCCCCAGGTTATTTTGGGTCATTTCTTTTAGTCCAATCATCATGAAATTTATATACAATGTA
This sequence comes from Colossoma macropomum, assembly GCF_904425465.1. Classification (NCBI taxonomy): domain Eukaryota; kingdom Metazoa; phylum Chordata; class Actinopteri; order Characiformes; family Serrasalmidae; genus Colossoma; species Colossoma macropomum. Next base: position 29,918,801 of record NW_023494810.1, on the reverse strand, counting down.
AGGGACCACAGGTATTTTCAAATGATGTCAAAAACTGAAAAAACGACAAAAATGGAGATACAAGGTTTTCATCTGACAGCAGCGATATATAAAATAGTAAACTGAACATCTAATGAAATACCAGAGAGGACATCATTTTTGTGGTTCACATTAAAACTCTTGAGCAAGCAATTTCGTAGGCCGCTGGGCTCTTGCTGACTAAGGGCTGCTTCTGAGGGCTATTTCCGTCAGTTAGATTTAGGGTGGTGGTCTGCGGTTTAAAGAAGCAGAGTGCTGAGCGTCCTTTCAGAAAGCATGCGGCGCGAGAAGTGGAAATTTGCTCGCTCTGGATTGTCAATGACATGCCATTCAGACGGGTCACATTCCACACGCTCAGAGCATGAAGTCGGACACACACACACACACACACACACACACAGAACAAGGCCATGAGGTCTCACACAGCTAAAGAGGTTCAATAGACCAATACAAAAAAGCAACTGAGAGCGTTTTTAAGGGTACATTGGCTGTAACACTGAATTAAAGCCACCAGTTAGCTTTATGCTACTTGCTAGTTGGTAGTTACTAGTCTCGTGGGGAGAGACATGATCCAGCAACAAGAATACACGTCTGAAGACAACCTGTTAAACTTTTGGTGCTGGACTGCAAACAAGCGTACACCGCCCCTAAAACCCACCCCCAAGTACTGCCGGTCCCTGCTCTTTTGAGTACAATCAATAACACAAACAAAGCTAACTAGTCGAGCTATCGTTAGCTAACAGAGCTGTTTTCCCCTGCAGAAGGTAATGTTTATCTTTGAGTTGAGTTTTTTGGGGGGATTTTCCAGCCATGCATCCACAGGCTAACAACAGGCTTGTTGTCAGTTGAGCAATGTTTACACCATCACCCCCTACTTTGAGCTCCTCCTTCACGAGGTGTTGGATTGGTTTAGAAATGTCTCACTCAGTCTGTTCTGTTAATAAGTCTCAGGAATGTTTACGTTAACACCCAAAATTTCTCCTGGCTGTCTCCCCTCTTGTTGTGAGGTCACAACTCACCCTATGAGACTAGGTGGCTACTAGTTTTCATGAATTATTAGCAGCACTAATATGATAACTATAAAATGTTCTAGCAGTAAAAGGACCAATGTTAACAACACATCAACACAAGGCGATTTCAATATGAGAATTATTGATATTAATACTGAAAAAATGATGATTAAGACCATGCTTTGACAATTCAATAAGGCAGCCATTTAACCCCTTAATGGTCACGGCCCACCGGCAGGCCCAAAGTTTACTTACACACTTCTATAACCTAAGAATACACTCTTTAAAAAAGCTGGTTCTTCAAGGGTTCTTTAATAATGAAAATGATTATATACAGAACCTTGAACTCTCAAAGAACCCTTTGCATGATTAAAGGGTTCCTTGGGGTGTGAAAGGGTTCTTCAGGGTGATGGAGAATGTACTGAAGATGGTTCCTCATAGAACCTTTTTAAAAAAGGTTCTAAGCGGCACCAAAAAGGGTTCTTCTACTGTTACAAGCTTGATATTCTAACAATAGAAGAGCCCTTTTCGGTGCTATATAGAACCCTACACAGCACATTCTCCATTAATCTGAAGAACTCCTTCACACTGCAAAGAACCTTTTAATCAGGCAAAGGGTTTTTTGAGAGTTCATGGTTCTACATAGAACCATTTTCTTTACTGAAGAACCATCTTTTTTAAGAGTGTAGCTCAGCCAGTTTGCACTGAATTCCATGTAGTTACTGAATAATAAGCCTTAGAGTGTAATAAGCCTGGGGTTTTAAGGGGTTAAGCAGCATTATTTTGACTGAAAAAGCTGTGAAGGCCCTTATTAGCAATGTGGGATATCACTGTTCAGTGGTTTCTAATCTAAATGATTTATACAGTTCTTTGGCTAATCTGGTGGAAATGTGTAATTGCATGCAATGTGCAGAATTTTTAGGTCTTATAGTTAAGAGTCTGACAAAAAAACAACAACAAAAAAAACCAATTTCATCACTATTTCAACATTTTTAACAACATATTTCATTTTCATATGTGGTAGCAATGGGGACACTCACCCCTGTTCCATCTCCAACCCAGGCAAGAGACACAGAGCCGCTCAGGTCATTAAAGGCATACTGGAAAAGAGAAACGACAAAGAGTGAACAAAGCATGAAACTCACCCATTACAGCTCAGTACATACAGCAATAAAAGTAGGTCATTCATAATGAGGTTTCTTTGTGATATTCTAAACATGACTGAATTGGATCTCAGTACGGGATGATTTGGGACATTATTAAGTGACAGAGGACTTCTCTGATTCAAGATCTGGAAGCCTGGAGAAATTACGAAAAGCCACAGCAGTCAGTAAGTCAATACTGATAATAGGGTATGCACTTTCTGTCCATCAAACCAAAACCACCTTCCAGCTTCTATTAAATTCAGCTCTCTGCGTTTCTCTCCTGTCCTAATAATGCACTACTGCAGGAAGAGGGTAGATAACCATGAACCCCAGAGAGCGGTTCAGACGGACTCATCCAGTGGTTTGTTTTCGTTTCAAGGCCTTGTGTCAACTTTGTTTCTCCTTGTTTATTCACAACACAAAAGTTTCAGTGTCTGATCTTAAAGGAAAGGTTCAGAGAAAAAAAACAGATGTACAATTTTCCCCCTTCACCTCATAGTCAGCCAATCAGCCAATACATTTTTTATCTGAATACTGTTTCTTTAGTTTTGCACAGGAGCCAAGAGGCTAATGTTGCAAACAAGTAAGATTAGATTATGTACACCAATTAGCACTGTGCTAAAACCTGCCTAAGAACATCTCGAGTTGTTAAGAAGTGGTTGCCAGAAATTGACAAAATCAACAAAAGTACGAATTCAGGCACCAGGATGGCGCTACTACTGTTTTTAGCTTTGTGCTGTATTTTTTAATAGGTCCCATTTTTACAGATATCCAGTGGGGAACCATCAAGGCCTTCAGAAAAGGCTTAATGATTTCTGGAAACAAAAAAAATACATGCTTGTAATTTTTAGCTCATTTTTTTTTAGTTTAGTATCTGGGTAAATAAAGGCAGAAATTAGCATAATTGTAGAGCGATTTTTTTGCTCATTTTTTGGCCTAAGCTGAAGGCCTAGCCAAAAAGTCACAGTTTGCCACGGTAAATAATAGCATGCCAAAGAGTCGGAAACCACACAATCAAGTATATTTAACAATATTTAACAACCCGTCATTGTTTGAGGGTATGAATTAGAAATTATGCTAATTAGCGTGTATATCGCTGCTGTCGAAAGGAAACCTTGTATCTCCAAAATGGTAACTTTACAGAAAAGGAAAAAACCTACTTTACTTTTAATGTAAGTCAATGGAACCAGAGTTTTCTCAAAGTCATTTTGGGCCGTTTCTTTTGGTCCATTCATCGTGAAATTTACACATAATATCAAGGGCAGTGAGCATTTTCAAACTATGTTAAAAACTCAAAAACGGCAAGAATGGAGATACAAGGTTTCGTTCCGACAGCAGCGATATGCTTCCAATACGGAGTAGACACAGTAACTTTGTAGCTCCAGTGCAAAAACTAAAGAAGCAAACTTCAGACACCAAACATGTCTTGGCTAATCGGCTACATTTGAGGCATGGGGGAAGAACGTCATGGTTACAATGAAAAGTTCAGTCATTTCTACAGAAAGAAATAAGAAGCTTCGATTTAAATGTAAATCAGGTACATGTAGTCATTCTACATGCATCAGAAAATGCTTAACGCAGTAAGACTAAAACCAAACTTCCACGAACCGACTGTTTCTCTTCCTCGTTTTACTTCCATTCTGTTTTTTTTCTGCACTCTTCCTCTCTTCTCTCTCTCTTGTTGAACTCTCTTTTCTTCTGACAACTTCTGCAGCACAACTAGAAGCTCAGACAGCCACTATTATTGAAGCCCTCAGGGACTGGAACACAACGAAGATTGAGTATGAGAAAAAAAAACACTGGGAAAAAAAACTGGTCTAGGGCTCCAAAAAAGCAAGACAGATACTCTCACTCTCTCACAAACATACACGCAAATAGACACAAGTGGAAGAATAAAAACATGAAATGAAAATGGCTGCAGCTGCAGAGCAATATAGCACAGCATCTAAATCTTATGCAATCTAGATTAACACAAAGCATTTAGAGAGAAAATGAAATACTAAAAAGCTGAAATACGCAGTCACCAACAGCAGCAGCAGGACTGCCGTTTTATTAGGGCATGAGAAACTTACACATGGGCCAAATCTCAGGTATGGAAGCTACAAAAAGTGAAGTATAAGCCGTAACTGAGCTGCTTGCCAAGCGTCATTCACACATCGCAGTAGAAAAAAACAGTAGTAGCAGTAGGAGACACCGGCCTGCTAGTCGACCAGATAATATAAAACTATAAATGTTTAACTCATACCTTGTTTTGCACACAGGAGCAATAACGACCAACGTAACTTTAACACGCTGGCGATTTCTAGTAGTAGTAAGTCTAGTATGACGTAAATGTTAATGAACTGGTTGATGATAGCACCATATCCTGAGTTGATTAACTGTAGTTACTCTACTTATGTGATGCTATGTGGCGTGTTTGGCTACATTCATGCTCAAACAGGCCGTGCATATGTGCTTCCAATCCTTAAACTCAAACCTCCCCGCATTTATCCCCAAAGTGTCAGTGCATCAGTGCTGATGCAGTGCTCAATAAACCCCTACTTCTTGTACAAGAGTGACGAGCAGAGCTAACATGCAGCTCCGAAAGTTGGAGCTGGGTGTTTGAGGCCCAGCAAATGCCTCACAGTCACAGTAGTTATTGTTTACATGGGATTTTCACTGGTCAACGTCAAAAATATTACTTTGGAGGTCACATATTCAGTAAGTGTTTTTTCAGTTTTTTCCCATTTTTGGTTATGTATTCATTAGATTTTAATACTGAAAATAGAACAAAGTCATTTTGGGTGGGCCAGTGATAAAAGTGGGTGGGCCTAAGCCAGATGGGTCCTTCTTTGTGAGCCTGTGCGTGTAACACTAATACAAGACACATGATGTGGCCCAAAAAACTTTTATTTTAGACATATTTTCGCATGTTTGTTTTCCCACTTGACTCAGTAGGATTACTTCTTTCAACTTTAACAAAAAAATACATAGTGCTACTTTAACATGCATTAAAGTTAAGAACTTACTGTTTTGGAGATATGGGTTTTTCTTATGACAGTGACGGTATGATTGAACAAAATTCATTTCTTATAAAACGTTTCAAAATTTCTGTCTAAAATTCTGGATTTTGCAGTGCAATAAGCTCAAAAAGGGCTTCTGAAAGTCATAAGAGCTGAAATGTCTGTAAGCCTGCCTTCCTGACAGAGCTACCAATGTTTAACCAGCGTTCTGACTGCATGTATGGGTTCTTCTGTCAGTTAGTTATGTTTTCTGAGCTACATTTAGAACCATGCTATGGACAGAGTGGGGTTACACACAGATTTGTGAAAGGAAGCGGTTCAGTCGTACAAGCTGTACTTTTAAAGACTGATTTTAGCCTGGTCAAAACTGTAACGAACAGCAATCACGTCTGGACTCAAGGTCAAACTGTAGAGCAACAAGCAAGCCGAGCAGACTGCGACCCCACAGACAGTGAGTTAATATACTGTACTGAGCTCCTGATCTCTGGGGTCGTGTTCTATGGGTAATGCCATGGTCAACACTGAACACACACACACACACTCGGCTCCCTTTCGGGCTGTCTGGGTCATGCTTCCTGTGATTTCAGATGAAGCAGAAGTAACAGGCTCTGTCTGGCTAAGTGCCAGCCCTGCAATGTCCTTCAGTAAAAAATAAAAAATCAGGACATAATCTGATGCTACATGTAGGAGATTACTAATACTAAATAAAACGTAAGTCCGCAGTTTCTGACTATCTTCTCTCCTTCTATTTCGAGCAGGCATGCCATAATCACCACACTATTATCAGTTACAGATTATCATGATAACAGTTATCAGGCACGTTTCTCCTGCAGGGCAGAGTGAGGCACAGATTTCACACATTCTGTTTTCTGCTGCACAATTTTTAAAATACTTGAACAATATTAGTAATGTTTAATATAGAGGGTGGCTCTTTTACTGCCCTGTTGCAGCTCCACAGATGAATTTGATTTGTAGGTAAAAATAAAATGATCCTCCTTTGCAGTAAAATAAAGCTCTGCTGATCGTTCAACACAGTTTTACCAATAAATGGTCTTAAACGGAGTTAATGTAGAACTGCTAATTCACTCTTTAACCCTGAAGGTTGGTGCACAGACTGCTGGTCACCCTAGCAACGCAGACAAGAATCTCGACTAGCTAGTAGCTACCGAAAAGGCAAAGAGAGAGATTTAAGAGACGAATGGATGTTGAATCTACTACGAGAAACTGTCAAACACTACAAAGTCACGAGGCTGAAGTCAGCTTCTCGTTCGCCAGCTTCTTGTTCCAATTTTTCCGTTCCACCTTAAATGGTGCAACAGTTACATTCTGGCGCTTCAGGAACCATTTAAGGTAGAATGGGAAAATTCAAACAAGAAGCTGGAGAATGATAAACTGATTCCATTCTCTGTACGCTGAATGTCAAACATTGAGAGACATTTTACAAAAAAACTGCTCCACTTTTGAGGAAAAGTTTCCTGCCGGAGATGCGAGAAAAGCGGCTATAGCTGAGCTAAAGCTTAAAGCTGAGTGTTTTCATTTATATATTCTATTTTTAGCCTGTACTAGGACATCAGCACATACTGAGACATATCTACAGCCAAGATGGTAAAATGGACATAAAATGTTGTGGCTCCCAAGGTGGTTCGATTTTTGTTGAAAGGACAAAGTGGCTCTTGTCAACATTTGGGTTGCCGACCCCTGTTTGGCTACAGATCAAAATGCAAACTTAACCTACTGTTAATGAACAATTAACAGTTAACAATTAACAGTTAACAATTAAATTATGTGCTAATGTTACTGCTAATTTTAGAAGACACCGCAGTGGGGCTAGCTGTTAAGTCACTGGTAAACAGAGGCAATTAATTCGGTACAATTCCAGGTTGGTTGAACTGGATGAGATTTCCAACCAAAATACATAGAAATACATGCCTGAAAATAAATCGAATTAGTGGAAAGAGACCGTGTCAAGCAACAGAAAACATATTTTGGAAGTATAACAGCTAATATCAGCACTATAAAATTTCATTTACAAACACTTTTAGTCCACTTTTGATGAATCTGTGCATAAAAGCTTAAAAAACTAAACTGTACTCTTTTGAATTTTATATGCGAGGATAAGGATTTCTCTAAATGTTTACCCATAACTAAGCTCACTGCATGGAGGCTGTACTTTAGCCTGACTAACTCTGACTGTTGTTTCACAGAGTTGTGTACATGCTTCAAAACGGTGCTACATTAAACACACCTACAGAGCAAAAAAATTAGTGTGAAAAAAAAGTTGCTTTTATGGTACAAAAATCTGTTTACCTACATAAAACATCTGTTATATTGTAGCTCACGCTAGGCTGAGCCCCACTCTCCCCTCTGTCTGCACTCTCTCTTCTTATATGACTTAAATGTGTTTTCTGTGCAAACTTTCCTGCATGACTCAAACATTCCTATATTAACTAATGTCGCACTGGTGATGTTAGTCTTTGTCCCCTTTAACTCATTAAAATCTGCCCCAGAGTGGTTGTTAAGCGTGCATGTCCATGATAAAATAATAAATCATAATAAAACGGGTCAGCATGTGGAATCGGAGAATTCTGTGTGCTGCCACGTTTCCTATCACTGTGTAAAAGAAGCTCCACGCTGCCTTTGCTCTTGTATGCACTGTGATAGTTTCTAAGCGAGTGTGTGTCCACATTCAAAAAGCAATTCACATTGCTATGGACACACTTATTCATTTGTTTGATTTGAGTAAACAAAACAGCTTGAGACACAAAGAAAAAATAATCTATCATTTTTTGGCTTTGTTAGTGTATGTTTTTACATGTACAAACAAACAAGACAACAGCACTGAGAAGCCAAGTGATTAATAAAGACGAGTAGACTAAAAAGCAGAAATGATAGGATTAGTAAAGCAATAATGAGCAGAGAACTGTGAACCGCGAAGGCTGTGGAGGAGTAAGCACTGCGGCCTGATGGTCCGAGCTGGGCTGAGAGAGTCAGAGGTCGTACTGACTCAGCGTGAGAAGTGAGCACAAGTGCTGAGGTTTATCGTCCCCTGAGGGATGTGAGCTGCGTAACGGTATGCATGCAGAATCCTGCGCACGGTTGTAGCACTGCCGGCTAAAACATACAGCTGAAAAACACAGCGGCGCAGGGCTGAACTGGGGCTGAACTGGGGCTGAACTGAGCTGAACGGGGGCTTTATGTGTGCGTGTGAGAAAGACTGAAGAAGAGTGTTCTCCCTCGCTCTTTACACCATTCAGTTCCATTGGAATGTCTGTGTGTGTCCCACATTTCAGTCAGCCTGACATACTCATTGAGAACGAGAGAGAGAGAGAGAGAGAGAGAGAGAGAGAGAGAGAGAGAGAGAGAGAGAGAGAGAAAGAGAGAGAGAGAGAAAGAGAGAAAGAGAGAGAGAGAGAGAGAGAGGGGGGAGAGAGAGAGAGAGAGAGAGAGAGAGAGAGCAATAGGAGAAAGGGAACGAATGTGTGAGGGAAAAGAGAAAAGAACATGAGAAAGAAAGAAACAAAGAAACAAAGAAAGAAAGCAGACAAATAAAGAAAGAAAATGCAGAGTGAAAAACAGAAAGAAGGGAGACAAAAAGAAAAAAGTGAGAAAGACAGAAAAGACAGAGACAGAGAGAGAGAGAGAGAGAGAGAGAGAGAGAGAGAGAAATGGCACAAGAGAAACAAAGAGAGAGAGAAAGAAAGAAAGAAAAAGAAAGAAAAAGAAAAAATGCAGAGACAAAGAGGAAGATAGAGAGAAAGAAAGAGACAGAAAGAAAGAGACAGACAGACAGAAAGAAAAAGAAAGAAACAAAGAAAGAAAGAAAGAGATAGAGACAAAAACAAAAATAAAGAAAGAAAATGCAGAGACAGAGAGGAAGAGAAGTGAGAAAGACAGAAAAAAACAGAGAGAGAGAAAAAGTGAGAAAAAGCACAAGAGAAACAAAGAGAGACAGAAAACAGAAAAAAGAAAGAGAGAAAGAGAGTGAGAAAGAGCGCAAAACAAGAAACAAAGTGGGAGAAAGAAAGAACAAAAGAAAGAAAAAGATGAGAAAGACATGAAAGAGAGAGAGAGAGAGAGAGAGAGAGAGAGAGAGAGAGAGAGAGACACATACTACACATTCGAGAGAGCAAATGCCAGTGAAGCTAAGAGGGGCTTATCAGTGGTTTTACCAAGAATCAGTAAACCACAGACAATCTGAAGACAAACCAACCAGCAAACAGAAACACAGCCCCCCATCTCATCTGCCCATTTACAGCCCATAAGGCCCCATTAGTCTGAAGAGCCTGCTGCCTCCAGGGCGAGCCTTCACAGCATTTCTGCAATTCTACCTCGCTCCCCAGAGACCACCGCCACTCCACAGCTCACACAGCCCCCCAGACTTAGTCACACTCACACACTTACAATGTTCACAATTCTATTTAAAAAGCTGAACGCGTTCCCACAAAAACAGTCAAGTCCATCAAAACAAAAAGGAGCAGTGGATGTTTGGAAAGCGCAGGCAAACAGGTCCAGTGGAAACCTGCGCTTGGCCGTTCCAAGCGTGAACACAAGTTTCCATGTTAGCGGACGCAGACCCGTCCGCCTCCCGTGTCTCGTGTAACCCACCCAAACACGGCTCCGTTACCCTGGGTTGAGCAGCACGTGCTCTCAAGAATGCTGCGAAAACAACTTGCTCAGAGCACCTGCACCGAATCTACAGCCAGCGTTTTACAGAATGTTCTTTTTTTAATTTTGTGCAGCTGCTGCCAATCACACTGCCCGTCTCGCCTTCTCTACATTGGAGGAAACAAACAAAACAAAAAACCAAAACAAACTGACACACAGTAGGACTAGCTGACATTTTGATGCTGGCCAACTGCTGGCAGGCCTGCTGAGCCTGGCCCAGCTTTATGAGGGAGAGAGAGAGACAGTATGAACTAACGTCTCCTTCAGCCACGGCGGGGGCGGGGGGGTCAAACTAAGCAGCCGACGGCAGCAACAAACTCACCCTGAGGCAGCGTTTAGAGACGACAGGCTGTAAATGCTCAAATCACGGTTGTTTATGGTCATTAACCTAAATCAGAACTTCGTTTCCAGATGCAAATATAATGGCCCTGAGATGGCCCAGCTGATGTGAGTTGCACAATGACATCTGGACTTCTTACAACTTTGCAGGGGAACTGAAGAGCCACTCTGACTGGTTTCACGCAATATGGTGAAGAAATAAAGAAGCAAATCTGTGTCAAGACCAATATCTCCAGACCAAAAGGCTTTATATACTAGCAGGAATTAAAGGAATAATTTCATGAAAAATCTAAAAATGCAATTTTCCCACCTAAACTAATGCAGTCCATCTGTGAAGATGCGTTTATTCTCCAAATTTTACTTCTGTAGAAACCACATCAACAAGTAAATATGTGTAGCATGTGTAATTATACTTATTATATGAGCATGTGTGTTCCATGTCCTTTGGTAACTGCTGCAGCCAAACCTCCCACTTGAAGGCCAACATCTATCTACACTATATGTCCAAAAGTTTGTAGACATCTGCTCAACCAATGTTTCTTCTGAAATCAAGGGTATTAATAAGGAGTTTGTCCCCCTTTAACTGCAGTAACAGCCTCTACTCTTCTGGGAAGACTTTACACTAGATGTCGGAACATTGCTGTGAGGATTTGACTGCATTCAGCCACAAGAGCATTAGTGAGGTCAGGCACTGATGTTGGATGATTAGTTCTGGATCACTCAAGTTCTTCCCAAAGGAACTGAATGAAGCTCCATCACTGAAGAGAATGCAGTTCCACTGCTCCACAGCCCAATGCTGGGAGGTAATACCTTTTTAGCTGATGCTTGGCATTAGGCATGGTGACGCTCCAGAGCGTCTCATTCTATTGGTCAGTGCTTTTCTATGGAGATTACACAAGCTGTGTGCACAATTAAACACCTGTTTCAGCAGTGGATGAAAGTCAAAGTAGCTGAATTCCCTAATTAGAAGGGTTGTCTGGATACTTTTGGACATATAGTCTATATAGTACTTGAAATTACTTAACAGCTCAACAGGGTTTCAGGGTTTTAGTGGCTGCTAATTGACTGGCTTCCATAAAATGCAATGTTACATGGATATAACAATGATAACATGAGAAGAATTAGATTATAACATACCTCCAACTGGAGATTTTTCTATATGGGCCGACAAAAACAAATAATTCCTTAGAAAGCTCCTTATGGTGATGCCGGTTTGTTGTAACAGTAGCTATTATTGCTTTGCACATCTTACGCACAACACTGGGGAGTCAGAATGGTCATCAAGTATTTTCACAGGCTAGTAGCTCATTACAGTTATTTTTGAGGTTTGCACATGTACTTGTGTAATTGGCTGTTTAGCTGAATGGTTAAGTCACTCATTATCAATGAGAAAAAGCATCAAGTCCAAAGGTACTTGTTGGTTCTAGTGCTACATTCCTGCCAATCAAATTACACCACTATGGCACTGTGTGTGAGGTAATTTGAGGTCATCGCAGCTTTTAATGATATGTTTATCTCAGAAACTAATATCGCAATAACAATGAAAATACAATTCATCATATAGCCCTACTCCCAATGCAAGAACTTTTGGCTGGCTTGGGATTTTTTGCTTGATATTCCCTTGTTACGATGACATCTGCTCAGAAAAAAATGAATGACAGTTAGAGTGATCCTTGTAGCATCAGCTGAATGATATAATCTTAACCCTGCAAGACAAGCTGTAAGACTGTGAATTAGCTGTAATATAAGTTTCTCCAGGAGACAGAGAAATAAACTAAATTAAAAGAATTAATAAATATAAAATAGTCTCACACCTGAAGGAAAATACATAAACAAATAGTACGAGACTCAGATACACATAATATGGTGGGTTAAAAAAACCATCTTCATCCCTCCCTCCTCCTTTCTCCTACCCCCTTCCCTTTCTCTCCAGAGAACACAAACATCACGAGGAACCCCATTCTTCTGCCTCTATTGGTCCCCAGTTCCTGGAAGCACATCGGCTCTAAGCTTCACAGAACAGTTTTTGTCCTTCCTCCTCCTGTACAACAAATATAAAATGACCAGGCAGAAAAAAAATGTTATTCAGTGGTCTGGACAAAGTAAGCAAGGAAGAATCCAAAAGCCGCTCCAAAACTGCATTTAGACAGGTGTGCAATCAATAAGACATACATTTTTAAAAATCTAGGAGCTGGAGAGTGGACAGCAGTGTGTGTGTGTGTGTTTAGTTGGACGTACTTAAAGCGTTTCCCACTGGCATGAATGACCAGACAGTCTAAAAAAAACATCTCCCAAACATCAGGCTAATTCCTCTTCTGTTCAAGTGCATCATGTGTACTTTTATGGCTACACAATCATTTTAAAAACCCCAACATGGTGACTTGTTGAAAGTTCGCACTGTGAGCGTGTTCAAAGCCGCCGGTCTGTCTCGCAGGTCATAAATTCCACAAGGCAGGAGGAAATATTGGGAGGCAGATTTCTGCACTCTTACACAACGCTACCGCATGTTTGCACATTTTAGGTAACGACGGGAAACGTGTGGCTCAGTACGGTTCATTCTGCGAAAAACCTTTCCTCAGACCTCTAATAGAAAGCTGTGTTCAGAGACCCATTAAAAATTCTTGGTAAAGCTGGATCCTAAACTGTGGAGACTGGAGCCTATTGCACCATATTAATGGCACGGATTGAAAGTTGTGTTACTTTAGCCATAAAAACATGTTGAAGTTGAGCAATATTCTATGAATTCTTGAAAAGAGCTCCTCCCGAGAATCTGTTACTTGCTGTGCATCGTAAAATTATGAGTTTCCTTTGGCAGCGCTGCTAATGTCCATAGGAAAAAAATACAAGCCTCAACCAGCTCCAATAGATCCATATCTTGAAAAGCATGAAGTGGCAAAACAAAGAGAGCCAAACCTGGCCTCCGGACGAGGCTGCTATTACACGGTCGTGTTCACGGGAATGGGTGTAACTTCTAAATACCACCTCCTGGACTGTGGAGGGACGTGGTTGTGGAAGGCAATATGAAGGTTAAAGCTTAAGACCTTAACTTAAAATATGAAAATATGAAAAGCAGTAACTGGTTAGAGAATGGCTCTCATCCACTTTACTCCACCTAGGGTTGCACCATTTGACAAAACATAAGTGTTACGATTACATAGCTACGTATTGCTTTACAATACATTAAAATGCATTGGTGAATCATTAAAGGCCTCGTATCATCAAATATTCCTCAATTTTTGATGTAGTATATGAACATTGCTAAAGTTTCAAAATATTGCTCTCTCAAGAGTCCATATATGAAATCTAAGCTAATCTAAGCGGAAACAGCCCGTTTTAAATTCCCTGTTTTTGCGATGTCACAAAAACCGGCCCAGTCAGCCTACAGCAGCTTAGCCCCACCCATTCTTACTGAAGCTATAATGACCATTTCAGTGTGGACTGCTTTTTGAAAGAGGTACAACACAAGACAGCCAATCAGAACAGAGCTCCTTTACATACATCAGTCTTAAAGGTACAGTAACGGAAGCAGCCTGTTTAATTCTAAGGGTTAAAGAGAGGTTAGAATATGCACATGTAAAGAATTACAACAGCATTTGGTACATAAAACCACACAAATGTTAGAAGTGGACCTCAGATTAAAGATTGGCCGTCGTTGTTCGACCGAAATAATTTTGGGGCCAAGTCAGGCCCATGACACAGTCCTATTGGGCCGCAAAATTATTTTAATTTTTTATTAGCTCGTTTCACCTTAAGATGCTCTACAGTCCCCAGCATGCACTGCAACATAGTGTGTGTTCTGACCCCCTTTCCCCAATCTATGGGCCAGCAGTTACACAAAAAGAAAAGATGCCTGGTGTCTAGTTCAAGCAAACTGGCAGTTTTAAAAAAAAGTACCTAAAACAATTTATTTTTGTTAAGAATTATTTTTGAATAAGTATTTAATGCTTATTTTGCGGTGCAGTTTTGGTATATACTGAATAAACAATGGCCCTATTGGGTCATGGCAAAATGTTAAGTAAAAATACATTATCAACAACACTGTCTTAAGTTTTAAATGGGGAAATTTAACCTAGTAACACAAAGCTCTGAACTGCCTGTAGATGAGTTAGACCAATCAGAGGCAACCAAACCTCAGTGTGTTGTGACATCACAACCATCTTACTGGCAGTCTGGCACACTACTTTCTGGGATCAAGCCTCAAGTGGATATTCTGGTCTTATTGGCCAAAAGTAACAGGCCTGAACCTTCATTTATAGAAAATAATCATAACTGAATTCGCACTTGCAATATTAGTCAGAAAAGTCACAATTAGATATTTTCCCCGAATTGTTCAGCTCTAGCTACAGGACTCATTTGCATATTGTGATATCATATTGCGATATCAGTACTGCAAAAATGTTACTGAGATAACAATTAAGAGAATAATACTGTGCAACCCCAGATGATCTATATACAAGCAAAGCTGTAGGCCCCCCTTAATAAAGACATCCACTGTACATTCAGGCCAATTCTACAGCTTCAAGAATTTGTCAGCCTGCCACTCATCTTTGCCAGAAAGAATACAAGGCAGCGTGAGCCAATAGGCCGACCATAAAAGAACTGGCTCCGCTTGCACTCCTCAATGACTGGCGCTGAGCTAAGCTTCATCGTGCTTTCTTGCAGAATGTTCTGGATTTGCCTGGAGTAATAAAGCATCGAGCTTCACTGCTGTTTCAACAAACAGAAAGCGCTCGGCATAGACCTTACTTGGCACGGAGTATGCTCATCACCGCTTTCTCACAATGCCTGCACTATTAATGCATCTTTGCAGAGGGAAAGGTCAGGTCAGGCAGAAATGCTGGAAGAATGTGGCTAATTGAATCAACACGAAGGAGGGATAGAAAGAGCTAAAGACAGGGGACAGAAAGAGAATGAGAAACAGGAACATGAGCAGGAAAAGAACTTTTTTTTTGCAGGTAAAATCTCAGCTGTGGATCAAGCTAATGAGCAATCTCAGACTGCATCTGAGGCATGGTCACGTTGCACCATGTTTGCTGCTCATGTTTTCACACTTGAGTGCTTCCTGCCGCTACTTCACGCTGTTTTGCAACTTTTTTTTTTTGCACTGTGATTTTGGTCTTTGCTGGCAGGAGCGTCAGAGGTGTCATCCAGTTTCAACAGCTTCATTGTGCACATCAGTGCGTTACTTATGCACGTTGGCAAATGGCTCTACACTGAAGACATTAAAAGCAGTCACTTAGCAGACCTAATGATTTATTTGCACCAGTAAACAGCATAACTGTAAACACTGCTTAGATATGGTACTGTGTGAAAGTCAGAGACCACCTTTTGTTTATTTTAATTCATCTAAATATCATTTTTCCCAGGATTTAATGTGTCCACTCTTCACCTTTATTACAGCTTCCATTCTTTTCAGGAGACTTGTTTTCAGTTTATCAAAGAAATCTGCACGGATATTTTTCCACACCTCCCAGGTTCAGTCTTAGAAGTTGGTTGCACTTTCTGCTTCTCATCATCCAAAGACATTCAGTGATGTTGAGGTCTGGAATCTGGGGTGGTCTATCCATTGTTCTGAGAACATCAAAAGCTTCTTAGATTTACACGTTATTTCTTCTGTCTGTTTGCTTTTCTCAGTGAGGTTCTTCTTGACAGCTACACATCCTTTCAGACCCATAGCGCTGAGTTGTCTTCTCACAGTGGAAGGATGGACAGAAACACCTGTGGATGTTTTCAGATCTGAAGCAGCTTGATTTTCTCCTCTCTCTCAAAGATGAAAGCGTTAAGTGCTGTTTATCTGATGGAGACGTTTTTGGTGGCCTACCAGGTCTTACAGGTGTTTGTCAGGAGTCCCATTTTCTCCATAGCTTTTTTTCCCATTTTCTCCATAGCTCTTTCCCCTTCATCAAGCGGATTATCTCATATCTAATCTCCTCAGAAATATCTCCTGAAAAATGAATAGCTTGTACTTAAAGTCCATTTTGACTAGACATTAAATAGACAGAGGGTTTGCACTGTGCTGTCCATTCAAACAATCCCCAAATATCTAAAACACTGCTTTCTTTTGAAGGACGACTTTGTAATGTTCCCATATGAATGTGAATGCAGCTGTGGCAAAGCTGAATCACCTGATTCCTTAGTGTCAGTGCCTAATTACACACATGTGGCCAGATGTTTTAAGGAGTGCAAGTAGTTGGTCAAGGGCCACAGTGTATTTGTTTTTTACTTTACTCTGGTTATAAATGCTATTTATCTCTAGAACCAGCTGTTTAAAGTTCATACTTGGCAAACAAAGGTCAGTTTGAGAAACTCTGAAAGAAATCGATGAAGTTAAAGGGCCCATAGCATGAAAAAAAATCCTTAGATTTTTTGAAAATAAGAGCTTGATGACTGTTTCAGTTCACTCCCCACTCCATCCATGGAAAACAACATGCAAAAACAGCTCATTCTGAATCGACTGTTTTTGTGATGTCACAAAAACCTATATATTTACACATATTCACTCATTCAACTAGCATGAGTGGAACTCCGCCCATTCACCTATGAAGTAAGAAGCGTTTCAGCCTGGACAGTGTATTGATTGAGGCACAATACAGGTCAGCCAATCATAACTAAGCTCTTTTACATCTGTTTTAAAGGCACAGAAACAGCCTGATTAATTCTAAGGGATGAATAGAGGTTGGAAGACATGCAAAAGTGATTTTTTGGTTCATAAATCTATAAGAAAAAGAGTCAAAAGTGCACCTACAGGGAAAAAAATATAGGATTTGGCCCTTTAAAGCACTGTGTACTGACAGACTCATTCTCTCCAAGCTTTAGTGCACTGACAAACCTGATTCAAAACATCAGTCAATCATTAAGCCCTCTTTCTGTTGCATTAGCTTGTCTCCAAAAAGAGAAAACACTGGATTATGCAAAGAAGGGATATTCCATGACTGGGAACCAGCAGATCAGAAGAAAGATGAGGTCTTGTGTGTTTTAAAAGGAACACAGTGGCCGATTACCCCATATTTCTAAACACGACTACACAGGTTGAGTTGATACATGTCAAGAGATGCTTGCATGACCTGGAATGTCATCAGTGTTCTAGTTAACTGCACAGACTAAACATGCCCACAGGAATAAGCTGCCATACAGGCAGATCTTATCACTCAAACCCACACTGTCAAACTATCAGGATCAGTTATTGGCAGGTTATGATAATTTGCAGGTTTCCTTCCATCCATTTATTTAAAGCTGAATCCCAAATGGCTCTCTACCGGACACAGTTTGGGTGGAGAGGCCATTATTTCATGACCTATACAGTGAAATATGCAGGGAGTAGGGAGCCATTTGAGATTCAGCCTATAAAAACGTATGGAAAATGTTGGACTGGTGTGTGGGGTAGCTCATCCAACTAAGCAGCTTTGAACCAGAAGCTCTTATGTGGTAAAGTTGGTGTGGAAGAAGACCTACTGAGCAGGCGAGAGAAGTGAACAGAGACACTGCAGTGAGACAGAAAAAGAAACAGACAGACACAGAGATGAATAGTGGGCATGGCATATCGGTACTGACGTGTGTTGTGCCACCTCTAACAGACAGATGGATAAATAGACAGGCAGACTGACAGACAGATGCATTGTGCATTTTAAAGCTTAGAGCAAAAACAGCTCAAGGTTGCGTCATTGGTGTAGGCAGTGAAAAAGGAAACAGTGGAATCTTGCAAAATCTAGGCTAGACAGTCGGGAGGAGAAAAAAATTAATCAAATCCAACACTGTAACCCATCCCAAAAAAGTTTTTGTTACTGTGCCTTCAAGACTGCCATACATAAATGACCTCTGTTCTGATTGGCTGCTTTAACTGTGTCCGCCTGGGCTTATAATGTGTGAATGGGCGGCGCTAAACTCTCGTAGGCTGAAAAGGTAGACACATGTAAAAGAGCTGGTTTTTGTGACATCACAAATACAGCGAATTCAAAGCAGGCTATTCTTGCAGCTCAGTTAACGTATATGAATTAGGAGTGAACGGTACATTTTGAAACTTGAACAATGTTTATAGATTACATTAAACTCTTCTACTTCATAAAAGTGTGGGAGGTGTGGTTTTTCACTATACGAGCCCTTTAAAGACAAAATAGCCAATCAGCATCAGCCGATATTCAAGGTTACAACTTCGGTATTGGAAAAGAAACAGTGGTATTGTGCCATCTCTAAAAGACAGAAAGCCAGATAAATAAATAGACAGACAGACAGACAGACAGACAGACAGTCTGCTCATTTTAAAGCTCAGTAGGTTTTAAAGTGCAGACAGTGACAAAGAAAAAAGTGGTATTGTGCCTATCCAACAGTTAGACAGACAGACAGATAGACAGACAGACAGATAGACAGATGTTATAGAGCTCCAAACTTTTTTTAGTTAAAAAAAAAAAAATGTAGTGTATAAAATTCACAGTCTATGGTATGCATTTAAATGGGAACAACACCAATTTTTCAAAATGTCTTAATACCATAATAGTTAAGATGTAAACAAAGTTATTCAGAGTGATTTCGTTCTAAACTTACTGAGTCAGAGCGGTTCTTAGGAAGGGTTCTTAGTGATAGCAACCAGACGTCTGAAGAGTTTAATGCCTCTAAAAGCTCCCTCACAGAAAGTTATTACAGGAAATGGTTATGAATACACTGCTTAATGCCTGACAAACTGTTTTACGGTAGTTTTGTAATAAAGTTCTGGTCTAAAACGTCTTGTTAAGCAATTTATTTTAATCTATTCATGGCGGAGGGGTACATGCAGGGCGTTGTGAGCCAAAATAGTCCCTGGAAAAAAAAACGCATTTGTTTCAGATTTTCCACTATTTTGCCACCATCAACATTACACATAAAACTCAGACACGTGTAGGTTCACTTGTAGTTTTGGATAGTAAATAAAATGGCTATATTTGTGTTGTATATTTGTGGTTCCTTTCATCACTGTGAAGAAATCTGAGTCTCTAACTTTCTCTAGAACGAACCACTTCACATCGAACCAGTCCGAATGACTTGGGAAATCTGAAGAATCGGTGGAATTCCCCTTTAAACAGCAAAACTCTCTCAGCTTAAACTGAAATGGAGATTCGGTTGAATTCTGCTGCACATAATGCAGTGAAACGAGTGTGAAAGTAACTCCTCTGACCGCTAAAGAGTCCAAAGCTGAGTAAACACCACTCACAGTATGTGTGTTGTCCTTTAGCCTGGACTCATAGCCCTGCAGGGAGCCGCACGAGTCTCCAGCGGACCCTTCGCTCCTTTTCACCTTCCTGTGGCCCGCCAGCGGCAGCGGTGAGCCTTTAAAGCCGAGAGCGTTTCTCCATGTGTGGCTCTTCGCAAACGTCGCCTGCGCCCCCCAACCGAGCCGCCCTCCGTCCTCAAAATCCGCACACAGCGCCACAGAAGACAATAAAACCGTAACACACCAGCACACGGTTTTCATATTTACGTTAAATAACAAAATAAGGTGGAATTATTTACTCTAAACTTATGACTGAAAGTTTGACAGAACTGGACATCTCAACGACGCTTCCAACGGTCGCACCGCGAGACATCTCGCTTAAACTAGGAACGTCGGCCGTTGTGTACACTGATGCTCGATGCCCAGGCTGTAGGGGGCGGGCCGAGCCCTGATTGGTCGATTCAAACCGCCCATTCTTCCAGATCCGCGCGTGTGATTGGCCGCGCTGACCCGTTGCTCGTTTTCAATTGGTCAATACGCCTGTCGTTTCAAGACACCTTGCCCCAGGGCGAGGTGAAGTTGAGTTAAAGCGAAGCAGTGCTAGGAAAGTGGGTTAGCCACTGCCTCCTGGTGCTCAGGCTGCGGGCTCTGATTGGACGGTGAGGCACCAACCTCTTCCCCTCCCTGTTAACGAGGACAAAGGGGCCATAACAAACGAAATAGCCCACCAACTAAATGAACTAGCAAACTTGTCTCACTCACAAACTCAAGGGTTCTTTAGTATAGGGAATTGTTCTACTTAGAACCATGAGCTCTATATAGAACCATTTCATGCTTAAATGTTTTGTTTTTTTTTGCATGGTGAAATGGATCATCAAATTGATGGAGAATGTGTTATGGTTCTATATAGAACCTTTTTGAAAATGGCTCTATACAGCACCGAAAGCTTGACAACACAAAACCCTTGACAACAATGGAGCTATAAAGAACCATTTTCAAAAAGGTTCTATATACACACTTAAAAAAGGTGGTTCTTCAAGGGTTCTTTGGTAAAGATAATGGTTCTATATAGAACCATGAACACTCAAAGATCCTTTTGCATGATTAAAAGGTTCTTTGCATCATGAAAGGGTTCTTTACATCATGAAAGGTGGGGAATGTGTTGTTTATGGTTCTATATAGACGCTTTTTGAAAATGGTTCTATATATATATCGCACCAAAAGGGTTGTGCTATTGTTACAAGCTTGACAACAGAAGAACCACTGACAACAATGGAGCTATATAGAACCATTTTCAAAAAGGTTCTATATACACACTTTAAAAAGGTGGTTCTTCAAGGGTTCTTTGGTAAAGGTAAAGGTTCTATATAGGACCATGAACACTCAAAGAGCCCTTTGGATTATCAAAGGGTTCTTTGTGTCATGAAAGGGTTCTTTACATCATGAAAGGTGGAGAGTGTGTTGTTTATGGTTCTATATAGAAGCTTTTTGAAAATGGTTCAATATAGCACCAAAAGGGTTCTGCTATTGTTACAAGCTTGACAACAGAAGAACCACTGACAACAATGGTGCTATATAGAACCATTTTCAAAAAGGTTCTATATACACACTTAAAAAGGTGTTTTTTCAAGGGTTTAAGGGTGTAAATACAACAATACATCTGTCTTATATGCTGTATAATGTAAATATATGTAAATATGCAAAAATATATACTTCTATTCCTACTCTCCCATACTTTACTCCAACTTGTGTCTAATTTTTTATTTCTGCATAATCTATGTGAGTTTATGTGCAATTATATGTCTTGCTACTGTAACACTGCAATTTCGGTTCAGGATTAAAAATGTTCTGTCTGTCTGTCCGTCTGTCTATCGAATGCTGGGAAGCTTCTTGGGCACAAGACTCTTCAGTCTGTAGAACTTATCCAAATGAACTGATCTTGCCTAGATTTAGCGGTAACTGGGTTTTTCCTGGGTCCTGGGTGAGAGGTGACTGGGAACTTTCAAGGCCTTTGGTGACTGAGAGTGACTCTTGCTGACGTCATTAAGAGGGACACATCTTTGTTGACTGAATCTCACCAATGGCCCTGTACTCACTTGTGTTTCTGAGCCTCTACAAGTCTGCAGTATAATAGTTTTGGGTTAGGATGAATCAGCAATTATATATGTAGAATATGTCTAATTTACATATCACTTGCATAAAGGTATAACTGCTTAGCCTGCGGTGAGGGGGAAGACCCACACCACACTCACCCACACCACACTCTCTCAACTTTTAGTTTTAGCCTGCTGGTTTTCTTTAAGCTTTTGAGTCTGAGGTTGTGTGTTTGTGTGAACGTGTTAACCTGTTCAGATTATTTTTCTCCATTCTTTTGTTTCAGTTTCATGTTCCTGTAATTAATAATAAAAAAGTCCTGTCAAACATTTCTCTTAGTAAGTGTTCTACATAGATAAATAGACATATTTTACTTTTGAAATTCAGTGTGTGGTCCCCTCTTTTTAGTTTTTGGGGAATATTTGCATCACAGAAATTGTTAATGAGTGTTTTCATACTTAATCTTAGTTATGGACTTAACTGACACAGCAATAGGAACAGATTCAAAAGCATCATTAATAAATGACCCTGCTGAAAAAAGACCATCAAACCCTTAGGATTAAAACCCGATGGTTTTGCTTTCTAATGGTAAGTAAGTTAGAGAACACTTGTCCTGTAGGACACCTTTAGATCCCTTTAGGAAACAATCAAATGCAACTGGAATCAACCTCTGAACTTCTGTTAAACTATATGAACCCTTTACACTGTGATCAGTCAGTGTTACTGCAGTGCTGAGAATGATCCACCAACCAAATAGTACCTGCTCTGTGAGGGTCCATGGGGGTCCTGACCACTGAAGAACAGGGTAAAAGGGGGCTAACAAAGTATGCAGAGAAACAGATGGACTACAGTCTGTAACTGTAGAACTACAACGTGCACCTATATAGTAAGTGGAGCTGATAAAATGGACAATGAGCGTAGAAACAAGGACATAATGTTATGCCAGATCGGTGTATGTATACATAACCATCTATAAGCACCTATAACAACTTTCTTCAGACGTCTGGTTCCTATCACCACCACTGTCAAGAAATGTGACTGCAAGCTTCATCTATGCACACACAGTTTGTATAAACTTTATATGATGGTATAACTTTATATAATGAACCTCCTTCTCGTCCTCCAAACTCTTCAAATTCTCTGGCATAAGCATAAATCTTTGGCGCTCTTCTTGAATCCCAGCACTTCTGTCACTCCAGGTTTGACATTGTTGTTTGTCATGTTGCGCGTGACACAAAAGGCGCTTTAAAATCCGTTTTGAGTGGCCGGATTGAGACGCATCTGTAGAAATCTGACTGTAATCATATATTAAACCACGTCTAAATGTAGTGGGAAATCGGATTTCATGTGTTTTTTTGCTGTCTAGACTAAGAAAAAAATCAATCTGGATATTATCTGAATATGCCAAAAATCACATCTGGTCTGGCAGTTTGAACATGGCCAAAGAAACAGCACTACATGTGTACCACTTACACAAGACTCAGTTCTTTCAGAATACAACAGTTTATTAATGTATTGATTTGTAACAAAAAAACTACCCCCCGCCCCCCCATTTATTATCTTTTTTCACTCCACTACAAGTACTGATGTTCTGTTGCCTGTACAGAACTGTAGAAACAATTCTGGATTGATAGAGGAAAGAGAAAACAGTATAAAGAGTGGACTCTGGTCTGAACAGGCAAACCTTCAAAAGCAGCCAGGCTGCTAGCAGGTTCACTGTTCACTCGGTGACAATTTGCACAGAGCTGCGTGAGGATTCTCCAACGGAACATCAGTCAGGCCTGCGCAGAACCGCTCTAGATGTCCTTAATGACGTCCTCCAGTTCCTCTTTTGTGTACATGTGGAAGGTCTTGCCTGGCTCTATTGTAGCAAGCTGTGAAAGATAAAAATCAGAAGGATATTGAGATTAGGGCTAGATTTTCCCACATGCAAATTATGCCTGCTGGTGGACCAAACAGGCCCGCTAATGATGGTTCTCTGTTTAGAATCTTTTTTTAGACACGCTTAATTGTGGCTGGGAATGCAGACCATACAACCACAGTGTTTTGAAGAGAACTTTCAGGACCGTATGGTATTATGTGTACACAAGCCTTTACATCCACTCTATCATATGCATTAGTGGCTTTTTATTATCTGAAATACGCGTATTGGAAAACCTACACGCTCATGAACAGCAGACACTCAGAGATAAAGGCGAACTGGTGCACTATAAGAGGCATGAAACTCTACAGACGTCTGGTTTCTATAAACACCACTGTGAACAATTCTAACTTAGGAAGTTTCTCTGAAATGAAGCATTTCACATTAAACCACTGAATGACTTTATATCCTAGCTATCTATATATGGGAAATCAGTGGAGTTTCCCTTTAAACATATACTAAAAGAAAAAAATACATCATAAATGTAAAGTTAAATAGCAATATTAATGGATATTGATGCAGCTACCTTTGTGTTTCGGTTACGTTGCTATGTGCTAGCTGTGTTAGCTATTCTTGCTAACAGATCGTCATAGTGTAGCTAGTACTTCACACTAATAGATTACCTCGATGTTAGTAGCGTTCAGCTTCTCCTCCATAACCTGTTTCAGGATGGTGAGAGAAGACTTGATGGCTTCTTTTAATGTCATGGACTGCAAAAGAAAAGAACAATGTAAGTGAACAAATTTGACTATAAAAACAATTTTCTGAATTAAGAAGTCATTTCAGATGCTACTTCCCATTCCCCAAAACACCCAGAGAGACCATTCACTGGTCGCCAAATTATATCTGAAGCATTAGGAACTCCTTCTTGTTTCTATGCTCATTGTCCATTTTATCAGCTCCACTTACTGTAAGTGCACTTTGTAGTTCTACAGTTACAGACTGTAGTCCATCTGTTTCTCTGCATACTTTATTAGCCCCCTTTTACCCTGTTCTTCAAAGGGCAGGACCCCATAGGACTACCACAGAGTAGGTATTATTTGGGTGGGGGTGTGTTAGTGTGTGTTGCGCGGGTCTGAGTGGATCAGACACAGCAGTGCTGCTGGAGTTTTTAAACACCTTAGTGTCACTGCTGGACTGAGAATAGTCCACCAACCAAAAATATCCAGCCAACAGCATCCTGTGGGCAGCATCCTGTGACCACTGATGAAGGACTAGAGGATGACCAACACATACTGTGCAGCAGCAGATGAGCTATCGTCTCTGACTTTACATCTACAAGGTGGACTGACAAGGTAGGAGTGTCTAATAGAGTGGACAGTGAGTGGGTACAGTGTTTAAAAACTCCAGCAGCACTGCTGTGTCTGATCTACTCAGACCAGCACAACACACACTAACACACTACCACCACATCAGTGTTACTGCAGTGCTGAGAATGATCCACCATCCACCATCCAGATACCTTGTGGTGGTCCTGTGGGGCCCTGACCACTGAAGAACAGGGTAAAAGAGGGCTAACAAAGTGTGCAGAGAAACAGATGGACTACAGTCTGTAACTGTAGATCTATGAAGTGCTCCTATATGGTAAGTGGAGCTGATAAGATGGACAGTGTGTAGATACAAGGAGGTGTTCCTAATAAAATGCTCGATGAGTTAACAGTATCAAGATACACATACTGTATTCATAATCAAGTCACTGTATTAATACAGCCTCCCCCGCAAATGCTTGAGTAAATTCCATCTGCTTCAAACCTTTCGCCTGAAGGCACTAAACACTGTGTTATTAAGTATTCACTCAACACTGTCATTTGCCTGCTGCTTTAGCTCTTTGATCATGGCTATTTCTAATTGAAAACTGACCTTCCTGATGAAAAAAAAAAGGGTGGGACAGGAAGTACGCTGTTAGCAGTCTCCACTTGTCTGCAGCCTAAAACAAACCTGCTGATCTAAACGCCAGTGAATGTTTATTAGATTGCAGAATCACATGAACAATCTGGTGACCTAAGTTACACTGTGAAAAGTATGCTGTACTGGAAGTGAGTAGGTGGGTGGGGTCGGTATAAAAAGAGCCCTTGTCCATCTTATTGCTTCAGCCCAGAGTTAAATTTGGATGTGAAAACTTTAGAGATTTTGAAGTACCAGCTACTATTAGGGCTGCACATTATGGAATGTTAATACTGTAATTATATTGCTGCAAATTGCTAAAATGCCTTGTATTACATTAAAGAGCTTATATCCTACATTTTCTTGCTGTTTGTACTGATTGATATATGTAAATGATCTCTGTTGTCTAATTATCTGCCCTGTACCTCAGTCTAGGCTGAAACACTGGCTGCAACTTCAACACGAATGGTGGAACTAATGCTGTAGACTAACTAGGCTGATTCATGTAAATGCATTGATTTCAATGACATCACAAAAATAATGAATTTAAAATGCACCACGCTCACAGCCTGGACTGTATGGACTGAATGGTATGCTTTGAAGCTTTAAGGCTACATCAAACTCTTATTTTGAAAATGCAAGAAAAAGTGAGTTTTCCATGATAGGAGACCTTTAAAATGCATAGGTAGAACAATAACTGACCAAAATAAAGTACTTTTGGAGGCTTGTGTGAATACTCTGATTCAGCAAAACACCTGCGAGTGGTCCGGAAGCTCACAGCACACTCTGATTGGTTAGAGGTCTCACTTGCATCTTGCAGGCTTTTGAGATATTAATCTTGCACAGATTAATATCACAATAACAATGTATTGTGCAGACAAAGCTATTACCTTATACTACTACTGTAGACATGAGGCTCTGGAAAAGATTCTACCTATTCAGTGACTTTTCTCATTTGGAGATGCACAAATATTTATAGGTATATAAAGTCATGCAACTTGCAATTACAAATAGGAACCTATTTTCTCACTAAGAGACGCTGATTTGTAACCACACAAGAATTAAGACCAAGCAAATGTCGTCTCCTCACAGTCAAACACCAGAGACAATGGTGCCGTTCTTCTGGAGACATTCTAATGTCTGTGAATGACTCTCTGTTGAAGACAAGCCATAAGAATGACAGGGGAACATGCCCATTCCAGCACGTTAGCAGAACATCATGAGTCCAAGGTGCTCATCTCGGTGAAGGGCTGGGTACTGTTAAAGATAACTGTAATACTGTGCTACACTGATACATTAACTCCAAATCACTAGTCTTACTTGTTTTTAAAAGCAAAGTGTCGATATCAGCATTTCTTTTGTACTGATCATGATCCTGATGTAGAACATGTGAAGACCTTTTCACACAATATACAATATGCATAACAACATGTTGCTTTTGTAGGGTGGTTGGAACAGATAAGGCACCAGCAAAGAGGTGCTGCCATGTTTAAAAAGGCTACTGTTTAAAATGTTACATATAAACGGTTAGCAAAACTATGGACACAGTCTTACGAAAAAGTTTAGGCACCCCTGGTCAAATTACATGAAAATAAGACTGCGTTCACATAGCTGGTAGACGTGACCAAAATCTGACCTTTTTCTTCATTTGTGACGCAAATGTGTTATCTGTGTGGCAGTGTGAACAGCAAAAAACACTGAATTGGGACACCTTCATATGTGGTACTGAAATCCAGTATGTATCCGATATGCAGCAATGCGGCTTAGGCTACGTTCACACAGCAGGTAAAAGTGGCCCAAATCGGATTTTCTCACCAAATCTGATTTTTTGTTTGGCTGTTCACATTATCTTTTAAATGTGATCTGTATGCAACATCAGTCTGAACAGATCAGCTCCCAAACTGACCCACATGCGCAAAAGAACAATGCTTCACATTGCTTCATGTGGCTCATTATAGAGGTAAACATGACTGCCAACGAACGCCAGTCACTCCCAGAGAGTTCAGCTTCATCTTCGCCAGCGTCACAGGAGCCATCATAAAGCTTCACTGACTGACAGCTGGGCTCATCACCCAGAATGTGTTCAGCTCGCCGTAAAAAGAGCAGAGTCAGTTCTTTGGTTTGTGTCCTCAGACTCTTTACTTTGCTTTCAGACTTTTAACTGTTCTGTGACGCTGCAGCCTCGTTCTCCTACGGCCGCGTTCGGCCATTTCTTTCAATATCTCTTCAAACACGGAGGCTTTTGGATGAGTCTCTTCTAATTTTTTGTACAGAAACATCAGCCCAAATGTTTGAGGTCTCATCAGCGCAAAATTATGACGAACGTTGAGTTGGATTGACGTAAAAGTCGCACGAATTCCGATCTGGCTGTTCAGACTGAGTCGCATTGCTGCATATTGGGTACGTATCGGATTTCAGTACCACATATGAAAGCGTCCCAAGTCAGATTTGAAAATGTCAGATTCAGTGTGTTTTTTGCTGTTCACACTGACACACAGACACACATCTGTGTCACATATGAAGAAAAAGATCAGATATGGGCCGCTTTTACCTGCTGCGTGAACATAACCTTAGTCTGAATGGCCAGATTGGAATTCATGTGTCTTTTACATAAATCCAATTCTACATTCGTCATAGTTTCGTGCTGCTAAGAAGGAAAGACATACGACAACAGTTAGTGGGATTTCAGTGGCGGGAGAGTAAGGTAACCTCATAACATTTTGGGGTGATGTTTCTGTACAAACTAAATTTCGCCACCGCTCCGTGTTTGAAGAGATTTCAAAAGAAATGGCCGAATGTGGTTGCAGAGTCAACAAAAAATTTGAAAGCAAAGTTCAAAACAAGGACGGGAACCAAATAGGCAGTGGCTGAATAACGAGCTCTTTTTACAGGGAGCTTTCTAGTTGAATAAGCCCAGCTGTCAGCCAGAGGACTGTTTACCTCTGGATGAGCACGCAATGGGAAGCACTGTTCATTTGCACATGTGGGTCATGCACATATTGCGAAAAGCCTAACATAAAAAAAATTAAATAAAGAAATAAAAAAATTAAAAAATCAGACGTGGTGAGCCTACGTAGCCTAAGTTAACGCATCCTCTACAGAGAAGACACTTCTGCTCATTTTTATGCAAAATTACTGTTTATTTAACATACTGGGGAAAAATGTGGCCTGTCCAAAAGATGTTTTATGTTTAATGTTTCATTATGTTATGGGGAGCCCTGCCAAACCACTTTTCCATGCAGATTATCAGTGAACTAACATCCAAGATATGCTCAAAACAGTTTATTTTGATGTAATTAGTACCCTGATAACCATTTAATCTCATCACACTGCCCACCCCCTTCCGGACCAGTTTTAGCCAATTTATCAGCTAATTACAAGCCCTTCCATAACATTAAAGTGGATTCAAGAAGGAAAACAACGCAATGTGCAGTGCATGGTACAGACCAGGAAAACCCACTTCTTGAATGCAAGATAAATATTTGCAGAACTACTGCCTTGGATGAGCTTTTGTGGTTGCAAATTTGCTAATACTTTTTGTTTCAAAAGTATTCTTGCTAATTATAGTCATAAACAAATTAATCTTGTACAGATGTGAGAAAAAGTTTGAACACCCACAGTCACATGGTGTTTTGATGATTTTCCAAGTGAAAGTTGGAAAAGGTTGGAAAGGTTGACTCGTCCTCTACAGGGAGCAAACTTAATATATTTTTCTGCACATTTTCTATTTATCTGCTGAGTTTCACCAAACAAAATAAAACATAATATAAAATATGGCGTAATATTTGCGCAGGCCACATTTTATGGGTCTGTTTTTCTGCAATATGTTAAATTCAGCAAATAAACAATCCAAAATTGTGCATTAAAATGTGCAGAAGTGTGTTCTCTGTAGAGGATGTGCACTTATACGTCCAAAGTGTGGCAAGCAACTGCACATAAAAAGCACCACTCGAAACAAAACTGAACTGTAGCTTGGTAACAAGCTTAAAATAGAAAGTGCAGACCTGTAAGGTGTACGGTAGACTGTGACAAGTTTTAAGCAGGTACCTTGTGATAGACTTCCTGCAGAGAGCTCTGAGCACCCTCAGATGCCGATCCAATGGCCCTGGCATCGCACTGCACAAACGTGCCCGAGGGGTCCATGTGGTACCTGCAAAGTAGTAGTAAAATCATGAGAAAAACAGCATTCAGGCCTTCTGGGCAGTTTTATGCAAATGATCTGTATTTCTTGAAATATTCTCAAAGTAAAAGAAGCAGAACTCAAGGCACTCTATGGTCTTGTTTCCATAGAGCTAACAGGTCTCTATCTATAATATTAGCAATGCATTTTTATATAACGTTTTGCTTTAAGAGTTTGCTTACAGTTGGGGTCCCTTTTCATCCACACCTCCGAAAAGCAAGGCAACACCAAAGGGACGGCTCTGAGGGAGGAAGAAAACAGGAGCATTAAAGGCTCGGCTTATACTCGACTAATGAAACACTCAACAATAAACAACTCTGCTTCTTCAAGGCACAATCCAGGATTTCAGAACATTGAAGGAGTTTATGAAATTATACCTAACTGATAAAATCTGCAGCTGTAGCTCTCTCATTATGCAGCTTTTAAGTGGCTTTTAAAACACTACATACAGCACCTTCAGCAGACTATTCTGGACTGCACTCGTGAGAGGACTTTAGATGAATCAAGAAGCAGCAAACTAACAAAAGCATCAAAGTGGAAACCTCAAGTTCTATTCAAGAGCCTCTACTGAAACAAGGATTCATTAGCTACATGAATGAGAGCAAGAAACTACAATCACAGAGGAGTTGGAACCATTGACTGTATATATGATATACACTATATAGCCAAAAGTATGTGGACACCCTTCCTAAATATTGAACTTAAGCGTTTCAGTCACACCTGCTGCTAATAAGTGTATAAAATTAAGCACATAGCCTTGCACTTTTACAGACAAGCATTAAAAGCAGAATGGCTCATACTAAAGAGCTCAGTGACTTTAAACATGGTACTGTCGTGAGATGCCACCTCTGCCACAAGTCAGTTTCTGCCCAAGACAACTTTAAGTACTATTATTGTGAAATGGAAGTGTCTTATAACAACAACAGCTCAGTCACAAAGTGGTAGACCACACAAACTCACAGCGTGGGGCTGCAAAGTGCTGACAGATCCTATCCTCTGTGGAATCACTCACTACAGAGCTCCTAACTGCCTCTGGAAGCAACATCGGCACAACAACTGTGCGCTGGGAACTTCATTAGATGGGTTTCGGGTTTCTACGGCTGAGCAGCTACCCACAAGCCCAAGATCAAACTGTACAATGCCAAGTGTCGGCTGAAGTGGTGTAAACATGCTTCCACTGTACTCTGGAGCAGCGTAAACGTGCTCTCTGGAGTGATTAATCACGCTTCACTATCAGGCAGTCTGATGCCTGGCAGATGCCAGGAGAACGCTACTTATCAGAATGCATAGCACTAACAGTAACAGGAGTTTGGTGGAGGAGGTACAACGGGAAAAATAAAATAACATATTAAAATGTGCCATAACTTTTGCTCAGGCCACATTTTTTTTTCCCCTCCAATATTAAATGTTAAATGCAGCAGATAAACAATAATTGTGCATCACAATATGCAGAAGTGCGTTCTCTGTAGAAACTGTATTAACTTTTTTCTACTAAGAAAATAAAATATAAATAAAAAAAACAAAAATATATGTAAATTGACCAGGGATGCAAAAGTTTTGCACATGACTGTACTGGTTGGAACAGGCAGCCACCATAGCGGTCACTTGTCTGTGATGAAAATCGGAAAGTATTCCCTTTGTGGAAATCACCTGAATTTAGGTTCATGTGAACTCGCATGATGTAAATAATGTTATTGAATTACTGAATGTAATAAATACATTCAGATGAAGCTTATTTTGTGATAAGCTTTTTAAATGGAAATCATTATTTATTCAGGTCAAACTTGAGCAAATTACACCAACTGAATGAATTGTTATACAAATCATAATTTATTGTTCATAATCTTCTTCAAAACTCTGCAACTGTTCACGTGTTTCTGGTCTAAACGGTTTGAAATATGGAGGACAGCTTGTGCTCCACTAAACATGAGCTGCTGTCATGAGTAAACACATGTGAACCTCAGCAGCAGATGTGCTTAAAGTGAACTGTGAGGAGTCTGTAAACACTACAGTCTATAAAGTGTCTCTGTACTTTGCCATCCTTACCAAAGCATTCCAACACTGTTTGAATTTCAGTGGAGGCCTGTTATGTGTCTTACCATGGCACCAGGGTCTGCGTCCTCCTCTCCAAACTGAAGAGCCAGGTTAGACACCGCCTGAGTCACACTCTCTACCGTCATCGTCTCATTGTAGGTGAACCAATGATTCTGTAGATGAAAAAAGAGAAAGTCATGCAGACACATTAAATGATTGTACAGCAACTCAGCATTAGAATTTGATACAAATTAGCTGTTTTATTCTAACTGGCAAATAAATGCACTAACCTGTGTTTCCACCCTCGCTTTGTCAATAAGCGTTTTGGCATCGGCTATCAATCCACTCATAGCACAACCTATAGAGAAAAACGTCAAAATGCAAAAACAAAATAGCATTTTAAGTATACTTCTATTCAATAAATTGTACATACTGTTACTACAGAAAAAAACATTTGATTAAATGTTTGTTCGATGGCCTAACAACAGCACAGACTCATTTCACATCAGTGCTGCCATGAACCCTTTAAACATTTAGGCAATTTATGGTAATCTGACTTTTTTTTCTACATTTGTGATAGGTTTTTTTTTGATCCAGCACTATTTTTTCCACCAACACAATCTTATGTGTTTGAAATGTGGACTAGCATGACATTCCAAAAAAATCAATGTGATAACACCAATATTATTCATACTAAGAGCATTAATTGAAAAATAATAACAATAATATAAATAAAAATGATAAGCTTTATTACACAATATCCCTAAAGCATGGATTGCAGCTCAAAGTGTTTCATAGTAGAATAAAAACATATAAAATATACTACTGATGCAGTGACACTGCCCTAACTAAATCATTAAAATACTCCTCATTTATTTTTGTCTATTTATAACAGCAACCAATGAACATAACAGATGCCTTACCGATGTGGGAGTCAATCTCTACGATCTTCTCGATACTGTTGGGCTCCATCAGGGGCGAGGTGATTCGTTTCTCCACGGCGAGACACACTCCTTCCGACGTCTGGATGCCAATGGCTGTGGAGCCCAACTGCAAAAACATGCAGGCAAGCATCAGAGAAGCGTTCCAACAACATAAAGCTGCAAGAACTGTGGCGCGCAAGATCTTTAATACAAAGTACTTAGACCACTTGGAAGATATTGTCAACAACAACAACATGCACAAGAAAAACTTCATATACACAGTAGTGATGTCCTAAATGTATTCAGTAACGTATTTCATTACAAAACATTAAAAATAACACATTCAGAAAACATTTATATTACATCTTGTAAGACACAGTGGAAAACTTTTGTGTTTTACTTAATTCACACTGTTCCTTGCAGTTACTGGTTGGCACTTCATCTAATTCTTCTGTCAATACATTTCATGAAAAATTTGCTCATCGTTTAAATGAAGTCCCAAAATTCTCAAGAACTTTTTTTTCTCTATCACCGCTGCTTCCACAAGACCCTGTGCAAGAGTCCAGTACAACACTGGTGCTAAGGTTATCAAACATGTCCGCTACATAGGAGATTATTAGTCTGAGCATCTCTCAAAAAAGTTTGTCTAATAAGCATGTCTACTACACACCATGTGCTGACTTCAAAATAGTTAAACAAAGCAATGGTGTTTCTTTTGAAGATTGTTTTTTTTTATTTAGTGGGTAAGTATTCTAAAAGCCTTCTCCTAAAAATGTAACTAAAAATGTAACTGTTTTCTGAATCCCTTCATGCACACATAAATTATGGGCATTTGCACATCAACAACTTATGATACCTTAATGGCTTCAATGGCATATTCCACTTGAAAAAGTCTTCCCTCGGGTGAGAAAGTGTTCACGCCTCTGGGGACAGAAATATGTGATTATAAACAACACACCGCACCAACTTCTTCACGTCCAACGTGACTGTGCAACTAATGACTCTCACGATCAGAGTCCAAATTGAAAGTGAAAGTAACTTTTAACGGTTTGTACACAGAGTCTTACTGCTTACCTGTCGTATTCTGATCTTGTCAGGAACATCCTGAATAAGAAATGTCTGAAAAAAAGACAAAAACAGAACAAAACTTGACAAAAAAATACTACTCGAGTTCAGAGGCTGAGCGGCGCTGCTAGCTTGACCGTGCGGGAAAGCTGTCGCCCTATCAGAGAGGCATCGCTTCAGCTGATTGGGTACTTCTGAGGCTGGGGGCGGGGCCACGGGGATTTCCCTTCATCCGATTGGCTTAACGCTCCGTCAATCACAAAGCGTGCTCCCATTCAAGCTAGCACTTGCTAAATCATCACTCCATTCATAAGAGCTTATTAGAGAAATAACACACATTTTAACACTTTTATTTAATAACGCAGTTTGAAATTACATACAGGTTCGGTGTTACACACGCTGGCCGATTCTAACAGCGACAACTGCAAATATAAGCACGCAAAACACAGTTAGCCTAACATGCTAACCCAAGAACTCAGAACTCCAGTGAGTCACCGCGGTAGCGGCTTCGGCTTTATTTGGGAAAACTCTGCGCTCCTAAAGCTCATTCTGAAGGGCTGAATAAAAGCACTGGTACGCAGCGGACTGTACACGGACGCCTGTTGGCTGTGGCTTTACAGCGCGGGGCTAATAACAGTGTTTAGACGGACATACCTGCAGCTGAAGAGTGAGTCTGCTTCTTTCAACAGTGCAGGAAGTGGGCTTCTGTAAGCGGTCCGGAGAAACAACAGCACCTGGAAGTTTATGGTTCCCACAGTGCACAAACTTTTTATTGTGGCGAGCCAAAGTGCAGCGATCGCGCTGAAGACAAATCAACACTCTGGGCTGTGTGATATATTATTGGAAAGCATCTACATCAGCATTGGAAAGCATCAAATTAGTGTGGAGCAGTTTAGTTGCATTTAAAACGTGAGTGGGAAATCCTAATGCATTTCCGTAGGTCGTGGTGGGGGGTCGCTGAGCCTGCTGAGTGATAGGTGGGAGTGGAGGGAGTGGAGGTGGAACGTGATAATACAGGTTAATCTGATTTTCTCCACCTGCTGGTGCACAGTGATGTAATCAGAATCAAACACTGCGATCAAAAATGGGCAAAAATCATTACATTCTGTGGGAAAAACAAGAATTTTGTCTTTTAAACAACATAAAATGATGAGTTTTTCACAGTAAAACCAAAGACATGAATAAAAAAAAAAGCAAAAATGTCCATTTTGATTTCAGGTTTAAATCAACACAGACTTGAATATCTTTTAAGCTGCAGGTTTAAGACTACTTAACAAAATATTGCCTTACAAATTAAATTAGTGATGCTTAGAATTCATGTGTGTAAATAATAATAATAATAATAATAATAATAATAATTCGTATTATTATTATTATTAGTAGTAGTAGTAGTAGTATTGATGTTATTATAACACATGTATAGCACAAATAGATGTATAATATTTTTTATTATTATTATTAGTATTAGTATCAGTGGTATTTGTATAAAAATTACAATAATTAATTCATTTTTATTTTTTTATTTATTTATTAAAATTCTAACGTGACATTTAGTATTATTGTTGTAGAAGAAAATATATTATAACTATAGCATTAAACAAGATCAACAATAATAATAATCATCGTCATCTTTATTATTAGCAGCAGTCTTAGTAGTAGAATATATACAACTACAATTGTTTATTTATTATGCCTACATACATTTATTATTATTATTATTATTATTATTATTATTAATAATAATAATAACAGTATGTGATGTTTAGTTGTATAGTTTGTTATGCTTGAATTTCTAATGCAACACATTTAGCATTGTAGTTAGGAAAGTTTAAATTGTAGGAGAACGTTTATACCATACTCTCAAAAAATATGGTTCTTCAAGGGTTCTTTAATAAATGCAATGGTTCTTTACGGAACCTCGAACACTCAAAAAACCTTTTCACGCTTAAATGGTTCTGACATGGTGACATGGTGAAATGGTCCTTCAGACTTATGGAGAATGTGTTGGATATGGTTCTACACAGCACCAAAGAAGGATCTGCTATTGTTACAAGCTCGACATCGTAACAACAGCAGAACCCTTTTTCGTGCTATATAGAACCATTATCAGAAAGGTTCCATGCAAAGACCCATTGAAGCATGAATGGAGCTATACAGAACCATTGCCTTTGCCAAAGAACCCTTAATGTGAAGAACCAGATGGAGGAGGGAGTTGAAGCTGGAGGAGAAAGTGTGTGCGTGTCCCTTTAAGAGAGGCTCTGCGTCACGTGAGTCACCGCAGGTCAGAAAGTTTTGACATGTTAACCGACACAGATCTTCCCTCCGTCTCTGGCTTACACCGCCCGCAGCCTGAATGTCAAGAACTGACCTCAGCTTTTCCCTCCAGAAATAACTAAACCCGACCCGCTATCCTGGGAAGCAACCTCGTCTTTATCAGCGTATAAGATAACCTTTAAAACCATGGACTTTATCCAGGTAATTCAGTTTGGGTTTTGGCGAAGTTCGTTAGCGTGTTTGCTAGTGCTAACTGGCTAGCCTGGTAGCTAAGTTAACGTTAAGTTACTGAGTTCAGATACTGTACGTTTACTCAAACTAACGTTTAAATAACGTTGAATAAAGCAAAGTAAGTTGTCACAGACGAGAAGGTTAGCTCTCCAAGTTAGCCACAGACGAAGCTGAAGTCAGCTTTTTAATCGCCAGCTTGTTGTTCGAATTTTCCCGTTCCACCTTAAAAGGTGCAGCAGTCACATTCTGAGCCTGAGGCGCCAGAATGTAGCTACTATACCATTTAAGGTGGAACGGGAAAATTCGAACAACAAGCTGGCGAATAAGAAACCAGCTTCAGCATATGCAACCACACCAAGCGTGTTTTAATCGCGTCGTGTTTATTTTCTATCCAGAAACTAATGTCGGGTTTCAGACTTGACCTGGGACCCGTGAAGGAGCCTTTGGGGTTTATTCGGCTTCTGGAGTGGGTGAGTGTCTTATAATTTACGTAAAAAGTACAAATTTTAGGACACTGTCTTAGTGGGCTTGTATGAAGTCGTTACTGAAGTAGCAGGTTGGTTTGGTTCAGCAGCTGTTGCATACAATGCTGCTGTATCATTGCAGGCAGCAACAGGGACAGTGGGAGGAAAAGTCTCAGAAATATGGATAAATGTGTATGTTTTTGTTTATTTTTCATCTGTACGACGTGAACATGAAGTAGTAGTGCATATCCTCCTCTAGCACAGGCAACACACCCTTTCTTTTTAGCTAGAACTATTCAAATCAGTTACATTGAATGTTGTTCATGGGCAACAGATTGCTCTCTCAAGCATTTGGGCTGCTCCACTGATAAAGCATCTGACCGTTTATATGGTGCTTGAGCCATGCAAATGTCCGCAATGCAAATTTCAGAAGCCATCGGTTCCTCAGCACCCTGGAGAGTCTCCGTACTTGGGGTCCCTGGGTCTATAAGCCATTATTAATAATGACAGTCGCCAGAAATAAGAGCCTGAGTGGCTGTAGGTTCGTTTGAGGCAGGTTTAAGCCGCATAAGGACGCATATGGTGTTGGTTTTTTGTATAATGTTAATGGTAAATCTGAAAAAATGAACTTCTTCGCTGACTGTGTTGCTTCACAATGCCTTGTGTGTTGCTGTCCTTGAGATAATGGATTTTAAGAACATGTTTTAGGCCATAACCTTTTTAAAAGTGTTGTAAAACAATGTCTCAGACATCAGGCAGTGTATTCATAACCTTTTCATATACCTGCGTTCTGTGAGAGAGGTTTTAGAGGTGTTTTAATTCTTCAGACATCTGGTTCCTATCACCACCACTGTGAACAATTCTGGGTGGGTGTATTTCTCTAGATCTCTATAGTATGGATAGCATTTCATATTAAGCCACTCTGAATGACTTTGTTTGCATTTTAACCATCTAAATATGCAGGAACCCATTTATAAGAGACGCTGATTCTCATAAAGCACCATATTAAAATGTGTTATTAACTTTTATGCAGGTCAGTTTCCTTTAGATATGGCTACTGCTAAACAAAGATACAGTGTTTATATTGTAAACATTGTGCATTTATTTCAAAGTCCTTTTGCTTGTATGTCAACCGTCCACACTGTAGAAATACTGTGACAGTACAGTATCTTTCTCCCAGTTTAGTAACACAAAAATAGGATTGAAATGTGAAGCGACTCAGAATCAGAATGCAATGCGCAGTAAGTGGTCCGTGTGAGCCGGGGGAATTTCAGACGTTTATACGCTGGCTGGTATTCCACTACCTGCATGAACTAGTGTGGCGGTCCCAATTAGCAGGTGTACAGTTTCAGGCAGTGCTGAAAAGTGGCCAAGGAGCATTTATAGAAAGCTTGCTGTATGTATACAGAAAAGAACGCCAGCTGCTGCCGCACAAATAGCACAGATTTGCTCCTGGGAAAGAGTCCCGCCATTTTAAAGTCCTACCCAAACCCAAGTCCTTCAGTGGTCCTAGAAAGCAAAAGTTAATGATCCTGGAAATGGAAGTTCACAGCGTTGGCCTCCTTTTGTTTGTTCAAGGCGGAGCTGGAAGGTAAATGCTTAGCGGTGCTCAGTGGTTCATGTCTTTTCAGGTTAAGGTGTGGATCGCAGCCTCTTAGCAAAAAGATCATAAAAATAAAGGTGTCTATAAGAGTTCTTTGAGAGATACTGTAAAAGAACCACTTTTGCTTCGCTAAAGAACCGTTCAGTGGCTGGTTCTTTGGAGAACCATTTTTGTAAAAGAGATTATGTGTGCCTGAAGGACCTTTCTAAAAGTTTAGAGAACCTCAACGTAATGTAGATTGGAATAAAATCTAATAAAATTGTTTTTAAAACCTCTGAAAGGCTTTTCAAACATGGTTCGTTCGGGAACCAAAAGAGGTTCCTCTATGGCATCACTTGAACCCTTTGTGGCACCTTTTTAACAGTATAGAGTATAATGCGTAGATAAGGTTCTTTCACTACTGTAACAATAGTGGAACCTTTTGGAGGGCTATAGAACCACTTCTAAAAGGTTATTTAAAGAAATATGATAAAGGATGTCCATCATGGAGATTGTATATGATGATGATGATGATGATGATGATGATAATAATTGTAATTGATGAAACAGAGAATAAAACAGACTCTCATAAGCTTGTAGAAGCAACTGTTGCACCGGTTCTCCATCATGAAGATTTATAAATGATAATGATGGTAATAATAATAATAATAATGATGATGATGATGATGATAAAAATAATAATAATAATATTTGATGAGAGAGAAAATGCAGTAACTGACCACCATAACCTTGTGGAGGCAACCACAGCATAAGTTCTCTACTGTACAGATTATACATGATAATAACAATAATAATAATAATTAAATATAATGACTGACCATCATAACCTTGCGGAAATAACTGTAACGCACAAAAATAACAATTTTCCGCAGAATTAAAATGGTTCTTCGAGTTGTCATAGCTCTAATCGCTAACATATGCCATTACATTAATACCATCTATTAATTTGCTATTGTTAATCATACCATTGCCTTTACTAAAGAACCCTTGAAGAACCCTTTCTTCCTTAAGTGTGTTCTGCTCGGTCTTGACTCCCTCTCTACTGTTGTGTCAGCTTCGGACAGAAGGGGAGTGGTCAGCTACCAGGAAATGTTGTGCATCCTGTTCTCAGCGCTAACACAGCTTCATTGTAGGGGAGAATAGAGAGGATATGGTTTTTGGTTTTCCCCCCTCTATTTTTCAGAGGATTCTGCGCTGAACAGCATAAAAAGCCATGGGTGGTCTGTGGTCACACATTTATATTACCTTTTTTCCCTGATGGTGCTTTTTTCTGAAACAGTGTACGTTAGCATGTGCAGATTCCAGCCCCTCCCAGACTTCAAACAGTCTGCATGTCGTCCAAGTGTTTCTGTGCTGTTGGGTGTTTTTCCCTTCGTCCTTGTTTTTGCAGCCTCTGCAATCTCTTATGTGCTGAGAATCATGTTTTAGACCTTTGTCCTGTGTAAAAGAGGCCATATTTTAAATTTCTCCTGTACATCTTGATCTCTGTTCTGATTGGCTGCCCTATATTAAGGCCTATTTGAAAGGCAGTCCAGGCTGAAACACCCCTTGGAACTTCGGTGTGAGTGGGTGGGGCTAAACTGCTGTAGACTGAGTGGTCGTATGTGTAAATGCGGTGTTTTTGTGACATCACAAACATAAATGAGTTACAAGCAGGCACGTATGGACCATATGGACTCGGGAGTAAGAGTGAGATCTATGTTTGCATAATGCATCAGGCTCTTTTATTTAAAAACAAAGCAAGAAAAGTGTATTTTTCCATGATAAGGGTCCCTTAAGAAATGTAATGGTGAAGTCTGAAATATTTCTCTGTGCTGGAAAAATACTACTGTAGTATTAATTCAACTTTGTATGCAGTTCTTTGCAGTGAGTTTAAACATATAAAAGAAAGAATAAAAACACTCAGACTGTGTTAGAGAGATAAACCAAATCGGATCGGCTGATCCAGAGTAGGAAGCTGAAGAAAGAGAAAGAAGGAGAGACAGGCAGCTTGTACTAAAGCAGTTCATTCAGACAAAGCTGCTCTTTAACAGCCGCTCTTGCAATGTGTAGGTGTGCATTCCGGCGTGAACGTGGCGGCGGCTGCAGCAGCATGTGCTTGTGGTGGGTGCCAGGCCGCCTCTCTTGGCTCGCTTCTCTGCCATCCGTCACACAGGGCACCTGGCCCACCTGCTGTGGAGAAACGGAGAGGCTTCCAGACATGCGATGAGAATGCGGTAGCAAGTGTGGGACAGCAAGTAATACACGATTAAAACAATCTCAATCTCATGTATTGTCATGTGCGTTACCTATTAACGTCACACGCACAGATTCAAAAGGAAGGTCCTGTTCAGTCCTCAGGTCTCAAAGGCAAAATCAACATTATACCGATGAAGATAGACTATATGGGCAAAAGTATTGGGACACCTACACGTTACACCTGCAGGAGCTTAAATGACATCCCATTCTAAATCCCTAGGTGTTAATAAGTTGGTCCCCCTTTGCAGCTAAAAAATCTTCCTCTCTTCTGGGAAGCTTTCTACAAGTGTTTGTGGGGAATTTCTGCTCAGTCATCCAGAAGAGCATTTGTGAGGTCAGACACTGATGTTGGATGAGAGGGTCTGGCTCACAATCTCTGTTCTAGTTCATCCCAAAGGTGTTGGATGGGGTTGAGGTCAGGGCTCTGTGAGGGTCAGTCAAGTTCTTCCACACACAAAACTCACCCAGCCATGCCACACTGGAACAGAAAAGAACCTTCACCAAACAGTTCCCACAAAGTTGGAAGCACAGAATTGTCCAAAATATCTTGGTTTGCTGAAGCATTAAGATTTCCCTTCACTGGAACTAAGGGTTCTAGGCCGACCCCTGAAAAACAGCCCCATAGCATCATCCCTAATCCAGTTAGGTTACGTTCTCCTGGCATTCGCCAAACCCAGACTCGTCCATCAGACTGACAGATAGAGAAGCTGATTCATCACTCCACAGAATACGTTTCCACTGCTCCAGAGTCCAGTAGCAGTGCTTTACACCACTCCATCTGACACTTGACATTGTGCTTGATGTTGTATGCTCGGTCATGGAAATGCCATGAAGCTCTCGGCGCACAGTTTTGTGCTGATGTTAATGTCAGAGGAGGTTTGAACTCTGCAGTTATTGGTTCAGCAGAGCGCTGGAGACTTTTATGCACTATGCTCATCAGCACTCGGCGACCCGCTCTGTGACTTTACGTGGCCTGACACGTTGTGGCTGAGTCACTGTGGTTCCTAAACACTTCCACTTTCAATACTACCACTCACAGTTAGTTGTGGAATATCTAGGAGGGAAGAAATTTCACAAATTGACTTGTTGCAACGGTGGCATCCTATTACAGCACCACTCTCAAATTCAGTGAGCTCTTTAGAACGACCTGTTCTTTCACAAATTATGGTAAAGGCAGACTGCACGGCTAGGTGCTTGATTTTATACACCTGTGGCAATGATACTGAATGAAACACCTAAATTCAGTGATTAAGAGGTGTGTCCCAATACTTTCATCCGTATAATGCATGATGAAAATAGTAGATAATTCACTCACATCCTCAGAAGACACATCCTTCACCAAGCATTGACTAAGTTATCTTTGAGTACTCTTTCAATGCGCTCACAGTCAGATTCATCTGCTTGGGGAAGGGGTCCGAGGGCAAAACCAACATTACAAAATATCCTTACATAACATGACATTTTACCAGTTTTAGTGGCGCCCAATGTATGTGCCTCAGCACATAAATAGAAATCGTGCACTAAAATTTCCAGAAAAAGGGCACGTATAAAATTTTTCCCTATAGCTGTTGTGTTAACTTTTGCAACGCTATAGTTTTAGGTATTTAAAAGGAAATTGGCTTCTGTCTTTTTTGAGGCGTTTAAGTATGCACTTCTCTTCAAAACAATACAGGCTAAAAGAATCTCTTATGAAAGCTATTCTTCTGAAGTTTTAAATTTTAAAATATTTAAGCAGCACAGTAAAAAAAGCAAGTACTTGCCTAAGACACGGGTGTTTAACTCCAGTCCTGACGGGCAGGTGTCCAGCACAGCACAGGTGAACCCCCTGCTGAAATACACCTGAATCAGTTCCTCTAATTGCCAGGTTTAGGTAGAATGTTTGATCAGGGAAATCACCAAACTGTACTGGACACTGGCCCCCCAGGAATGGAGTTAAAGAGGCTCTAGGAGTTCCTGATGTCCAGCAGGATCCTGTGAAAACTCCACCCACAACATTACACCGGTAACATATTAACACAAATTGTTCCATCTCTGGAAGAATCTCACAGCTACCCATTGTCAGTTTTTTTTTGCTAAGATCCGATCTCTCTAATCTGTCATTAGTGTGACCGAACCGACGCCCTGAAATGACCCGCATGTGCACATCCTAATCAGTAACGTCATGTGTATGAATCGTGCGTTATAAACAGCAAACAAACTAACAAGCAGAAAGAGCTTTTGCTGTGAAGATGATAAAGGTCGCCTGGCCATAAATCGAATCTGTGTCCGATCTAGGACCTCATATAAAAGTGGCTCAGGTCGTTTTTTTTTACGCTGCAGCCTTGCTCTCCTGCGACCGCGTTCGGCCACGAATGTCAAGCTGGATTGACGTAAAAGTCGCATGAATTCTGATCTGGCTGTTCAGACTGAGTTGCCGCAGGTTGGATCTCTATCGGATTTCAGTACCACATATGAAATCGCCTGTTTTTTGCTGTTCACACTGACACACAGACAACACATCTGTGTCACATATGAAGATCAGATTTGGGCCATTTTTACCTGCTGTGTGAACAGAGCCAACTTTAATGACTAACAATCACGTCAGATTTAAACAGGCATCTTGTAATATTTTGTACATTTTGGAATATTTTTAGACGGTAGTACATTTACTGTTTTCTGTACACAGATGATTTATATTTGGCTCTGCACACCCTGATCATGTTGGTCATCGCCACACCCTCACATTGCTCGAGGTCCAGAACTTACTTCTGCAGTGCAGAGCCCAGCAGGATCTGCTTTAGACGTGGCTTGTGTGGTCTTAAATCTAAAATAAAGGAAAATTATGCAAAAATAAAAGTGCTCCCTTAAAATGATTGTTGTGAAATAATATTGCGTCTGCTTCAGCTTTTCAGTGTTCTTTCCAGTTTGCATGTACATTTTTTTTTAAAGGCTCTTTTTTATTTTCTTTGTTTAAATACATGCTTGACATCTTATTTTCAGCCAAGTCTAAACATGTAGAGTCTGAATCACAAATTCTGTGCCGGACCACATTCTTTTGGGGTTTTTTTTCCCTTTTTTGGCATCAAAGTCACAAGTCAGTAGCTTTCTTAGACGTGGGAGTTCAGCTAGTTTAAAAGAAAAACGGGTTGAGGAACAAATCTGATTTGCGGATTGCGGTTACCTGTTTTCAAAATAAAAAAAAAAGGAAAGAAAACAGACCAAGACTGCAGTGCCATGCTATGCACATTGAGCATGCTGACTTATTTTATTTTTTTTCTTTTCATCCTGTCCCTCTCGTGAACCTGTGTGCTTCTCTCTTTAAATAGGCAGCGTGAGAATCTTAAGGTCCTCATAGAAAAGTTTAATCTGTGTGGTATGTGGGCAGAGAGAGGGGATCTCTGTAATGTGGCTGGTTGGCAAAAGCACAGGACTATTTATAGCAAAGTTTTTAAGGGTGTCATAATCATTAACGTACAAGCCAACACTCTTCATACGGTCCGGTGACCTGCACAGAAAATTGTGAAATCTTTGACGGGGAATCGGAGAATAAGAAGCTAAGAAAAAGAGTGTAAAAAATCAAATAATAAAATCTGTGCCAGTTTCCCAGGCCCAGATTAAGGCTAATCACAGACACATACACCATTGGCCCTGCAATTTAGTCTAAGACTAGGCTTAATCCATGTCTGAAATACCAGCCCTAAACGATGTAATGGGATGATTTCTAGTATTTTATGCGCTTTAAACAGATTAAGGAATTTACTTTGTTGCTGAAACAGCATGAAAATATTTTTAGAAGGTAATAATAGTGTTGGAGATTGGAGTGATTATCAGGAGTAAAGCTTGGGAGTAGAGAGAAAACTCGATAACATTTAGACCTGGATCCATAGATACAGCCATATGCAAAAGTTTTGGCATCCCTAGTTAGATTTTGTTTTTTTGGTGTTTGTTTTAGTACACAATTTTTGTTCATTTGCTGAATTGAACATATAAAAATAAAACACAAAGGGCCAGATTTATAAAGCACAAAATTAGTGTGACGTTAAGAGTGGTGGTGACACGTTTGCTCATTCATAAATGAGGATTACCGGTGTGTTTTACCACTTGTGCAAGGTGAGGTATGGCCACATGTTTCCTTAATTTACATATTGCAGTATGGATTCATGACAGGCTTTTACATTTACATGTGGATTTTGATTGGTTCTTGCCCCGGTGTAAATACAGTGACTTTGATTAGCTCTTATTTACAGTGCTGCACATTTTGCATGCGGCAGAGCTGTTACCACCAAGTTTTATTAATGTAGCCCAAAATTTGGCCTGTTTTGCACGTTATTGGCACATTTTACATCTTCATTGTGTTAAACTCAGCAAGTAAATGAAAACAACAATAAATAGAAACAACTAAATATCTAACTTCACTAGGTGTGTTTTTGCATATAACTGGATATAACCCACAGAAAAGTTTTCATGAAGATGTAAAAAGCAGAAATTAAGACGTTTCATACATATAATATTAAAGTATCTCTCTGTAAAAAAAACAGGAATATCAACAATGGTTAGGAAGAAAAAAGTCCTCTATTTGTGTACGATTGGATTAGATTAGATTAGATTTTGTATTAGTACAGAAATAGTAAAAAG
This sequence comes from Colossoma macropomum, assembly GCF_904425465.1. Taxonomy (NCBI): domain Eukaryota; kingdom Metazoa; phylum Chordata; class Actinopteri; order Characiformes; family Serrasalmidae; genus Colossoma; species Colossoma macropomum. Next base: position 29,873,916 of record NW_023494810.1, on the reverse strand, counting down.
TTTTCTTTTACTTCTGCTCCTTATAGACCACAAGTTAAAACTAGCGCTGTGACCACAGCTTTGGTCAGACTTGGAGAGCTGAATTTTGGGGTTTAAATTCCAGCTGGGTGATGGAAAACAGTCCTGGAAGGAATCCCTAATTAGTCACTCTGCTAAGTTTGTTTACAATACCACACACGTCTGTCCTTTATCAGCGCTTATGACCCCCACCACTGCCACCGACTGCACTGTTAGTCCAACTAAAACACCTGAGATGAATGAGCTCATCTGACACAAGCCAAACACAAATCAAAACTGATGACAGGAGAATCCTTCCTGTGCAGAAGGTGATTGTTTAAGATAAGAGAAGTGAGCAGTTGCTCGGGTTTGGATGTGTAGGATGAGTCAGAGGGAGAGAAATGAAGAGAGTGAGTGAGTGAGACAGAAAGGGAAAGAGAACATGGAAAAAAGCAGAGAGTGAGAGTGAATCAGGCACGAGTTTTTGTCTTAATAAAACGAAAAGAATAAATTCTTGTTAGCTGTTCTAATGTTTTTAGCATGTATGCCAGCAGTTAGCAGTTATCTAATCAGCTCATTTGGCCACTTTAAGCTTGTAATCTTATGGTTGCAGACAATTAATGAAAAAAGACAATTAAATTGTTCATTTCAATTAATTGTTATCTGAAGCTTTGTAATCATGACAGCTCTACACTCTCAAATATGGTTCTTCAAGGGTTCTTTAGAAAAAAAAAAAAGGTTGTATGTAGAACCATGAACACTCAAAGAACCCTTTGAATGCTTAAAGGGTTCTTTGCATCATGAAAGGGTTCTTCATTGATAGAGAACGTGCTGTAGATGGTTCTATATAGAAACTTTTTGAAAAGGGTTCTATTTAGAACCCAAATGGGTTCTTCTGTTGTTACAAGCTAGTAGAAAAACCCTTTTTGGACGTGAAACGCAGCCCCTACAGACGCTCTGACAACAATAAAGCTGTTTCATTCAAAACAACACGCTTTGCCTCCGATGCCCTAATCAAAACAATCGCAAATGGCTTCCTGCACCCAACATAGTGCACCACATTTTAAAATAGTGGCTCCTGCACCCATAAAGTGCATAACATGTCTAATAAATAGCCTTCTGAGATTCAGCCATGAGTGCACAGTTCCATACTGGACAAGCAGTGCACTGTTTTGGTGTAGAAGCCAGATTCAGCCATCGACAAACTGCTACAACAGCTTTGCTCACTTCTGCCACACTGTGCACTGAAGCTAAAGAGCAGGCGGTCTACAGACAGACAGCTCTACGAAGAAAAAAGTTACCCTATTTATTTATACCTCACAATTTAACTCAGCCAAACGGAGTAAAGTCTGCATATATGGACGCTGGTGCCGCAAATGTGGACTTCTTTTCCTCCGTGCAGGAGCAGTGGTTGTGATTGTGTGTTGTTTTGGGTGTGATTTTGAGAAATCGGTTCGGTTCCAACCAAATCGGGCTTAAAAACGGGCTGAAATTGCACAGTGTACGCCTGGCTTAAGGGGTTTTGAAATTATATGGGATAGATTTGGGGGATCTTGGGATGATTCTGAATTTATATATAAATAAAGTACTTGTTTCTACGCAGCAAAGCCGATTCATCGGTTGCGCTCAAATCAGCGCTTGTTTCTTTGTCGTAGGACAGTTTCCTGAATAAGATGTGGAGTAGTTCATTCAGGCAGATCAAACCTGCGCGCATTTCTACCCAACTTTGATGAATAAAGGTCGTTGTTTCTAAGCTAAAACAGAGCACAAACTGAGCTGTAGGAAACTAACTGTCTACGTGCAGCATTGCTCAGCTAGCCGAAGAGCTGACCCTGCCTACCAATCACCTCTGTCTGCATTATGTCTTTGACTTTTGCACAGAACTGTATACAGCTATTTCACCTCATTGCAGATCGTATAATATTTATTGCAGTAGCACTATTTGCATCTGTTTATCAACATTAAAAGGGGATTTCCACCAATTTCTGAACATTTCTGCTTAATGCATTCACAGATATAAAAAGTAATTTGGAGTAGTTTGATGTGAAATAGTGAATCAGTGGTATATAATGATTGTTATTGATGTTGTTGCATTGTTAAATGTATATCCATGCTACGCTCTAAGGCCTGCATTCTGTTTTCCAGCTCTTCACCATCTTTGCCTTTGCCACTACTGGTGGCTATCTCGGTGCTGGTGTCATTACCACTGAATGTCCCACAAAAACGGATATTAAAATACAGTTTGGCTATCCTTTCAGGTAAGTAACTTACTAGATGGGAAATGAGTGACTAGAGTCAGTCATACTTTTGTTATTGTTGTTGATGGTAGTAAGAGGAGGATAAGTTGTCCTTCATACTGGCAGTATCCCAAATTTAAATGTGAAATTCACAATTGCTCATACATTTAATGTGCAAGGTTTGGTCTAATTATGGTGCACAAAAGTATTTAATACATACACTTCTAACTGATCTGTAGGTCTCTGCTGTAAGCCTTTATTTTTGGGAAGTATAGATTAGTGTACTGTTTCTGTGCAGAGGCATAAACATAAAAATTGGAGTTTCTTAATTGTGGTTTTTTAGACCTAATGTCCAGATTTCAAGTTAGAAGTAACCAAATCTGATTCGTACAGTCAGACTGACTGTTGTCTTGCTTGCTTGCAAATTCACATTGGTTGCTGTAGTAATGACTGACCAGGTAGCGGCAAAACTTAGCAGACCTAACGACGAGAATGATTGGGCTATATTTCACAGCAGCGTTTCACTTTTTATTAAGTACAGCATAAACAGAACACGACATCAATGAGTGCATTTACATGCAGTTAATAATCTGATAACACAGAAAATCTGATTTAGTCAGTAATCCAATCAATGCGTTTACATGCACCTAGAAGATGAAGAATATTTAAATCCTTCATTTTGTCAAGTATGTAGTCCTTTTCAGTGTCGCTCCAAAAGTGTTTTGCTGTGTCTCGCGGCGACGCTGCTCGCTTATTTCCAGTACCGCTGTCTGTTTTCACACAATGCGCATGCTGAGAAATCCAAAAGAAATCAGAGTAAGAGTTTACATGCACTGAGAAATCTGATTACTGAGCTAAAATCCAGCTCTCTTTATTGGATTTCTTAATCAGATTTCTAGACCTTACTCACTGTAGGTTGACAACAGACTGCCAAGCTCCAGGATGTAAGAGTGATGCTCAGACACAGGCTTTAAGTTCAGATCTTCTCATGTAGTAGTCACTGTAAGCTACAACATTGGCTATGTTTACCTGCAAAGATTTTTGCCAATCCGATTGAAAACAATCCGATTACAGATTCAGACTGAGGTGTTTATATGCACACTCTGTTCAGCAATTTGATGGAAAATCCTCATTTACATGCTCACTACAAGTAATCCGATGCAAAATGACGCACATGCGTGGAGTAGCGCTTAGAGTAAACGTTACCATGACAGCGAACATCACGTGAGGTCCAGTCCGCGTGAGATGAGTTTCCAGTTGGTGCGCTTGTGTTTTAATTGCTTTAAAATGATGTCAGACTCAGGAAAACGTCCTTCACATGTCCTTATTAAAGGAGGCCGAGAGGAAGACGTCGTGTTCTGAGACACATAAGCTGGACGTCCGTCCCACCGCCGTCTTTTAAAGATCAGAGCATAAACTTCGTCTCCTCTGCAGACCAGTTTCTGCTCCGCCATGCTGAACGGTATAAACTTTCGCCATGACGCGACGCACATGCGCAGAATATACTTACACGTTCCGATTGGAATGTAATCAGATTCAGGCGTTTACATGACTGCTATTCTTCTATTTAACGGATTATTTAGAGGTTTACTCTCCTCCTTCAATTGGATAGAAATTGTATTCCGAATGGCCTCAATCAGACATGGACGTATTCTATTCCGATTGAGCCATTAGTCGGATTATTAACGGATTATCAGGCTGCATGTAAACGTGGCTATTGTTGAATGGTAACTCATCACAAACATAAAAAATAAAAACTTTTACTCTCTGTGTTTAAGCTGTGATGTGTGAAAATGCCCCAACAGCTTTTTTTTGTGCATTCAGATGTCATGAACTGCTGAACCCTGAATGATAAAATAAACACATGAAATTCAGCTGGTCAAACTGAGCCACATATCCAGAAATAAGCCATATTCAAAACCACCTACAAGTATGTGCTGAAGCTGATTGGAAAAAAGTCAGATTTAATGTGGCTTTTTGTCAGCCATTTCAAATCAGGTACGCCAAAAAATCGGATTTGAGCTGCCTGTCTGAAGGATGGTGAAGCCAATTTGGCCTTTCTTATCAAAAGTAATGTGACGTGGTTACATTAATAGACTATACTTATTGTCCTGCAAAGCATCCATTTTGCAAAGCAGAACCTTTTCCTACATTAGATTCTCACTTTAGTAACTCGTACACGTGTAACTTTTCACCAATCCAAATAGCTGGGTGTTAAATCATGATCCGTTTGTTAAATTTTACAGTACAACCTTATTTTAGCAATATTTCTTGTAGTGTTTTCTCTCGAGATTCTACCAGTGATGTATTTTTCTCTTTCTCAGGCTCGCGGCTTATCCGTTTACTATTCCTAACTGCAATGGAAGTACAGGGAACATAACTTACCTGATGGGAGATTACTCCTCTTCGGCTGAGTTCTTTGTGTGTGTGGGCGTCTTCGGTTTCCTGTACTGCACCTTCACCTTGATTCTATACTTGGGCTACCAGCATGTTTACAGAGAAACCAACCGAGGACCCATCATTGTGAGTGAGCGAGTGAAGTCTCTTGTCCATGTTTACCAGAAGTCTCACAGTAAAGGGGTTTTCCAGCATTTTTCAACCTAATCACATCTGCAACACAAGGTTAATTAATACAGACAGTAATTTTGGCTTATTTCCTGTATTACTTAGGACAAGAGTAGGAAACCAGATGGCACACTTAGAAGCCAGTAGGAGTGCCTGCTGCAGCACCTACTCGTTGGCTTCTGTTAATTGTTCTAAGTACGAGCTTCAGATGCAGCCGATAAAGATTAGGCTGAAGACACTTGACAGTTGCTTTTGTGTCCCTTTTGTCTGTATGGCTCATTAGGATGTTAATTGCAAAAATTATGGTAGAATGGCTATTTATTAATTTGATAATATCCTTCCACTGAAATTCCATACGAAATTCCATGTACATTTTATACGGCTACATACTGCAATTATCAAATCACTTAAGGTATAGCATTGTGCAAAAGTCGTAGACCACCCTTCATTTATTTAATTTCAAGTCAAAACAGTCATTGGCCCAATGCCATTTCTTATTTTAACCCCTACTGCTTGTTTTCAAATGTCTCCTTGCCTCTTGGAACGGTGTTACGAGGGGTAGTGGTTGAAATCTTCCTCTACGAAATGAAGCAGCCCTCAAATAAAAAGAACAGTACTTCATTAATAGGCTACTAGTGCTGCTCTGTAGGCGACCCTGCCAGTCTGCAGTGATGAGCAGAAGAGGGTAAAGTTCAGCTCCTCACTGCTGGGCTTTAGTTAGATTCAGGGAATCATATGCCTTCAAAGAGGGGGCATCCAACAGTTATTTGTCATCATTCTTCGATGGTATGAAGGGTCATGTAGCCCTAACACTTCACCCTACCCCTCTATCTCAACAAAAATCAGGACACCCTACCCCTAGACATGAACGCGCAAACGTAGGGGTAGGGCTAAGTGGTAGGGGCAAGGGGTGAAATGGGATTGGGCCATTAAGTACAAGTTACTCAGGAAAAAAAGCAGAAAACATATATTTAACAGAAAATTACACAAAAGCTTCAACAACTACATATAAATGTATAATATAGTATAACAGTGTATTCAGTATTTGCTGTGTCCACCTTTTACCTTTTATTTTCAGCTTCCATTCTTTTCAGGAGACTCGTTTTCAGTTTTTAGATAAATCTGGAGGGATAATTTTCCACACCTCCAAAATTCAGTCTTAGAAGTTGGTTGCATTTTGTGCTTCTCATGATCCAAACACATTCAGTGATGTTGAGGTCTGGACTCTGGGCCGGTCAGTCCATTGTTCTGAGAACACCAGCAGCTCCTTTGTTTTAGAGCTGAAGCAGCTTGATTTTGTCCTCTCTCTCAGATGAAGCAGTGATGTTTATCTGATGCTGTACTGTATAAAATACAGTAGCACAGCATCACCTAAACATGCTCTTTTGAGTACGGTAAATACATCATTAAACATTGGTTTGAATTATTGGTCAAATCTAAACCTCTGTCCGATGCCGATATTTTAATTTTAAGCAAATATCTGCTGATACTGAGATGATTTCAAAATCATCCCTACCTTTGACCTTAGCAGTGGCTAGTCCAGAAAACTGAAGTTTGGTTAAACCTCCTACAGGCCTGTTGTGTTAGGTCACTTTACACCTTCCAGTTCAGTAATATGTAAGGCCAAAACATTGATGTCCAGTTTCATGCACCACGAGCTGTTATAGTGTGGCACCTATGCCATCGTGTGCAAAAGTTTGGGCCCCTGGTTGTGTATTTTATATAGTGTGAATAAGTCAACACATCCTCTACACAAAACACACACTTTTACTGTTTAATCCGAATTGATCATACTGGGTGGGGGATGTAAAACATAACATATGACCTGTGCAAAGGTGGTGGCACATTATATTTTATGTTTTGGGTTTTTTTTCCCCCAATATGTTAAACTCAGCAAATAACTAAAAATTGTGCAATAAAATTAGCAGAGATGCCATGTTTAAGGCTGGGCGTTACACGACACGACTCTAAAATCTTAACAGATTTCCAAAACAGAGAGCATCACAAACAATGTCAGTTTGTAACGGAATTTCTTGTCTTTTTGTCGTAAGGGCGCTCACACTAGACAACAAGGCCAAGGGAGAGTATAACACATTTAATGAGTTTGGGCTACGAATAAGAACTCAAACTCCCAGATCTCCTCAGATCACATGACACAAACAAAGCTAAACTTACTGGACCAGACCTGTTTGTGCTTTAATGCTCAGCGAAAGCGCTAACTGGGGATTAATATGTGGTGAGAAGTGCTGATACAGTGAGAGCTGGAGAAATATTTCACTACAGACTGGCAGCTGAGAGTGACCTGACGCCTGGATCCAAACATTATAAACTTGATAATGGCTTTTATTTGCCTGTGTTTTACGCGCAGCTCCTCTGTCTTCTCGTTCTCCGCTGTTCAGGTGGTGTGCATGCGTGTCTCCATGCCTGTTTCTCCGCTCTTCTGATTGGCTGTTGTTTGAATCATTCACTGAGTTCATCTCTGACCTTCTCACACTACAGGACTCGTGAATGTTTTGAGTTGTAAATATCAAACATGTTTGATGATATCTGAGGGTCTCCAATCACTTTAGAGTTCAATCTGCACCGTCTCGCTTCCGATAAAGCTTCTGACCTGGAAAATCACCAAACAAATTTAAATATTAGACAAAGATAACACAAGTAAACACAAAATGCAGTTTATAAATGAAGTTCTTTATTATTAAGGGAAAAAGAAATCCAAACCTACAGGGCCCTGTGTGCCCCCTAAACCTAATAATTGGTTGGGCCACCTTTAGCAGCAACAACTGCAATCAAATTTGCGATAACTGGCAATGAGTCTTTTACAGCGCTGTGGAGGAATTTTGGCCACTCATCTTTGCAGAATTGTTGTAATTCAGCCACATTGGAGGGTTTCCGAGCATGAACCGCCTTTTTAAGGTCATGCCACAGCATCTCAATCGGATTCAGGTCAGGACTTTGACTAGGCCACTCAAGTCTTTTTTTTTTATTTTTCTTAAGCCATTCAGAGGTGGACTTGCTGGTGTGTTTTGGATCATTGTCCTGCTGCAGAACCCAAGTGCGCTTCAGCTTGAGGTCATGAGCAGATGGCCGGACGTTCTCCTTCAGGATTTTTTGGTAGACGGCAGAATTCATGGTTCCATTTACCAGAGCAAGTCTTCCAGGTCCTGAAGCAGCAAAACAGCCCCAGACCATCAAACTACCACCACCATGTTTTACTGTTGGTATGATGTTCCTTTTCTGAAATGCTGTGTTACTTCTACGCCAGATGTAATGGGACATACACCTTCCAAAAAGTTAAACTTTTGTCTCGTCAGTCCACAGAGTATTCTCCCAAAAGTTTCAAGATGTTTTCTGGCAAAACTGAGACGAGCCTTTATGCAGTGGTTTTTGTCTTGGAACTCTGCTATGCAGGCCATTTTTGCCCAGTCTCTTTCTTATGGTGGAGTCATTTGTTCCTGAATTTCTTTGGATCGCAGCATGATGTCTAGCTTTTGAGGATCTTTTGGTCTACACTTTGTCAGGCTGGTCCTATTTAAGTGATTTCTTGATTGAGAACAGGTGTGGCAGTAATCAGGCCTAGGTGTGGCTAGGGAAATTGAGCTCAGCTTTCCAAAGATGTGATAAACCACAGTTAATTTATGTTTTAACGCAATCACTTTTTCACACAGGGCCCTGTAGGTTTGGATTTCTTTTTCCCTCAATAATAAAGACCTTCATTTATAAACTGCATTTTGTGTTTACTTGTGTTATCTTTGTCTAATATTTAAATTTGTTTGGTGATCTGAAAACTGGTGACCTGATCTGATTTAGGAGTGACAAACATGCAAAAGAATAAGAAATCAGGAAGGGGGGCAAACACTTTTTCACACCACTGTAAGTGTGTTCTCTATAGGGGATGTGTTAACAAAACGTGTCATTTGACCGGGGTGTTCGAACTGTTGCGTACGACTGTACGCTCTCTGTGTAGATGCGTCTAAAAATGTTAAGCAATGGGGACGTGCAGGGATTTCAGTACCTGCTCTAGTTCATCTTCTGTTGTTGTCGCTTCAGGATCTGGTTTTGACTGCGATCTTTGCGTTTCTGTGGCTGGTGTCGTCCTCTGCCTGGGGAAAAGGACTAACTGATGTGAAAAGTGCCACTGACCTGAGTGTCCTGGTCGATCGCTGCAAGCCTGCGTGCCAAATCCACGAATACCCTGCCATGGGACGCCTCAATGCTTCTGTGGTGAGTCCATCCACTCCTAATTGTTTTTATATGAACAGTTGTGTGCAAGCATTTGAGCATCCTAGGTCAGAATACATGTTTTGTTGATGTTGAAAGTGAACATAAGTTAACAAACTTAAATGACATTTTTCTGCAGATTTTATTGTACAATTTCTATTTATTTATACATAAAACATAAAATGTGCTGTAGCTTTTAGATAGACGTCATTTTATGTTTTATTTTTCAACACGTTAAATTCAGCAAATAAACAGTAATTGTACATTAAAATGTGCAGATGTATGTTCTCTTATTTTCACTTAGAAAATCATCAAAACATGTCATTTGACCAGGGGCGCCATAGCATTTGCCTGTGACTGCATGTCTCCTGTTTTTTGTTATTCATAGACTAATTCCATTTCACCCCTCTCCCCTACCACTGAGCCCTTAGCCCTCTGTTATGTGCGTTCACGTCGAGGGGTAGGGTGTTCCAGTTTTTGTTGAGATTGAGAGGTAGGTCGAAGTGTTGGTGCTACATGGCCTCCGAACAGAGGTTTTTCTGAGTCACACTCCAAACAGAGTGTTATGAGAAAAAAAAAAAAGAAAAAACGGCAAGATGGCTGCGCGAGTGACCAAAGAAACACACACAAGTATTTCATCTGTTAAAAAATGACGATAACCATTGTATTCTTAGTTTAATGTCGTTTCAGTGTATTATGGTCGTTTTCTTCGTAACAAGCTTAAAAAATCGCTAATAGTATGCTGATGTCTCGGTAGCTAGCAAGCTGACTTTCCTGTTCCACCTTAAATAGTCCAGCAGTTCTGACGCCAGAAGCGCCAGAATGTAACTGCTGCACCATTTAAGGTGAAATGGGAAAATTCGAACTAGAAGCTGGCGAATATCTGACTTCAGCTTCATATCACCAAAGAATTAGGGGTGGGTCATAATAAATAATTGCCCCCCTCTTTGAAGGCATATGATTCCCTAAATGTAACTAAAGCCCAGCAGTGAGGAGCTGAACTTTTCCCTTCTCTGCTATCACTGCAGACGGGCCGGGTTGCCTACAGAGCAGCGCTCGTAGCTGTTAATGAAGCAGTCTTTTGTTTGTTTGTTTTGTTTGTTTTTTTTTTTTATTTGAGGGTCCCATTTTGTAGGGCAAGATTTCAACCACCACCCTTTGTGACTCCGTTCCAAGGGGTTAGGGTGACACTCGAAAACAAGGGGTAGGGGTAAAAAGATGAAATGGGATTGGTCCTTTGTTCCACTATTTGTATTATTTGTACTTCTTTTTTTATTGTATAGAAACAAAAAGTAAAAAGTACATTTCTTTTATCATTTTTGAGCTTTAACAATACTAACAAATAAAATAGTTTGAACTTCCTTGTTCTTAAAAAAAGAACAAAGTGTGGCAGTGATGTATTTAATCTGCTTATATATGTTCTTTAGATTTTTGGCTTCCTCAATCTGATCTTGTGGGCGGGTAACTGTTGGTTCATCTATAAGGAGACTCCGTTCCACAAGCCTGCTCACCCACCTCCCAACCCAGAGGAAGGAGGTCCGAGCTCCTAATTGGATCAGCCAGACTCCTCCCTCTCCGTTCAAGCCAATCCAAACCAGAGGACGCCACTGCCTGTTCACATTGACTCATCCTAAAGCAAAGTAAAGTTTGATAAGCAAAAGCTTTGGCTCAACCAAACGGTCCAGCTGCATGCAGTGCGGTCCGCTGCTTTTACACACGCTGAGCGGAACGCTTGCTGTGGGTGTGTGTTGTCTTGTTGTTTTTGTTTTATTTTGTGTTTGTTTTACTGGTCAGTTATTATCTGAACACCTGTCTTAGTGATGTTGTCTGGAACAAGTCTTTTTTACATCCAGGACCCATAAAACGAAGCCTTTAGAATTCTTCTGGAATTTAACTGCAAATTTGTACTACACTCTAACTAATGTCGTTCACTTTTGGTGCTTTTGTGTTTTCAGTCAGCGTTTATATACATATATGTGCCTCCAGTCTCCTCAGCTAGGTGAATTGTGAAGTGCCAGATCCATGCTCCGCCCACAAGCGCGTTCTTTTGTAGCTACTTTTGGACAGGCTTTGCAAAATGTAGGCAAAAACTTATTCAACCTAATGAATTTGGGGTTTAGAGTCACTACATAATGTTGAGTTTCCAGTTGCTACACTACCGAGCTGGACTGTGTTGTTGCACTTAATCGAAACTAGGCAGGTTGTAAACAACAACAGTTTTGCCACAATCTTAATGTTGGCTTGTTTACGTGATTTAAAAAAACTACACTACATTTATCCTAACATTGTGAGATACAATATAAGTATCATTCGTATTTGAAGCAGCATATGCAACATTTTTTGGTTAAAATAAAAAGAAGTGGCATAACTGAGTGACCCTGTAAAGCCTGAAATTATAATTTAAAAGTCAGAGGTGTCGGGTTGGATTTAGTGGGACTTTTTCTGATCATGTTATATGTCATTGTGTGCATGTGACATTAATACATGTCTCAAATGCCCAATCAGCATTATAGTGATTACCATAACAAACTTTTCTATAAATGCTCTTTCAGGGCACTCATAATCATCAGATTTGTCTGCTTGGGTAGGGGGTCTGCACACAACATACATTACAAAATGTTTTTCCACACATTCTGTGCAGTTACAAGTTTCCACCAGAGAGGTCTCCAAATCCCCAAAACTTACTTAGTGTAGCTTTAATAATGTGCATTAAATCTCTGTTAATAGTTTGACACCAACTGTGTTTCTCATTAAGTTAAAGTTGTATAAAGCTTGTCCAACTCAACGACAAAGTAGCTGTGAATGAACACGGTTGTGGATGGCGCACGGACAATCCCTGTCCTGTCAGTTTATTGAGTTCCCACATGACTAAATCTTTCTTTTCGGGTTTTCTCGCTTTACTCTTTGCAAGCCAGACTTCTTAAAAACGAAAGTATTGCCTTTTAAAAACCTTACACACCAAGTGCCATCTTATTGTGCCTCTCTTGTGTACTGAGACACTAACGCCTTACTGCAGACGCTTTAAAGTCTTGTCTGCGTAGTGTAGATGTTTTTGCACTGTTTATTCTTATTGGGAAGTGCCTTAATCATTGACATCTGTTGTCTGTTATCTTATGGTTCAGCGAGGGGGCGAACCTCAAGTAGATTTTTGCCACACTTTTGAAAGCACTTGACAAGTCAGGGACAGACAAATCAGTTTTCATTCAGATCAGCTCCAGACCTTAAGTGGAAATTCTCCAGATTTTTCTACATTTTCTGCATTATTTAATTGTTGAGATGTAAACAAAGTCATGCAGAGTGGTTTGATGTGAAACTTAGATTTCTTTACAGTGGTGGTGATAGGAACCAGGGGTCACGATGTCTACAGCACAAATATTGCCATTTTATTTACTATCCCAAACCACCAGGGAACCCACCTGGGTTTATCATGTTGATAAAGGTAAAATATTGGTACGACTAAAATAAAAAACTAGGCCGGTCGTAAACAACACCACCTAATTTGTCACCAGGCTATTAGTAGCTTGTTTACATGATTAAAAAAAAAAAACTACACCCAAACATTCTGAACTTTAATGCAAATATAACAGAAAAAAATCATTTGATTTTAGAGCCTGTACTACTCCACCTGCAGATACCACCCCACCATTAAAAACCAATTTAAAGTAGGATAAAAACTTTACTTAATACTATCTTAAAACAACGCCTCAGGCATAAAGCAGTGTATTCATAAGCATTTCATGTAATAACCTTCTGTAAGGGAGCTTTTAGAGGTGGATGTCCGGTTCCTGTCACCACCACTGTGAACAATTCCGACTAAAGTTTCTCTAGAATGGAGCGTTTTACACCAAACCACTCTGAATGACTTTATTTACATCTAAATGATTTAACCATGCTGATTTACCAGTCAAATCCCCCTTTAATACGCTTTGCTAATTCTTTTTGTGGAAATATTTAAGTAGTATAACTGTTTGGATTTGAGTGTGTGGTATCTGGTGATAAAGAACTTTAAGCCAGTTTCCTTCTGTACTTATTATGGAGAAAGAATGTGTGAAATATCGAACACTAACGTCTTTTTTGATGCCCTTTCTATTCAAATCAGACGCGCCATCCTTGTTTATAGTTGCGTTATTACCCTAAGCAGTCTGATAGCTCGCGGTGGCTTTGTGGTCTGCCTGTATTGTACATTCAATGTGAAGAACATCCTGTGTAATTCTGTATTTGGTCATTTCTGTTTTCTTTCTTTTATGAAACAATGAAGCAAGAAAATTCTCACTCTGTCAACTCTAAGAAGTATCATTATGTTTTATTATTTGATGGTGAGCTGTCAAATAGTAGCAGACTTGTTAAAATTGCAAGTCTCGCATCATTTGATGGTAGTAAATAGCATTAAGAAACTCTAGAAAGTGATTTATCTTACTGAATTTCTGTATCGCTTGATATTTTTTCTTTTTTTTTTAATTGACTATGCTTTGTCCCTTTTATTTTGCCTTAACAATGATTGTTTTACTTATGCAATAGGAAAGCATTACTAATACTGTGCCTTTGGCCCTAATCTTAGTTTTTTTGATGTGGTGTCGCCTATCAGGCAGTAGTGAATACGCCAAAATGACATTTGCCTTAGTAAGAAAGTGTCCTGCATAGAAACCCAGATAGTCTGTTTACCAGCAGTATTTAAGGAAAACAGTGCCAATATAATAGTTTATCTCTCTCAGCTGGTTTTATACTGTCTCTGTACAAACGCCATTGAAATATCTCATGGAGAAACTTTGAAAGGGCCTTTTTTTTTCTAAGTAAATCTACTCTAATTTTCTTAACAGGGGTCTGGGGTGAAATGCATTGCTCTTCTACTTTGTACCTTTATTGATAAGATCAGGAGAAAAATATTAACTAAGTTTGTTAAGATGTTCTGTGATGAGGAGGATTAAAAGAGGAGAGTTTCACTGCTGTGTGTTCTGTGTTCTTTTGTGTCCTTATGGCAAAAGAAGCTGCTGTTCATTTCTTAACCACTAGGTGGTAGTGTGATCCGTCCAGTAAAGGCAGTGGGAAAATCATGAAAAGGTTCTTGGGGTTGATGGAGAATGTGCTATAGCCAGTTCTATGTAGAACCTTTTTTGAAAATGGTTCTATATAGCACCCAAAATGGTTCTTCTGTTGTTACATGCTTGACATGAAACCAGTCTGTTTAAATCTAATAATATACGGCACGGTGTGAATCCAGAGACGGTTGAATTAGGGTTCCCACACTTCTGTGCATATTTCTGTTTGAAGTAGCTTTGGTTGGCTTTGAAAAAAAGGTTTTATGTTAGGTCATTTGGTCAGTAAATCAGTGAGGACATAAATGATCAGCAACAGTATTTACATATGTTTTGATTTGTACATTATATTAATGTAGTTTAAGTTTGAAAAAATGTGATTTTGCAATAGAGTAAATTTTATAAACTTGAAGATTGAAACCACAGATATGTGAGAGAAAACTATTATTTTGTCTCATGATTTGCTTCATAAATTAGAGTTGTGTGCAAACGTTTGGGCACCTCTGGTCAAAGACATTGATTTTTTTTTAAGTGAAAGTAAGTTACGTTCTCTACAGAGAACTCTCTCACTGACTTTACAGCACCGCTGTGTCTGATCCACTCGAACCAGCACAACACACACTAACACACTACCACCACATCAGTATTACTGCAGTGCTGAGAATGATCCACCACCCTGATAGTACCTGCTCTGTGAGGGTCCATGGGGGTCCTGACCACTGAAGAACAGGGTAAAAGGGGGCTAAGTGGAGCTGATAAAATGGACAATGAGCATAGAAACAAGGAGGTGGTCATAATGTTATGCCTGATTGGTGTGTACACACATATATATATATATATATATATATATATATATATATATGGCAAATAAACCTTTTTTTACACAATGTTAAACTCAGTAAGTGTGTTCTCTGTAGTTAATTGCCTTAACTTAAATTTTGTCAAAATGTGTCAAAAATATCTAAAAATTCACTGCTGAGTCGTTGCCATGCCAACTAACATAATTTCAACCTGCTACCTTGTGTATGTAAAGGTGTGTTAGCTTTGCCATTTCCAAAGATCTCCTGAAGGAAGTCCAGCTTTTACAGTTACTATTCAGCACCAAATTTCTCCAAAACCTAGTTTATCTATTCAATCCTTCATTAAATTAAATGTGGAGCAGCTGATGGAATTGAACAAATCCATAGACATGCGTTCTTCTCACTGTATTCTTCCTACATATTCATTATTATTCAAAAAACAAAACATTCTTGTTGTCTTTTACTGCACCTAAAAGGCCCATATGCTACATCTGTTTTGTATTATATTCATAAGGTCCACTCATAGCATTTAATTCATTTTTACATGATCATTTTCTGACCTCTCTTTGTCCCTTAGAATTAAACAGGCTATTTTTCTGCTATGCCTTTTTAACCAATCTCTGTTCTGATTGGCTGCTCTGTATTGTGCCTTGTTCAAAAAGCAGTCCAGGCTGAAACACTCTTTATAACTTCAGTGTAAGTGGGAGGGGCTATAGCTGCTGTAGGTTAAAAGAGGCCGATTCATGTTAATGTGTTGGTTGTTGTGACATCACAGAATCAGTAAATTCACCATGAGCTGTTTTTGCAGTTCCCATATATGGACTGTAAGGACTGGGGAGTGACCGGTACATATTGAAACTTTAATAGTGTTTAGATGCCACAACTCAAATAAGTCGAAAATCAAGTCAAAGTCAAAGTTTATTTATATGGTGCTTTTTACAGCAGTTTTACAGAGAAAGAAAATCCAGGTCCGAGCCCCCATGAGTGTTGCCAGTGGCAACAGTGCCAAGGAAAAACCTAACAGCAGGAGGAAGAAACTTTAAGAGGAACCAAGACTCAAAAGGGGAACCCATCCTTGTCTGGTAGACACGGGATAAATAAATACAGAATGCAATCATAAGCAAATTTTTTAAAGCCTATATTTAATGGTAAATAGTACAAAAACAACATATCAAATGTTGAAACTGAGAAATTTTATTGTTTTTGAAAAATATATACCCATTTCAAATTTGATGGCAGCAACACATTTTAAAAAAAGTTCAGACAGGAGCAACAAAAGACTGGTGAAGTTGTGTAATGCTAAAAAAAAAACACCTGGTGGAACATCTTACAACTAATTAGGCTCATTGGCTACAGGTCAGTAACATTATTGGGTACAAAAAGAGCATCTCAGAGAGTCTTTCAGAAGTAAAGATGGGCAGCGTTTACCACTCTGTGAAAGACTGCACACACAAATAGAGCGACATTTCAAAAATAATGTTTCTCAACATAAAATAGCAAAGAACTTGGGGATCTCATCATCCACGGTACATAATAACATTAAAAGATTCAGACAATCTGGAGAAATCTCTGTATGCAAGGGACAAGGCTAAAAAACAATATTGGCTGGCTGTGATCTTTGGGCCCTCAGGTGGCACTGCATTAAAAACGGGTTAAAAACCTGATTCTGTACTGGAAATCACTGCATGGTCTCAGGAACAATGCCAAAAACCACTGTCTGTGAAACACAGTTCGTTGTTGCATCCACAAATGTTTTAACAAAAGTTAAAACTCTACCATGCAAAGAAGAAACCAAATATAAACAGGATCCAGAAACACCGCCACCTTCTCTGGGCCCGAGCTCATTTAAAATAGACTGAGGCGAAGTGGAAAAGAGTCCTGTTGTCTGACTAATCAACATCTGAAATTCATTTTGGAAATCATGGATGCCTCATCCTCCAGGCTGAAGAGGAGAGGGACCATCCGGCTTATTATCACAGTTCAAAAGCCAGCCTCTAGGATTGTATAGGGGTGCATTAGTGCACTGGGCATGGGTGACTTACACTTCTGTGAAGGCACCATTAATGCTGAAAGATATACACAGGTTTTGGAGCAACCTATGCTGCCATCCAGACGACGTCTTTTTCAGGGAAGGTCTTGATTATTTCAGCAAGTGGTGGTGTCTGTGTTGCGCTGGTCTGAGTGGATCAGACACAGCAGTGCTGCTGGAGTTTTTAAACACCTCAGTGTCACTGCTGGACTGAGAATAGTCCACCAACCAAAAATATCCAGACAACAGCGTCCTGTGGCCAGCGTCCTGTGACCACTGATGAAGGACTAGAGGATGACCAACACAAACTGTGCAGCAGCAGATGAGCTATCATCTCTGACTTTACATCTACAAGGTGGATTGACAAGGTAGGAGTGTCTAATAGAGTGGACAGTGAGTGGACACAGTGTTTAAAAACTCCAGCAGCACCGCTCTGTCTGATCCACTTGTACCAGCACAACACACACTAACACAGCACACCACCGCCACCCAAATAGAACCTGCTCTGTGAGGGTCCATGGAGGTCCTGACCACTGAAGAACAGGGTAAAAGGGGGCTAACAAAGTATGCAGAGAAACAGATGGACTACAGTCTGTAATTGTAGAACTACAAAGTGCACCTATATAGTAAGTGGAGCTGATAAAATGGACAATCAGTGTAGAAACAAGGAGGTGGTCATAATGTTATGCCTGATCGGTGTATTTTGCACATACGTGTATACACACTTTCTATGCACCAGTACACTTCTGTGTCTCTATTTATTATGTATTTATTGTCTATTGTCTATTTATTATTTATATTTGGTGTATATGTTTTGTAGAATCCACTAGTACATGTGCACTCATGCCCTTGTCTTAATGTTTATGCACCAGAGAAGTAGCCTAATAGTGTTTCGTTATGCTGTATAATGACAAAGTTGAATTGAATTGAATGACATCACAAAAATTTAAAAGGTGGCTGTTTTCACAGCTTAGCTCCCATAAATGCAGTGTATGAACATTTTGCTGAATTTGAAAACGTTAACAGTGTTTATCCACTACGTCAACCTCTGTTAACCTTCAAACATGGAAAAATAAAAAATGCTCGGTTTTCCGTGATATGGGCCCTTTAACAGCACATCCGCGCTCATTTGTACTCGTTCGGCTCTCGGGAACGCGCATCATGACGCAAGCGCCTCTGCCGCGCGGTGATGATGGCGGTGCGTGAACGCGCAGTTAAAGTAATGGCTGCTCTGGATCGGCGGGTGCCTTGTCTCGACGACTTCGTGGGCCAAAGCTGGAGTGTTTGGGCCGAAAGAATCAGCCTGACAGCGCCGGACGGTGAGTGCCGGTGCCGCTGCGCACGTTAGTCGACGTCTCGGCGAAAAAAGTCGCTCGGATGCGGTTTATTTTCGCTGGAAAAGGCACGGCATCCCTAACCATGTTACCCAAACAAAGGACCTGCCGGGTCCTAGCGCTGGCCGGTTAGCGCTCCTCCTCCTCAGCCCTGAGACTTCACCTTAACAGAGCCTAACAGTTTTGTTTTTGAGTTCATTTGAAGCGCTGGGGTTGCGTGGTGCTGCGGAGAGTCTCGTTTAGGAAAGCTAAAGTGTCTAGTTTCTCCTTCGGAGAGGGAGCTATGCACTCGGACAACTTTCTGCACTGCTTAGGCTAACTTTAGCTTTAGCTTTAGCCGCCGAGCTAGCGGCTCTCACAGAGGCTTCTCTACGTCTACCAGCACGGCGGCTAAAGCTACGTTAGTTTAGCAGCTGTGTTGGTAATAAAGCCCCTCTGGCTGTAGCCTGGTTGTGCTTTTTTTGTTTACCAGCCAGTTTACTTTGCTGTAACTAGGCAGTCACCGACCAAGCTTCTTGTTCGCCAGCTTCTTGTTCGAATTTTCCCGTTCCACCTTAAATGGTGCAGCGGTTACATTCTGATGCCCGAGGCGCCAGAATGTAACTACTGCGGCATTTAAGGTGGAACGGGAAAATTCGAACGAGGACCTGGCGAATAGGAAGCCAACTTCAGCCTCGTCAGTCGCCGGTGGTGGAGGAGGAGTTTTGATGTTATCGCTAACGTTAGTAGCCATCACGAAGCTCTAGTTAGCTTCGGGGAAAAAAGGCTGGTTTGTGATACGGCGGCTACTTTTCAAACGCACCAGACCCCACCGCCTTACTGTGAATCGTAGGGTTACAGTGTTATGGAGAGGTTTCACGACCCCCTCTTGTGCTGCTGGTTGGGGCAGGGTGGTCGGTGTCTTAGCTCTGCTGCTAGCTGGTGGAAAAAAATGTGTTCCGTGTTCGTATTGTCTGGCATTTCTCCCAGCACTGTGCCCGCTGCTCAAGTTGGTTTTGTGGGGCTGTGGTGGGCTGTGGTGGGCTGTGGTGGGCCTCCCACCCGCCTGAACACTTCCACTAGCACTTAATACATTGAGCAGCACTACAGGTACACTGACTTCCCTTTGCCCCACCCAGAGGAAGATGTGATCATTTCTCAAAATTCCTCAACAGCTGTATCTCCACTGACACATTACATTTTTTCCTTTACCATCAATCAGACGAGACTATGAATTAACTTTCTCCAAGTCCATCTTTAGACCTTAAAGGGGAATCCCACTGAATTTTTTCAAAATTGCTGCACAATTCAGTGGTTGAGACCTAAACAGAGTCATTCAGAGTGGTTCAGTGTGAAATGGTTAATTGCAGAGAAAGTTAGACTCAGATTTCTTTGCAGTGGTGGCGATGGGAACCAGAAGTCATCATGTCTACGACGTAAATATAGCCAATTTATTTACGATCCGAAACCACCAGTGAACCTACACGTGTCCTGAGTTTTTATATGTGATGTTGTTGATGGTAAAATAGTGGAAAATGTGAAAAAATAGGTCGTCTTTTGGGACTGTTTTGCCTCACAACACACTGCATGTACCCCTCCGCCATGAATGGATTAAAATAAATGGGTTAACAAGACGTCTTAGGCCAAAACTTTATCGTAACTCAATGTCTCAGGCATCAGACAGTGTATTCATAACTATTTCATGTAATATTTTTTCTGGGAGGGAACTTTTAGGGGTAGACATCTGGTTCCTGTCACCACCACTGTGAACAGTTCCGACTTCTTCTTCAGTTCTGAAGTCTCTCTAGAACAGAGCGTCTCACACCAAACCACTTTGAATGACTTTGTTTACATCTTAATCATTAAATTATGTAGAAATTTTGAAAAATTGTGGAGTTCCCCTTTAAGGGGTAATCCTCTGTGTACAGTAAGTTGCATTTTTCCACCCTACGCTGACTCATAGTTGACTAAAGAGCTAGTTAATATGCCTGCCATAGCTGAAGTTTTCTTTTCCACTAAAAATAATGTCCTACATTACGCACGCTGTGCTGTTCTGAAATATCCACAGCAGGGTCAGTAGGTGTTTGCCTGCCCCGTGTTTGTGCTGCCCACCAGAAAAGCCGCAAACTCACGCCGAGCTTTTCCGTTGTAGGGTCCGATGGGGAAGACTGCAGCAAGAATGGCAAGAAAACGACGGAAACCATGACATTAAGGAAGGAGGGTATGTCTCATCCTATCAGCAGTTATGCTGTTATTGCTACTCCATTGCACACAGATTGCTTTAACATGTTCACTGCTTCTGTTTTGTATGTTCACACGATTTGAAACGTGAAGCTCACACGTCTAGGGTATTTGCTTCACATAGAAGAAGTCAGAAAAAAGTCAGTCATTTTATTATGTCTGTTGTGCGTCAGTGAGTCCGGATTTTGGTCCCCTATCCCAGCAGAGGTTGTTATAGTAGGGAAAACATTACAGTAGTGGCGGTGTTTATGAATGGGAGTGTGTAGATGACTCAGTAATTTTACATCCTCATTTACCTGATTTTATCAAAAGATGTAGTTTGTATGGTGGAGCAACTTTATTTCACAGCAGAGCAAGTTTGACAGGGTCAACGTCAAAAGCAGGCTGCTGACGTCGGCTGCTCCAACACTGGATTGGCGAGTCGTACAGTTTTAAAGAAGGTAAAAAGCTGTCTGTGAACGAGTAAGAGAACATGTGACATTACCTATGAATAAAATAAAAGCTGGTGGTGTTGCCTTAGTTAGCTTACATTCTGTAGATGAGTCAGTGAACTGTGAAGACTTGCCGCAAGGTGACTTTAATCATTAATGCACGTTTCAACACTTTTTTCCACATTAAACTCCAGTGTTGGTGATATTACTGCTCAGACGCTGACGTAATTAAACATAGTCATCAGTTAATTAACACAGGAATGCTAACCACAACCTGGCCACTTACAACACTGGACTCGGTAGAACACAACGTTAACATCAGATGTGGCAAAATGTAAAAATGTAGAGTTAAATCGCTTCAGACAGAACGCAATGAGGTATAACTGACTACGTGAGGTAAAAATGAGGAATAGCTTTGCTCCAAACCTGCACAGCATTCTAGTAAACATTAGCAGCTAATATTAGCTGACTTTATTGGGTAAAGCTGACGGCATATGTTGTTGTAAAAATGATGTTTCAAAGCAAAAATGTGTCTTTTTAGCCAAAATGATGTTCATTAGGTGGGTTGGTGCCACCTAATGGTAATTCTGAGACCTCTCCCTGACTGTGATTGGTCCTCATGACCGCATCGCTCATTCTGAGACCTCTCCCTGACTGTGATTGGTCCTCATCACCGCATCGCTCGTTCTGAGACCTCTCCCTGACTGTGATTGGTCCTCATGACCGCATCGCTCATTCTGAGACCTCTCCCTGACTGTGATTGGTCCTCATCACCGCATCGCTCATTCTGAGACTTCCCTCTGAGCGTGATAGATCCACTGCATGACACGGACTTCTAGTGGTGCTTTTGTATTTTTTTTAAATATACGTATAACTGCGTGTTCTGTAATAGATTTTTAATTCTTTTGTTGTTTGACTTATACTACCAGCTTAACTTGTCATGAGATCCTTACGTTCGTAATCATGCTGGTAATTAACAAAGAAAAGCTTCTTCTTATCCAGCTTGCTTTTATCGGAGTACGAGAACTGCCCCACCTAACAATTTTTTTTTCTGGAAAATGTGGGACTTGGAGGTCTTCAAATCTGTTTGAATCTAGTTCTCACGCCTGGATTTTGTCATCACTTGTAGTGTTGATGCTGACTGTTGATGTAACTAATTGGTCAGCTAGTGTCAAACCTACTGGTGAATACAAAATCCAGGACCGCAAACTGGATACAGGGTCTGGATTAGAAGATCTCTGCTCTACGTTGTTGACATTTCTCACTTCTAAACTCATCTAGTGAGCTGTGATGGTGTGAATGCGTTTAGGTCTTGAAGGGAGTGTGCATATCCACATACGCACCCCTTCGTCAGGCGCAAAAGCCGCTTTCCACTGCACAGTACAGCTAGACTCTCTTTTTATTTTTTGTACCAGCTACTTCGTTTTCTATTGAAGATATAGTACCCCTTCAATGTAGCTGGTCGTCATAGCAACACCACGTGAAACTGACATGATGTGAAGGAGACAAACTTTGTTTGAAATGGCTGATGACAGCGAGACAAAATACCGCTGAAAAAAGGAGATGAGATGATTCTGGTTGGTCAGACGTGAATCAGGAAGCTACGTTAACCTGGTGGCTTGCGTTAGCATGTTTAGCAATTCTCTCCACCATGTCAGCGGTCTTTAGCGTTTTTACGTCACCTTTTGGTGTCGGCTCAGCTCGCTTGGAGTCTCGACGGATGTGGAACCAAAAATAGTACCCAGTAACAGATGGCAGGTACCAAATTTGCCAAATGGAAAACCCAAAAAGTCGAGTCGAGCTGGTACCATGCAGTGGAAAAGCGGCTGAACTTGTTGAAGAAGTGTTAATACCTGAATGCAGTCTTGATTTTCATAGCTATTGTTGTGCATGTATCACTTTTGTGCACCTACACGTAACTTGTTCCTTCATTTACTTAGAATTTACCCCAGAAACAATATGTCAGCAGCACAGTGCAGCATAGGTGAAGTGCACATGACCACCTGTCCAATCCATGCAGATCTGTTTATTGTGACAAAATCACAGTCATAAGGTTTTACCCTGTTGGTAATCTGTAATGTTGAGGAGCATCTCGTTGTACATCGTAAGATTGTGGAGACAGTAAACAAACAACGGCTCAGAATATTTCAGCGGCAGGCGCCTGTATGTTTTTACCTTCTAATATCACTTTTGTTTTATTTCTTTTGATAAGATTATGACACATTTTAATCTTGTCAGTCCACTGGTGCTCACTGTCATCTATCATGTGAAATACAATCGATAGAAACCTGTCTGGTGTGGTAGATCATGATTTCAAATATAAATTAGGGGTGAGCGATTATGAAATATAACAGTACGTAGACATTACAATATATGGCATCACAGTATTTAGTTTTTCTGAAGTTTGATATGGTGAAACACAGAAAAAAGAACCAGCAGTGCCACATTAAAAAAAATACTACCAAATACTGAACGTAATGTTCATTCACCTTTTCACACAGAGCTACACTAAATCCAGTTAAACTGGCTTAATTATACTCTTTATAATGAAATATGCAGTTGGTCAGTGTCCTTTAAGTACAATATCCATGATATGCTCAGAACAGCATACTGTGACATAGTTTGGCACATTTCATCATGATAGCATTCATTACTGGAGACCCTTATAACACTCATCACTGCAGACTGTATGAAAAAGTTGGATGGCCCTCACTAGCAACACAGCGGGAAACACACTGGTCTCCGGACATATGCCAGAATATATTACTTCAGTGATGTCTGTAAATAATGGTATTTATCAGACTCGCTCCAGTGGTTGGATCGCATGCCAGGTACCGAGGGTTTTTACTGAACTGGGAAAATCTGCTTTTAGTTACAGAGCACTAGTGAGCTGGAACTCACTACAGGAAACACTACAGCTCAGCTCGCTGGGTCGCTCAGTCATTTTAAACTTTTACTCCCTAACCACCTCCACTCTGCCTGCAACTGTTTTACCTGATTACCATTATTATCTTATTTTCATTATTTTATTATTCATTTCTTTTATTTATTATTATTCATATTCTTATTTTATTTTTGTAAATAATTTAAATAAATCTTTAGTTAACTTTTTGATCTTATTCTCCTTTTATTTTGATTAGATTTTATTAACTTTTACATTTTAGCTACATTTAAATTATTGTTTTATATTTTTTATTGTATTTTTATTATTGTTTTTTTTTACACTTACCTGATTTTAATTTATTAAATTTTATTTTATTGTTCTGTATCAACTCGGCAACATTGTAAATGAGGGTCACCCTCAATGTTCTCCAAGATTAAATAAAGGTTGATTGATTTGATTATAATATAGTCATATTTTCCACCCCTATAACTTAGTAAACAGTGCTGTGGGCGCATTGGTAGAGTTTAGGGTTCACTCATTTCTGCAAAAGGTGATAAAAGTCACTCAATGCATCTGAAATATTTCAAGATGAGCATCTAGCAGAGCAGATGTGGAATGAAGCATTGGTTAACATAGATGCATGTCTGTTCTGTCAGTCATATAAAGGCGTCACTTTCGGCATGAGTCGGCCTTCAGCCGCAGGCTTGAGCCTCCTATGTGCTCCACTTTCCGTCTTATCTGTGATCCATTGCTGTACTCGTCAGACTCTCCACAGCATGTTAAATATATTTTATACTGTCTTTTCCGTCCAATCCTCCTCACAGATATGTCCATCTTCGGACACTATCCCGGACACGATGACTTCTACCTGGTGGTGTGCAGCCACTGCGGTCAGGTGGTGAAGCCGCAGGCCTTCGAGAAGCACTATGAGAGGAGGCACGGGTCTGTGGGGAAGCTCTATGCACACATGCGCGCCACCCCACCTGCTGCCCAGCAACGGACACACCCCCGGCACGGACACGCCCCACCCGCCACGGGCCATGGGACGGCCTCCTGGAGCGGCAGGAGTCAAGGCGCTGGTGGACCCCCGCGGCCCGCGCCCCAGTCGCCGTCCACGCCCCCTCAGTTCAGGCACAGCAAGACGACCAAGGACGCAGTTCGGTGAGTCACGGCGGCTGTTGCTGAATGATTGTTGGTTTTATGTTCTGCACTCGTCTCTTTAAAGGGGAAATCCATCGATTTTGCTAAATTTCAAGTCATTCGGAGTGGTCTGATATAAAATTGGTGTAGAGAAACTTACTGACAGATTTCTTTACAGAGGGGGTGACAGAAACCAGGGGTTGTGATGTTCACAATGCAAGTGTAGTCAAGCAAGTGTCACTCAGATTGCTGAGAAATTTACAAATACAAGTTGAAAACTCGGGCATGTCCCATGTTAAACCCTTCCAAGATGTTCTCTGTCAACTTAAGCAAGTAGATGAAGCTGGCATTTGAGCAGATACATATTTTAACCAGTTCTCAATGTCCATCCAAATGAATTAAGTTACAAACTTGATGACGCAACAATTTAAAAATGTTTTTTTTTAATGTATTGATGAGGAATGTCTGAAAGCACCATAAACCAGATTAAAAAATACCATCAAAAACTAAATGTGATATTTTTTCATGCTTTTTACACTGAACCCAGTGTAACAGGCTTAATTATGTGTCCAGGCATGTTTTTGATGGAAAGTCTTTCAAAGCAGAAAATCTCTGGCACAATTTTAAAACTTTTAGATTATGGTGCACGTCATTTAGCTTAATTTGGTAGACTTACTGTCATAGATGCGAGTAAAGACACTGAGTGTCGTATTTGAATTCATATTTTTCCACTATGTTCAGGATCTTGATCTGCAGTTGCAACCACCTCTTTTACTGCCCTCAAACTTTGAATCTACATCAATTTGTAGTTTGATTTAGTTGAGTCTGTTTTTCTTGTCAGCGTACTGTGACGTAATTGGACATGTTTAATCACCATAGCAATAAATGTAGTCATAAATATTTAGTAAACAATAACTTTTTTTTACTTATTGATGAGGAATGTCCAAATGCACCCTAAGCCAAGCCTTGGACTAATTGATAACTTGATTTTCCAATGAATTTCATGTTTAATAAAGGTCAGTGTTTGCAAGATCTGGCAGTGTCAGAAACCAAAATTAGGGAATGTGGCTGCTGCTAAAATAAAAAAAAAAACCTAAATGGCAGGATGGCAGTGCTGACGGTGAAACACAAACTAAGGCAAAATGTGCCTTTTTAGACATATTTGTTTATAAAAATAACATTGCTCCTACTGCACCACACATATAAAAAGTATTATTTGCAGTATCTTTTACAGTGTGACCTACAGTAAACATACATAACTGTTGTTGCAACGTTTGCAGCAAGCTTAACCTGTTTAAGCCCATGAAGGGCTTGATAATCATCCAGCGAGCTGAATCACATGTCTTCAAGCAAGGAAAATGCTAAAGTTCCCTGACGAACAGGGATTGGGAAACAGTACTACAGGCAGTGCCTGGAAAAGCACCACCTATTGTTCTACAGTGCCACTTAATTTCATGTAATTTCATTTTTGTTTAATGATGTTTGTGCTCTGTTTGTTTTTCACCCAATCCAGTCTCTCTCCTCTGGAAAAGACCTCCAACTCTGGTCACTCTGAGTCCTCAGTCTTCAAGCAGCCTCCACCTTTAGAGCCTCCTCGAAACTCTCCTCCTCCGAGCCTCAGAGACCCACCCTGGCCCCATGGAGGCCCCTCGCCAAGTCGGACTGCGACCACCGAGAGGTCACCAAGCCAGAGAGCGGAGCCTAGCTCTGCGCCTGCCACACCTGGGCATGCCCGAGGTACCAGGCCTCATAAGGTGTCAAGTAAGTACTTGTAGTAAAGTCACATAATCCAGGGTTTTAACATGTTTTTGTTTTGCTGAGCTTCTATCCTGGTTATATAGTTAGTGACCCAGTATTAGTCTGTCGTGAGCTTTTGTAATAATATTGAAGCAGAAAAATGCAATTAAAATGGGGTGATTATGAGCACTGTCTTAAGTTCAGTGTTGATTTTTTTTTTTTAACCTAATATCTATCTGCTGAATCTGTAGCATATAGTTAGTTACTATAGACAATACTTTTCCTGTGTTTAAAAGCATAAAGTCTGTTGACTTAAAACACACCATCATCTGTCCATTGGCTTTTAATCAAGATGAGTTTCGATATGTTGAAATTATTGACCATGATAGTTGACTGAATTCTACTTTTAGCATATTTAAGTTTGATCCCTGGTGATGCTACAGCCGTCCGTAGCCGGGAGTCCAAGAGAGCACAATTGGCCTCGCTCTCTCTTGGTGGGTAGGATGGTCCCCCCTCTTCTCCCCCCATCCCTCAGCATGATGCTAGTCAGTGCAGGCATCTGTTAGCTGATGTAACAGAACTGGTGGTTGGCGCTTTCCTCCGAGCATGTTTGGCAGTCCAATGACGTTGCGTGAGCAGGAAGAAGGAAAATGCAGAAAAGAAAAAAAAAGATGGCAATAAATACGCATGACGCTAACTAAACACCTATCTAAAAACAATGATGCTCAATCCAGAGTATTGATGCACCATGGGGCAACAATGGAGGTTTTGTTCCAGCGTCTGTAAGTCATATTGGGGAATGACAAAGACCACTTGACTTAAGCCGAGCCTACACTACACATCTTTTGCCCGATTTTAAGTCCGATTTGCCCCTTCAGACAAATTTTCTCAATCTGAAGCGATTTTCCAGGTCGGGAGCTCGATCGGAAGTGACCGACGGCGTGATGATCTATTGGTGTGAGAGGAGAAACTACTGAATCATTAGCCCTCCGATCAAACTCTGAAGTGACTCTGAACTTGTTTGATATTTACAACAATATTTAAAACGTTCACGAGTCCTGCAGTGTGAGAAGGTCAGAAATTTCCGTAACGAGTGGCTCAAACAACAGCCAATCAGAGAGCTAGAAGAGCGGAGAAAAAGGTGAAGAGATGTGCCTGAACGGCGGAGCACAGAGACAGAGGAGCTGTGTGTAAAACACAGGCATATATTATCATGATTATATTGTTTGGATCCAAATGTCAGATCACTCTCTGTACAATCTCAGCTCAGCTGCCAGTTTGTAGTGAAATATTTCTCCAGCTCTCAGTGTATCAGCACTTCTCAACCCCATATTAATCCCTAGTTTGAGCTTTACCTGAGCATAAAAGCACGAACAGGTCCAGTAAGTGCAGCTCTGTCTGTGTCTAGTGTTCTCTGAGGAGATCTGGGAGTTTGAGTTCTTATTCGTAGCCCAAACTCATTATATGTATCTCCCTTTGCCTTGTCGACCGGTGTGAGCGCACTCGTGACAAAAAGACAAGAAATTCTGCAACAAATTGACGTGAAGTTTGTGATGCTCTCTGTTTTAGAAGTCTGTTAAGGTTTTAAGTCGTGTTGTGTGCGTCCAGCCTTAGATCCCTTAGAATTAAACAGGCTGTTTTTGTGACTGCGCCTTTAAGACTGATATATGTAAAATATCTCTATTCTGATTGGCTTTCCTGTGCTGTGCCTCATTCAAAAAACAGTGTGGGCTGAAACACCTCATAACTTCACTTTGAATTCACTGCTCTAGAATAAACAAGTGGACAAACTGAATTGGCCGGTTTTCGTGACATCACAAAAACAACTAATCCAAAACAGACGGGTTTTGCAGCCTAGTTTTAATAAATGGACAGGATGGACCTAAACCCTGTTCACATACTACATCAGACTCTTCTAATTTAAAATAAAAGCGAAGAAAAAATGTTTTTAATAATATTATTGGGCCTATTATGAGGTTTATTTGGGATTTCTGAACTATGTATTATATATATGTGTGTATTGTTGTTCTTTGGAACGTTGATGTCAAATGTATTTTTTCTTTTCTTTCTCCTCTCTTTCATTGTGACTAATGTATTTAGGTCAACAGCTATTTCCCATCATAATAAGTAAAATGTTTACATCTCTTCCTGCAGAAAAAGAATGTGACCTGGACAAACACTGTGGTGTGTTGGATCCAGAGAGGAAGAAAGTTTGTACTCGGCTGTTAACCTGCAATGTGAGTTTACTGAGTTTACTTCTGCTAATGGAAGACCTGTTTGGTGGTACATGCTAGCTTTCATTCATTGTTTGCCATGTGGGTGCGTTACTCCTCGACACAGTGAGACCAAAATCATACCTTTCTCGCTTAAAATGTAGACATTAATGGGAGCGAACACTGTAGCTGGGTGATTCCGAGCCATTATGTACTGTTCTTAATGGAAATCAGTAGCCATTGTCTAGAATGTGTTTAAAACATTGCTTTGTACAATTGAAACGAGTATTTTCTTAGTAGAGTCCATGTCTGGAGATTGTTTCTGCTTTTTTTAGGGCGAGTGTGGTATTTTCTCACCACTCGTTCCTGGCTGGAGACATGAAATGTGTACTGTATGTAAAACAAGTCATTTAATGTTGAATGCGGGTTTGTGTCTGCCTCCGTCGACAGACAGGAAGTTACATGGACATGACTTACAGGAAACGGGGAAGGAATTACAGGAAAAGACTGTTCTTTTTTTTTTTTGGTTTTTTTTTTTTTTTTTTGGTAGCCTATTTCGTCCAGCTCTTTTGCACAGATTGTTACTCTCCTGCTCTAAAGGAAGGGGAAAAAATGAAAAATAAGACCAAGACTGTGTAAAACAGCTCAGACTGAATACAGATGCTTTCAGTTTTCAGAAATGGAGATGTTTCCTTGAAAAATGTAATGTTTACAAACACAGACATTAACTATGCAGATTTATTCTGCAAAATACGGTTCATTTTGGCTGCGATTCTGCATTGAATAGAATGCTGCAAATGACTTTAAGGTTATCTCTAGTTCACTGAAGTGGCAGCAGCCCCTTGTTTACTGATGATACTGCTCTCTATACACACGTTGTAAGTGGTTAACTTAAAAGTAAATGTATCGTCAGTGCTATTTTAGGAGTTCAGAAGTCTAATTACACCTTTTATAAAACAGTAGTTTGCAAATGACTGTTTTTGGGAAGGCTAATACTCGCATCAGATCAGTGCTTCACTTTATAAAGACAAACTGCTTTGAGGATTTGCCCAAAAAAAATGATTTCTCAGGTTTCAGTGAAGTACAGGTCACTGATTATGTGATTTATATGTATGTTTGAAAGCAAGAAAGATACAAGTCCCTGTTACCTTTTTCTCCCCATAACTTTAAATGAGTATTTATGTGTTTATGAAGTGATTTCAACAAGTTTAGACATATAAATGATGCTAAAATGAAACGCGTGAGTAGAAGTTTAAAATGAAGGTTCAGGTAAGATCTAAAGTACTGACACACACACCTATATTCCATTTACATCAAATCAACAAATGATATGGTCAGTGAGAGCAACACTAACTGTTCTAAAGGCAGTATTAAATGGTTTGTCACGCTTTGTCTTGAGCAGATTTGAACACTCGAAGTGCAGGGATTGCCTGGGTGTAGCTCAGTGACACAGTCATGTCCGAAATATGGAAAAACCAGCCTCTAATGTGTCTCATGGAGCCCATGTTGAAATACTGACATCCAACCTAGTGCAGTATTTGTCATATCTTTGCTGTCCAAACAAGCATCTCCATTTTTTGTATTTTTCTATGTAATTGGAGCACAGCAGCTGTTCTTGGCATTGTGTAAGAATTTAATGACAAATGAACCAGTAAAAATGCTCCAAATATACCTGGAATAAAACTTTGATAAGTTAGATGTCGTCGCTGACCAAAGAAAACAATGTATCTCCATTTTTGTTGATTTTTATTTTTCTACATCATTTCAATGTACCAGCAAAATTTCCTGATGAATGGACCAATAAAAATGCTCTAAAAGCACTTCAGTGTAAAATCTTTTTACATTGACTTACATTGAAAGGTAAGCGTGTTTTTGCCCTCTCCTGTAAAGTTACTATTTTGGAAATTTTTCTTTGGACAGCGACGATATGCAAGTTACTCCTTAGCTATGTGGTACTGCTTACATTTGCATAGACAGCCATTGTACAGGCTGGTTGGCGTGCATGCAAGTGCCTTTCGTTCTCGGTTCTAAGAAGTTAACTGAAGAGAGCAGCATTTTTTCTAGTAAACCGTTTAAAAGAAGTGGATGTGCAAATCTTGTCTTTTCCTACCATTATTTTATAAGGATGTAATAATACAACATCGTTGTATTGTGAGTAGCATGTTGGCGTGTGGTTAGTGTGTAAACTTGGGGCTAACATATTAACTTGTGACTAGAACATTAGATTGGAACACTATGGGTGGGTTTCGTGGATAAGGATTAATCCAAGCCTTGTTACTAGGCTTAAACTATGCAAAGTCGATAGTATTTTACAGTTGAAAATCCTATCGTGGTCTAGGCTTAATCTAGGTTCTATCTGACCCTTTAGTTTAAAATATTGTACTTTTATAGGGTTTAAATGCTCTAATAAACTAAAACACAGAAGTATTAATATATTACTATGAGGCACATTTATCATTCATTCTGTTTTTGCTGTATTGAAGATCAAATAAGGAATTCTGTGAATCCACTATGACTTTGATGGTGTTACAAGACCTTAAAACCTTCTCTTGTCTTATTTTGGAGAATCTGTTCAGCACAACTAAAACACGCTCCTTATTTTCCCTCTCTTAGATTCACTCTGTTCACCAGCGGCGGAAGGTTGTAGGCAGAAGTAAGAACTTTGACCAGTTGGTGGCGGAGCTGAAGATGGGTTCAAAAAGCCGCGAGCGCGTGGCTCAGACCCATGAGGGTCCGGCCGCCCCGTCCCCCAGCCTGGAGGCTCCGAGAGAACCCACTAACTCGCCACACTGCAGGAGACCGCTGGCCAACTCCCCTGCCTTCAGGTTAGAAGACTGTGGGACCAAGCTTGTTTTGCTTGTGCAGGACAACGTCTTGGTCCAACTGTCCTTCCTTCCTGTGCTAATTACTGTGCTAATTGCACAATTACTGTTTAATACTGTTTAAATGTAACATATTGGAAATAAAACATAAAATGTGCCCTCTGCAAATATAATGGAACATTTTTTTCCCCCAATATGTTGAAATCAGCAAATAATTGTGTACTAAAATCTGCAGAAACATGCTGTGTTTAACTACTGAGGCGTAATATATATCATATTTCTCTATAATTGGACTAAATCTGTCTTTTTATGATGCATGCAGTGTTCTAGACGTACTAACCATATCCATGATGTACTCAGAGGAGCGTGGCTTGATTTGCTAAGACAACATTCACACTGCCCTCCACTGCTACAGTATTTTACTAAAGTTCTTTAAAGTTACTTTGATTAAAGCACTTTTAGCTTCTCAGATCGGTTTCTTTCTTAATACAGTGAACTTGATACATTTTTAAGTATGATACAAATGTCCAGATACTTTTTGGGGTCACCGTACATGTCTGCACAGATAATTTATGTTGGTTAATGTACGTCTTATACTTTTAAACTGTGGTAACTGGCTCTGCTCCTGCTAATTTACCTTTGGGTATGATTTAGTTTGAACCCTATTCTTGGATCTAACTAATAAGTCTCTTCAGAAAAATGAAGAGTTGGATCAAATAGATACTGAATTCTGCACGTGGACAGATGTGCTGGAGAAATGTGGATGACCACTCGTTTTAAACAGAATTAGGTAAAACGTAGGTCTAATTGCGTGTGTGTGTGTTTGCTCCAGCAGGACGCGGACGTTATCTGAGAGCGCCCCTGAGGAGGAGAAGGCTGTCCGGGAGGAGGGGGGTGCACGGCCTTCGTCTCCCCTCGTTCAGGGCCGGATATCCAGCGATGAGAGTGAAGGAGAGGCTGCTGAGGAACCCCCTGACTGGCATTCCACCCCCTGGCACCCCAAACCACTCGCGGTATCATAAAACCTTACTTTTTAAAAAGCACAGTGCAGAATCTAATATATATATATATATATATATAATGTCTAATATATACATGTTTTTGTACTGTGCTTCCATGCATATACACACACACACACACACACACACACACACACACACACATTATATATATATATATATATATATTAGTTTATTATATTATTGAATAAACTAGACACCAAAGGGTATTTTATCCAATACTTTACATATTTTGAGAACAGCAAACATATTAAAAATATCATCCTCTAATTATCTATTTATTATAATTTAGTCAAGTTGTCTCCATCCACATTTGCAAATACGAAGCATTCTGGATATTAAATTTTTCATAACTTCATTCCGGATTGTATTATAATAAGAAGAAGAAGAAGAAGAAGAAGAGGAAGAAGGATTCACAAATTATCTGAAACACAGCATATTACATTTGTTTTATACATTTATTTGCAGTATTGGTTTTGCAGTATTGGAAACATTGATTCCAAGCTTTAACAGTGATTTTATCCCTTTGAATGATGGCGTACAGTCATATGCAAATATTTGAACACCCCCGGGGCTTGCTTTCTTGCTTACTTTATTTATTTATTTGTTTGTTTATTTATTTATTTATAATTTCTTTATTTGCACAGTGAGGTACTGTAATGAAAGTAGATTGCAACTAAAGTTGTTCTAAACAAAAAAAAAATTAATGTGCAGTGGAAAGTTTAAAAGCCCAAAAGTGCTTGTACAAGTTTTACATTTGAGTTTGTTAGTGAGAGCAGATGGGTTTTAACCTGATTTTAGCTGAAGAGGCTGTTAGTTTTTTTTCTATCTTGGTAAAAATAAGTTGATGAATTTTAAATATTTTTCTACTAGTTTAATTGCACAATTTCTATTTATTTGATAAACACAATTTCCCCCACATTTAATGTGCTATTTTTTTTCTAAGTATGTATAAATTCAGCAAATAAGCTGTAACTGTGCATTAAAATGTGCAGAATTGTGTTCTGCAGACTTATTTTCACTTAGAAAATTAACAGAACATGTAATTTGACCAGGAACTGTCAAACTTTTGCATACAACTGTTTGTAGTTGTCACATGTGACTATGATGGTTTCTTACTTCATTTCAAACAAACCAGTATAACCCAGTAGTGCCTACATGAGCCCACGTTCTCTTTTAACCGTACTAGGTTTGTGTTTGAGATCACTGCTACATAAGCACGACTGAGAAACTGCTATTTGTGTTAATCGTGGCTTTTTTTGTTTCTCTTCAGTACTGTACGTTTGGCAGTTGTGCTCTGGGTCACGGTGTCTTCACGTTTGACCGGCGATTGCACCATCTGCGGTCTGCTGTAAGCGCCATGGTAGAGAGCCACCTCAGCGCCCACCTGTGGAAGTAAGGGCCTCATTTATTACTTGGCTTAAATTAATGCTGTTGACTTGTTTAAATCCTCGTATTAGATTATGTCCCATTTTTAATCAGATTCTTATCCAACTTGGAATACTGAACTATTTAAAGCTTTAAATAGGAAAACAATTGATATTTGTTCCCCTGTGCAGAGAAGTTTGTCCTGGTTCCACTTCTGCTGGTAGTTTTTGATTGACTTTAGTGCCTAGTAAACTACTGTAGCAGCAAACAGTATATAAGTACTTTTCTAACAGGTCATTTTTCTCATAGAAGCACAACAAGGTGTTTTATTGTATTATTTATTTATTTATTTATTTATTTATTTTTGGATGGTGTTGGGCTGATGAGAAACAGTACCAGTGATCTCTTATGTTATTTGCTGTGCATTAGGCTGCTGGGTTTCCCCTCCTTAAGCCTCGCTTATTGTGGCTGTCCCCTAATGAAGCCTAATCCTGAGCCTAATCCAGTTTAACTGATTAGAAATCTGTTCAGGAGCCACCCAACTCCTAAACCAATTACTGATGTTCGCCCTTGATGGACCTCACTGACTCTGCAACAGATGGATTTTGGAAGGACTTCCCAAACAGCTTCTGAATGTGGTTTTTAGTGGACGGTTTCAATTATAAAATCTGATTGGCTGAGACAATCGAAGCCATTGTTGCATACAGTACTGAGACCGTCTTTCATTTATTTAATTTCCAGTCAAAATGTCTGTTGAGTGCCAGAAGGGGGGGTTCCAAAACTGGAATTCAAAAAAATTATTAAGAGATACAGAGAAAATGGGCCTCCTAACAACCACCTGGAAGACCTGTTAGACACCAGAACTGCCCTCATCAGATAAACAGCACTTAAAGCTTTCATCTTTGAGAGAGAGGAGAAAATCAAACTGCTTCAGATCTGAAAACATCCACAGGTGTTTCTGTCCATCCTTCCACTGTGAGAAGACGACTCAGCGCTGTGGGTCTGAAAGGATGTGTAGCCGTTCAAGAAGAACCTCACTGAGAAAAGGAGACGGACACATCAAACAAAGAAGCTGAACAATGGACTGACCACCCCAGAGTCCAGACCGCAACACCACTGAATGGGTTTGATTATTTGGATTGTTAGATCCAGAAAATGCAACCAACTTCTATGACCGAACTTTGGAGGCATGGAAAAATATTCCTGCAAATTTCTTTGAAAAACTGAAAGCAAGTCTCCCTCAATCAATCAATTTTCTATTAAATATTTGTTCTCTGCTTTTTTTCTGCTGAGCAACTTGTAATTAAATAAATAAACTGTGCTTTGTGACTTTTCACAGTACTTTACATGGCATGTTCACATATGACTGCACACATTTTTATTTTTTTAATTATTGAGAGTATTATTAATAGTAAAGTGTTTATTGGACGTTGGCATATTTTATATTTTGTTGCCATTTATAAAGCAATAAGCCTCTTAATGTCATGCAGTACAGGCATTTTACCACAGTCAAGGAGGTATTGGTCACCAGCACCTCTTAGGAGCAGTAAAATGACTTGAATGCACAGCCTCTTGCGGCTTATTGCCTTTTTAATTACATTCGTTTTTCCCCCTTTTTGACTAGGAAAATACCTCAAGCATCAGATCCTCAGTCCCAGAGTCCTTCGGCCAAGCCTTCAGCTGTTCCTGCCTCCCCTTCCTCCGCTTCCCATCATTCCAAACCAAAGGCAGGAAATCACAACTCCGCCTCGATCAAGACTTCCCCGTACTCCTCCCAGGGACCAGGCAAGGAAGCCCACCCACAGAGTTCCTCCACCAGCAGGACCTACAGTCAGTCTGAGAAGTCTGGGGGCAGCAGCCAATCGGCAGCAGCTCACTCTAAGCCCGCTCGGACAGCCAGCCAGCCAGGGGGTCCGGGGCGGCCCAAGAACCCCGTGGGCCGACCCAGCAAGCAGCAGGTGCGCCTCAGGGAAGTGGAGCGGGTCACGCCAGCAGCCGCTCTGCGAAAGCGCAAGGCCTCTGTGAGCGAGGCCGATGCTGTCAGCCCAGACAGGAACTGTTTGAGCCCGGACCGGGACAGGGACCGGGTCCGGCCACCTGTGTCCAGCA
The DNA here is from genome assembly GCF_904425465.1 of Colossoma macropomum. Taxonomy (NCBI): domain Eukaryota; kingdom Metazoa; phylum Chordata; class Actinopteri; order Characiformes; family Serrasalmidae; genus Colossoma; species Colossoma macropomum. Next base: position 29,837,757 of record NW_023494810.1, on the reverse strand, counting down.
AAATGTCTCCAGCTCCGAATCCAACTCCAGCACCGGACAGACCAACACCTCCATCTCACGGACAGACCAACGGCTCGCTCTCCCCAGGGCACAAGCCGCCAAGGCCGCAGCTGGGCCCCTCTTCGGCCGAAACACCCCACGGCCCCTCGGCGTGGCCGTTTAAGCGGACTCACACCTCACCCCCAGACCCGCACGGGCGAGGGGGAAACTCAGGACACCACAGCAGGGTTCCCGGCTACGAGCACAGAGGACTGGGGAAGAAGCGCAAAAGCAACGACTCGTCACCTCCCTCCAAAGCCCACCGGCTGCCCACCTCCCCTCACTCTGGCTTCTATCCCTGGAAAGAGAGCAAAGGGGCGGCGCTGCCTGTAGGAGGGGAGAAGAAGCTCAGTGCACCGAAGGTGAGTGTGACGTCATCTAAGTCTTTTTAGGCAAACTGAATCATTTGATGTAGCTAAAATAAATAGCATTTACTGGTAATATGCTGCAAATATTGACAAAACTTTAGCAGATACATTTTGTAGATACATGAAATGTTGGGGGGGCATTTTTGTGACAGGAGGAAATTGTTGCATAAAGTATTTTTGTATTCACTAAAGGGCAGCATTCATGAGGCAACACAGCACCTACATAAGGCTTTCATGACAGCTGACATAAATCCATGTAGACATTTATAACGGCTTATTCCAAGAAGCATCAGTTGCCATAAAGGCTGTTTGCTTCATCGTGCCTCAGTGTTATGACAACTGACGCTTGTTGGAACATGTAGGTTATCATGAAAGGCTGATGTAGGTATAAGTAGGGGTTGGCGACAGGGTGAAAATATCAGATCACGAGACATGTTCACAGTATGTATCTCAGTGTTTTGCACTAGTAGAGCCACATTTAAACTTACAATGTACCATGACTCAACACACTACTTAACACATACTGTTCAGCACTAAATCCAATTAAACGACTAATTATGCTCTCTTTTTAATGAGACATGCACTTGGTCTGTGTTCTTGAAGTACTAATGACATCCACAATATACTCAGAGAAGCATACTGCTTATATTAAAATATCATATCGCATAATATTGCTCATGTCTCTGTGTCGTGTGGCCTTATGAATGTGGCCCTCCAGTAAAGTCAGTTTGATGGACACAAACTTCTGGAAATAAAGTTTGCATTTTTTATTGCTTCTTATTTTAGCATTTGATGAAAACCTAGCTAATGGTACTCCAAGAAGAAATGTTATTTAAGTCCTATGAGGGATTGGGGAATAGTGCCATGTTTAGCTAATATGACCTGCATATTGCATTAACATATAGCCTTGTTATAGATTATCAGTTTCATCCTTTGCTTACTGCGCCAGTAGCTGAGCTGCAAATTACGGCAACTCCTGATTGGGGTCATAAATGAACAGTTGCTGTTCTTAAGCTCAGTACTTGTTGTTCTGGATCAAAGCCCAGTAGTGAGGTCCTCTTAGTTGTATTGTGTCTGAAACATATGGACAATATACCATAAATGTATTATATAATTTATGTCCACTGTTATGCAAAAACTAGTTAAACATTCTGTGCTACTCAGGTATTTTACAGGCTTGAAACAGTTGTCTGATCTCAAGCCAGACAAATGCCAAGGGTCAACAAACGCACATGCTTTTAACACGATTGTCTTTACCATACGTGCAGCAAAATGGATGATGGCATAAGACTGATTGGTTGTGTGTAATATATGTAGAACTTTGTGATCAGTGAGAATTTCTAGTACAGCTGTATTGGAGTGAGCAAGGACCAACGCTCCAACTTTCTGAAAAGCCAGCAAAATCACGTTGCTCCACTCCCTGCTCCACTCCCTGCTCCACTCCCTGCTCCACTCCCACTCCGCACCACTCACATACTGTGGCACTATAGCAAAGAAGAAAAGTGTACAGCAAATACTGTGGATTTTTATTATTTTTAGTACTGATTCTTTTATTATTATTTGTAATATTTTAATACTGATTTTTATTATTTTTTTAATGATGGTTTTACATGATAGTCTTTGATGATGAAAGGTCCATTAATAGAGTTGTTTGAGTACAAAACACCAGTTTGATCCTGCAAAATGTAGTGAGCTGATGATATACTGGCTTCAGGTTAAAGGTTAATAGCTTAGGTTAAAAGTAAACAGCTACATGAGGTGGTTAGTCCAATCCAGAAGGAATGTTTTATCAGATTTGAACAGCTGGCACTGACAGTTGTGATGAATTCACACACTGACTTCCCCTTAATTCTCTTCACAGCCAAAACTGCATCGTTGAGCAGGCCAGCCTTCCAAGCCACTAACTGGGGGAGCCCTGCGAAACAGTATGGACTGTGGATGCGAGACTCCAGACGTGTGTGTGTGTGAATGTGTGAGGTTGTGTGAGAGAGACACTCGTGAGTCAGGATATGTCAGATCTGTGTGGATGAGGTGCTGGCCAATACATGAATGTTGGTGAGAGTGGTGAGAGTGTATGACAGAAGATGGGGGAGTGAATTTCTCCGTGAATTCAGAAATACCTCACAATCTACTGGATATGCTGCTATATAAATGTTGATTTATAAAATGAATTAAAATATTCTTTATACTTGACACATCGGATCTTGCTTATTATCGTTATTGTTTAGATGTAATAGTACCAGCCTGCATGCATTACCCACATACATCATACAGCCACTGGGGAACATCTGTGCTGTCAGCTAATCCTGACTGTGCTCTGATAAGCTTGAAATTGTGTAACTTACCTCAGTCGCTGAACGACTGCCTGCCTTCTGCGTTCACCAACAAACAGGGAAATAAATATTAAAATGGCCCTCCTGCAAATATCCACCCAGAAGCAGTTCTAGTTTTTTCAAAAGTTCCTCTCACCTTCAGGATGCATCATCAGAAGGCGGCCGCCTAGTCCTAAACTGGAAAATCTCGGTCTAAAGCAACAGGGCTGCCCAGAGTTCACCTGTGAGGACGTTTAATTCAGCTGGCCAGAAAGCCCCACCTCACCCAGTGAGAGAATGTTTATGCTATATATAAATTATACTATATATCAATTATCAACCATTTAAATTTGTATTTTTTAAATATTATTTTAAATAAAATGGAGTGTAATTTATACATCCTTATAAAACTCAGTTGAAGCCAATCTACCTTCTTTATTTGTACGTTTTTGTGACTTTTTGGCCCTCAGCCCCCCACAAATGTTGCTCGTCCTTCTAAGGCAAAATGTTTTTGGCACCCCTGCTCCAGAGACTACTGCGGCACTGCTGTAGGATGCAAGGAAGTTAAAATTTTCATTTTTAGCCCTTCAGTTATTAGATTGAAGAGTTTGATTATATATATTATTAAGTTTGATTAGACAAACACTGGCAGTAAAATGGGTTATACTAATGAGCTCAGGTGCTGTAAAGCACGCCGCCACTGGACTCTGGAGCAGCGGAAACGCCTTCTGTGGAGTGATGAATCACACTTCTCTATCTGTCGGTCTGATGGACGAGTCTGAGTTTGGTGAATGCCAGGAGAACGTTACCTGCCTGACTGCACTGTGCCACCTGTAAAGTTTGGTGGAGGAGGGGTGATGACATGGGGTTTTAAGAGGTTTTGGACAATTGTTGCTCCTAACTTTGTGGGAGCAGTTTGGGGAAGACCCTGTTCTGTTCCAGCATGACTGAGCCCCAGTGCACAAAGCAGCTCCATAAAGGCTTGGCTGGGTGAGTTTGGAGTGGAAGAACTTGGCTGACCCTCACAGAGCCCTGACCTCCATCGAACACCGTTGGGATGAGCTAGAGCGGAGACTGCGAGCCAGGCCCTCTCGTCCAACATCAGTGTCTGACCTCACAAATGCTCTTCTGGATAAATGGGCAAACATTCCCACAGACACTCTCCGAAATCTTGTAGAAAGCTTCCCAGAAGAGCTCCATATTAATGCGTATGGATTTAGAATGCAATAAAAGCTCCTATTGGTGTAATGTGTAGGTGTCCTAATACTTTTGTCCATACGGTATATGTAAATGGCCTGGTCTTTGTGGCATCTGAGTTTCCAGACGAGTGTATATGCGTATGTATATATCTATATATATATATCTATATATATATATATATATATATATATATATATATGTATATATATATATGTATATATATGTATATATATATATGTATATGTATATATGTATATATATATGTATATATATATATATATATGTATATATATACGTATATATATATATATATATATGTATATATATACGTATATATATATATGTATATATATATGTATATATATATATATATGTATATATATATGTATATATGTATGTATATATGTATATATATGTATGTATGTATGTATGTATGTATATATATATATATATATGTATGTATGTATGTATATGTATATATATATATATATATATATATATATGATGTATCACTGCAAATATGGTCTTACATTTGAAAATCTTCACCTATTACAGTTAACTTTAATTGTCGGTAGACTGCATAATAATACACATAATAATGTATTATTATTATACATTATTATACGTTATTATGTGGGGAATGCAGTGGAACAACATTAAACCACACCTTCCAGTCAAAAAAATAATCTATTATGATCTAGAAAAGCCGCCGTTCCCCCCTTTACTCGGCTATTAGTGGTATCGCCCTGGCGGCCCCTCCCCTCCTCTCCTAGTGGGTTGGTCTCTGACGTAGCTGAGTGTTTTTGCCTGTGGGTTTGAAATGTGTGTTTGTTTCCATCCGGGAGGCGAATTTCAGCCTCGCGGTTTCAGCGGGAGGGTCAGAACTGCGTGCCTGCGGTGCTTTAATGTACCGGAATACGTAACGCAGCGTTACTCGCCGTGAACGGGCGACGCGTCTGGGATATAACGTTAGTTAATATGTGGTTCATTTCGCCGCGGGAGGCGACTGTGGAGCTCAGATAGGAGCAACCGGTTTAACATGTAGCTACAACTTCCATCTCCGCCCCCGGCAGAGCGAGGTCTCCGTTCAGGCTCGGATAAACGCGGCGTTCGCGGTGTGTGGACTGTGTGTAACCCGGGACACATTAATGACTACAGCAGGGAAACGCGGCCAGGGCGAGGCGTGCGGTCTGCAGCAGGAATGGGCCGCGAATTCGGCTTTATCCTGAGATAAAGAGGAGACGAGGAGAAGATGCGCTCGGACGTGGAGTACAGCCCGGTCGGGGAGGGACTGGGCATGCGCGAGTATTGGCTGTACGCGTGCCTGCGCAAGGTGGCCGTCGTGGGCGCGCACGCGGTCGCGCTCGGCTTCACCGTGCTCGTGTCCGCGCTGGCAAGACCCGGGACGAGTGAGTCTGTTCTGCTGTTCTCAGCAAAATGGACTTAGTTTACAGGGTTTAACTCGGTGTTTCACAGACATACACACTCAAAAAACCTGGTTCTGTTTAGAACTGCGAACCCATGGAACTGTTCGGAACCATTTGCATTATTAAAGGGTTCATTGCATGCAGGTGAAATTGTTCTTCAGATGGATGGAAACCTATACAGCACCAAAAAGGGTTCTTCTTGACGTCATAACAACCCTTTCTGGTGCTATCTAGAACCATTTTCAGAATGGCCTATTAAGAACCACATACAGCACATTCTCCACCAATCTGAAGAACCATTTCACCATGCAAAGAGCCACTTAAGCATGAAATAGTTCCGTATAGAACTCAAAGTTCCAAACAGAACCATTGCTTTCACTAAAGAACCCTTGAAGAACCATCTGTTCTGAGTGATTAGTGCTGGAGTTCACCTTCACTGAGTGGTTCAGTGTTTTTCATGCTGTAATACTCATTCCAGTCATAAAGGACTTGATTAGCTGATGAAAGTCTGATTCCAGTCTACAGTGCAACACTGACCCCTCTGCAGAACATCCACTAGCAAACAGTCATCTGAGCGGTGAGGAATGTACGGAAGTCCAGAGGGGCCTTAAGGTAGTTACAGTTTTCTGGATTGTGGTTATCTTGAGATAACGAGTTAATTATCTCTCCTGGCTTCTCCGGACTTCCGTAGGAATGTGATGATCATACATAAATAAATGCTTTTCCCCGCCCCCTAAACTCCTCTGACAGGGATTTATCTTAATATTGGACTAAACTGCGATGCTGATGAAAATCCCTGTTTAGTCTAGGATTAGGTTCAGTCTGGGTCAGATAAACTGTACTTCGACAGCTTCTCCTAATATATGAACGTACGGTCACACAGTTTGAACACCCCGGGTCAAACATCCTGTTTTGTTGATTTTGTGAGTGAAAATAAGTGAACACATCCTCAGAATGCACTTACATCGTGACCTTTTAATGAAAAATGACTTTATTTGCTGAGCTCAACATATTGGGGAAAAAATAGATAAAATATGCTAAAACTGTTGTGAAGGCCACCTTTATGTTTTATTTCAAAATTGCGCATTAATTACTCTTCACACAGAAAATCAACAAGAATGGGGCCGGGGTGCTTAAAATTTTGCATATGACTGTAATTTAGCGTAGTTCTTTTTTCTGCTGCTGTAAATCTGAGTCACATTAGGTGTGCTGGAGCAGGAAAAACCTGAACCAGTGCAGTGCAGTGCAGGCCACAGAGCTGACGCTGGAACATTTTTAGTGACCTGGGAACATTTTTCTTTGGTTTAGATATTCGTTTATGACTCTCTGTATTGTTTCTTGTTTTTCCTGCTTCAGCTTATGATCAGATCACACCCTTCAGGTGCGTAAGAGCAGGAAACACACTAAACTCTACGTACAGGTGAGCTCCAGCACCAAGACTGGTCTTCTCCCTCCATCCCATAGACTCTGTGGAGTCTGTGGAGAAGAACTACTTTTGGTTCCCTGAAATGAATAGATGTTTTTTTTGTCAATGAGACGTGTGAAGAACCTTTTTTGGGGGATGCACAATGGCAGGGGTGCCCAATCCTGGTCCTGCAGAGTTTAGCTCCAGCCCCGGTCTAACAGACCAGATCCAGGTAATCAAGGCCTCCAGAGAGTCTGGAAGAGGCTGAATTTGAGCCATTTGTGTTGGATCTCTCCAGGACCGGGATTGGGCACCTCTGCACAATGGTATCAGAATCATATTGTTAGATTACTGCTTAAATAAAAATAAATAAATAAATATATATATATATATATATATATATATATATATATATATATATATATATATATATATATATATATATATAAAACGTATAATAATGTATAATAATACATTATTATGTGTATTATTATGCAGTCTACCGACAATTAAAGTTAACTGTAATAGGTTAAGATTTTTAAATGTAAGACCGTATTTGCAGTGATACATCTCATATATATATATATTGGCATTAGACATAAGATTTGATATTTCAAGACGTTTGTACATTTAGGCGATGCTGGGTTACCGTTACTGCCTGAATTACATTACTTATATTGCATTTGTAATAAAGAAATGTACTTCTTAATTAAGTTAATCCAGATTTAGTCCCGTCGGCATTGACTCACAATTCCCATATCGCTGCATCCCTAAATTTAGCCAGGCACCTTTATTTTTATCTTCCCTGTGGGCCATTGATTGTCACTCCAAGCCCTGGAGCTCCACTACACTGCCCATTTGTGTTTTATCTGCTTGATAATTAGTTCGTGAGTCGAGTGTGGTCAGTTACAGCAGGGCGTCCTCATGACCGAAGGCTGTTATTTAGCTGGAGGGTTAGCTGATATTTCCCTGTCAGGCCACTCACCAGTCCATCACATCTAATCTTTGATTTGCACTAGAGCTCCACAACACAGTGTTTGTTAATCAGTACCTCAGTGTTGGCCTTCGCAGCACTGATATTACAGAAGGCTACAGTACGAAAATGACAAAAGGTTTCATTGAACAATGTCAGATGTTCCCAGATCAGTGTGCATCCCAGATAAGGGCCCAGCTTTAACCTTGTTACGTCAGTTTTAATTTATTGCAAGCAGCAGCGAACCGCTAACTTTGCACTAGGCCTTCAGTTCGGGCTATAGATGTCAAAACATAGTCAAAAACACCTCAATGATAATGCTAGTAGCCCTTTATGGGATTTCAAATGACTAAACTGACTAACTGAAACCTGGTTAGACTAAAGCCTCTATTGAGTCACTGACGTATCTAGAACTTTCAGAATTACACTGGTGGTTAATCTAACGTGTAGGGCCTTTGGTTCAGCTCCTGAAGTCCTAACCGATGGGAGAGCTTGCTTGCTGTATCTACCTAGATACTCTGGGGAAAAAAATCTTGATTGGATACTTTTCCAGCCTTTTTAAGCCCTTTGTTTCTGACACAATCTTCATAATAAAAGAAGAGTATTACCCCAATACAAAAAGCATTGAGTCTATTAAATTCATATAAACTAAAAGTTACAGACATGATGTTCTTTAAATGATTTTTAAAGTTGACAATTGCCCACTGGTTTCATGATATGTTGCAATTGGCCTATGCAGTGATATAAATGCATTTTGTATACTGAATTTTTGTTTATTTGCAGGTCTCTTTTCTTGGCACCCTCTCTGCATGTCACTTGGGGTAAGTTCTAGCGATGCACAATGTAATATACTACACTCTGAATATTATTTTATAATAGCTGTACTGTGCAGGTAGTGTACACAATGAACTGTACAAGAAATAATCAATAGAAATATTTTTTAAATGTCCACATATTAATGTTGTCATAGAGCACCAACCTTTACTGAGAACTGCATAACAAAGAACGGTGTACAGCAGTCATTTCTTAAACTCTGTTCATCCACTTGTACATGTAGCGACGTAGCTGAGGTGAGATTCTCACAAGGTTAACTTCTAATGTAATTGTAAACTGAGACAGACGGCAGACAACCCTGCTAGAAGAAACAGCATAGACCACCACCAAAACCAGCATATGTTGTGTTTTGGATACTGGTATGCTGGCCGGCCAGCCTGACCATGCTGGGTGACAAACTCAACCCGTACCAGATCAGTAAAAACATGGAATGCTTGCTGGTTTTGTGCTGGCCATGCAGGGGAACAGCCTGTTTTAATGGAATAACAGTCATATGCACTGTGCATGTGAACTTAGTGTCATACATTCATTCTAAACCGCTTATCCTCCTGGGTTACGGGGGTGCTGGGGCCTATCCCAGGGCGGAAGGCAGGAAACACCCCGGGGAGGTCGCCAGTCCATCACAGGACAGACACACATACATATACACCGATCAGGCATAACATTACGACCACCTCCTTGTTTCTACGGTCACTGTCCATTTTATCAGCTCCACTTATTATATAGGTTCACTTTGTAGTAGCACTGCTGTGTCTGATCCACTCACACAAGCGCAACACACACTAACACACCACCACCATGTCAGTGTTACTGCAGTGCTGAGAATGATCCACCACCCAAATAGTACCTGCTCTGTGAGGGTCCATGGGGGTCCTGACCACTGAAGAACAGGGTAAAAGGGGGCTAACAAAGTATACAGAGAAACAGATGGACTACAGTCTGTAACTGTAGAACTACAAAGTGCACCTATATAGTAAGTGGAGCTGATAAAATGGACAATGAGAGTAGAAACAAGGCGGTGGTCATAATGTTATGCCTGATTGGTGTATGTTCACACACTCACTCACACATAGGGACAATTTAGCATCTCCAATTTGCCTGACTGCATGTCTTTGGACTGTGGGAGAAAACCCACAGACACAGGAAGAACATGCAAACTCCACACAGAAAGGACTGTGGTTGCCCGGCCGGGGAATCGAACGCTGGCCTTTCTTGCTGTGAGGCAACAGCGCTAGTATTTTGATATATTGTGAGTTATATCAGCTTTATCTAGTCATATGACTACAATATGAAATGTTATCTGTTGTGAAAAGTTCCCAAAGTACACTCCTGTTTCACTTCCAGCTCATTAACCCAGACTGAACTCCACACAACCTTCTGTGCCCTTTTCATATGATGAAATGAAATCCCTGTCCTCTTCGCTCAGTCGCAAGAAACTCAGAGCTCCGTTTCTTTTTGTTCGCTTTTGTTCAAGAATGATGCGTCTGTAACTGGCTCAGAGCCTCGAGGCAGTAAATGAATAATACATCGCCGTGCTGAATAATGAATAGTACACGGCGGAGTACTGAAATAATTAGGCTTGCATGCCCCCCTCGGCAGGTTACCACACAGTATATAGTTACGCCTGACCTGGAACGCAGAGACACTGGGTGGTGTGATGGACTTTTCCATAGCAGTGATACTGTGGCCAGTGTGGGGAGACTGTGCTTCTCCTCATCTATAGACAATGTCCTTCTGTCCTGTGAGGAACCATTGTTCGCTGTGACAGATAAAGGATGTTGGTTTGCACTGAGACGCATTCAGACTGCAGGGGCTTTGGCTTTGGCTGACAAGAAGCTGCCAATAAATCGAACCCTGGCAGACGGTGATCCACAGTGTCTTTAGGGCCGAATGACGCCGTCACATTTGTGGTATTCTTATGTTTTTTGGCAGAGCTGAACTGAATTAAACTCACTAATGAAACGTTTTGGCCCACAATTCAGTTCTCTTTGTGCAGAGATATTAAAGGAGACTGTGTGATGTTAGCATTCAGTAGAGCTGGCCGATATGGCAAAATGTAATATCACAATACTTCAGAAAGTTTTTTTATGATATGATGTGTCACAATTCAAACAAGCAGCTGTTGAATGAGAAGCTGAACATAGCCAAAAAAAGTCAAACGTCGAGAGACGTTTTACAAGAAAATATTCCACTTTAGAGGAAAAGTTTCCTGCTGGAGATGCGAGAAAAGCAGCTATAGCTGAGCTAAAGCTTAAATCAGAGCAAAGTAAGTCTGTGTTTTCGGTTATATTATATTTGTTAGCCTTACGTTCATTACACATTACACTAACATGAGCACATACTGAGACATATTTACAGCCAAGATGGTAAAACGGATCTAAAATGTTGTGGTTAGATTTTTGTTGAAAGCACAAAATGGCTCTTCTTAACATTTGGGTTGCCGACCCCTGACCTAACCTGATGCTCTAAGCTAGGCTCTGTATTAGATGTTACTTTGTTGTCTGATTGTTTCTATTTTTGCTGAAAGGCTAATTTAGCTAATAAGTAATGCAAGCTTATGTGCACCGATTAGCATCGTGCTGCATGCCTATTATCACAAATTCACCTCAAACCATGTTGAGTTGTCAGGTAACTTCAAAAAGACTGTGGTTTCTGACTCTGTATGACAGACTTTTTATTTATGAATATGAACAAAAGTACATTCCATAGCTGAAAACACAACTAGCAGCCATCTTGAAGCCTGAATTCTGTTTGTGCTTTTACTTTTGGATATTAACAGTTTAAATCTATTCTTTGTTGTTCGCCTCATACTTTTAATTCTTTATTTAAACAAGCTAGCACCAGGTTTGTGTTTAAAAATAAAGGTGCTAAAAGGGTTCTTTGGAGTGAGGCTATAGAATAACACCTTTTGGTACCTTAAAGAACCTTTTAATAAATGTTTTTTTTCAAAGTAAATCATTTTTGTGAATGGAATGTAAATGAAAATACAATTTTTTGTTTTTAAAGAACCAGCACTTAATGCTAAGGTTCTGTACCACTTATTATTATTATTATTATTATTATTATTATTATTATTACTATTATCAAAAACAACAATAATGATAATTGATTATTTAACATTTGCAGATTTTGGTATTGATTAACGGAAGTTATTGAATTTAAAAATCAGATTGTTTATTAAAAGTTCCATTTCTTACTTTGTTCAATCAATTAAACATTAAGTGTTCAGACTGAGTGTTTTTGCCATAGTATCGTTTGGTATTCAGCACTGTGATGCTATGTTTGGTATTGATATCACAGTCAAAATTCTGGTATACTGGTATTATAGTGTGAGGGGGCGGGGCTAAATTGCTATAGGCTGAATAGACATAAATGTAATTTTTCACAAAAATGCTAATTAGCTGGCTGTTTTTGCAGCTCAGTTTAACTATATGGACCGTTTTTACTGAAACGTTTTAAAACAATATTTACATACCACTAAAATTTTTCCCAGCTTTCCCTTTAAGACGGTCCAGACCAGGACTGTCCAGCCAGTCCCTGTGCATGACTGTGATTTATGCTTGTTTCCCTCCTCCCTGAATCACATGCAAATGGTCAAGCTTATCAACACTAAACTGCGCTAGACTTGTGTGACCCCTCACATACTCACTCACTCACACTCTCTCTCTCTCTCTCTCTCTCTCTCTCTCTCTCTCCCTTTCCCTTCTTTAGTTCTGTCTCTGCATGACGGAGGGGATCCTGCTGTTTTCGGCCGACGGCTCCCCGTTCTGCTTCAAGTCCCGCAAAGGGAAGATCCGTGTGCACTGGATCCTGCAGGCTCTGATGCTGCTGTCCGCCGCCACCGGCCTGGGCTTCATGGTGGCCAGTAAGAACGTGTCGGGGCGCCCCCACCTGGCCTCGTGGCACAGCATACTGGGTGTAGCCACTCTGGCGGCCACAGCGCTGCAGGCGATCTGTGGCGTGTGCCTGCTTTTCCCCAAACTCCTCGGCATCTCGTCCGTGCCGCGCCTGCGCCTCTACCACGCCACCTGTGGCCTGGTGGCCTACCTGCTGGCCACCATCACAGTCGTGGCGGCCATGTTTACGGACTGGTTCCAGGCCGCGGTGAAAGGAGCGACGTGGTACGGCTTCCTGCTGCTGCCGCTGTTCCCCGCGCTGGTGGTGATGAACCAAATCACAAACTCCTTCCTGCCTAAGAAGAAGCTCACGACGTGAAGCAGAGTCACAACACAAACTGCCCCATTTAGACTCTCATTCATTTACACACGTAACATCGGCAGCACTGTGGGCGGCATTTGTGGCCTAATATTGATATACATCGGCCATCAAAAGTTTGGGAACATCTAGCTGTTCAAAATTCAAATGAGCACATACTGCATAAATAGTCATGTGTAAAAGTTTGGGCGCCCCTGGCCAATTCACTTTCACTGGTATTCACTTATTTTCAGTTAGAAAATCAACAGAATGTGTAGTTTTATCAGGGGTGTTCAAACTTTCGCATATAACACACACACACTGATTTACGGTGACACACTGATGTGGGAATTGTGGGTTGAAGGTAATATCATTCATGTACAAATCTGCTGATGCTGATACATAAACATTTTTAGACACTGCATTTATTTACTATTATTGTAAATATAATATATAAGATATTAAATTTGTTTCTATACAATAACAAATGCATTGACATGAATAAGATGCAGATATTTAAGCGCAGTAGCCCAGCATCCCCTAAACATGCTGGTCTTCCAAAGTGTAAACAAAATCATCTAACATTGGATTGAAATATCGGTCAAGTCTCAACGTCTGTCCGATGTCGTTTCTTACCGATATCGATATGATTCCAATATTATCCAAAATTAACCACTACTATTGTGAATCCTTTACGATTTCGTTGTCAGTTTGCAATAAGCAGGTTAATTTAGAGGACAGTAATGTAAACAGTAAATAGTCATGCAAAAATATCCATATGCAAAAGTTTTGGCGCCCCTGGTCAAATAACGCTTGGTTGATTTTCTGAGCATAAATAAGTGAACACATCCTCTACAGCGACCACACTACTGCACGTTTTAATACACAGTTACTGTTTATTTGCTGAATTTGGGGGGAAAAAATGTAAAAATCAAATGCAAAAGTTATGGCACACGTTGCCAACAGATTCACCATTGCAGATAAACAGAAATTGTGCTCTAAAATCAGCAGAAAAATGCCACAGAGTCATGTGTCAGTCAGTCTTCTCTGTAGAGGACGTGTTAAATTTCAATTCGGAAATCATTAAAACGTGTAATTTGATGACGTGTTCAAAACTTTCACATAAGTGCTTTTAACAATAGTTTGGAAACAACAACTGTCCAGTCATTATTTAGGAAACCTGCTCTTCCCAACAAGGAAGAGACTTTGTTGAACATGAAGGTGAAGATAAATATACCCATCACGTAGAGCTGTTCTGTAAATAAAACTCAAACAGTACTCAAAAAAATTCGAAGTAGGCCACGTTTCCCCAAACTTTTGATGGGCAGTGTATGTTCCCTGTGAAGACGTGACTGCACATTTCATCATGACTTACTTCTGTACTTACTGCTTAAAGACATGCTACTTCAGCTGATTTGGGTTTGTGTGATGCGCTTGGAGTGTAAAACAATGCAGCTGTCTAGATGATTTGTGCTCTGCAGTGCAGATGAGCTGCCCTGTGTCTGTGTTTTTGAGCTTCCTAATCAGTCGTTTATCTGTTTTATCCTCTGGCCTGTTCTCATTAGCGCTGATGGAAATGGTACTCATTTAAGGAGAGACACTACAGGTGAACAGGGTCATCACAGCACAGTGAAGCGTTTTTTTTTTATTTTTTTTATTGGAAGTTTTCCAAAAATGATTTTCAGATATACAGATCAGGCATTATCTACTTAAATATGCATACGTTTGCATATTTTGAAAAATGTTAAATTTAAATGTGAAATATTTTTAAAAACAAAAATCTAGTTTTGGACTAAAATAAAAAAAATCTGTAAAATGTAATTAAAAAAATGTAATTAAATTGTTTATATTTCAGATCATTTTGTATATAGATAATCTGGTAACACTTCAGCTTTGGGGGGGCGTTAAAATGCCCTTATAGCACTTATTAAGCCATAAGTCGTTGTAATTAACTGGCAGCTTATTAATACACAGTTAAGCATTTCAAGAGCACTCGTAATGCTCTTGTTAAGCCTTATTGACACATAATGCTAAATAATGTAGTAATAATCAGCCAGTTAACTACCAACCACTGGTTTGTTAAAGCTTAATATGTGCATTATAAGGGCATTATAATATCCCCTATTCTGGAGCATTACACATAATCAGCCATAAATGCAGCTATGAGCAATATATTACATAATCTTCATATTATTCTCCAGAACAGTGGTAGGAATTTACACAAACGTTCAAGAATGCAGGTAATTTATAACCTGAACGTAAAGAAAAACTGATTTTGAAAAAAATTATTTTAAGAATACGCAGTGAGATCTCAGAAAACACACCACGTATGGAGATGTTGTTATTACTACAAAGGGAACAGACATATTTAGATATTCTCTAGATTCTACACAAAACAAGCTTTTCAGTGATATGTGACTTGACGTGGTTGTGCTAGTGTGGGCGGAGCTAAACCATTACCTTCCAAAAGGTAGGAACTTTAAAGTTAGTGAGCAGGAATTTACACAACACAGCAAAATAAATGTACTTCAGCTGAGTTGTGACATTTTATGATTACAGTTTAGGACGCTGTAGATCTCTTCTTATCCAAAAACGGTTGTTTCTGCCTGTGGTGTCTCGCCTTAAAGCGCACTTTACAGCGGCAGGAATCCCTGATTGCCACAGAGGAGCAATAACCTCTATATGCTTTATTCGGTCAGGGTTTATGGGCTGTTTATAAACTATGGATTGATGCTTGTTTAAAGCTACTCTATGTAATATTTGGGGATTTGGAGACCTCTCTGGTGAAAATGTGAAACTGCACATGATATGTGGAGGAATATCTGATAACATGGGTTGTGCTTTGGACCCCAACAGGCAGTGAATGTGATATCTGTGAGCACATTGAAAGCATTCAAAGAGAACTCAGTCAAACTTGGTGAAGGATGTGTTTTCTGAGGATGTGAGTGAATTACCCACTATCGTCATCAGACCTTCATCAGTATAATGTTCATTTTGAGCCTATACAGGTGACGTGGTTTGCGAAATCTCACCCGACGCCTCTGAGCATTAAAGCTCACTGAAATTTTATCCTAAATGTCATGTAATGTAAGTCCTCTGAGTCTCTGTGGGATGTAAGGGATGTATTGTTAACTGGACACGGTACCTGACCTGACAGACACTATTTTTAAAGCCATTTTTCAGCTTTTTTCTTCAGTTTATCATATTTATTTAGCAGGTCGTCTCAGTTGGGCTGAGTTTTACATTACTGACTACGTTACTGTGTTGACATGGCATTTATTTTGTTGCATATTTCTTGTATCCTTATTTATATCATGTCCAGTTTTTTTCCTGAGATTATTCCTGGATTAAAAAGGATTTCCAGTGGTGGAGTGTCCGTTTCCAGTGAACTTTGCACATTAACCTTTCAGCCTTTCACTATTTCTTTTTCACTGTATTCTGTGGTTAATGAATATGAGCTTTTCTGAATGCAGATTAAGCCAAGCACTCGGCTAAATGGCCCTTCAAAGGAGAATTCCACCCTTTTTTTTTCAAAATTTCTGGATAATTCGATGACTAAAATGTAAACAAAGTCATTCAGAGTGGTTTGGTGTGAAATGCTCTGTTCTAGAGAAACTTACAGAGTCAGAATTGTTCACAGTGGTGGTGATAGGAACCAGATGTCCACCTCTAAAAGCTCCCTCCCAGAAAGTTATTACATTAAATGGTCATAAATACACATTGTTTTATGATAGTTTGAGATAAGATTTTGGCCTCAAACACATTTTTAAATACATACATGGCATAGAGGTGCATGCACAGTGTTGTAAGGCAATATAGTCCCCAAAGAAAACTTGTCTTTTCTAATTTCCTACTATTTTACCATCATCAACATTACATATAAAAACTCAGAAGATGCATGGAGAGGTTCACTGGTGGTTTTGGATATTATATAACATGGTTATGTGGGCTAGACCCCTTTGCAATTTCCATATATGGACTGTATGGATTGGGGAGTGAAAAGTACATTCTGCAATATACTCGTTCAAACTTACATACATACATCATCTAAACCGCTTATCCTTCTGGGTCGCGGTGGGGTGCTGGAGCCCATCCCAGCTGCCATTGGGCGGAAGGCAGGACACACCCTGGACAGGTCGCCAGTCCATCGCAGGGCAGACAGACAGACATACACAGTCACACACTCACACCTAGGGGCAATTCAGCATGTCCAATCAGCCTGACTGCATGTTTTTGGACTGTGGGAGGAAACCGGAGTACCCGGAGGAAACACATGCAGACACGGGGAGAACAGGCAAACTCCACACAGAAATGACCCTGGTCACCCAGCTGGGAATCGAACCCAGGCCATTCTTGCTGTGAGGCGACAGCGCTACCCGCTGCGCCACCGTGCCGCCCTCGTTCAAACTTATTTCAGAAAAAAGAGGAAAATTTGGTTTTCCATAATACATAATTCATGAATTGGTACAAAATTCGAGGTACTGTGTCATTAGTGAATGAATAGTTTGCCAGTCCAGGATTAAAGCTTTTGGTGTGTCCAGAAAACTGCTGCATAAGAATACAGCTATGGGAACACAGCCCTGTATAGGTGTTGCATGTTAGTTAACAATGTTTACCTGTATTATTATCTCCCATTGCTAAAGGGAGCTGCTGATGTGTCTCAGGTCAATATAACTGTGGCTGAAATGCAACAATACTATTAACTATTATTAGTTTTCCTGTGTGAAGCTACATGCTTTACACAGGAACATGCAGCCTGATAATCCGACTAGTAGCTCAATTGGAATAGAATACGTCCATGTTTACACCTCAATCAGACTAGACTAGTCTGATTGAGGCCACTCGGAATACAATTTCTATCCGATTGAATGAGGTGGGTAATCCTGTAAATAATCTGTTAAATAGAAGAATAATATCAGTGTAAAAGCCTGTATCTGATTACATTCCCAATCAGAAAGTCTAAGTATATTCTGATCATGTGCGTCACGTCATAGCGAAAGTTTATAACATTCAACATGGCGGAGCAGAAACTGGTCTGCAGAGGAGACGAAGTTTATGCTCTGATCTTTAAAAGACGGCGGTGGGACGGACGTCCAGCTTATGCGTCTCAGAACACGACATCTTCCTCTCGGCCTCCTTTAATAAGGAAACGTGAAGTTTGTTTTCCTGAGTCTGACATCATTTTAAAGTAATTAAAAACACAAGCACTGCTCACTGCTGCTCATCTGACTCTGACTGGACGTGATGCTTGTTGTCACGGTAACATGTACACTAAGCAGTGCTCTACGCATGCACGTAATTTTGACTGGATTACGCATGTAAACAGATTTCTATCAGATTGTTGAATAGAGTGAGCAAACACCTCAGCACCTCAGTCTTAATCTATAATCGGAATGTATCTGATTAACTGGTCATTTAATTGGGGGTGTGTTCACTCAACGTCAAGTATCCGGCTGTTCAGACAACTTAGTAAAAACGCCCACTTTATATTTTTCTTTCTTTTTCTATTTTGATTTAAACTTTTCATTTCATTTGTGTGTTTCTTTGTACAGCTTCAGTTTACTAAATAACGGTGATTCATTTTTGTACCAACTCTTTTTATGAGTGAAATATACTAAAATATGTCACAAAGCAGACTCAATATTTGTAAGTATTAAAACCTGCGATGGTTTTATTAAATAAATAAATATCAGTGTTGCTCTAGAGACACAACTTCAGAGATGACTAAAATATGTACCATATATTGTTGAGGTTCATTAACAAAAGTTTTTCTGAGACTATAATGAAATCATAAGCTCACTGTCAGCACAACGATGGCTCACTGAATACTGGGCACTTAAATATAGACTCAAAAAGTTAGTTTGGTCCACTATGAAGGTCTAGTCTTACTTCCACTGCTGTTTAATTACTCACAGCAAAAAAATGATATCTTGGCAAGTGAAAGCATCTGGACTGAGTAATACAAGTGTGGGCAGGATTTCTCATTATGAGATGGTTGTACTAATATTCAGCCTAATCCTCGACATTTTCACGCTACTTTTACAGATTAAGTGCTCCTATCAGGTGAAATTATCCACTGAACAGCCAATGTGGTGAAATTAATTTATGTGAGATCACTTTATAAAAGCTAAAAGGACTAGAAATAATCCGAATATCTTGAAATATTTGTCTGAACGTTCAGATGTCATTTCTTAAATATGTGCCGGGGTCAGTTCAGGTTAAGATGCTGTTCAAAATGAAACTTAAAATTATAACTGAATTATATTATAGCATATTATTTTATATTGTGTCATATATTATATATATCAGCGGTCCTGTCAAGTTTTATTCTGTACTTTGGGTAAAAATGGACCAGTTTCGATCAGTTTTAGACAGAATTTTGCTGTACTCATTCATTGTGTTTGGACTCGAATCTTGATGTGTTTAGGTCGGTTCAGACAGAACTGTGTTGTACTCGGTTCAGATTTGGACTCAAAGCACGATCAACATGCTCAGGTCGGGTCAGTTTCAGACAGAATTTTGTCGGGCTCGAGTTGGGTTCACACTCAAAACATGATTCTTTTTGTCGGGGTGGACTAAGACAGAAAATTCTCTGTCTGTTTTCAGGTTCAGACAAAAATTTCAAGACAGTTTTAAGCTTCAGAATAGGTTGAAAAATATTATCGTTATTATCACTGATGATAATAGTAATAATAATAAGGAGAAGAAGCAAAAAAATAAGAATTAGTAATAAGATTCATAACTATGTTATGCACAACAACGTCACAATGAGAAGAATTATACTGTCTACATTTCAGATTGTTTTAATGGCCAACATCACTGTTTTTGCAGTGTTTCATGTCTGGAATCTGTTCTTTTCAGGTGATTTTTGTGCAGAAGTGTGTTCCGACAAGCCCTAAACACGAAAACATTCTAACTGTATTTTTTTAATATAATAATAATAATAATAATAATAATAATAATAATAGTAAAGTGTCATAATGACTAATATTAGATTTACTGTCTGCATTTCAAACGCATTCACTTGCCAAGAGAGCATTTCTTGCAGCGTTTAATGACGTCTGAACACTATTTACTCATTTCCACATGATTTTCTGAGCATATGTTTTAAAAAAGCTATAAACATGTTGAAATGTCTGTACCTGTACAGTTGTATGCAAAACTTTCAACACCCCCAGTCAAACTGCACGTTCTCTTCAGAGAACGCACTTAAATTTGACATTTTTCTGCACAATTTCTACTTATTTATTTTAACATATTGGGAAAAATAAAATACAAAATCTAAAATGTGGCGTAACTTCTGCACAGGCCATATGTTACATTTAATTTTTTCCCAATATGTTAAATTCAGTAAATAAACAGTAACTGTGTGTGAAATGTGCAGACGTGTGTTCTCTGTAGAGGATGTGTTGACTTACTATCACTTAGGATGTCAACAAAATATGCAATTTGACTAGAGGTGCCCAAACGTTTGCATACAGCTGTATAAGAGGCTCAGAATTTAAAACATGAGGTTGTGGATTTGGATAGAACAGATGAGTCGTGGTGTAAACGCAGCTCTATGGATTCTCCTCACAGATCAGCGCGATTCTGCCCGCCAACAAGTCCTCCATATTGACCGCGACGATTCCTGAGCCAGCTGCCGACTCTCCGTCATCGCCCAGGGCAACAAACACCTGCTGAGAGCCGGACAGCTGTGATTGGTCCAGCCCTTCCATCTGCTCCGCCCCCTCAGCTGAGGTGTCTTGTGCTTGGATCACCTGATTGGAAGAGGAGCAAGTCAATAAAATGTTCTATGATTCTATGATCTGTATCTGCAGAGTCAGAGGCACCCTGCTGTCTCTGCTGAAGTTAATGAGACATTCAGGCCTGTGATAACAAGCAGATGAGATGAATTGGAGACGTTGCGACGGGGAACATACTAAACTGCCAAAATGGTGCCATTTTATTTCACTTTCCAAACATTTTTTATGATTCTGCTGCAATGTATCAACACTGCAGTGTGTGTGGAATCATGTTTTTTGTCTGTTATGTTTTTAGCTGTTCAGGTTGCCACAGTTATAAATGTTGTTACTTTTCATAGCGTGATTTCAGCACCACTATACATCAAGGAGAAGAGCTCAATTTGACTGGGATGCAAAGAAGACACCATCCACCCACACCCATCATCCTCCTTATAAAACTGCCTTTCCCTTATAAGATCTCCATTATAGCTATTTTAATTCCAGCAATACATTCTAAAAATCTACATATACATTCAATTTAAAAACTAGAGTTAATATATATGCACTTGAACTGCAATTAATGTCAGTATATTTTCAGTTTATATGTAGAATAACTCCACTGATTCATTTTTTTATGAGAGCCAAAAGAGAAGAACTGAACTAGAGGTCAATAAGTTCACCTACAGTTCATAACAGATCCCATATTCTCCCACTGTCGTTTGAACCAATACACACTGTTCTTTCCAGGGATGCGGAAAGTAGGGGTGCTGAGGGAGCTGCAGCACCCCAGGTATCAGAAATATTTAATTACAAACCTGCTAAAAATGATTAAAAAAAACAGAAGAACGGAACTTTTAAATATGTTGAGCATAGCAAAGACCCATGTGTGCTGTTTGTAGTAGACGTGCATTGTTGATGCTGCTTTTCAGAGGAAAGTTGAACGTTTTCCTCTCCAACTGTTGGCCACTTTTGGGGGATGTCACTAAAACCCCTGCAGGAGACTAGTGGCAGTATATTTCTGTGCCCTGAAGCAGTCGAACATCTCCCTCACTCATCCATTTTACTTCAACCATTCTGAAGACATCACGCCAATGTGCCAGTAACAGGAGTGAGAGAAAAATTACCCAGCTTTCTCATTATTTTCTTTTCAGATTTTCCATTCCACCTTAAATGGAGCAGCTCCATTTAAGGTGGAACAGAAAATGTAAGTAAGAAAATAGTGAATAGGGAGCCAACTTCAGCCTCATGGAGAAAAAAGTAGTTACTTCTCCCCACATTCTCTGATTCTAAACTGGGTGCAACAAATAACTCACTCCGTATGGACGTTAATAGCTACTAACCTGCACCTCTATTCAGTTGTGGCCTCTGCAGTTTGCTGAGAGTGATTGAGCCACATTTAAGAAAATTCCCTTTCACTCATTTTAGCCACTCTTTATACATAAAACGCAAGATCGGATTGTAAATTAACTTGTAATGCTCATATTTATATGCAACATTATAGTTTACATTTTATATAGACAGTTAAATAAATAAAAATATACAGTTAAAATAACTGAATAAATAAATAAATACAAGATGTTAGCATTTCTGTTCTTATTCTATGTTGAAAATGTATCATAAAGGGATGCAAAAACAACATATCGTATCGAAAAACTTGTGTATTGCTATATGTACACAAAAATCTCCTACATTCCAGCTTTCATTTATCACTACAGCGACAAATAAAATCAAATCAAAGCAATACACTCAAATATATGCTTTTAAAAAAATTACATTCAAACTGAGTATTAAAAAACGTGTTTTATTACCTTTGCTGGATCAGCTATGGCTTTATAGCATTGCAAACATTACAACAGCCCCTGCATTGCCAAAATGTGTGCTACCAAAACTGTGGCAGTAAAACTGCATGACATAATCGAAACACTATATGATGTGTTCCATCATATCTGCTGAAGCAGTTACATACAGACACCCTACAGTCATCATCCTGAAATGTGGGAGTGTCAGTGCTGAGCTCAAAGCACAAACTTCACACCAAGATAGTGTAAGAGTGGACTGAAATGGACAGGAAGACTGGTGTAGTCCTCACCTGACTACAGGCACAAGCTAGCTACAAGCATAACTGGTCAGAGTAACCGGTTAGTTATGATAATTACCACGTAAGCATGTAGGTTAGCTTAGCAAAAAGAATACAACCGTAAGTCAACACAAACTAGAGCTGGACATGTTACCATTTGGGTGGACTCCTCCTCCTGGATGACCTGCAGGTGTGTGGTGAGGAAATGATGCTGAAACTCAGCCTCGGAGGGGAAGGTGAGAGAGCAGACCACACAGCCAAACACGGACCCCTGCTGGCTCACATGCTCACTGGACACATGCTGCTGCAACTCCTGCTCACTGCCCACTACACATGGACAATACGGACACCTCCACAGCGAGGCTCCTGGGAATAAGACAAGCACAGAAGGGATATTAAATAAACAATAAGAACATTTCCAGCCAAGAATCTTCAGAGAAGCTCTAACGAACACATATCAATGGCTTGTATCAATATCTGCTATTTTTCATGTGCATATTTGCCGATGCTGATACATACATGCTTATAATGTAGGAACTGGGACTGTGTCCCTGGATTATCATTAGAGAAGAGATTGATGACTTTTCTTACCAATATTGTGACTGTAATTTAAATAGTGATTATTTCTATAAATTAAAGTCTTGATAAATCTAGGGTTCTTTTTGACCAGAAGACCAGAAAATCCCCTTTTTCTTGCTTGATGCTTGAAAGCTGAACATCCTGTGGCAGACTGACAGTTTTGTTGTGATGTTCTGTTGTCCCATGTATGGTACATGGGTGCTTGGTTGCCTCTTACTCAGGCATGTCAAACTGGGGATCTCCGGGCCAAAGTGCTGCAGAGATTAGCGTTTACCCTCATCTAACGCTCTGAATTCAGTTCATGAGGGCCTTGCTAATTAGCTAAAGAGCTGAGTCTGCAGTGTTTCGGCCTGCAAGGACCGGAGCCTGACACATGTGCTCTAACTGGTCTTATTCGTTGGTTCCCAGCTCAGTTCAGTGCTCTGACCACTGGTCCAACTCATCTACAGGAGGTTCACAAACTCTGTGCTATAAGGTTAAATTTCCACACTTAAAACATCAGATAAGCTGGTTGAAAATGTAGTAAAGAATAAACAGACTATAAGAAATATTGCAGCAATATGATGAAAAATTGTGATTTCAATATAAAAACAATTAATCTTTCAGCCCTAAGAGAAATATTGTTTATTTTTAGAGGCTTACAAATACAGTAAAATGAATAAAATCCAGACATTTTAGTGCAGCATAACCTAAACATTCAGCTCTTCAGCACGACTCACATATCGATCACATATCAATCTGGCAAATCAGTCAATATCTGCTGATATTACTGTGCATCAATGCAATGGAAGGCTTATTGGAACATTATCTTACAATGAACAGAAGCTACTAGGCTAGCAGTTAGCAGTAAGCTTCCATTAATGGTCAGCAACATTATTTGCCAAACTGCAAAATCGTCCCATATTTACCAGCCTGTGTCTCCTTCTCATCCAGCTCTTCAGCAGCAGAGCGCGTCTCTTTAAGGAAAACATTCACAGTGTTTAACATTTCTGAACTGTTATGTTATAAAACTGTAATAAACAGCATTATAGCCTGGCAGTAATGAAGCTTCCTCACCTGGGTGTTTGGTTATGTGGTGTTTGAACAGGCTGCTCCTGTTGCAGAAAGCCTTGTCACAGATCTTGCAGCGCAGCAGGTGCGAGAGAGGTCTGCTGCCCTCCGCGGTGACCATGTCCGGGTGGGTGGTGCGATTGTGGTACCACAACCCTGAGAGAGTCTGTCACACAGGCCAGAGAGTTTTTGAATACAGCAAAACTGAATCATAAGGCATCTGCTGAAATGGCTTTATTAAGTAGCATTTACGCAATTCAGGCACACTATTTCAAATGTAGCTGATCAGTTTGGAGTCTTAAGTTTGCTTCTTTATTTTCGCACTGGAGCGACGAGTCTAACGCTAAACTTCACCAACTATCACTGTATAAACTGCATCCCCAAATCATCAAACTCCACTGAGCTGTTAAGTAATCTCTAATTCTGGGGTTCTCAGCCTTTTCCACCCCAAGGCCCACCTGTTTAGAACTACAAAGCATAGCGGCCCACAGGAAAACTAATACCAAGTTTTAAAATTATTTTCTTGATTGCTGACACTGAAAACCTAAGAATCCGGGCCTGAAAAAGATCAGATCGTCCATTTGGTTCAATCACAGGTCGTGAAATTTGCAGTTATGTTAAAAAACATATATTTGCATTTTAACCACTCATGTTGCTGATGTTTGGCCAAAAATATGTTCCGATCCATGAGCCAAAATCAAACGCATATCTTCACTATTATTTTATTTTACAGCAGCTCGTGGTGCAGGAACAGGAGCAAATGAGGGACTGTAGAGAGTCAGACATCAAAACAGGCAGATTATGCTGAAAGCGCTGATGTTCTGCTAGAAGGAGAGGAAATCAAGCTCTGTTGATCACGTCCCTCGTTTCATTACAGACCGTGCTCCCATCAGCAGTGAACTAGCGTTTGTCTGGTTGTGGGCTGAGAACCGTGGGTTTTTCTGGACCACAGTTCAGCTGTCTGTTGCAGACCCGAGTACGGGTGGAGTGTTCACAGACGCTAAAACGCACCAAATAAAGCCCACTCCTGCAACGTTTTTATTTGTACATTTATTGGTTACAATTTGAAAATGTTTGTTTCTTCGATTCTTCATCATTAAGTTAATTGTTTTCCACTTATGTTTTTATGACTTTGACTTTACCGGCCCACTGTAAACTACCGCCTCCTCAGAATTCAGACCCATATACAGGGTGCTTCGCAGCCCACTGGTGGTCCGTGGACCACAGGTTGAGAAACCCTGCTCTAATAGACTTGATTAAATGCTCTCTGGTACTATATGACGGACTGATATCTATAAACATGGACATAAGTTTGGACAAAATTCAGGCTTCAAGATGCTGTCACTGCTGTTTTAGCCACCACTTTTGGTGGTGGATGGTTTGACGCAGACCTCTGAGGGATTATTTTTTTTTTTTTTTTCTTTGCTTTATCTTTTTATTAAGTAGGCTTGACAGAGCCAACTTACTGTGTTTCATTTGATTAGTCTCCCCTTTTTGGTACTGTTTTCATAGGTCACAGTTTTCAACTTTTTAGGATCGTAGAGCCATGATTTCTTTTTGCCCATAAAACATGAATGTCGGAACTGCGCAAAATTTCAAGAGACACAAATGACCTTCACAGAGAATGTATATAGACTGATATACATATTAGCATACACATTAGCATCCATCTGGGATAACATGGCCAAGCGACACCTTAGTAACCACCTGGAATTCCATAACAATGGCCTAGCAACACCTTAGCAAGTATCTTAGCAATGGCCGAGCAAGCACCTGGGATAACACAATGATGAGAAAAACCTTACCAACCAGCTGGGATAACATAGCAACAGCCCAGCAACACCTTAACAACCAGGGATACTGTAGCAAGACCTTAGCAACGAAATGAGATTTCACAGCAACAGCCCCTTTTAGTTTCTAATTTAATACTTTTTTAAGATTACTGTCACCGGGGGCGTTACCACAGTAGCTCAGTAACCCGTCACCAGGCACACACCTGCGTCAAACCCCAATAAAACACGGGAGACCAAGAAGAACTAACATCCATTCACAGCTAAGAAACTGAATAATGATGAAGCAAACACTGACTATTTTGGGTGGGCCTGTGCCATGTTGTTTCCTGTGTGGTGCGGTCGTTGTTGTCTGACCTGGTAGGATTTGTGGCAGCTCTTGCAGCTGTAGGGTTTACTGCCGTCATGGATGTTCATGTGCTTCTCCAGCTGGGCAGCGGTGCTGAGGATCCGGCTGCACTCAGGGCACTGGTGCAGCTCTTTGGGATGAACCTCCTGGATGTGCTCTCGGAGCTCGTCCAGCGAACCGAAACTCACTCGACATTTCTGACAGTCGTGAGGCTCTGCAACGTCTGTCAAACAGATATCACAGTCAGCACTGCTTTAGTATATTCACTACAGGATTAACAGATATACAGTGTTGCTACTGTGTTTACATGCGGAGAAAAGTTTTACGGATGATATTAACAGAATGGGTACAATTTCAATTTCTCTCATATGGTGGGAAAAGGGCTTTTTACCACTGATTGGTATTGTCTATAATAGTCTATAATGTAAACTAGGTCTCCTCCTATGCTACCAAGCTGAGATGGTGAAAGCTAGTATGTGCTTCTTAACACAAGACTACTGGGCAGCTCAACACGCTTGGAGGAGAACACTAATGCTAATTCAGTTATGTCAGCTAACAGACGACCCCAGTGGCCAGCACTGTGCTCAGTGATGTGGGAGAGGGAGGACGAATTATGCTCCCTTGGACTCTAGTGGATCAATTCCACGACCTCCTGAAGATTGGGCCAATGCCTAGATGGCTGAACCACTCAGAAGTCCTTGCCAGTGAAATTTTGCGAACATTTATTTCAGTGGAAAGTGGTTTTGGACTTCCAAACTGAATGTATTTAATGCGTGAAAAAAATGTGAGTCAAATTCAACGGTGGTGAACATTAACTCACAAATTAGCATCCTTCACCAGCTGTCTTACTGCTTTGGCTGTGCTTTTCTCAGAAGGGGAGAGGCTTCGTGTAGCACCCCAAAAATCCTAACTGAGAGAAACACTAACTTCGGCAGCATCCAAGTACGACCTTTTAAACGTTCACATTACAAGCCTCATTGCTCAAATCCAATTTTTTGCTCAAATCCGATCTCTCTGACATGATGGTTCACACTCCTTTAGGTAAGTGATTCAAATCTGTCGTTAATGTGAATGAACCAGCATCCTGAAATGACCTGCATGTGCACATCTTAATCAGTAACGTCACATGAATGAATCATGTGCGTCATCAGTGAACAAACTACCGAGCCGAACGAGCCTTTATTGCGAAGATAACTAACCCTGATCAGCTCTGAGCTGTTCATTATTAGAGTGGGACAAAGGCGAACAGAGTCAGATATGTTGTTTTTCCGACCGTTTACAGGTTTTAACGCCTGTTTGGCGCTGCTGCCATGGTAACGCTGAATGACACACGTGCAGTGGAAAAATGCACATGAATTCCGATCTAAGCGTTCACATTAAGGTCACATGGCCACAAATCGGATACACATCTGATCTAGGACCACATATGAAAGGCTACGTTCACATTACCAGGTTGAAGTGACACAAATCTGATTTTTTGCCATAATGTGACTCAGATCTGATGTTTTCAGGGCTGTGTGGACACACAAATCTGATCTTTTCAAATCCAACCTAAGCCACTTTCATATGCGGTCCTAAATCGGATATGGACATCTCACCTTTTTCATCTTCCTCTCACTCTAATAATGAAGCTGAGAGCTGATCAGAGTTAGTTATCTTCACAGTGAAGCTCGTTCTGCTCGTTAGTTTGTGCTGATGACGCACGTGATTCATTCACGTGACGTTACTGAGTAGGATGTGCGCATGCGGGTCATTTCAGGACGCCGGTTCGTTCACATTAATGACAGATTTGAGTCACTTACCTAAACGAGTGTGAACCATCATGTCAGACATCGAATTTGAGCAAAAGATCAGATTTGAGCAATGAGACTTGTGAAAATGTAGCTAAAGTGGCTCAGGTCGGATTTGAAAAGATCAGATTTGTGTGTCCACACAGCTCTGAAAACATCATATCTGAGTCACATTAGGGCAAAAAATCGGATTAATTCCACTTCAACCTGGTAACGTGAACGTAGCCTAAGAGACTACATGTTACACAGTCAGTTAGGAGGCTGAATGATGGTATATCTATATATACCTTTATGTTTTTACTATTCATATTAGGTAGTGTTGCCACCTCATATACTGTATTTTTTAAGAATGTATTTGCGCAAGTTAACCTATATTTCTTTTGGTTCTGTGAGTCTATGAGGTCTGTGATACATTTGTTTGCTCTTCATGGACAACGTGGTGCTTGGAGCGTGATAATTTCCTGAGAAGGTTACCGTAACAGGAGATAAGTGCTTGCTGCTTATGCCAATCTCCAGACTATACCATGCTTGTTGGGGCGGCGTATGGCAGTGGTGCTGAGCTCTTCCATCATTGTGGAAGTGGGTGAAAGGTCCTTCAAAGTCTTGGACTTGTCTAAGCGTGACTGTAATGGACGTCACTAGGATGCACATGAGGACCCACATGGACATTACTGCCGATTAACCAATGACAGTGTTCAGTTATGTTTGTGAACCAATAGAAGTCTCCACTGCACTAGATCTGCTATGTAATGACAACTTAGCAACTGTATGCACGGTTTGTCTAATTTACATATAATTTGTATGAAGATGTAACCAAGGGTGAACTCAACCCTCCCTCTCCCCCCTTAAGCTTGATCATATCTCTCTTCCTTTCACTCTCTGTCTCTCTCAGTCTGCTTCTTTCTTTTGGGTCCTATTTTGGTCATCTTTATTGTAGTTAAGCCTGCGTGCTTGTGTGAATGTGATGACCTATTGAGACGGTTTACCCTCATTTTTATCTGCAATCATAGAAAACCACATTTTCCTCCCTTTGTTAAAAGAGGGTGATGTAGTAGGCGTCCACTGCTAAAGTTTCAAAATGTAACATTTACTCATCAGTGAAAGCCGCCTTTTAAGCTTTCAAGCAATTTAGCCCCATCCATTCATGCTGAGGTAATAAGGAGTGTTTCAGTTTTTAAATGAGGTGTAATACAGAACAGCCAATCAGAACAAAGGTCATTTACATACACCGATAAGGCATAACATTATCACCTCCTTGTTTCTACGCTCATTGTCCATTTTATCAGCTCCACTTACTGTATAGGTGCACTTTGTAGTTCTACAATTACAGACTGTAGTCCATCTGTTTCTCTGCATACTTTATTAGCCCCCTTTTACCCTGTTCTTCAGTGGTCAGGACCCCCATGGACCCTCACAGAGCAGGTACTATGTGGGTGGTGGATCATTCTCAGCACTGCAGTAACACTGACGTGGTGGTGGTGTGTTAGTGTGTGTTGTGCTGGTACGTGTGGATCAGACACAGCAGTGCTGCTGGAGTTTTTAAACACTGTGTCCACTCACTGTCCACTCTATTAGACACTCCTACCTTGTCAGTCCACCTTGTAGATGTAAAGTCAGAGACGATAGCTCATCTGCTGCTGCACAATTTGTGTTGGTCATCCTCTAGTCCTTCATCAGTGGTCACAGGACACTGTTGGCTGCATATTTTTGGTTGGTGGACTATTCTCAGTCCAGCAGTGACACAGATGTTTAAAAACTCCAGCAGTACTGCTGTGTCTGATCCACTCAGACCAGCACAACACACACTAACACACCACCACCACGTCAGTGTTACTGCAGTGCTGAGAATGATCCACCACCCAAATAGTACCTGCTCTGTGAGGGTCCATGGGGGTCCTGACCACTGAAGAACAGGGTAAAAGGGGGCTAACAAAGTATGCAGAGAAACAGATGGACTACAGTCTGTAACTGTAGAACTACAAAGTGCACCTATATAGTAAGTGAGCTGATAAAATGGAGCGTAGAAACAAGGAGGTGGTCATAATGTTATGCCTGATCAGTGTATATCAGGCACAGTAACAAAAACAGTCTGCTCTAAGGGATAAACGGAGGGAAAACATGAAATTTGGTACAGAAAACCACACAAATGTTGTAAAGGGATCCCAGGGAGAAAAATAAAATACAAGAAAAATGTAGAATATGGGTCCTTTAATGAGTCATTAATGACCATTTGTTGTGTACTCACTGTGGAAGGACTGCAGGTGGACCGAGAGGCCGTTGGCCTGTTTGAAGCCTTTCCCGCACTCCCTGCACACGTACGGCTTGTCACCCGTGTGCGTGCGCACGTGCCGTGTCAGCTCGATGGACTGCGCAAACGTAGCCAAGCAGTACTGGCACGAGTACATCTTACCTGAGACAGGAACAAAGAGCATTTCAGACTGAGCCACAACAGTGAACACCAGACACTACACCAAACTAACTGACACCGGCTTACTGTGAATGTTAATATGAACTCCTCTAGAATGTAAGCAGTCATTTCTAGGCTGGGGTCCTAGTATTTAGAGCAGCCAAAATTCATGTTTTATGCACAAATCTCTTCTAAAATCTTATATAAATGTGCAATATTTTATATTGTAGAGATGACGTTTGTATATTTCTGTGTGAAATATGATGCATACGGGCCTATTTTTCCATTTCTTTTTCTAAATTAGCCAAGCTGCACAGAACATTAATATGGAAAGTAGGCCCGTTTTGAACTGTCTCTGTGATGTCATGACAGCTGGCATATTTACATCGATCAAGCACAACATTATGACCACCTCCTTGTTTCTACACTCATTGTCCATTTTATCAGCTCCACTTACTATATAGGTGCACTTTGTAGTTCTACAGTTACAGACTGTAGTCCATCTGTTTCTCTGCATACTTTGTTAACCCCCCTTTTACCCTGTTCTTCAGTGGTCAGGACCCCCATGGACCCTCACAGAGCAGGTACTATTTGGGTGGTGGATCATTCTCAGCACTGCAGTAACACTGACGTGGTGCTGGTGTGTTAGTGTGTGTTGCGCTGGTCTGAGTAGATCAGACACAGCAGTGCTGCTGGAGTTTTTAAACACCTCAGTGTCACTGCTGGACTGAGAATAGTCCACCAACCAAAAATATTCAGCCAACAGTGTCCTGTGGGCAGCGTCCTGTGACCACTGATAAAGGACTAGAGGATGACCAACGCAAACTGTGCAGCAGCAGATGAGCTATCGTCTCTGACTTTACATCTACAAGGTGGACTGACAAGGTAGAAGTGTCTAATAGAGTGGGCAGTGAGTGGACACAGTGTTTAAAAACTCCAGCAGCACTGCTGTGTCTGATCCACTCGGACCAGCACAACACACACTAACACACCACCACCACGTCAGTGTCGCTGCAGTGCTGAGAATGATCCACCACCCAAATAATACCTGCTCTGTGAGGGTCCATGGGGGTCCTGACCACTGAAGAACAGGGTAAAGGGGGGTTAACAAAGTATTCAGAGAAACAGATGGACTACAGTCTGTAACTGTAGAACTACAAAGTGCACCTATATAGTAAGTGGAGCTGATAAAATGGACAGTGAGCGGAGAAACAAGGAGGTGGTCATAATGTTATGCCCGATCGGTGTGTATAAAAATATACTCTGGACTACTGGACTACTCTTTGAATGAGGGAAAATATAGGACAGCCAATCAGAACAAAGCTCATTTACATATGTCTTAAAGGCACAGTAACAAAAACAGCATGTTTAATTCTAGGGGATACAGAGAGGCTGGAAATTGTTAGGAAAAATAAATTATGTGTATTTGATGCAAACAGCCACACTAATGTTATAAGTGGGCCTCAGGGAGAAAAACAAAATACAAGAAAAATGTACAATATAGGCCCTTTAATCTGTTCAAACATGAAGGTCAAGAGATATTTCAATGCCTTTATTTGCCTTAATACAAATTCTGTTTAATTATTCACAGCAAAAAAATGTACTGGCTAAGGAAAACATTTTAAAGGAAGAACAGAAAAATATAAGATATTGGCCCTTTAAAACTGTTTTTTTTTTGCTGTGTAGTACATGTAGGGGCAAGTTATGTGCAGCTTATGATACAGACGAGAGTGAAAGTTAAAGGAGCACTCCAGCCGATATTAGAAATGTACACTAGAGCAACAAATTTTCTGTTTAAAAACAAGGAAAACCACCTCTTGATGATGCATCTTGAAGGTGAGAGAACCTGCAAACACTGTAAGGTGTATATTTGAGGATTGGCTATTTGAATTTTTTCCACTATCTGGCAAATGCAGAAGGAAGTCAGCTAACATGAATGCTAGGAATACCATGGCTGTTTTTATCAGCCTCTACATCTGATTGTATGATGTAATTGCGTAATGCCAGCAACAGAATGTTACGAAACATGACAAATAACATCACATATTAAAGGCTAGTTTCAGGCTAGAATACCCATTTAAGGTAGATGAGGGGGCAGGTTATGTATTCTATAGAACGTTTTTGGGGTTATATCAATAAAACACCATGTCTCCTTAACAGAAACTCTGGTAGTAGTGCAGTGCAGGCTGTCATACCCTCTGCGTGTTTCTTCTTTGTGTGGTAGGACAGAGCAGCGGCCACAGCGAAGCTCATATTGCAGTGTTTACACTGGAAGGGCTTCTCCCCCGTGTGCAGACGCATGTGATTCTTCAGCGAGGAGTTGGCTGCGAATTTGGCTCCGCATTCCTTGCACTCGTACGGCCTTTCCTCCAAATGCTCCGTGCGTCTGTGGTACAACAAACCTGTAACACGACATCAAGCAGACTCCTGAGTACTGTAAACAAACCTCTGACCTCACAAGGATTTGATTTAATTACTTTCCTCAAGAGAAGTATCAATACATCATGTGATGCGATTTGATTACTTTGATATGATTACTTTGATGGTCAGAATTAACAAATGTGACTGTAGAAACTATTTACATGGTAGCGTACAGACAAATAAACACCCCCGAATTTCTAATAAATACACTTGAGAATATTATTTTAGGCCAAAACAAAAAAGTACACACTGTACTGAATATTACCATACTTGTTTGCAATACTGTGACTTTTTTTTGACCAGCACAACCAGAATACCCTCTTTTTCTAGCTTGAACCTTGATCGCTGGACACACTGCCACTTGTGTTGTCATGCATACATCACATAGGTGCTTGGTTGCTTCTGTTGGTGTAACTCATCTACAGGCAGTTCACAAGCTCAGTTTTATTAGGTTAGATTGCCCCATTTAAAATTTTTAAATGTTGCTGACAACATAAAGTACAACAATAAAATAATCCTATGCAGTAAAACAAAGCTCTGCTGATCGTTCAACACAGTTTTAACAATAAATGGTCTTAAACGCTGGAGTTAATGTAGAACTCCTTTAGACTGCTGGTCACCATAGTAACGACAACACTCTCGCCTAGCTAGTAGCTAACGAAACGGCAAAGAGAAAGATTTAAGACAAACATCGGTAATTTGGAGATTTGAATTGACTTATATACTTATTTTATGATCACTCCATCTGGTTTCCTAATATGTTTAATCTGCAGTGAGAAACTGTTAAACACTAAAAAGTCACGAAGCTGAAGTCAGTTTCTCGCTCGACAGCTTCTCGTTCAAATTCTCCTGTTCCACCTTAAATGGTGCAGCAGTTACATTCTGGCACCTCAGGCACCATTTAAGGTGGAACAGGAAAATTTGAACACAAAGCTGGTGAATGAGAAACGACTTCAGTCTCATAAAAAGTCAAACGTTGAGGGACATTTTACAAAAACTGTTGTAGTTTTGAGGAAAAGTTTCGTGCCTGAGATGCGAGAAAAGTGGTTATTACTGAACTAAGGCTTAAAGCAGAGTAAAGTAAGTTGTTTTCGTTTATATTATATTTTTAGTCTATACTAGGACATCAGCACATACTGAGACACGTATACAGCCAAGATGATAAAACATTACATAAGGAAATGGACAAAAAAATGTTGTGGCTCCCAAGGCGAAAGGACAAAACAGCTCTTCTTAATATTTGGGTTGCCGACCCCTGAATGAGATGAAAAAAATCTGCCGCCAGAGGAATTACTCCCCATGCCCGCCGCCTTTGGCAATAGTAAATAATTTTATCAAGCATTTAAAAGCGTTTAAAAGCACTTACATAGGCCATATTTTCTATAGAGGTCTAATCAGTCTACAATATGTACCTGACTGAAAAACAAAATGTAATCACTTCTAATTATCTTTAACTTGCTAATGCAGAAGAAAAATTGCAATGACATCAATAATCGACATCTCTCATCTCTGTCCACTCACCCGAAGGGTGTTTAAAGATCTTGCTGCAGAGGTCGCAGGCTACGGGCTGCGTCTTCCTCTTCTTGACTGGGGGGTCTCCGTGGTCCTTGCTGCGGTGCTGCTGCAGGGCGGTCAGGGAGGGAAAGTTTAAAGAACAGTCTGGACATTGCTGGGCTTTCCCCGGAGACAGAGCACAGCGCTTATGGTGCCTCATCAGACGACACTTAAAGTCAAAGCTCTTGTTGCACCACTGGCAGCTGTAGGAGGCCACCACACCTTTCTTCCTCACTCCAGTCTTCCTGCGCTCCTCCTCCTCCTCCTCCTCCTCATCTGAGCCTGAAGCCTGAGGAGGTGCAGCAAGCTCTGGCACTGTTTAAATAAAGAATGAAAGTAAGTTCCACTTGAAAGGTCAAGTAAGGATGCACAATGATCTCGGAATAGTAAGGATGCACAATGATCTCGGAATAGTAAGGATGCACAATGATCTCGGAATCATATCAATATTAGTAGATATTTCCTCGAAAATAAAATGACGCAGCATAAAATAACTAAGCACTGGACAGATGTTTATTATATGTATATTATACTTATACTTGCAATATGTATTTTTTTAACCACTCTAGTGTCCTAATTTGTACACATTGTAACCACAGCATCATATACTATGGTTACTTACCTGCACTTTATATGTAAATAATACTGTTTTGTGCACTTCAGGTTAGAAGTGAAACTGCACTTCATTGGCTCTGTACCTGGACTCTGCACAATGACAAAGATGAACCTAATCTAAATGCCATATTTCTCTGTAATGCTAATCCTGGTACATTTAATCCCAGTTTGTACATTTTATAAATGATTACATATCGGCATCGGCAGATGCATATCAAAAAATATTTAATATTAGCATCAGCCCAGAATAGAGGTGCATTCTTAAAACTTACAGTCCTATGCAAAAGTCTGGGCATCCCTGATCAAATGACATGTTTTTAAATATTTTTCGAAGAATTAAACATTACACAAAAAACGGCCAATGCAAAAGTTGTGACATTTATTTATTTAGATATTTAATAATAAATATTTAGGTATTTATTGTTTTTTTTTCATAATATGTTAAACTCAGGAAATAAGTTGTACTCTACAATTTGCAGAACATATTTAAGTGTGTTTTATATTTATAGACAATGGTTTAACTTACTGTCACTTGGAAAATCAGCAAAAACATGTCACAGGTGAGTTCAGGTGGGGTCTTATTAGTGAATCAGATCACTGGGCTCAGCTTACAAGTACGTCCAAAACCAGCTTTTCATTTAGTAGCACTGACGTTTTTTTGTTTTTTTTTGCCAAAATTAGCCAAGTTAGACTTCAATAAAACCTTAGTCTACTTTCTTATTAACCATAACATGTTATGGTGTTAAAATGTGTTGTGTATTATTTTAAAAACTTAATAAATTAGATGTTGATGAGCAGTTTCACTATGTGAATTTCGAGAGGATCACAAGGTGAGCAAAAAGCTGGCAAATCCACCAACAAAGGCACGGAATAGTCAGAAATCATAAGAACGAACGATGCACATCCAGAAACACAGCTAAGAATTACAACCACCAAGAACAGAATCAGAGTTAAACTAACACAACAAGCAGCGGGTTTGAGGATAATGGGAGCGGAGCCGGAACGTTCCAAGGAAAAACAGGGGGGAGTCCTGTGACAAACCAGAATAATTCATTTTCAGCTACAGCGTCATAAAATCTACCTGTTTGCTTTGTCTAATTTACAAAAAGTCGTCTCTTCAATGTGAGGCGGCTGCTGACGTTCACCAAAGAGAGCCAGTGTTCTGACAAATTGTCGTACCTTGTTGAAATGTCTTAACATAGCGCATATTTATCAGTAGCTCCCTACATAAATCTGTAGGCAGGATATCCTGTTAACCTAATCAGAAAACGCTGCCAGGATTAAAATGGCAGGTAGGATATTTTGAGCCTAAATATCCTCATAATATTAAGCTGAGTCTGTACTTAACTAACAGTACAAACACAATAAAACGTCTCTTCAGGGCCTCGTTATCGCCTCAATCTTCCACCAACTTACAGCGTCCCTGTGTGGTGACCCATAGTTCAAGAAACACTAGATCAAGATCTGAACACTGCAAACCAATGGAATATTTTGAAACTTCTTTGGTTACATATCAATGAACATGCTGTGTCGTGCTGGATGTTGGTGAACTGACTCGCATATTATGTTGGCTCACTTTAGCATAAGATGATTGTGCGGCAGTACTGTAGTGATTCCCTCACCAGCGTGGCTGAGCTCCTCAATCAGAGGCAAAAGTTGCGGGAAGCTCTTCCGGCTCATGGTCAGCAAGCAGCAGAGCGGCCGGACGTGCTGTGAGTCTCTGCTCAGCACTCTGTCCAAAACCTGCTCCATGGACTCCGTCACGCCATCAGACCCTCGACAGCTCTGCATGAACTGGGACACAAAGTCTTAGAGTGAATTTAAAGTGAAGGTTTGGGCACAAAAGCATAGTTTTCCCACTACTCCAAATGATGTCGAGCCAAGATACGCCTCAAATTTTGCTTCTTGAGTTTTTCACTGGAGCTACAAGGTTAATGTAGACAAGTAATAAAAGCTTTTAACTACCAATAAGCATCATGCAAACTGCATGTCTAATCATAACACAGTTGGGTAATCTCTAATAGATTTGCTTATGTGGTATGTATGAAGTACTGTTATTTATAAACATGGACAAAAGAATACTGCCATAGCAGCCGTCCTGAATTCTGTCCACACGTTTGTCCAAAAACCACATATTAAAGACTAAATTTGTGTAAATTTGATATTTGGCTGGACCAACCCTTTAAAGGGCCCATGTCCTATTTTTGCACTGTATTTCATTTTTTCTTCTGAGGTCCAATCATGATGTTTGTGTGGTTTTATGTACCATAAACAGTCAAAAATTTATTCTGAAACACTTTCAAATTCATTTTGAAGTGCTCCTTATCATTTCAGTGTGAAAGGCTAAGTCTACGCAAGTGTAGGCTGAATATATGGATATATGTAAATGTACTGGTTTTGTTCACATCACAAAAACAACTTAAATGGACTGTTTTGACTGGGGAGTGAATGCAATCCTGAAACTTTTACAGTGCTGCATACTATGCCGGACTCCTTTATTTTAAAAAAAAGTGAAGAAAATTTGGTTTTCCATTATATTGGCCCTTTAATATCAGACAGGAGTAAATCATGGCTCTGTGGAAAATAAATCATTTTGATTAGTATTGCCACAATGAACCTGAGTCTCATCAGTTTGATTGGCAGTATATGAGGTATAATTCACACATTCTTACCTCAGTGACAGCGTCTTTATCACAGTCCGAACTGCCTGCAGCTCGTTCCAGGTCAGTGACGTCACTGAAGGTTTCCAGAATCAGATCTTTGTGCTTATACAAGACATCCACTTGAGCAACTAGAGAGGAAAAACAAGAAGATGTAAGTCATTAGACGTAACTAATGAGACTATAGCTTTTCTGCATATTTGAGCTCCATAACTCATTTGCATGTCCACATATTGAGACTCATTACTAAAAACTGCATGGAAATTAGTTATTATTACAGTCAATGTGACTGTGACGTATTTCTAAGTGAAACACTCAGCGAGGGTCTCCGAGCTACCTCTCCACCGTAGGTGGGGTTGGTGGGATCGGGAGATGAAAGCTGATATTACTGGGTAATACTATATTTCACCGCCTGTTGGTGTATGGTGACGTAATAAAGAATGAGAAGGCATTTTTTAGAGGTGGGAAAAGTTATTATATTTTGATTAAAGGCTACAGGAACATAAGCATTTTGCCTTTTAAATGACATGAGAAGATATGAGAATTGTGTTTAATATAACCAGGGATATGAATTAACAACGTAAACACAACAATCCTGATTTCAGATTAAGTGAGGAGTGGAAGTCTGGACCCACCAATGGTTCCATCAATGTCAAGAGGTTTAAGAAACGTCAACAAACAACCGATGAAAAATTCTGAAAGTTAAAACCTCTGTTACCAGTGTGGATGAGTGACTGAGCCTCTGGGCTCTGACTGATCTCCTGTGTGAAGAGTCCCAGCTCAGGGTTCAACGTCCCGGCCCAGAAGAGAAGCCTCCACACAGTCAGAGTCTGAACTGGACTCTCATTCAGAGCAGCATCCAGCAGTCTGTCCATCAGCCCAACACCTGCATCCTCGTCTAGCAGACCTTGGATACACTGAACGGACACAAACACGCACAAACATAATTTACTGAGGCCAAAAGCAACAAAGTGTCTCAGTCTGAGATTCTTGGCACTGACCACGTTACTTAGTTTTCATACAGTAGTCTAAGGGCTAAATTTAAAGCTGGATGTCTGCCAGCTTCTACAGAAATGGACAAAATAATATTTTTCTTTTAATTAGGGATTAAAAATAGTATGGAGAAGGAAAACGAGAGTACAGTTCTTGGCCATTTCTAATCCCTAATTACAATCCTAAATTATGATCTTCTGATACAGCAAACGATACAGCCACACCAAATAACACAGCAGTGACTGATTTAGAACAACACACCCACGTAACTAACCAGTCATAAAAATATAACATCTGTTAGAAGATTAACTACACATTTAAAAAAGATGGTTCTTTGAGGGTTCTTTTGAAAAGAAAATGGTTCTATATAGAACCATGAACACTCAGAGAACCCTCTGCATGATTAAAAGGTTCTTTGCATCATGAAAGGGTTCTTCAGATTGATGGAGAATATGCTGTAGATGGTAACCTTTTTGAAAAGTGTTCTATATAGTGCCAAAAGAGTCCTTCTATTGTTACAGGTTTGACATTTTAACAATACTAGAACGCTTTTTGGTGCTTTTCAAAAAGGTTCTATATAGAACCAGGAACATTCAGAGAACGCTTTGCACAACTAAAGGGTTCTTTGCATTGTGAAAGTGTTCTTCAGATGGAGAATGTGCTGTAGACGGTTCTACAGAACCCTGTTGAAAAGGGTTCTATATAGCGCCAAAAGGGTTCTTGACATCGTAACAATACCAGAACCCTTTTTGGTGCTATATAGAACCATCTACAGCACATTCAACACCAATCTGAAGAGCGCTTTCACAACGTTAAGAACAATTTAATCATCAAAGGGTTCAAATTTAGTTAATCAAAGGGTTCTTTGAGTGTTTATGGTTCTATATAGAACCACCTTCTTTACTACAGAACCCTTGAAGAACATTTCTGTCTCTCTGTGTGTGAAATGCTGTGGCTGTGTGTTGAGCTGCTAGCGAGCAATGTGGGAAGAAAGAGGAGGAGTGAGACCTGCTGTGAAAACAATTCACCTCTCCACAAACACAGCATGACTACAGCTTTATTCATATCAATCAAGCCCACTTTTTTAAATGTTGGCTTGTTTGCTCACGAAAATCTAGTTTGAGTCTGGTTTTGTAAACTACGCACATTTTCATCGAAATATATCCCATCAATGTTACTGAAAAAAATGCATTGTGCAAAACCTGAGGGACCTGCAACACAAGCAGGTGGAACCTTCATTTTATGGCTATTATGAAAAGGAGTAAAAACCAAATTGAAAGTGATTTTAATACAAACATTTGTTTATATTCTGATTCTGTTAACTCTGCTTTTAATTTGAGCTGATTTATTTGACATGATTGGTCTATTAGTTTGGAAGTAGATGAGGTAGTTACCTCTCTCTGGTCAGACGGGATTCTGGAGGCAGTATGTCAAAATTTTGACTTACTATGCTGAAATGACTTCGCACAATAATGACTTACTATAACAAAATTCTGTCTTATTTTAACAAACTTTCAAAAACGTTTCTCATAATGTTGACATTAACTTGAAGTAATAATGGCTATCTCAAAATTTTTACTTTTTTCCTCAAAAAACATCATTTTGACTTATTATTATCATGAAACAATGGCTTGCTATGTTGAAATAATGACTTATGCAATTTACAGAAAGTAGTTATTTCTAAACAGACAGTCATTAACTCAAGATACAAATACTGAAAAGATAAGTTCCAGATACTAAGTCAAAATCTTTTAAGGATGCACCACAATGGGAATTATTGTGTGCATATTATTTGTATGAATCTTATTTATGGTTTTAGTGGTTATAAGGTCAAGAAACAATTATATGATGTGTATTAATGTGATTTAAAAATGTGTCTGCCTGTCTGAAAGTTTAATTAGTTTGAGAAGTAGGTGAGGTAGTTACCTCTTTCTGGTCAGACGGGATGGTGGGCCCTCCATTCAGACTCTGGCTGATGAGCTGAGGGTGCAGATTCAGCTCACAGAGTCTGTTCCAGAACATTCTCAACAGAGCCAATCCACTGTAGTCCTCCGTTCTCTTACCTGAGGAGAACAACAGCACAAGTATTACCAAAGATAGTGAGGGGGGGGGGTTATTTTTGAAAAATGCAAAACACACACATGACTGGAGAATCAATTAATATAGACGCTGAATATAGTCAATAAAAACAATAAACTGAGCTTTTTTACATTTGAAAACAGCCTGAACTCAAATATTATAATTGGCTAAATTCAATTCTGACGTTATGATACATTGATGCATACTTTACATCCTTACTAATGTGCCATGATTATAAGCGTATCACTCTTTTCCCCCCACACACACTCAATCACACATCCAGCTTACCTCCAGTGTTTCTTGGTTTCTGAAGCTGGTTCAGGTCTGAGGTCTCCTGAAGCAGCTCCAGCAGAGAGCGTTCCTCCAGGCCTCTCTCGCTGAGCACGCTCAACAGCCTCTTCACCACCTGCACCCGACTCTGCTCTCCGTTACACTCCAACAGCACCTGAAAGGATGCTGGCATTACTAACTACTAATGAAAGCCAATTAACCACAGTAGGGCTCGATGAGTAGTAGATAGATGCTAACTGTGCTAACTCCATTCATTATTAGCCAAGTTGGTATTTATGGCACTAACAAAATACAATGTATATATGTAGATGACAATGGAAGTCCATTACTACCAGAGAGAGGAGAAACAAATGATGGTTTTTTTTCTCTGTCTGTTTCTGGCAGCAGTATGACTTAGTATGTCTTAACCCTTCTGTGTGGTGTTGATGTGTTTGTTACTCAGTGGTCTGATGGACCCACCGCATTATTGTTTTTTTAAATTAATACAGCCATAATAATTAATATAAACATACACACACACACTCACAGCAGGCCATGCAGGAGGAGAACAGAGTGAAGGACACAGCACCTCCACACTTCTACTCCCCGCAGGTTCACCCAACACCACATGTGCAATATAAATGTGTGGGGGGTGAACAGAGTGAAGACACTGAGAATGGGTTATTTTATATGCTCTTCACAGAAAATGAGCAAAGGCCAAGAAATCTGGGGTTAAAATAATAATTAATCGTATCATTTTTTTTCTTTTGGTAAACACTGAAAACGGGCCCCACAGACCTGAACACCACACTAGGGTTGAAACAGACGTACTACGCTGAAATAACTTATTATCTCAAAATAATGACTTACTATAACACAATTCTGTCTTATTTAAACAAACTTTAATAAAACTTTTCTCATAATGTTGACAGAGCAACTCAAAGTAATGACCTGCTATGTCAAAACAAGGGTTTACTTTCTCTAAATTCTTCCTTTTTTACTCAAAGAAAATGACATTTTGACTTGTTATTATCATAAAATAATGGCTTGCTATGTTAAAGTAAGTAAATAAAGTAAGTAATAATTTCAACACAGAAAGTCATTAACTCAAGATATGAAAATTGAAAAAATAAGTTATTATTTCCAGATACTAAGTTAAAATCTTCAAGGATCCACCAAAATGGGAATTATGAGCTGATGCCAATATCTTGTATTGTTTATGTACATATCTGCTAATGCTGATGCATAAATATTTCAAAAATGTCAGAATTAGGACTAAATCCACCTGAATTAGACAGAGGAATGTAAATATATATTTGTAAAGGCTTACAAATGCAGTAAAATAAATAAAATGCAGCAGAAAAGCGCAGAAGCCCAGCATCACCTAAAACATTCTGCTCTTCTAGAGTACAATAAATACATCTGGAGTACATGAAGTACATAAACACACTGTTTGAAATATCAGTCGAATTCAAACATCTGTCCAATGGCAATATTTTTTTAAGCACAGCTGCTGATACTGATATGATTCCGATAATATTGTGCATCCCTGAAAAACAGCGCTGCCTGAATGAGAGTAGGCATTTTTTCCAAACAAAGGATGCTGTAGTGTTTACCTCCTTTAAAGCTTCATTTTTGCACTTGTCTGCTGCCTCTGTCAACAGCTCAAAGATGTTCTTAACGCTGGTGAGGTAGTCAGTCAATTTTAATGCACGCTTATCCAGATATCCAGAAGATCTCGTAACCACAGCTGCAGAGTTCCCTGTGATAAAAAGGACAGAAGCAACTGAAGAATCCTGAAATAACAGAACCACTGTCTGTGGCTGAGGGCGATGTTTACTCAAAGGGCGTCTTTCTTCGCAAAAGAAGCTCTACGCAGCACATTAAATTTTCAAAGGCTATAAAATTAGATGCTGGATCGTTTTCAAAAAACTAAACCATGTGTTTCCTTAAGGGCCAACAGTCCAAACTGCTTTTTTGAGAACTGCACAGTAGAACATCCCATAACATTACTCAACATTGATCTTTGCAACACTTATATCACTGAAGGGTGTAATATGAGGGCGCAAATGAGCCAGACCAATCACAGAATGTTTTACTGTGTTCTGTAACCATCCTGACCAATCACAGATGTCCTTTGGATGTCTGGATGGAATAAAACATTCACATGATCCAACAAACATAAACCATTTTGGACAAAATAATACAGGCCAATCCTTAACCTACGGAAATCTGGAGAGGGCATGAGGTTGTTATAATTATCTGGATTGTTATCTTGAGATAACAAGTTCTTGTGATCTCAAGGTAACACAGACACACACACACACACCATCTAAACCGCTTATCCTTCTGGGTCACGGTGGGGTGCTGGAGCCTATCCCAGCTGTCATTGGGCAGAAGGCAGGATACACCCTGGACAGGTCGCCAGTCCATTGCAGGGCAGACAGACAGACAGACATACACACACAATCACACACACATTGATCTCAAGGTAACAATCCAGAATATTATAGCAACACCTAATGGCCTCTCCAGACTTCTGTATTAACCACATCACATCAAGGGTTTACTAATGTGTTTCAAGCGTATTAAAAGGTATATCATAATCACTACATGTGGTGATATAATTGCAATATGGTATTTTGCCCAAATTTTGCAGTTGCAGAATACTGAATCACTGTCTTATTTCACCCTTTGAAAGGGGAACTCCACTGATTTTTCAAAATTAAATGGATAATATATAAACAAAGTCATTTAGAGTTGTTTGATGTAAAATGCTTCGTTCTATAAAAACCTATCAAGTCAGAATTGTTCACAGTGGTGGAGATAGGAACCAGACGTCTAAAGAAAGTCATTGCATGACATGCTTATGAATACACTGCCTGATGTCTGAGACATTGTTTTACGATAGTTTTTACCTAAAATGTATTGTAATCAATTTATTTTAATCTATTTATTAATGGTGGAGGGATACTTGATTTTTAATCGTTAGTGTGATAAAATAGCTCATAATGCGCTTTTCTGAGCATACCGTGGATATCATCAGCACTTAAAGAGCACTACCTACATGTTTCATTACAAAGTGAGCATAAAACACTTAAAAAATAATTGTAAGTGCAGGTTTATTACCATTATTATTATA
Organism: Colossoma macropomum; assembly: GCF_904425465.1. Lineage (NCBI taxonomy): Eukaryota > Metazoa > Chordata > Actinopteri > Characiformes > Serrasalmidae > Colossoma > Colossoma macropomum. The sequence goes on along the minus strand of NW_023494810.1, from coordinate 29,793,505 downwards.
GCATGTTTCGATGTGGCACTACAGGTTCTACTTTGTCTGTTCCAACTTAATAAATCTCAGAAAAACCAAATACTGTGATGCACATCTATCATGAAAATTTCTTGATGTAGCATAAAATAACATTTTGCTATATCGCCCAACCCCAATTCAGCTGTACTTTCAAATATACTTACCTGTCAGATCTGGCTCTCGCTGTTCCACCAGGACCGCGTCCAGATCGAGCTTTAGGCTCTTAAACTGGTCCAGCAGGGTGAGGAAGGTCTGGGCTGAGAGATCATGCTTGTCCTTCAATTGGTCCAACAGACGCTGAAATACCACATCAGCCCCCGGATCTCCCTCAAAGCATTCCAGCACAATCTGGAAAAAGGTGGAAACCATCCAGAAAATATGCTAATGTGGCTAACAAGTAACAAGTAAGTAGTCGTGGGTAATATGACAAAATTTTATCACATTATGACAAATTACATTACAATATTCCACAAAATGCTTTTCGGAGTGTATCATGGATATGGCAGGTACTTAAAGAGAACAGACAAACTGCATGTTTTAGTGCAAAAAAATAAATAAATAATATATTAAAAAAATACACATATATATATATATATATATATATATATATATATATACACACAAATATATTGTTTTCAATGGTTGGGATATTGTACCATGTGGTCCTAAGTATCAACAAATGACAATCTTTGAAAGTATAAGATGGGATGAGGATGACAACTGTGAAATAACACCCTCTAGACCACTATAGATCCAAACGGAGAGAATCCAGATTTCAAGAAGGCTGCTACTAATCCTTTTAGCTAAGCAATGTACTTTGATCCATTTATATAGATCAGGGGTGTCAAACTCAACCACTAAAAGGGCCACAGGCCAAAAGGGAAATATGCCAAAAGTGCAATAGCAAAATACAGGCTATCCTATTTGCCTGATTGCTTGAGCTCCATCTTTTCTTTTTGTGGTGTAACTGCTTTCCTACAGATTATTGGGGAAGGAGGGTCGGAGAGCACATTATGTTGCACTGCATGCTGGGGACTGTAATGCAGTGTATTGTGAAACAGGCTATTTCAATAGAAAATGAAAATAATTTTGCGGGCCGGATAGGACTGTGCCTGACATGACACGTGGGATCTAGATAATAGCATGTCACACAGTGTCAGAAACCACATAGGTAACTATGATGCTAATGGCTGGGCTATAAGCTTTCACTCCTTTTTAGCTACATTAGCTTTATAGTTCCAGTGCAAAACTAAAGATGGAAACATCAAGGGGAATTTCAACAGCTGAAATACTTCACTGCAGATAAACTTACCTCAGTGGTGGTGATAAGAACCTGGAGTCATGATGACTACAACACAAATATAGCCATTTTATTTACTAATCTAAAACTGCCAACGTAAGTTTTCTTTGTGGACTTTTTTTCCTTACATGTATCTATCTGCCATGAACGATCTTTGAAAAATAGACCAAAACCTTATCAAAACTATCGTAGAACAATGTCTCAGACGTCAGGCATTAAACTCTTCAGACGTCTGGTTCCTATCACCACCTCTGTGAACAATTCTGACTCTGTAAGTTTCTCTAGAACGAAGCATTTCACACCAAACCACTCTGAATGACTCTGCTTACATCCCAACAATTAAAATATGCAGGTTAAAACAAATGTAATTCTCCTTTAAGTGCTATAGTCACTTTAAAGGGCAGACGGTATGAGTGACAGGCAGGGGACGTAAACATATCCACATCTTTCTCATCTTTCTCACCTGTCGTTGTGCGGGAGGGACTCTCTCCCAGGTGCAAAGAATTTTAATCCATGGCTGGACGTCCTTTAGGATCTTTAGGATCTCGCCTCGCTTTTGAGAAAACAGATCTTCTGCGCCCTCTTCTGCTCAAACAGCATTACACAACACAGGCTTAATCTGATCAGAACACTGATTCATATCTCCACAGGAATATTTTTAAATGAACAGGCACATACACCAATCAGGCATAACATTATCCTCCTTGTTTCTATGCTCATTGTCCATTTTATCAGCTCCACTTACTATATAGGTGCACTTTGTAGTTCTACAGTTACAGACTGTAGTCCATCTGTTTCTCTGCATACTTTGTTAGCCCCCTTTTACCCTGTTCTTCAGTGGTCAGGACCCCCATGGACCCTCACAGAGCAGGTACTATTTGGGTGGTGGATCATTCTCAGCACTGCAGTAACACTGACGTGGTGCTGGTGTGTTAGTGTGTGTTGTGCTGGTACGAGTGGATCAGACACAGCAGTGCTGCTGGAGTTTTTAAACACTGTGTCCACTCACTGTCCACTCTATTAGACACTCCTACCTTGTCTGTCCACCTTGTAGATGTAAAGTCAGAAACGATAGCTCATCTGTTGCTGCACAGTCGCTGGTCATCCTCTAGTCCTTCATCAGTGGTCACAGGACGCTGTTGGCTGGATGTTATTGGTTGGTGGACTATTCTCAGTCCAGCAGTGACACTGAGGTGTTTAAAAACTCCAGCACTGCTGTGTCTGATCCACTCGTACCAGCACAACACACACTAACACACCACCACCACGTCAGTGTTACTGCAGTGCTGAGAATGATCCACCACCCAAATAGTACCTGCTCTGTGAGGGTCCATGGGGGTCCTGACCACTGAAGAACAGGGTAAAAGGGGGCTAACAAAGTATGCAGAGAAACAGATGGACTACAGTCTGTAACTGTAGAACTACAAAGTGCACCTATATAGTAAGTGGAGCTGATAAAATGGACAATGAGCGTAGAAACAAGGAGGTGGTCATAACGTTATGCCTGATTGGTGTATAAGAAAGAGTGAATGGCACCTTTATATCTCCTTTACAGTAAAGAATATGCCTCAACATAACTAAAAAGCACTGTAAATGAATAATCCCCATTTATAGTGTTATTACAGATGTTCTATATTAAAGGTCCATATCAGAAACTTCTGTTTGTATTTTTTTCTCTCAGGTCCAGTTATGAGATTTGTGTGGTTTTATGTAGCAAATAGAGCCATAATTCATTTTACATGCCAATTTTCCAGCCTTCCTTTATCCCTTAGAATGAAGCAGGCTGTTTTTATTACTATGCCTGTAAGATGCCTTTTATATTCCCTTTTATATGTAAATGAGTTCTGTTCTGATTGGCTGCCCTGTGCTGTGCCTTGTTCGAAAAGCAGTCCAGGCTGAAACACTCCTTATAACTTCGACGTGAATGGGCGGGGCTAAGCTGCTGTAGGCTGAATGGCCAGATAGTTATATAGATGTGTTGCTTTTTGTGAAAAAAAGAAACAAAAAAACTCAAAAAAGGCTGATTTTGCAGCTTAGTATACATTTGTGGATTGTGGAGCGAACACTAGGTTTATTATGTTTACATACACTCTTAAAAAAGACGGTCTTTGAAGGGTTCTTTAGTATAAAGGAGAATGGTTCCACTATTATTACAAGCCAAAACCTTTTTGGTACTATATAGAACCCTTTTTGCTAAGAGTGTTATACATACTGAACTCATAAAAGTGAGGCATTTTTTGTTTTCATGATATGGGCCCTTTAAACTATGTCTAAATTGGCTCATAAAGTTAAAATTATATCAAAAATACAATCAGTAAAGCTTAATTTCAAATATACCATCAACATTTGATGACTCCAGACCAGCTCTTTTACATGAATCCTCTGTATTCCTCTTCAGATCATTCGACCCATTCCTTTTTTCCACGTTCTTCACACTGTCCTCCGAAATCCCTGGACAATCAGACGTACCTTCTTCTGAAGCAAGGTCTCCCCGGCTTTCAGAAGTACTGACCTCAGTTGCCTCTTCCCTTTCACACAAAGGAGTAGTACACTGGAGGTCCACGTGTTCTTCCTTCAAAAGCTGAGGCTCTGTGGTCTGGACCTGCTTCACAAGGTCATTGAGAATGTTCTTGCAACCGACAGCAACATCAAACATCTGCAAGCTGTCTGCCGCGGCAATGATGCGGGAGAAGTTGTGCTTGCCTGGCGGCAGTCTGCCCGTGTAGACCATGTCCAACAAAGAGGAGAACTCCTGGGAGGTGACCACAGCTGTGTCGATGGAGATGCTGTCTGAACTTTCGAGGAGAGACTTGAAGAGCAGGCTGGAAGCGGCCAGGACGACTTTGTGGGCCGGGTGAGGGGCTCCCTCCACCAGAATGGTGCAGTCACAGAACTGGCAGTCTTTTCGCAAAGCCTGCAGCTGCTGCATCAGCTGCCTGTTGTAGTTCGGCAGCTCCATCGGTCACCTGCACAGGTGGGAAACTGTAATTAGAAAAATGAAGGTGAACCCATTATTGATATAGTTCAATTGTGCACACAGTTTGTATAATCTCCATAGAAAATGACTGACTAATAGAATGGGGTGCCCTGGAGTGACTAAGGTCACCACGCCCAATGCCAAGTGTCAGCTAGAGGGGTATAAAGCCACCCAGCATTAGGCTGTGGAGCAGTGGAACTGCGTTCTCTGGACTGATGGAGCTCCGTCCAGTATCTTTGGGTTGGAGCTGAAGTTTCAGAACTATCATCCAACATGAGTACCGGACCTCACTAATGCTCTCGTAGCTGAATGCGATCAAATCCTCACAGCAATGTTCCAACATTTAGTGTAAAGGGTGTTATAGCATCAAAGTTGGACATAATCCCTATTAATATCCTTCATTTCAGAGGAAACGTCTTTGGTGCAACTATATCTATATAAATACTGATGTAGCATATGTTTAACATCCAGATGAGGCTTTTTATGCCCAGAATGAATACGCTGTTCATGTATACAGAACAACAGTTCACTCGTTTATGTCCAAAAGAAACTTTTGCATTTACTTCTTTACTTTTGTCTCTGCTTTTCCTGATCCACAAGCACTGTTTCCAAATTAGGCTTTAATAATTTTTCCATTATTTTTTTTTCTATTAAAAGGGATTTTTTCTTTTCCTTTTGCATAATTAAATAAAAATGCAAACTAAACTAAATATAAATAAGATCATTCAGAGTGGTTCGCTTTGTTCTGCAAATTGTTCACAGTGGAGGTGATGGGAACCAGACGTCCAAACCCTTTAATATCTAAAATCTCCCTTACAGAAAGTTTACATGGAATAGTTATGAATGCACTGCCTGATGTCTGAAACACTGTTTTACCACCATCAACATTACATTTACAAACTCAGAAGACACGTCCAGGTTCACTGGTGGTTTTGGATAGTAAATAAAATGGCCATACTTGTGTTGTACACATGACGCCTGGTTCCTATCACCACCACTGTGAAGGAATCTGAGTCTGTACTTTTCTCTACAACTAACCATTTCACACCAAACCACTCTGAACGACTTTTTGTTTACATGTTCACATCTCAACAACTGACCTATCCAGCAATTCTGAAAGATCAGTGGAATCCCCCTTTAAATGTGAGGGCATGAAGGGGTAAATAAATGGAAACATAGCTAGCTCTGTTACCCTAAGTGGCCAATATCAAGGGTGTATTTTGACTTTGGCAGCAACCTATAAAGCATTTATAAGCAAAATAAGCTAAATATACACTTGTAAAGACAGAAATGTGATTATACATGATGCTCTGTTAGCCTGCTGGTGATATTACAGCAACGCTACACGACGAAGCTCAAGTCAGCTTCGTGTTCGAATTTTCCCGTTCCACCTTAAATGGCACAGCAGTTACATTCGCGCTCCTCGCGAGCCACAATGTAACTGCTGCACCATTTAAGGTGGAACGGGAAAATTCGAACAAGAAACGGGCGAAAAGGAAGCTAACTTCAGCCTCGTGGGGCTACACGAAGCTTTTAAGCTTATCTAAGACATAAAGAGGATTATATATGGATTTTTCCTCTCTATTTTCGTTTTTCGCGCTGAGCAATGACCGCTCCTCTCCATTACCTTTAACGTCATTCAAACAGTCCGGCTCTTTATTTAAACTCCTCCGAAGGACAAACAGCTCCGCAATAAAGATTTCATTCCGAAAATGGCGACGGAGCTACTGCGCATGCGTGTTGATGCTATGGTCGATATACAAATTCAGAGTAAATAAAAAAAAAATCGACACATTTAAAGAGTTTTTCACTGTCGAAACTGAGTAAAACGAGTACAGAGAGTATAATAAGGCAGCCACCAAAGTAGAGGTTATTCTCCCCCTTTTATAGTGCGTTTATGGAGCATGTTTTTTTTGAGGTTTGTTGTCTTGGCAGCATAAAGGGCCACGATTATTCGATTAAAATCTACCTTTCTTAAAGAATCACTGCTTGATAACATGATCAAACTTTAATTCTGCTGGTTACAGAACCTGGAGGACACAGTCATTTATATGCATTTTCCTCAGAATGTTTTATATTTTTATAAGGCTTGTTTGTTTTCTCCAGTAAATTATTTAGGTTTCTTCGAAGGCTATTAATAGTTTGCTATAGCTTAGTTACCCCTTGTGACAACGTACTGTTTTGGTGCTCTCTACGTTGCCACAATGTTGAAATGTAATTCCTCATTAGGTTGTGACCTTGACAAGACAGCAAAAGTAATCTGTGCTATGTTGACTGTACGTTGTCACAACCTCCTAGAATCCTTTTCCATTTTATTCAGTATTAGTTTTTGATAACAAATGTAGTTCATTGGTGCACAGAAATAGATCTGTGTAATTAGGCCATTTAATTATTTACCAAATAATAGTAAATATGCTTTCATGTTAATTTATAATACTTAACTCACAATATATAACAAGTTCATTTTCATCATTTGACCTTTTAAATCTGATTGCTTAATCATAAAAAAGAATCAGTAGACTACTTAATTACTAATCAGCCCTGTTGTAATACCTACCATCAATATTTAAGGACTCCATACAGACTCTTACACATGGCCAACTGCTTGTAATCCAGCCCCACAAAATACACAGGAAAATTATAATAACTGATAAATTTCTATACTGTAATTTGACCTACCTTGAAGTTCCCAGGTGTTGTAGTAAAGCAGAAGTTCTCTCAGATCCTGGACAGTCACTAACACACACACATACACACACACACATCATCTAAACCGCTTATCCTTCTGGGTCGTGGTGGGGTGCTGGAGCCTATCCCAGCTGTTATTGGGCGGAAGGCAGGATACACCCTGGACAGGCTGCCAGTCCATCACAGGATCCTGGACATCCATTTTTTTAACTACAAGAATAAATCTGCTACCTTCTGGCTGCAGCTTCTAAAGTAAAGTGTTCAAATTTTTACATAAATGCAATAAATAAAGTGTTTGTTTACGTTTAAGATTAAGTCAAAGTGACTGGCTGGAACTTACTGAAGCCCAAAGACGAGTTAATTGGTCTACATCCAAGATGAAGGGCTCGTATGCTTTCCAGTTTTCTTTTTGGGACAAATTAGTCCACGTTTTCACGCAGAGAAATATCTGAGCATGTGAAAAAAGTAACTTTATTGCCCATATGAAAGACTTACAGAAAAGAATAGTTCACACAAATGCCTGCATAACATTTCAAGTAGTAGCAGAACATGTCTAAACTATTTTTGCAAGTTTTTTTTTGTTGTTTATTTATTTTTCCTGGTTTGGAAATGTGTCTTTATATTCATCCTCGTCTCTCTAGACATCACTTTCACTAAAGTTAATTTTTTGGTGAGGGTTTTCATCATAGCTAAACAGACGCTTATATTTTTAATATTGAAGTTGCTCATGCATTCTTATGTATATCTGAGCGAAAGTGCAGTGTAACCATGTGACTCTGTGGAAAATGAAATATTCTCTGATAACTTTTACAGAAATGTATTGTCCAGCAAATAAAACACGATGGGCACCTAAACACCGGACCATCGTCTCGGGATAACATGACATTGCCACCGACAAGAAAGACTCCCATTACGTAAAAGATCAGTTCAAGTCTCGACCCGTATCTTTTCACAGTCATGGTATGCACTAACAGAATGCATCAACATCTTGTAATATTAAAAGCCATCACACTTTTTTTCCCCAAAGCAAAGACAGACACTCTTTAAAGGAGTTGCAACATTAAGTTACAAAGCAAAAAATAACGAGACACAAAAAACAAAACCTAACATCACCCCTTCAATGAACACCTCAGCCTAATTCAAGCTTTTTTTTCTTCACATAGATGTTTTTAGTGTGGATTCACATCACCAACTTCGATCAGTGTCCTAGTAGCCCGGTACCTGTGTAAATATATTTAAAAAAAGACTGTTAGTAGACCAGTTAGTAGACTTGTGCTTTAAGCCAATGACTTCAATGAATGAAACTGAGAAACTGCTGTATTAATTACAAACAAAACTGTTTCTTACCTTTAAATCCTTCTTCAGGCAAACAGACTGTGAAAAAGAATGTTCATAGTCACACATATGCAATGATGGGGAGATATATCCACAATAAAGGCAGTAAAAGCATTAAATGGGCACTATGATCAAAATTAAAAATGCCATCATCGCCACATTTGTTGCAAACATGCCTACTCGCATCCTACGGTGGTGCTGCAGGAGTATCTAGAGCCCATGTGTCACACACAAGGCCCGCGGGCCAAGTCAGGCCCGTGACACAGTCCTATTCGGCCCGCAAAATTATTTAAATTTTCTATTCTTATTAGTCTGTTTCACCCCAAGATGCACTACAGTTCCCAGCATGCACTGCAACATAGTGTGCATTCTGACAGTTTTCCCCCACTGATCATCTCTGGGCCAGCAGTTACATAAAAAGAAAAGATGCCTGGTGTCTAGATCAAGCAAATAGGCAGTTTACTACCTAGAACAATGTTTTTATATAGAATTATTTTTAATAGGTATTCAATGCAGTTTGCTGTTGCAGTCTTGGCATATTTGTAATATACAGTGGCCAGTTCAGGTCAAAATGTTAAGAAAAAATAAAAAAAAATTACACTGCTGGCCCACAGATGTGCTGATACTTCTTAATATGGCCCTTTTACTGGTTGAGTTTGACACCCCTGCTCTAGAGTAAGATTTTCCAGTTTAAAGTCTATGAAACCCCCTTAGGATGATGTATCTTGAAGGTGGGAGGAACTTCAGAAAAAGTACAGCTGCTTTAGTTAGATTTTAGGGGATGGGCTGTTTCAATTTTCTTTTCCCATTAGCTGATGAATGCAGAAGGCAACATAGCTAACGTTACTGCTGGGAAGCCGAATATCTTATTGCAGTATAACTGCAGTAAATAAAATCAATCTTAAAATCATCATTACAGTGAAGAGAATCAATGTTTCAAGCATATGGAAATATGAAGTGCTTCTCTTTAGCTACAAAGGTTTGTGCACCCCTGGTCAAATTACATGTTGATTTCCTAAGTAAAAATAAGTGAACACAACCTCTACAGAGAACACACACCTGCACATTTTAATGCAAAATCACTATTTATTTGCTCACTTTAACAATAAGCATAAATAGTGCAAAAGGTATGGTACATTTTATGTTTTTTTAGTGTGTTTTTAGTGTGTCAGCAAAAAAAAGAAACTGTGCCATAGAATTTGCAGAAATATGCCATATATTGTTAGTTTAACTTGCATGACTATATGGTGTTAACATATACAACTTACAAGTGGAACGGAAACATATTACTTAGTCTACACACACTTCTTACCTTGGTACGCATCATCCATAGCTGCATAATCTGCTATAGGTTCATCAGCCTATGGCACAAAAAAGGGGGTACGTAGTAAGTAAGACATAACACATCTTTGTACTGTATTCCTCTGACTGTGGATGAGATACAAGTGGAACATTGTTATAAAAGGTACCTTTAGAAATATGATGCTTTCTGGAAAAACTCCTAGGCTGCCTAGTGTGGCAGAATCGTCAGTTAAACACCGGCCATCTATAGACAGGTTTTGGTCGAATGGTGCGACAGAGAAGGCATGCATGATCTACAGAAAGGAAGCCATATTAGACAAAATATATATCAGTTACTGAAAGGCACATAGACATAGAACATGAGAGCAGTGCATCTAGACAAAATGCGGATGAAGCAACTGAATAAGCTGTACAACAGTGTGGATGAAGTGGAATTCTGGGGATTTTTCCAGATTTCTGCATAATCAAATGTTTAAGATATAAACAGTCATTCAGAGTGGTTTGACATGAAATGCTTTGTTCTAGAGAAACTTACCGAGTCCGAATTGTTCACAGTGGTGGTGATAGGAACCAGACGTCTGATGAGTTTAATGCTTCTAAAAGCTCCTTCACAGAAAGTTATTACATGAAAAGGTTACGAATATGATGCCTGATCTCTGTGACAGCTCTGAGAAGGTTTTTGGCTTTGCAGGGAGTTGTAAGGCAAAATACTCCCCAAAGAAAACTTTTTTTTGGACAGTAAATAAAATGGCTAGAAACAAATGGCTAGATTTGTGTAGATATTGCAACCCCTTGTTCCCATCACCACCACTGTAAAGAATCAATATGTGTTTTACAGTAACCCATTTTACATCAAATCATCTCACAATTTTGAAAACTTTTGAAAAATTGGTGGAATTCCACTTTAACTTTTTAATTACAACAAATGGATAATTACGGTGCTATTTAGTAATGAATTTCTTATTCTTCTCACAAAAACTGATATAAGACATCTAAAAATGGCCTTTGGTATTCAGTTTCATATTTCTATATAATACATACCCTGTGCCTATGTTATTACTATGAAATAAAATAATAATAATAATAATTATTATTATTATTATTATTATTATTATTATATATGACTCCAAACATGTACCTGGATCTTGAGTTCTTTCAGAGTCTGATTGGCGGAGACAATGAGGGCTTTCTCCCCGCGCAGCTTCCTGTGGCGCATACTCCTGCGGATGCCTGATTTCCCCATAGCGGCAGTAGTGGCTGCAGGGCCAGAGGAGACAGGCACAGTGGAACTCCCCTCACTCAGCTTCTGCCTCTTGGCCCCATCCTCAGACTGCAGTACAGCACAACAGGAAAGAAATAAACACCCACATACATAAATACTCTTTTTAGTGTTGAAATCAAACTTGGTTTAAAAAACGCTTCATTCAAATACTTTCTGCAAAGCACAAGCACTGCTTATGTCAGTGAGTTTCATAAAAAGAGACTTTTGTCTATTAGCTTTCAAACACCATTAGCTATATTATCATCGCTGGAGAAGGCATTCCTATGAAAAGCGGTGAAATCATTCTGCTGAAACTAAGAACAGGCGTTTAGATGAGTGCTGTTCAGTCAAGCTACCTGGTTGAAGTCCGGGTCTTTCTCTCCTTCCACTTTGGGCTCTTCTTTCTCATCCTCTGCCTCGGATCCGCTCATACTGAACTCGGGAGCAGCTTCTTTAATCATCTATACATGAAAAGAAAGAATGACAGACAGGCAGACAAACAGAAAGTAGGCAAAAAAAAGTGAAAAAACTTGAAAAACAGTAGCTACGTTTGCATCCAAAGGATTTTTATGAAAAACACTTCAAACACTTTTTTAAGGAAAATAATGCATTAACACACAAACTTCGTGTCATGTGACATATTTTCCCTCGCATGCCTTTCACCACAAATAAACAGCATGGCGAAGCCTTTTAAAATTGTAAGTGATCAAACAGATCTTTATGCCAGAGAAACGGGATCTCTCACCTAACAGTTTCAATGCATGAATATCAATATCATCTGATTCAGCTATTGCACCATGAAAGCCTTGATAGTTAGCTGCTCAGCTGATTGCAGGAGGACCCCAAAAACTGGGACAGAAAACCACTAATTTTTACCCGATTTTCTCCCCAATGTAATCGTCTCCAATTCCACCCGCTAGTTAGGACTCCCCCAATCACACGATGCTATCAACGCTAGGAGGGTGAAGGCCAACACAGGCTTCCTCCGAGAACTGTGAAGCCAACCACTGCTTCTTTTCGAGCTGCCGCTCACGCAACATCACTGGACAGCCGAACGCGCTCGGAGGAAAGCGCCAACCGCCAGATCTGTTACGTCAGCTAACAGACGCCTGCGCTGACTAGCATCGCGTTGGGTGATGGGGGGAGAAGGAGGGGCCATCCTACCCACCCAGAGAGAGCGAGGCCGGTTGTGCTCTCTCGGACTCCCGACTACGGATGGCTGTAGCATCACCAGGGATCGAACTCGCGATCTCCTGATGATAGGGCCAACGCTTAGACGGTTGCGCCACTCGGGAGCCATTGAAAAACACTTTTTAAGATGTAATGAAACTAAAATCCGCTCAATATTAAGAAAACACTCACCCTCTTGTTGTCGATGACCTTCCGCACATAAACAGTAGCCTGCGCGTACTCTCGCAAATCCCTCTGCTGCTGGAATATGAAGCCCTCACGGCATTCTCGACACAGCTCTGACAAAACACAAACATAAGCACACCTGTATCACAGACTGACACCTTCACTGGCCTCAGCTGACATTAGATCAGTTTTACACAGTACTGTTATGTTAAGTCCCATTCTTAAAGATATGGCCTAAAAATGGACAAAAGTGTGTTGAACAGATAAAAACAGTAGACAACTAGAAGCCTGACTTTTGTGAGTACTTTTGTTGATGCATTTTTGAGGCAACTGTGTGATGATTTTAGTATGTAAGGTCACATTACCTTTTAGCTAACTTAGTCTTGTAACTCCAGTGCAAAACTAAAGCTAATTTCCAAACATTTCTTGGCTGACTAACTACATTTAGGGTAAAGGGGAAATTATTTATATTTCATTTTTGGCTAAACCGTTGCTTCAAAGCAGTGTCTCTCCATCTCGACTCCTGGAAGGCTAAAATTTATTGTTTTCCTGCTTTAATAAGCTGATTCACCTCCATAGCTTATTAACAAACACTGTGTGAGATGAACACTGATAATACTGTGGCCATTTAGGACTGGCTTTCAGATGCACTGCTTTAAAGGGGGATTCCACAGATTTTTCAAAATTCCTGCATATTTCAATTGTTGAGATGTAAACAAAGTTACTCAGTGTTGTCTGATGCAAAATGGTTAATTGTAGACTTGCTGATTCCTTTATAGTGACCAGGGGTCACAATGTCTACAATACAAAAATAGACATTTTATTTACACTATTTATACCATTTTATTTACACATTCATACTATTCAGAACCACCAGTGAACCTACATGGGTCATTTGTGTTTTAATGTGCTATGCTGATGATGGTAAAACTGTGGTAAATTTGAAAAAAAAAAAGTTTTCTTTGGGGACTATTTTGCCTCGCACCACCCTGCATGAATGGATTTAAGATAAAACATTTCTGGCCAACATCTTCTCAATACTACCATGAAGCAGAGCTTCAGGAATCAGAAAATTTATAACAATTCTGTGTAGTAATTTTCTGTGATGGAGCTTTTAGTGCCTTTAAACTCTTCAGACGTCTGGTTCCCATCACCAAGTTTCTCTAGAACAGAGTGTTTTGTATCAAACCACTCTGAATGACTTTGTTTACATCTTAACCATTTAATTCTGTAGAAACGTTGAAACATCAGTGGAATTCCTTTTTAAGGCTTTAAGGACAGTAATTGTTGGGGTGTGTTTACCAGGTTCGGTGTGGTACAGCACATTTCCATTGTCTTGCATTGCGTCATGAATCCTGCATATGGAGATTGGCTGGTCCACCAGGAAGTGCCTGCAGACCACCTCCCATTCGGCCGGCCAGAGCAGAGCTATACTGTGCAATGACAAACACACACACATACACGCATACAGACACATACATACACAGACACACATGCTGTGAGAAAGATAAGCACAGATCTCAAGTCCTATGCAACTGAACAAAGAAACTAAAAGCCATGTGATTTTCATGGTTGAAATTTACTGACCCAACTGGTGATTTTCAACGTTAAAGCTTTGGCACAGCCTTTAACAGAAGTGCACCTTCCATAACTACAACACTTGCAGCATATCGTCATATGCAGAAAATGCCATATTTAAATGTGTAACACATGTAACATGACCATGGGCATTGAAACTTTCGCATATAAGTGTATAAATTAAAATAACACACTTTTTACAAGCTGGTCAGATGAAGGGATTACTTAATGTAACTTTTAAGGGGAAAACTATCACAAGAATCTCCCCACTTGCTAGTTTAGAGACAAGTGGCCTTTAAACCAGCAATTTGAAGTGGATTTTTCTAATTGTCTGCTAAATTAAATGGCTAAGATGCAAACAAACTCATAGAGTGGTTTGATGTGAAATGCCCTGTTCTAAAAAAAACCTGCAGAGTCAGAATTGTTCACAGTAGTGGTGATAGGAACCAGACATCTGAAGAGTTTAATACCTCTAAAAGCTCCCTCACAGACAGTTATTACACAAAATAATTAGGAATGCCTCATACCTGAGATGCATTTTTGAAGGGAAAACAAAGCAAAATATTAAAAAGTTTTTATTTCAAATGTATCAATATTTTACCATCCTCAACATTACACATGGAAACTCAGAAGACACGTGTAGGTTCACTGGTGGTTTGGGATAGCAAATAAAATGGCCACATTTGTGTTGCAGACATTGCGACCTCTGGTTCCTATCACCACCACTGAAAAGAAATCTGAGTTCACTACAATTAAACATTTCACATCAAACTACTCCAAATGACTTTATTTACATCTCAACCATTTGTATATGTAAAATTTTAAAAAATCAGTGGAATTCCCCTTAACAATGCTGAGTTTCTAAAACTAACTTGTCATAATTAAGAGATTAAAGTAATATGGTAGCATAAATAATAGTCTGAACAGTGTTCTTAATAGTTTAGATCATATTAACACTACAGTGTTTTCTGGAAGACTGCACTGTGGTTGATGTTTGGGAGGAAGGTCACTCACTGCTGGGCGTCTCCCTGAAGCATGGAGTCATAAGTAAACATGAAGCCTCCATGAGGGCACAGCAGGATGCTGTTCCCTACGCTGGAAACCGGGGTGGACTTTGCTGGCCTCCTAAAGCAACAGAATTGTATTATTATCGCCTCTAGATTAATTAGCATAGACAACATCTACATAGCTTGATGAGGATTACTACATCTGTTGTACATATGCCTACTTGGCTCTTGCAGTGGTGCTGCAGCAGTCGCTATAATGAGATTTTCTGGATTAAAGAATAGAAAAATCCCCTTCTGATGATGTATCTTGAAGGTGGGAGGACTACAAGCACTTAGGGGTGGATATTTGAATGCAGGCTGTTTGAAATGGCTAATGCTGAAGGAAGCCAGAGAGCTAACGTTAGCTTCTTTATCACTGTGAATGGATTCCAACTGGATGTATGACATATTTGTGCAATGCACGGTGAGAAATGTAGTGAGACAGTGACGGACCGAGACATGGATATTTTAAATGCATGCATTAACAAAGACTTACCTAATAAATTTCCTCCACTCGTCAACAAAGAACAAAGGAACAATGTACAGAATATCTGTGTCCTGGAAACACAAAGAGACAGTATTTAGGACACTGGAATAAAGAGACAGAGCTCTAAACTGTATGTTACATACATTTTTCTCTGTTGCTTTTGCAGTTGGGAAAGATACACTTATTAAAACATTAAGAAAAATACATGCTAGAAGAATTAGATGTGGAATGCTACAGTAAGACATAAACGTTCATGAGCTGAAAACAGGCATCTTTTCTATAGTAGTCAGGACAAAAGTGCAGGAGCAAGGGTGTTGTCATGCTCTTTCCTCATGCCATCACCCTCATAAATAGCTGACCAGTAATACTATCTGCTGGGCTATAGCTGCTTCTGTTGTTTTCCCTCCAAATAGTTATTACAACCTGCTTCAGACTCATGATGTAGATTGCTGTTGTTTGCACTACCTGTATACTGTGTATTGTCTGTAAATAATACATACATTGTTTGCATATGACTTATGTCGATATGTATGTCCATATATACTGTGCATATTGCTTGTATACTGTATATATTGTACCCTGAGTACTGTCTGTAAATTATTTGTATATTGTTTGTTTATTGCATTTAATACTAGAGAGACACCAACAGCTGGAACCAAATTCCTTGTGTGTGTCAACACACTTGGCCAATAAATCTGATTCTGATTCTTATTCATAAAGCATAGTGGAACATTAAAGGTGCAGTAAGTATGACTGTACCTGTGGCCATTTCTGCAGTGATGGGCGATTCTTCTCATGGAAGAGGTTGAGGAGAGAGCTCTTCTGCTCACTGGCCATCATTCGATTCAGAGCCTCATTCTCTTTACCCTCTCTCTCCAGCCTCTGAAAAACAACACATAAAGATCGTAAGATTGTTAGTTTTTGCGCATCACCCAACAGCGTGAGAAGAACTTTTCACTTTTAATTCAACAGCTGCATTTTGGGAGCTGAAAGTAAAGGAAGTGCAAAATGGAAGCTGGTACTTTGCTCATATTTACTTTGATCAATGACATGCAAAACAAACAAAAACCATGAAACAAATGCAGCTCCCACATTGCATCACACTGCTCTAAATCAGGAAAAAACTCCACAGAAGTGTCATGGTATACATGACTAAAAACTACACTTAAAACACCAATTAAAGGGAAATTCCACTGATTTAAACTATTCCGACTCTCTACGCTTTTCTGGAACAGAACATTTCACATCAAAACATTCTGAATGACGTTTACATTTATGATTTAATTATGAAGAAATTTAGAAACATCTGTGGAAATCTCCATTAGGCGGAAGCAACACCGCTTCAATTATAAATCTTCTTACTCTTAACATCACCTTTCTGCTAGTTACTCACACACTAGTACTGAGTAACAGCTGACGAGTTAAAGGGATACTTTACCAATTTTTCTAAATTTCTGCATAAATAATTTATTAGGATATAAACAGTCATTCAGAGTGGTTTGAAGTGAAATGCTCCTTTCTAGAGAAATTTGCAGATTCAGAATTGTTCACAATGGTTGTGATAGGAACCAGACGTCTGAAGAGTTTAATGCCTCTAAAAGCTTCCTCACAGAAAGTTATTACATGAAATGGTAATGAATACTGCATGATGCCAGAGATACTGTTTTAGGCTAGCTTTGAGATTTTTAAAAAAATGCATATATGGAGAAGAGGTATATGCAGGGTGTTGTAAAAAGAATTCCTCTATAAACCTGATGAGGACTCCGGGAGCAGGAGATAGGAGTGGGCAATATGACGATATTTAATCACTATCCTAATGAATTATGTCCTAGTACACTTTTCTGTGCATAACACTAACTAACATTTCATTATAAAGTAAGCATAATAGGCCTGTTTGACTGGATTTAGTGCAGTGCAGTTTGCAAAACACTGAATACAAATCATTGTAGATTATATTAACTAGACTACATAATAGATATTACTTTATAGTATTTTATACTGGCACTACAGACTCTATTTTGTCTGTTCCAACTTCTTTAATATCAGAAAAAAGAAATGTCGTAATTGATTTTTTTTATCACAATGCAATATATTTATAATATTTTTGCCATATACGCCACCCCTATATGGAGATATTCTAGATGCTCTATAAGTTGTTTATAGTGTGATTACCATGCACTGCTGGCAGGGCTCCTGTTGCTGGTTAAACTCTGGAGCACTAGGGAAATACACCTTTAATTTGCTCCACACTTCAGCTGAGACCAGCCGCCTCTCACTCTCCTGAATGCTGAGACCACCTGAAGTGAGAAAACGCATCCAAGTCATTTTAAGGAAATATAAGCATTGTGTTATACATGTTTAATAAACCATTTTAAAGTTGTGAGATTCAAAGCATTCTCTAGATTTACTAACCATGGCAGCAGAGAATGTCTTCATTAAAAGTCTTCATTTCCTCGACATCTCCGTCATTCTCTTTTAAGCTGTCTGTTAACAAGAGCGCAGACAAACAACAAATAAATCACATCAGACACACACAAGATCCGCCAATCCATTCAGAAACAGAATAGTGAAAAACAATTTTAACAACTGTACCTTTTGTATTTGCGCTGGTGGGCTTTTCTCCGTTGGTTTTGCAGTTGGTGTGTTTGGTCTCCTCCTCTTCTTCCTCCAGTTGCTCAAGTGCCAGTTGCCTCCACTGCCTTAAAGACGCCTTCCCGACCCAAAACCCTTCGTCACCACTAAAGCACAGAAAACCAGCAATTCAATTAATCTCAACACTCAGATCATCACTGCTGATTTGTCCAAACATTCATCCATCCATCCATCCATCATCTAAACCGCTTATCCTTCTGGGTCGCGGTGGGGTGCTGGAGCCTATCCCAGCTGTCATCGGGCGGAAGGCAGGATACACCCTGGACAGGTCGCCAGTCCATCGCAGGGCAGACAGACAGACATACACATTCACACACTCACTCACACCTAGGGGCGATTTTAGCATGTCCAATTGGCCTGACTGCATGTTTTTGGACTGTGGGAGGAAACCGGAGTACCCGGAGGAAACCCATGCAGACACGGGGAGAACATGCAAACTCCACACAGAAACGACCCTGGTCGCCCGGCCGGGAATTGAACCCAGGCCATTCTTGCTGTGAGGCGACAGCACTACCCACTGCTGAGAAAATTCAAATAGTTTTATCTTTTCTTGCTCAAGTTCAACCTAAAGGTGCAGTGTGTAAGATTTAGGGGGATCTATTAGCAGAAATGGAACATAGTCTACAAAACCATGTTTGCATTAGTGTATAATCACATGTAACTATGAAACAGTGTTTTTCTTAGCGTACAATGAGCCCTTCACAGCTACATAGGGAGCGGGTCCTCTTTTATTAGAGGCCGCCATACTGCGCCAGCATGTTTCTACAGTAGCCCAGAGCGGACAAACCAAACACTGGCTCTAGAGGGCGCCTTTAGCATTTTTACTTTGAAGCGGCTGCTTGAATTTGGTGGCACTGCAGCACCGGTTGGAAGAAGAATCAGTGGTTGCTGCAGGTGCTGGCTAATCATTTTGTGTGGTAAGAAACCAGATTTTTACAAATAGAGGATCATATTAAGGAAGAAAGCATGAATTCTCATCGTCAAAGAAATAAAAACATGAAGACGCAAAACGAAATTGGGACAGACGATGTCATAAACCCTGAAGGCCAGCATAGATTCTTCTACACACTTGGAAAGGGAGCGGTGGGGAGGGGTAAAGGAGGAGTAAAGGAAGGGTATTTAGTTGATTGCAATCTGCAACCTCACCACTAGATGCAACTAAATCTTACACATCACTCCTTTAAATGAAAATGACAAAAAAATGTGAATACCTTTTCAGCTGTGCTTTGGCGAGGTTAGTCACTTCTCTGTAGTCTTCATTGAGCTGATTTTTAAGCCTGAGTACTTGGCATCGTCGAGTAACACAGTCTCCACACAGAAACGACCCTACACCATTAGACATATCACATCCACAATCACCAGTTAGCCTTTCAGCAATACAGCTCCAAAGTTCCTATGCTCCAGGGTACTTTTCTGATTTTCCACCTGAACTTACCTAATGAAATATGGAGGTTGCAGTAAGGCCAACAGTTAACAAGCTACATTTAAACAAGCATTAGTAAGCTCTTACGGTCTATTCTGGGTCCTCCACCGTAGCGGCTGAAGAGGATCTCAGCAGCTTTGTGAGATATGCGCTTGGCCTCGCCAATACGGTCCGGATGCAACTTGCCATGCGAGCACAGAAAACTGCTGTTGTCGATGGCCTTGATGGCCGTAGAGTCGTCCAGCCATTTCTTCAGCCACTCCACAGGCACAAATTCATAAGGCTCACCTGAAGGGTACCAAAAAAAAAAAATTCACACATGTACAAACAGCAGACAGTGCCATAGCCGAAGAGACAACATTAGTGCCTGTTTGTTTGTCCAGGACAAGAGAAGGTTTGTGTTGGATAAGTGGATGATGGACTTATTTTTCCGATTTAATTTCAAAGAGAAAATGAGAATTTAAAGAACTAGGATAAAGTGCCATCCAGCCCTAAAACTAGCATTTAATATGCCATTTGTCATGTTATCTAATGCCTTGTAGCACAACATTGCATCCCTCAGCCTCATTGTGTTGACAGATTTCATGATTTAGTACCGTTTTCATGCCAAACTGACGGAGAAGTAGCTACGTTAGCTGCTACAGTAACAATCAAACCACATGGCTCACTCATACAACATAAGTGTGCTTCTGAGTAACTTAATATAAAGCAGGACTTGGTCAGTGTTATGTAGTTATTGTCTTTAATTGGATGACTTTTATAGAATGTTAGTGCTCCAGCTGGTCACTTAGCACTGATTTGCCTCAGAATATTGTATGAACTTGTGAATGATTAAGAAACGTATGTTTGTGTGTGTCTGAGAGAGAGAGAGATTATCTTCAGTCAGTTGAATATTCGCGGTCATACGGATGTTTGGTAGTGATAATATTTCAAATATATCATATAGTATTTTGTTTTTACCCTCTTGTGCGGGTAACAGCTCATAGAGCTCCTTGACCTCCACATGTTTGGCTTTGCCCTTGTCCACACTCTGTTTCCTCATGTCGGCCATCTCGCTGCACCACTCTTCAAACTTCTTATTGTCCTGGTCCACCAGCCTCTGGAGGAACGCTTCAGAAACAACACAGACAGGAAAAAAATGCCATAAAGGAAACAAAACCAATAAGAATGTTAAAATGAGCTATTTCTACTAGGGCTGTATTGGGTTAGCTTAAAAAATATATATTATTTTTATTATATTTTAAAAATATTTATCATACTATTATTATTATTACTTAACTTTAGTTCTAGCAACATCAGCATCTGTTCCTTCAGTAGTCTCACTCTATGGCTGCTTAGGAATATTTTAAATCTTTTACTGACTAATTTTAATGTGACTAATAGTGACTAATGTGACCAATAATCTAACAGATTAATTTCTCATATTTATCGACCACATTATTCAATTTTGAATATGAAATTGAACATCAGATTGATCAGCATTAGATCAGCATTAGTTCAGCATTATGTTAAGTTATTAAAATACAGACTACATGTCCAAACTCTTGCTCATACCTGGCACTTCCACGTTCGTCTGAGTTTGGTCCTCCTCCTCTAACTGACGTTTATACACTAACATGTAGGCGTTTCTGGAGCAGTGATAACCTTTGCTAGATTTAGGTTTCCGAGCTTGAGACTTGACAGTTTCAGCTGAGACAAAACAAACAGTGAAAGCTTATTTAGAAAAAAGTCAAATACAACAATACAACAGTATACTGAAAGCAGTATACTACACATGCCATTCAACACTAAAAATCAGGCTTCTGTGGCCCCGAGGACAGAATTGTCTGCAGGTTTTTGTCCCCATTACTGTGGACCAAGAATATGTATATATTCTTTCATTTACAATACCTTTTTTGTCTATAACAGTTATTCACTGACAAAAAGATCTCTCTACCGCTGAAGTATTTGGCAAAATGACCGGTTGCTCTTCACCTAAATCCTCTTCTATGCCCAGCTGTAGCTTTTTGCCCTCCATCTTCTCAATCTCTTCATCATTGAACTTGTACCAGTCGTTGGTGCGGGCGTCGCGTACATGAGCGATGTAGTGGCCAGAGTAGGCGCTCACGCCACGATGGATCAGCACTGCGCTCAGCTCGTATGTACACTTCTCCTCTGAAAAGACCAAAACATTATACAGAATTACCAAAAATGCAACTGTTTCACACCTTTCAAGCCTTCCTGAACATTAACTCCTAGCTGGAATTATGAACTACGCATGAGTCAAAAACCTGCTTATGAGTTTTCTTACTGAAATGGCATAATTAATAGAAATATTTTTAGAAACAATTTTGCGGTGGGGTGGGGGGGGTACTTTGTATTTTGTTGCCATATGGCAACAGTATGCAACAATGGAACAGTCCCTTTATTTATATATCACTTTACTTAAAACGCATAAAACCTTCACTGGTTTTATTCATGAAGAAGAAATTGTAACCTACCACGGATTGTATTTTACATTTTCCTTGAAGTTGTTGTGTACAAACATTGAATTATAGACACTTCAAAGGGCTTCAGAGGCCTGGCCTCTGTGAAAAAAGAAGTACAGACTAACAGACTATACCAAGAAGTCATGTGATCAGATAAAAGTCTACTCAAAAAGCCTTCAACTGTCTGACGGAAAAGATAAAGAAGACTTTTATATTGTAGTCATGCAAAAAATAAATAAAAAAGTCATTGTTGCCATTCGGCAACATCATACACGTCAAGGCAGCAAAGGGCAGTTTTACAATTGATTTTGTACTTTATATTCATTTATAAGTACAAATACTCTGCACGACCGCTGGAACATCTGCCACTCAGTTCAAGTCATGCACAGGCACCAGTCAGATGCACCGAGGAGTTTATGTTTGAAATTATATCATTTTATTCCACTGGATGGGGCAGATCAAGAGAGGAGGGACAAAGTATATGGCAAAACTACGTGCCAGCAAACTTCGGCAGCGTATGAATGATTTTCATTACAAAAATACCTTTTGCTTCCAAAAAAGGGGCCATGTCAAGGACTTCTGGAAAACTAATGAATGTGTTCAATTTCTTCTTGTGACCAGACTGCCTGGAACACAGTAACAAAAAAAAAAACAATCATCATGTAATATAATGAAATACATAATTCCTAAAACAAAAGATCAAATATGAATAATGGCAACTGAGCCCTACCATCTGAAGTGTTCCTTTAATTCAAGTCCCTGAAAATCTGTACGTTCTCTCTTATATTACAATAACACAGCAGTGAGAAACAAACATGATACTTACCTATCAAACACAAAGCGCATAAGCTGAAGGTTGAGTGTGCGTGGAAGGCTGTGGAGCTTTATCCGGCGTGTGGCGCTTTGTTTACTCTGACAGCTCTCACAAAAGTAGCGGTTGTCCCCATCTAACTTCTCCTCCTAAATGACACCAGAGTAAATTAAGCAGACAATATTAAGCTCAGAACATCAGAACACAGTGACCCAACACCTTTCAGTCAGTACCAACAAACCAAATACAGGACTTCAGGTGCAATCCCTGTTACTGATCGTTGGTAAGTCCTTACATAGGAAGCTTGTTAATCGTTATCATGATGTCTTTGTAACAGTATAACAGCTGAAGCCCTCTAACCATTCCATGAAAACAAAAATTTTCAAGCAAGTCTGATACAAGTTGTATGTAAACACTGTTAAAGTTTCAAAGCTTACAATTACTTTTCAGTCCATACATCCCATATACTGAAACTAAGCTGCAAAAACAACCTCTTTTGAATTGATTATTTTTGCAATGTCACAAAAAACAGGCCATTTACATATACTGTATGGACAAACGTATTGGGACACCTATACATTGCACCAATAGGAGCTTTTATTACATTGTAAATCCATACACATTAATATGAAGCTCTTCTGGGAAGCTTTCTACAAGATTTTGGAGAGTGTCTGTGGGAATGTTTGTCCATTCATCCAGAAGAGCATTTGTGAGGTCAGACACTGATGTTGGGCAAGAGGGTCTGGCTCACAATCTCTGTTTTAGTTCATCCCAAAGGTGTTTGATGATGTGAGGTCAGGGCTCTGAGCTCACCCAGTCATGCCTTTATGGACCTTGCTTTGTGCCCTGAGACTCAGTCATGCTGGAACAGAAAAGGTTCTTCCCCAAACTGTTCCCACAAAAGCAAACAACTGACCAGAATGTCTTGTTATGCTGAAGCTGAGATTTCTCTTCACTGGAACTAAGGGGCCTCGGCCAAGCCACCAGTGAACGTACATGTGTCATCTGAGCTTTTATATGTAATGTTGACTGTAAAATAGAGGTAAACCTAAAAAAATAAGTTTTTCTGGGGACTATTTAGCTTCGTAACGCCTTGCATGTATCTCTCCACCGTCAAGCCAAGACTTTGCCTCAAAACCATTGTAAAACAACATCACAGACATTAGGCAGCACATTCATAATCGTTTTATGTAACAACTTTCCAGGATGTTTAATTCGACATTTAATGTGATAACGTCTGGTTCCCATCACCACCACTGCGAACAATTCTAACTTGGTAAGTCTGTTTAGAACAGAGCATTTCATATGAAATTACTTTGACTGTTGACTGTGTTTACATCTTAAAGAAATAATTATGCAAAAATGTTGGAAAATCAGTGAAAATCACCTTTAAATGGTGTTCAGGCCAGCCCTAAACAAAAGTAAATTATTTCTATGAAAATAATGAAGGTCATCTTCTTTAACTATCACACATTATTGATTCACCAATGTAATTTTATCAATACAATGGCAATGCTCATACATATTTTGTCCACAATTTTAATGCAGTTTCTTTTCTGAGTTCTGAACATTTTTATGCCAACAAGCAGCTCTGTGACTAATTCCCAAAACATTTCACAATGACCAAATACCTGAGAGCTAATTACTCCAACACACTAAGCCTGTTGTACTAATGCACACTACATTTTTTAT
Source organism: Colossoma macropomum (assembly GCF_904425465.1). Lineage (NCBI taxonomy): Eukaryota > Metazoa > Chordata > Actinopteri > Characiformes > Serrasalmidae > Colossoma > Colossoma macropomum. The sequence goes on along the minus strand of NW_023494810.1, from coordinate 29,769,120 downwards.
TGGCCCAAACAACTCATGATACATTTATTTGAGGTCCTATCTTCAGCTTACTGCCTAAACGTTATTAACAAAGGAAAAAGCTGTCACCTTGAGGAACTCAGTGATGCACTCCGTCAGGTTTTTGTGCCCTTGAATGTTGAGTTCCAGCTCGTAGAATCGAGACGGTAGTGCAGATGAGCGCCCACATTGGTTACATCTGCATCAGGACACAACAAATTAACCAATAAATCTAAATAGTAATAACACGGTAATGATAATGTAATAGCCTTAAAAATAACCCTTATGCTTCTGATATACTGAATAAAAGTATTCTGCATTTGTCTAAAATGCCAAAACGAATAGAAAGAACCCCACCATTCAAGTGAGAAAGTAAATCTACTCAGTATAAACATAAAGGCCAGTCAAACAGACATATACAACACAGTTAAACTACACATCACTCTTCTCAAGAGTTAAATCAGAAACGTTCAGACATTTGGCTTTATAAAACTCCGCCATAAAAAGGTGTATAAACTGCTTCCCTTGGAAACCCCTGCTTTCCAAATTCTTTCCGACAAAATAAAAAAAATCCCAGGTTTCTATCATGACATATACAGCCAGTCTTTCCTGTATTACATTTGCAGTCTGCTATTCTCATTTTCAATCTGCTGCTCGGCAAGTATTTGAGCAATATTCAGGAGTTGCTTACACTGTAACATAAGAAAACTGTCCACAGAACTGCTGCTGGATCACGTTTTGGAGGTTTGGGTCCTTCTGCTTGGTTAAAGTGTCTTCCAGAAGTGAAAGAAAGAGTTTGGAAAACTCCTGTGCATCCTAAGAACAGAAAATCAGAAGAGAAAATCAGTTACACAGAGAACTGATTAGGCTTATTCATCAGGCTGCTTAAGTAAACTTCATGCTAGAAAGTATTATGACATGTTTATACAGATGTATGTAAGTTACGAAATGCTTGTGTAGGTCATGTAGCCTTATGAACAGCCAGTTTGCATTGTAGTCCATGTCATTACTGGATAGTAAGCCTGAGATTCTAAACATCCAGGCTGGTTTCATGAATGTGAATTAACACTAGTCTTTGACTAATCTGTAAGGTCTATGGTACTTCATCATTAAAAATCCTATTTAGTCTAGGCTTAGGCTTCAAAACCTAATATGCATGCTACAAATGCAAAAATATTAATCTCAACTGCATTTAAACCAACGGACAAATCTGACTTTGTTCCCAAATGCTTGACAGAGCAAAACCAACCAGTAATTCTAACCAACTTATCAACTGGCACAACCCTGATCAGGCAAAGAAAAATCCTAAATATTAGGTTTACCTGCTGCTGCCCCGTATCAAGCCCCAATGCTTTCACCAGACCTGAGGGGTCGATGTACCTTCTGTTGCTGTTCTGCAGCAATGCAAACAGGTACTGCAGGTGTTCACATATCGTCTTCGGTTCATAGTCTGTGAGGTTCACACAAAAGCAGACAACAAAAACAAGGATAAGCCCATGCAGTTATTATTAAACTTTTTAAACACAGTGTAGCATGTTCACTTTTCAACCATACAGATCCTAATGCTGTACTGCTCAATCTACAGCTAGTACATAGTATGAATTACAGTTGGGATCCCTGGTCAAATGACAATTTTCAAAGTTAAAATAAGTTACACCTCCTCTACAGAGAACACACTTTTGCACATTTTAATGCACAATTACTGTTTATGCGCTGAATTTAACATATTGAAAAAATCAACAATAAAATGTTTAATATATGTAATATTTTCCTAATATGTTAAATTAAGCAAATAAATATAAATTGTTAAAAAATCTTATTTTATTAACTTCCATTCAAACTTAGGAACATCGGTCCTTCTCCTGTTAAGTTACGTTTTTCTCTCAACAGCGATGATGTTTATAAAAAACAGAAAAAGAGCGTAATCTAACATCCATATGCCTGTGTGACATGAGTTTTTCCCATTTTTATAGCTCACGGTAAATTATACTGCGCACTAAACTATATCCTTATCCTGCATGACCATAATGAAGCCATAGATGAGGTATGAGTGTATTGAGAGATGTTTTCGGGTGACTACTGACTTCCAGTGTTTGTTAGCTACGTTATCCTCCAGTCCAAAACTATAGAAGCAAAATTCAGCCAATAATTGTCTGGTTCAGTTCATAGCTCATCCAAGGGAGTCTAAAAGTGTCACTGCCTCTTAAGTCACTGCATGAATATGACTAAAAATGAGCAAAGGTGACTAAAATGGTCCTGAAGATTTTGGAACAGGCTATATCTGGAACTCTGATAAGCCTGAGTAACACATGGCTTACGTGTGTGCACCAATTATGTCTTGGCTGACCGACGGCATTTGGAGCAAGCAGAAAATTGTATAAACCTGATTTTTTTGTCAAATCATTCTTTAAATTAAACCAGCTAGCTTTAAAAATAGTAATTGTATTGTCACTTTTGGCAATTAAACCCTGCATGATGAACTCTCTGTAAACAGAAAGTACCTGACTCTGCGTTGTGCCCTTCAGCTCTGGAGTTCTGACACAGGTAGAGCATCCTGCGCAGCTCCAGGTTGTGGAACCACACCTGGAGGAAAGTGTTTACATAACATGTGGCACCCAGATTTGTCAGGCCCACAAACGTGTTCTGAAATGAGAGGGAAAAAAAAGATGTGTTAATTACATCTGTTCAAGCAACATACAAAACAAAACAAAAAGAAGTTGGACTCTGGTTTCTCCTACCCCCACTATTATCGCATGCAAGCATAACCTATATTTTCCTAATTTCCACACAAATCATAGACTGCTGAACATGTCCACACCAGGTCAAGCTCTGTTTTGTTTAACATTTGCTTATTACTGAGCTGCTTGTTTTTTAGGTATGTCTACCTTAGAGGAGCAATTTATAGGTATATGATTTCAATCACCCATCTGTTTCAGCACAATTTATCAGCCTGCATTCAGTAACTGCATACTCACAAAGTGTGCTTATGACAGACATACCTAATAAACTTGGCAATGACAGAACGTACAAGTTAAGTGTAATACACTGGGTACTCAGTTTGTGTATGTGTATATATATATAGATAAAAACAAGGAAAAAACAAGATGATAGAAAACGATTCATTATAGAGAAAGATACTGGCTGAGATTTTCTATACAGGGGTTGTGGTGTCTACAAGGCAAATATATACGTTTTATTTAATATAGTACACTATGTTTTTATAAATGGTGATAATGGTTAATAAAAAAAACTAAATTAATGTAGATAAGCCTAAAACCTTACTCTTAAACAACACTGTCTCAGACATCGGGAAACGTGACTCGTGAGTACTTCATGTAATAGCTTCCTGTGATGTAGCTTTAAGAGGCATGAAAAACTTTGGACGTCTGGTTCCTATCACCTCCACTGTAAACAATTCTGACTTGGAAGGTTTCTCTAGAATGGAGCATTTCACACCAAACCACTGTGAATGACTTTGTGTACATCATTAACTATTCAATTCTGCACAAATTTTGCAAAATACATGGAACTCTGCTTTAAGTGTTTATCCATAATGCACATCACTAGTTTGGAAAGACCTGAGCTGCATGTAAAAGGTCTTCTAGCATATAATTTCTAAGTGCCTCAACACACTGGAAGGAGAGTATTAATCATTCAGCTTTCTATACAACTGTGTGGATGCCTAATTCATGCGTCATTCCACAAAGACACAGTGTGCACAAAAGCTGAGTCACACTGACTGTCCAGTTCACTCCAAGCTTTGCAAACGTGACTAACTGGAATCCCCGTGAACTCCAGAGAAAAACAGTGAACAGCCTGCCAATGTTTCCCAGGACTTCAGCTGACATTTAAGACTTTTAAGACTTGCCAAAAATAGCAATGCGAACTTCAATAGCACTTTACCTTTTTTTGATGACCACTCATGACCCCGTATTCATGTCTAACCTTTTAAACACAGACTTTTATTGCATCCTAAGGATGATTATTCAGCAGTTACACTGAAAACAATGCAAACTGACTGAGTTATTCTGAGGCTACTGGTAAAGTAAGTCTGGACCCACTGGTTTTGTAGAATTCAAGAAGTTAAAAGATCATAATGTATGGCCATACCTTATCTCTTCGCTCAGAGTTCGGGTCATCGATGTTGTGGAAGGCATTTTCGTCAATTTCCCCCAACCATGTATGTTCCCCAATACCAACTAAACAGTTTGGGTTCCCTTTGCAGTTCCTCCTGTGTGACATGACAGAAACAAATTACACTACTCGCAGCCAGTGCAGACACTATGCTACTGCCCTTATTGGGTCTGTCTCAAGCTCAAGTCTTGACTAATGAGCTTGAGACAGATGTTGAATTTCATGCATCTTTGTGCTGGAAAGAACAAAGTGAATGTAATTAATACACTGAACAATAGGCTTAATAAACCAGAGGGCAATGACAATGATCTATGGAGAGGAATGTGTGTCAAATTGAAATGACTACAGTGGAAAAACAAGAAATACAAGGCAAACAACATTACTTTTTCATAGTCACATGCAGGATATGTGCCAAATTGAACAAAACCTCTATTACATTGTTTTTCCACTGCTTGATCTCTTTAAAGAAAAACAAAAGATGAGGTTTTGCATTAAAAAAAAATGAAACACTAAATGTGTATTAAAATTATATACAATCTATTTTGAAATGTAGTGGAAGGCATGACTATACTGCTTTCCACCATACACTACCTGAAACAGATTTGCCTCACTGAAATACCATCGTAACAGTGAAACTAATGAAATACAACGCACATATGACATTACTTTTCATAGGTAAAGTTCAGAATAAGTGCCAAAACAAAAAGGAAAACCTCTTCTACAAGGTTTTCATGTTGCTTGACCTCTTTTTTGTATATAGATAGATAGATAAATAGATAGATAGAACTTGTTGATCCCGAAGGGAAATTGCAGTGTTTCAGTAGCAAGACATATAATTGCACATAAACTTACATATGCTATGCAGAAAATAAAAAAAAATAGAAATAAAACTAGACATAAGTTAAAGTATAATAGAAATAAAAGTATATCTATTTGCATATTTACATATATGACACAGATTTGTTGTATTTACATGACAGCAGGCACTGAGTGGTATGAGGTAAACTAAAAGCACAATGATTATAGACATAACTGACTCAGAGTTGCATCGATATTACAGTGTAAAGTGCGCAGTGAGAGTCATTACAGTAGCAGTTATGATATACTGCACAGTGTGTATTAATAGGAGAGGAGATACAGTGATGAGGTTCAGCCCAGTTCAGACAGCAGGAGATCAGTAACGTCTCTGCAGTAAGAGGGTGGTAAGAAAGATCTCACACAGCTCTAACACAGCGCAGCTGTAACAGCCGGCCACTGAATGCGCTTCTCTGTTTATCCAGTATAGCATGCAGGGGGTGTGAGGTGTTGTCCAAGATGGCTAACAGCTTGTACTTTAAAGGTATTTTAGAAATGCAACCAAAACAGTGAAAATCAATGCACACACAAGATTGCATTTAAACAGTAACAATCAGAAAATTGTGCCAAAATACAACATAAAAGACCCATTTAGAGCAGGGGCAGCATAATATTTATCGTCGCTGTGAAAAAAATGTGTCACAAAAAGCTTTTCTGTGTGTACTGCGGATATCTTCAGTACTTAAAAACACTTTTCAACCGCATGTTTGATTACAGAGAGATCACAATCAGTCCTGTTTAATTGGATTTAGTGCAGCACAGTGTGTGAAATGTTCTATACAAATAACTGGATCCACGGTTTTTGATATTGTTTAAATGTGCCACTACTTCATCTGTTCCCATCGGTTAGATGTCAGAAAAGTTGGAAGTACTGCACTGGCATTAGCTGTGACGTTATTACATTTATCAGTAAAGAGGTCAAGCAGCGTGAAAACAATGTAATAGAGGTTCTTTCATTCATTTGAGCACATACTCTGCGTGTCACTATGGAAAAGTAATGTCATGTAGAACTGGGCGATACAACAGAAAGTAATATCACGATATTTCAAGTGTTTCACGATACATGATGTGTCACGATATTTATGTTTTCTGACATCTGATGAGCTGGAACAGACAAAGTAGCACCACATTTTACAAATACTAATAAAAAAAATGTGAATCCAACATTTCACTCTCTATGCTGCACTACGTCCAATTAAACAGGACCAACTAAGCTCTCTTTTTAATCAAACAGCTGTAAAAAAGTACTGATAATATCCATGATATGCTCAGAAAAGCATATTGTGACATACTGTGATGTATTATACGCTGATAATGATATGTTGCCCAGCTCTAATGTCATGTGTGCATTGCATTTTCACGTTTTTCCACTGTTGTGACTGCTTTTCAATCGGCAGAAGGCAGCTTAGGCTTCATAAAATAGCTGGTAATAAACAAAACCAACTCATTACCTGCAGGTTCCCCTCTTGCACGCCGGTACAGCGATCCGGTAAGCTAACTCGATATGTTCCTGTGTGATGTCCTCTGGTTTGACTGTATCGACCCATCGCCAAGCGGCTTTCTCCAGCTGTAGACGAGGAGCCATTCTACAAACAAACACGAAACTTAAGTCATCCTTATTCGCCAGCATCTTCTTCGAATTTCCCCGTTCCACCTTAAACGGTGCAGCAGTTCCATTCTGGCGCCTGAGTTGCCACAGTGTAACCGCTGCACCTTTTAAGGTGGAACGGAAAAATTCAAACAAAAAGCTGGCGAATATGAAGAAACCAACTCCTGCCTGGCCAAACAAACCAACAGCGTCCAACAAACGACAACCAAGTCCACAACAATCAACACAGACCGGAGTTTAACAGAAACAAAGTCAAGTGAACTCTCCGCTGCGTTACATTAGCCAGCTTGCTAATCATTTCCCAACGTTCCAGATAGACTCCGTTAGCTTAGCTTAGCATAGCTGCGCCAGAATTATGCCGATATTTTGTCTACAGTGCATTTATTGGAAACTTACTCCAAGGACAAAGTCAGTCACCTAGCTGACTACTTAGCGACCGGCACCGCTAGGATATTTATAAACTTCAAACTGTTCTTTGCCTGCTGGTTTAGCATTAGCACGAAGCTAAAGGTATCCTGCCGTATTATTATGCTGCGCAGTAGCTTAGCTTAGCTTGAAAAGCTAACTAGGTACGATGACTAAATCAGCAAAGCATCATTTAAACAAAAAAAAACGTGAGCTCGAACCTTGCTTGTATGTGCCAGAAACCTCTGTTAATGCAGCTGCTTTAATATTTGTATTTTTTTCACATTTTATTCGGAGTGTGTTTGTATTTAGCGCCCTTCTCTCTGTTTTTAAATTATATATTTTTTCCCCCTTCCTCACTTTCAAACTTGTTGGAGGCGTACGTGCAAACGCCTGACGTACTCTTGACGTACGCGGGCGCGTCCCAATCGATGTACCCGCGTTCTAACTAGGGCGCTTAGCTAGGGAGAAGTCGGGCTCCTGCTGTTGGGTTCCAAACGGTAAGAAAACGTCTAGGGTGCAACAACGCGCTGTTGGTCAAACTCGCCGCTCAGAGTACAGCTTACTAAGGAAGCCCATTTCAGCCACTGTAAAAAAAAAACACATAGCCACTTAGTAAGACATAAAAATAAGAACGTTTTCCATAATTATAAGAAAGTAAGTCATAATTATGACATAGTAGGTCATTATTATGGGATATTAAGTCATAATTATGAGATATTAAGTCATAATTATGAGATTGAATCTCATTTTTATAAGATATTAAGTCATAATTATGAATTTTAATCTCATTATTATGAGAAACTAAGTCATAATTGTGAGAAGGTAAGTCATTATTAGGAGATACTAAGTCATTATTATGAGATGCTAAGTCATGATTATGGGAAGATTACTCATAATAATGAGATATTAAATTATAAGACTGAATCTCATTCTTATGAGATACAAAGTCATAATTATGGGAAAGTAAGTCATTATTATGAGGTGCTAAGTGATGATTATGGGATATGAAGTGATTATTATGAGTCATAATTGTGGAAAACTTTCTCATTATTGTGAGTTGCTAAATTATTATATTTTTTCCAGTGGCTGAAACGGGCTTCCATATTTTACCATTACTCAAACTGCATAATCTCCTGTGTAATATTCCCTACTTATTTAGGTCCAACCCTCATGACAAATAACTACAGCAATACTGCAGATTTTCTACAGGATTTTTCAAAGGATCTTCTAATAAATACAGACAATTACTACAGTTTACTATGTGGTACCACATAAGTACTATGGATTATTACCACACCTTCACCTTTAAACTGGGGTTATGAGGGGTCACCAGAAGGTCTGCGAGTCAGCCGAGGACCACGGGGGAGCCTAGTAAACAGTCATATTTACTCAGGTCTTGTCTTTAAGTAATATTTTGATGCATTTTTGTCTGAAAAAAACAAAAAACAAATGACAGTCTATTTTACTTATTCCTTCTTTGTCTTTAATTTCACTCTGTACCATTTTCCATTTTCATACGATACAGCCTTAATAATGGGGCACATGGCAGCCTGTTTAGCCTTAAATATCCCCCCCCCCCGTCACATCCCCCCCACCCCTCACAACTTCAGGATGGGGTACTTCTCAGTGATATTTGGCACAGAAAGAGGACAAAAAGGTGATTTGATATGAAAAAAAAATAACCATGTACATTTGGTACAGTACTGAGCTCCTAAAATGCCATTGTGGAAAAAAATGCAACGACATTGCAATCCCTTACAATATTTTTGCATTCTCTCACAGTTTTTGCGTTGCCTTGCGATATATTTGCATTCTCTTACAGTTTTTGTGTTCCTTTATATTTTTTGCATTCTCTTCCAAAGTTTTTTGCATTCCCTTGCAAAGTTTTTGCGTTTCTTTGCGATATCTTTACATTCTCTCGCAATTTTTTTGTGTTTCCTTGCGATATCTTTGCATTCTCTTACAGTTTTTGTGTTCCTTTATATTTTTTGCATTCTCTTCCAAAGTTTTTTGCATTCCCTTGCAAAGTTTTTGCGTTTCTTTGCGATATCTTTACATTCTCTCGCAATTCTTTTGCGTTCCCTTGCAATATTTTTGCATTCTCTCGCAGTGACTTTGCTTTCACTTGCAAATGTTTTGCGTTCCATCGCGAAATTATTGCATTTGCAAGGGGATGCAAAATGACTGCAAGGGAGTGCAATATTATTGCGACGGAACGCAAAACATTTGCAAGCGAGCGCAAAATCACTGAGGAACCGCAATTTTGTGGTGTTAATCATGGCCCCTTAGAGGCTCCCTACCAGAGTTTTCCACGTACTTTTTTCTCTGGATAAAACGGCCTATAGGTGGCGCTAAGAGTTCTACTTGGAGACATTTCTCCCTTCTTTCAGACTGGCAACATGAGAACTTCAGACGATGCTGAAGTTCCGACTTCTTATTCGAATTATCCGGCCCACCTTAAATGGCGCAGCGGTAGCCGCGCTGTTTATAATTTAAAATTGTAATTTAACAGTAATTTAAGGTGGACCGGACATTTCGAACAAGACTACCCAACTTAAGCTTTGGCGACGGGGGATGGCGGATGGAGCAGGACTGCCCCTCTTCCAGACCCCAGCCCACCACCTTTTGGGGGGCCGTTGTCATGGAAACGGCACAGGCGCGTGCACTTTGACAAAGGGGGTGATGCTGATGACGACGGCGATGATGACGATGGTAGTGATGAAGGATTCGCCTGGTGGGGACTGAAGAACTAAAGGCTCTCAGAGGTCAGTATTCCGGACCTGCGAGACTAAAAAACGCACGTGAGGTTCGCCATGGCGCTGAGAGAAGCCCCGAGGGGGACCCAGCAGACCTTCTGAACACTTTTTGGAGTCTCACTTACAGAGTTAGAGGAGGACGACATGGCCAGAGTGGGCGACAAGCAGCGTGTTGGTGGTCTCCTGTCCAGATGGTTGGTTCTTCTGAGCGTGATGGGACTGCAGGCTGAAGCCATGGAGACAGGTATGGAGACTGAAGCTCAGCTTTAGAGGTTTGTTCCAAACGTTTGGGACAAACTGCAATTCCAGTGATGAACCACTGTTGAAAATCCTCCAAGACTTAGGCCTAAGTTTAAGGGGGAATTCCACCATTTTTTCAAAATTTCTGAATAATTCAGTCTTTGGGATGTAAACAGAGTCATTCAGAGTGGTTTGGTGTGAAATGGTTCATTGTAGAGACTCAGATTTCTTTACAGTGGTGGTGATAGGAACCAGACGTCACAATGTCTACAACACATATCAGTGAACTTACAGTGAACCTACACATCTTCTGAGCTTTTATATGTAACGTTGATGATGGTAAAATAGTCATAAAACTGAAAAAACAAGTTTTCTCTGAGGACTATTTTGCCTCACAACACCCTGCATGTACCCCTCCGCCAGGAATAGGTTCAAACAAATGGGTTAAAATACATTTCAAGCCAAAACTTTATCACAAAACTATCATAAAACAATGTCGCGGACATCAGGCCGCATATATCTGACCATTTCATGTAATAACTTGCTGTGAGGGAGCTTTCAGAGGTGGACGTCCGGTTCCTATCACCACCACTGTGAGTCACAATTCTGACTCGTTTCTTTAGAACGGCATCTCACACCAAACCACTCTGAATAACTTTGTTTACCTATTAACCATTAAATTGTGCAGAAGTTTTGAAAAATCGGTGGAGTTCCCCTTTCGACTAGGCTGCACAGTGACTTATTATTTTCCCTCCACTTTGATTGTGCTTATTCATGTTTAAAAGCTCCATATTTGTCTTGTGTTTAGTGAATATTTTTTCCTCTGGAATCCACTTATGAAACCTGTGTGCCAAAAATATTAATATTTCATTTTTTTTATGTTTCAGTCCAGACAGAAATACTCATTATAATGTCGACCTGGCCAAACTGTGGTAGACTGAATTGGCAGATGTATGTAAATGAGTTTTGCAGCATCACAATAGCAGTGAATTCTAAGCAGGTTTTACTTTAGTTTCTACCGATTTTAGGTGTATCATGTTTAGAACAGAATAGGGCCTGACTGATATATCAGTTGATTGGTATATTGATTGATAATCCACGTTTTTACTACTGTCTATTCGTCTGTGGAGTGAATGGTACATTAAAAAACTTACAGCTTATTATAGCTTATATGTTATCATTAAGACTAAATGAACAGAGGGACCTCTATACCCAGAAAGCATGGCTTGATTTGGACAACAAAACCATGAACTGAAATCCGAAAAGGTTTTATTTGATAAGTGCTGGTCTGGAATTACGACAGTCATGCAGCGAATGGATGTTTCTCTGTGGTAGTTTACTGGTCTTGATAACTAGTGGGAACCTGCTTTGGATCTAGACCGTCCGTTTTTATTTCAACCAGTAAAGTCGTTTACGAGGAACTCGCCATTCTGGCCTTGCTCATTTTTAGCAAACTCAGTTCAGGGAACATGGTTACGGAATATTTTGAAGTATTGTTTCTTTCCCACTGATAGAGGCTTTCTCAGGACATTCCAGGAAGTCAGGCATCAGGGGTTCACCGGTTGCCCTTGGCGACAAAGCTAATAAACCCTGGAGCGGTTATAAATCTTTCTATTATTTGGTTCTTGCCCCAGATGGGTGGACACAGAGCCAACTCCCCCTTGTGGTCTTGCTAGATAAACAATTAAGGTTTGCTTTGGGCTCTTGTCCACCATTATAACTATTTCAGGACAGTACAGTAGGTCAGGCGAATGGCGCGGATGTCTGTGTACGTCCGAGGAACGTACAGTGTATATCACTGGAGGGAAAGACTGTGGAATGCAATTAATCTCACGAGCGGGTAAATGTCCCAACAGTGAACGTGGCAGACTTCTGTGGCCAGACGGTCCAGGCGGACGGCATGATCGTCAGATCCCACCAGGAGTCGCGTAAGTACTATTTCGTCACCATGGGAACGGACTGCCACCTCACCATGCGGTCCGCGACACCCCGGGACAAGGTGCAGTTCCACTTCCGTTTCTTCCTCGTCTACAGCCTGCTGAGGGTGTCCCCCTTTAGCCCCGTGCCCCTCTCACCCGAATCCGCCAAGGGCCCGCCGCTTTCGGGCCCTACGCGGCATGAGATGAGAATTGAGCCCACTCCGGGGGAGGGTACGGCCGACCCCTGCCATGCCGGCTCTTACATCCAGTTCTATGATGGCCGGGATAAGACAGCGCCCCCTATCGGCCCGCCGCTGTGTGGCAAGAGCCCACCACGCCCGATCCTGTCAACTGGACCTTATCTGACTCTGCGGCTGGTGACCAGGGGGACCCAACCCCGCGTGGACTTTGTGGGGGACTTTACCTCATTCAGGCTGGGTAAGGTTTACGATCATATGCGGAAAACATCCAAAGAATTACTTTTGCTCTAGTTCTATACTAAGGTCTGACCTATATGAGAATTTTGCGGTCAGTACTGATTTTAAGTATGCAGTGTTTAACGATTATGTGTATGGAATAGGGCCCGACCGATATATCAGCAGGCTGATATCGATAACCCACACTTTTATAGGTATCTGCGAAAATATCAATAAATATTTTAGGTGCTACAAATTCTGATAATTTTATATATTTCACTTCTATACTCCTGTAGTTTTAGGTAAATGGTGCTTTACAGACAGATATGTATCACACTTCTTAAACTCAGCGCCATAAATAGTATTAATATTGCAGCACTAGAGGTCGAGCTACCCAGAATTCCTTGCAGGTTTGGTTTCTGTTTATAAATGTAAATATAAAATGTAAATATAAAATTATTTGAGCCGATATTATAAGTTTTCAGAATTTTAAGCCCCTAAAATCGGTAGTTATCTTTTCACAGATACCAGTAATACCAAAGGTTATCAGTATCAGCCCTATCGGTCTGATATATAGATATAAAACTGATATATCGGTCGGGCCCTATTCTATACAAATAAGCCCTCAACATAGTTATAAAATTTGAATGTAAAATGGTACAGTATTAATTAATATCAATAATCGGAAGACCACTTTGTGAGCCTGTATTGGTCCGGCCCATAATATTTACAAAATACAATTTACAAATTGTAATGTACAATATAAATATATAATGTGATGCCAAGTATGGACTCGGGCTGTCACTGCCAATTCTTTTAATGATTAATCAAGCAATCCTAATAATGCAAGTTTAAAAAAAAAGGTCCAAACAATAAAAAAACAATTAAAAAAAAACAACAAATACAAAAAAGGCTGTTTTAGAGCTTAGTTTCCGTATATGGATCCTGGGCTTGAGAGTGAATTATACATTTTAAAACTTGAACAGTTTTACATACTACAGGAAAGGCCTCTATTTCAATAAAAGTGAGGAAAGTTTGGTTTTTTAAGACCAAAAAGACTTAAAAAGGCAACAAAAGAAAATTAGTATGAAAATGAATATGAATCGAAAATGAATATGAATCGAAAATGAATATGAATCGATGTGTCCATCAGGCTCTGTTTCGTACTGTAAGACAGAGCAGTAGGAGAATAAATTATGGATTATCATCATGCAAACTGCCAACCAATCACTGCTGATTCACTGGGAAGTTATATGTTCCATTTTAATAGATTTTTTTAAATTGAGTTTAATCAATGATTGTGACAGCCATTCTGCTCTTGTATATAGTGATATACAATAGTTATCTGAACAGGTTCACTCAGTGAGTTTGCAAAGCGAATTGAATTCAGAAGATGCAGCAGAATCCCTCAAACAGCGCTCCACTGGAGGACGAAGTTTTTGCTTGTTGGAACAGTAAGCTGTTCGTTGTTGTAGCTAGATCAGCAGAGAAGGTGTGAGGTCCTCTGAAGGCTTGACTCAGGCTAAATAGGCCACATTAGCTTCTGTGTTGATTCCTAAATGAGTGAGTGTCGCTGTGTGGCTTTGTAGGGTTTAATCAGTCCGAATGCAGCGGCGAGCCCTACTTCAACTGCCGCAATGGAAAGTGCATCCCAATGAGTCTGGTTTGCGAAGATGACAAAGGAATCGACAACTGTGGCGATGGCACCGACCTGCAAGACTACCCAGGATGCATCAGTAAGTACCTTCTGGCAGCCATTACACTGAACATTCCTATACAAAATATCATTGATTTGCATTGTATTCAGAGTTGTATATTTAGAAAGTGCTATTTTTTATTACTTTTCAGCCATTATTGCACATACATTCGTAAAAGTTTAAACACCCCCAGATAAATGTACACATTTTGTTGATTTTCTGAGTGAAAATAAGTGATAAAATGTACACACACACACACACACACACACACATATTTATGTATATATACATATACACACATATTGCTGCTGTCGGAACAAAACTTCGTGCCTTTAAAAGACGGTAACTTTACATGACAAGGAAAAACGTTCTTAACTTTTAATGGAATTAAATGGAGAATTTTTGGGGGGTAATTGTGGGTAATTTTGGACCATTTCTGTCTGTGGGACCAACAGAAATGGTGGGACACTCTTTTTCAAATTATGTCAAAAAATGAAAAATGACTGAAATAGAGACACTAGGTTTCATCCCAACCCAGCAGAAGTTATATATATATATATATATATATAAAACTGTGCATTTAAATGTGCAATTTTATATAAGTGTGCTCTCTGTAGAGGTTGTGTTAACAAAACATGCCACTCGACCAGGGGCGCCTAAACATTAGCACACAACTGAGAACATAGCATTACCACGATTCCAGAGACATGGCTAGTAGTACCCTGCGAATTCACTGTTGAAAGCAAAGGCATATTGTTTATTATGTTTCAGCTCTGCCATCCTTGCCGGCTGCGGACCGCCAGCCCTACGTAACCCCTCCTGCTCCCATACTGAACAAGCCCACCCTCAGGGCATCGACTATAGAGAAGTGCAGTGGCCCGAACGCCATCCCTGACCTGGAGTCTGTCACGGGTAGGCTGTTTATCCTTCTCCTTCAGCTTCCAGCTCTTACACAGGTTCTCTTGTGAGTGATTCTCAGTGTGAATTTAGAATTTTCTGACTACTATTAGGGACGACAAGATGGCACTGTTATACTGTAAGTAGATTTCTCTGTTACACTGCTGATCAAAAGCATGGCACTAATCCGATGCTGGTAAGTTGTTGGATCAGATATCGGAGGAAATATGAATAAATTGGATATGACTCTGTCACAAATCTAGCCTGAAATAGCACAAAATTGGTTGTAGAGCCACAAGAGTGTAGTAAAGTAAGTCACGTTATAAGTAAGGATGTACAAGCATTCTTGGCCAGGATAAAATAATTGCTTAAATCATGAAATTGACAGTTATATTGGCAGATCTGCACTGCATTTTTATGAGGTCAGTAACCTCGACCAGTGCACTTGTGCTGTATTTGAATGCTGCTACTACACCTGTATCAAAATGTTGTAGCATAAATAATGACACATTGTTCTGATCAGCCTCATGGTTTCAGTGTAGGGCTTTATTTGATTCATGTTATTTAACATTGAACTTGAATTGAACTTATTTAACATGATTTTAAATGTCAGTTTGACCCATTAAGAAGCAAATAATATTGTTTATATAGTGAAATTGGCTAAAAGAAACTATGGCAAATACGCTAGTGCATTGAAAGTGTTCATTTAGGCCACAGTATGGAAAAAATATTGGCCAGTATGGATGTAAAGAAATCGGAATTGGCCATAAAAGTTCATGATCGGTGCATCCCCATTCATAACATCAGTAAAAAACCATTATAACAGCACATGCTAATAGTAAGGGTGGAATAGTAGAGTATTTGAGTAGTTTGAACTACTATATAAATACATGGATATTATATAAATATTCTTTTTTAAAGCTTAGTAAATTTAAAAGAAAAAATGGTAACACTTTACTGTCACTTCATGACAACACATAAGCCTACATAAAGGTTTATAAATGCTTATTCCAATAGGTCTCATACACTATAAAGGTCCTGTCTGCCAGTTTTGATGGCCAAGTAGCCTTTATGACAGATGATGCTTATTGGAATAATGTATGCATGTCGGGTTATGTCAGTTGTCACGACGAGCTTATGTAGGTGTCATGTAGCCTTAAGAACTACACCCTCCACTGAAGTGTTGACGAAAAAATTCAGAACAGTATCAGAAAAGGGAAAGTGGCGTCACATCATCTCCATTTGGAATCACTTGTCATATTAAGGTCAAGCTGAAATCGACCTTTTTTACCTTGTTCCTGCTTATAATAAGATCAATGCATTGTATTTTATCAATTAAAAGATGTAATTTACTACCTAAATGTAATGACTATTGCCAGACAAGGTCTTCTGATTTTTTATTACATCACTGCGCACAAGCGGGCAGGGAAAAATGATATTAACCAATGTTATCATGTTTCACCTCCACTCTCACCCCCACCTATTATAGAGAGGAAACACTCAGTTAGCTCAGAGACCCTCCCTCAGACCTCATTTCGCTCAGAAATATGTCACGGTAGTGAAGAAAATGCTCTGTTTCTCATTCAAACCAACTTTTCTGATTCCTGCAAATTAAGGAATAGCCTACGTAAAGTAGAGCGATCACTAAATCACATATACAAACAATATGAAATCATAACAGTAAAACATTTAAAGTCAATGAAGTCTTTCTAAAAAGTGGCGGAGCAACTGATCACGTGAACAACATGGAAATTCTTGTAGCTTACAGAAACGATGGAGCCTTCAGTCCGACGACCACAGCTGCCCAGCAAAACACCAAAAATAACCACTCTGTGGTTTAATTCCTGCTTTGTGTTTACTGGGAACAAATGGCGTTTGGTGAAGTTACTTCACAGTGAGCCTGATGACCATGACTGCCGTGCCATGAAGTTATTTCAACAGAGGATAATGTATCAGTGAACAGACTGTGTTAAGTATTGGATGTCAGTTCGCCTTGACAGATCTGTGCGGGCGGGAGCGGGACAAAACCTTCCGGTTGCGGGCGGTAGCGGAACAAATGTTTCCGATTTTCTGCGGAAGTGGGATGAAATAGCGGGCGGGAGTGGGACTGAGAAAACAGCAGACCTCTCCTGGCCCCCCATCCGCTCGCAGCTGCTCTCTCGGCCGTTTGGTTTTATGTCTGCGTAATGTTGTAACTGTGAATGACAAAGAGGATGAGGCTAATTGGGGAGCACGTGAATGCTCACTGCATCGTCCTATAGACACAGCTATAAATCAACTGTCAGCGCTAGAGTCTGGGATCAGATAGTGCCCTAAAACCATTGTGGGATTGATGTGTCTGCAAATAGGTGCTACAGTGCTTTGCCCCAAATTGGCTCTTTGTATTTGGAAAGTCCACAAGTGTTCAAAGAAGTAGAGCAATAAACTTCAGCCGTAATGAAACTTGGTGGGTTACAGTGGCATCACTGCACCAGCAGCATGACAACAGTGTTAAAGACAATGGTTTCAAATCAACACTGTTCTCCCCTCTGACTAAGACCGGGGCATCGTTCAGAGTTTTTCAGTAGCAGTACCTTGACTTTGATACAGAGTCCTGAGGCTTTTAATTTACACACCTGAAAGTGGGTGTGGCTTAACCCAGAACAGCCAGTCAGCGGTCAAGAATAAGCAGACTTATTAGGCCACAGATGCTGATTAGACAGAAGTTTTGCAGCAAATGACATTTTTTAATACTCAGTAGTATTTAAGTAATCAGTACCATAAAAGTACTGAATTTAGATACAGAGCTCTACTCCTGACCCTAATTGTAGTCGGTCAGCCAAAACGTGTTTGGTGTCTGAAGCTTTTTTAGTTTTGCACTGGAGCTACGAGGCTAATGTAGCCAATGTCATTTTGAAGCCTGCATTATGTCTGGTAAGGTGTAAACATGGACATAGGGGTGGGGGAGGGGTGGTGGTGTGGGGTTTCAGATTTCAAGATTGTTTAACTGCTAAAAATTATTTAAAAAAAGAACTGAACTCTAGGCAGTAAACGTGCAATTAATTAAAACTTTAGTAATTAAAAATATGAAATATATGTGAAATATGGAGTTATTATTAATTCATGTTTAATCCTAAATTGATATTTGATATTAATATTAAATATGAAAAGGAAAATATCTAACAAAACCTATTGTGTAAACATGCGATTTATTAAACCTTTACAATTATTAAATAAAAGTAAATGAAAAACGAAATATTTAACATTAACATTTAACATTAATATTCAATATTAAAATGAAAATATCTTACAAAACCTGTATTTTTATTGTGTAAACCTATAGCAATTATTAAATAAAAGTAATTAAAATATTAGTTTTAAACATTAATATTTAATAGTTTAAATATTAATTTTAAACATTAATATTTAATATTATAAATAACATGCAGTTATTATCAATTCCTGTTTACTATTAAATTAATATTTAACATTAATACCAAATATTAGAATGAAATTATCTAACGAAACCTGTATGTTTATTGCGTAAGCATGCAATTTATGGAACCTATAGCAATTATTACATCAAATCAAATCAAATATTAAAATATTAAACAGTAATATTTAATATTAAAATGGAAATATCTAACAAAAACTGTATGTTTATTGTGTAAACACACAATTTGTTGAACCTATAGCAACTATTATATAAAAATAATTAAAATATAAAAAAATTAAACATTAATATTTAATATTATATGTATTTTGCAGTTATCAGTGCATGTTTAATATTAATATTTGATATGAATATTAAATTAAAAATATTAAAATATCTTAGGAAACCTGTATGTTCATTGTGTAAATGCACAATTTATGAAACCTACAGCAATTATTACATGAAATATAATGTTATAAAATAAAAATAAGTCAAATATTAAAATAGTCAACATTAATATGTAATATTATTCAAGATATTCTTATTTATATTTAATGTAATATGCAATATGATCATCTGTCCTGTTGTTCCCTCAGACTCGCAGCAGTACGTGTCCCTGCTGGCACTGTACGTGGTTCTGGGCGTGGCGGCCGGCTCCGTGCTGCTGTGCTGGTGTTGCTGGTCGCCCGGCTGGTTCCTCTGGAGGGTGAGTGTGTGTCGCTTCCTGCCCTGCTGTAACTCCTGCTGCGCCTCCTGTCAGCTCTGCGGCCGGAGCTGCTCCCAGAACAAAGAGCATCGTCTGGCCAAGGTCACGCCCCAGGCTGCCCCCTCGCCCGTGGCCGCGGCGACCACCGTGGCCGTGTAGACTCCGAGCCATAAAGGAGCAGAGACTGGCGGGAAACAGGCAAGAGCTCCAGGATGGACTCTCAGGCTTTTGTCTGACGAAGGAGGTCACTGATGTGGTAAAGTATGTATGATGATTAGGGCCTGACCGATATGAACAATATGTCACGACTGCTGATTTTAAGGAGTTCTATTAAGATTAGTGGACATTATTTTATATGGTCAGTGAAACAACAACAATAGTGCTGATATGATCATCAGTTGTCAACTGTAAAATATGATTATTGTCAGATTTCTTAAACTCAAGTAAACAGTTGTTTTTGTTGTTTGAAACAGCAGCACATGTAGTTTTTCTCATATAGTGTTTAAAGAGACTGATGCCAATAAATCCATGGAACATTTATGTTATCAGCCAAACGATGTATCAGTCTGTCCCTAAAAACGATAATAATCTGCTGTAACTGTATAATAATAATATGCCCATCACGGTTGGAACAAAACCTTGCATCTCCATTTTTTTCATTTTTGATTTTTTTTAGCATACTTTGAAAACTCCAGCTGTCATATATAATGTGTTTGTATTTCATGATCACGCCTAGAAAAATTTAACTCTTTTTTAATTGGTTTCCTAGCAAAAGTCTTGCAGCACTTTCACTACCAGAGAACTTGTAGAGAGGAGAATTACTGCTCTGTAGTGTCTTCTGGATTTCTCAAACGCTAGAGGGCGCTCCCAAGTCCAAAATGAATGGGTTGAGATGGAGCATTTGAGCAAATCATAGTTTATAAATGCTTAAACGTTTTAATGTAAGACAATACAGTGATTTCCAGAAACTTTTTAACAGTGCTCTTATATTTTTAAGAGCTTTTAAACTCGAGTTATAGGAATTTAAAACGGCACCTCATGTACCTCCATGACATCAGTGAGCACAAACAGCCAATGAGCTGCTCTGCTCGCCAACCAATCAGCACTCAGTAGCAGTAATGCCAGCGTCCTGCTGCCCAAAACACATGTGCTGTAGAAAAAAGGAAATATGTAGGTAAGTTCTCTTTATTTTTTTAGATAAATACATCCTTCTACTTTCTAAAATTAAAGGAAAGTTCTGGGCGAGTCTTTAGAAACTCTTTTAACTTTTCATTTGTAACCGTTGAGCTCCATTTACTCCCATTCATTCGCAGGCGCCCTCTGCTGTTTTGTAGTCCTGTTTTTGACATAACGAGGGAAATAGGAAGTGGCCAGGCTCCTCATAAACCGGCTCTGTTCACTACATCTATTCATAGTATTCGATTACGTCATTAAGAAGACCTTGTTGCCGTTTTGGAAGCCAAGCTGTACCTCTGACTGTGCTCTGATAGAGCTCATCTCATCGCCTTTACTGCAGTCACAAGAGGATAAAAAACAACCAAAATAGACCAGAATGACCACTAAAAACGTTTAAAGACATGTAGACGCTTTAGATTTGTCTCCAGAAAATGCTACGAGAAGATTAGCTAGATTGGTGGATCCGTATAATGTGCAGATCTTCAGAGCATTCAGGACATTCCAGTGTGTGATATTTTATAAAACTAATAAAAGTGGCTATCAAAGCTGCCAAAGCTCTTAAATAATAAACTCATACATAAATATTAAGCTCAAGTCGGCTCCTTATTCACCATCTTCTCATTTAAATTTTCCGTTCCACCTTAAATGGTGCTGTAGTTACACTGAGGCGCCTAAAATGTAGAACGAATTCCGAAAGTTGGCGGATACGAAGCTTCAGAAACACCAGTTTACCTCAGTAAATAATCTCCAATCAACAAATACCTCAAACTTTCACTGGGAGATGTTTAACTGTTACTGAGCATCTAATGTGCAGCACAGTGAAGCTATAATCAGCCATTGAAGCTGCTGATCGTGTCTCACTGGCTGATCTAACACTGCATCCCAAACCACACACTTCTGTACCTCACCTACTACACTAATGAGTGCACTAATAATAGTATATGTGCTATTTTTGCATACTATTTAGTGAGCTAGTGTGCGGATTGGAACATGAAAATAATAAAGCAGTGGGGAATCTCAGCTGTTTAGAATATAGCTTTTGTTTGTCATCACTACAACCACAAATCAAATAAAATCAAGCCAGTACACTCAAATACTCTGGTGAATGTGCTTTAAATATTTAAAAAGGTTTAAAAAAACATGTTATACTGCCTTTGCTGGCTCAGTTATGGCTTTATTATCTCATTACACACAGCCACAGCGCTGCGGAATGAACTTGAAGTTGCCGTCCAAAATGGTGGCAGCGCATATGTGACGTCATCATAATACTATCAATACTTCGCTCTGCTCACTGCCCACATCAGCCCGGTTCTCTCAGTTGCAGTGGGCACCTGTTCCTTTACACATCCAGTTTAAGGTCCTTCTCCTGACGTTCAAGGCCCTGAATGGTCAAGCACCCCCTTCTTTTGATGTCCTCCTTCTCCCCCTGTAATCCTGCTCGTACTCTGAGGTCCTCTGATGTGGGCCTCTTGGTGGTCCCTGCCTTTGAACGCTCTACTTTGGGGGGCAGATCTTTTGGTGTTGTGGCTTCTAAACTATGGAACTCTCTTCCTTTATCTCTCTGCAACCGTTCCATCCTTGTCCTCCTTCAAAGTCCATCTCAAAACTTTCCTGTTTTCTCAATACTTTCATTCTTCTTCTTTTTGTTTTTTGTCTATTTATGTATATTTTTTATTATGATCTCCTTGGTGTAAAGTGGCCTTAGGTATAGGTGCTTATTCTTATTATTGTTATGAATGAGACAATAAAAATGCTTCAGAATGACCTGAATAGCAGTAGAAATGCTTCAGAATCTTGTTCCACTGACTTTCATTCAAATTTAAGAATGTTTTTAAAGTTACCATTTTGGAGATACAAGGTTTTAATGATATGTTTTTCTTGTTGCTTTTTATTGAAACCTTTCCAGACTGAAACTCCAATCCTAAAGGGGGGAATTCCACAGATTTTCCTAAATTTCTGCATAGAAACTGTTCAGTCAGAATTGTCCACAGTGGTGGTGATAGGAACCAGATCTCTCAAAGCTCCCTCACAAAAGGTTATTACATGAAATGGTAATGAATTCACTGCCTGAGGCCTGAGGCATTGTTTTATATTTGGCCTAAAAAAGATATATTTTTTAAATGAACTGATTGCGGAGAGACACGTTCAGGATTTTGTGGGAAATAAGTACTTAAAGAATACAGTGTTATATTTGTGTTGTACTCATGGCGACCCCTGGTTCCTATCACCACCAATGTAAAGAAATCAGGGTTAGTAATTCACATCAACTATGCAGAAATTCTGAAAAATTGGTGGAATTCCCCTTTAAGACATGTGCATATATGTCCCTAATTAATCTGTTCCTCACTCAGTTTTGTCAGAATTATTCCCAGTTCCACTGTGTTCTTTCTGAAACTGACAATATTCATAAAAGAGGTGATTTCTCCCTCTTCAGAAAGAGTAGTATGGTCACTGCCAGCTACAGAAAGAAAGAGCTGGGGGGCTTTGGGGGGACGAACTGTTCAAATTCTTGACCGGCTCTGTTTCCGATAAAATATTTGTTCACAAACAGCTTCATTATTCCTCCAGGCCTTGTTAAACATGCTTACATACGGCGATTAGTCTGGGTGTCAACCGGCTGCATGTCTCTGATGTGATCTGAGGCATTTCTCTCCCAGCTGTTGCTCAGATACTAAGCTCCTCTCCCTCAGTAGCCAAGCCTTAAAGCCTGTTCTATGCTTTAAGGAGGATCTGTAATGGAGGCCCACCGATGCATTAGGACAAGCGTCAGCACTGCGCTGCTCCAGCAGTGAACTGAAAACAGTGATGCATTGAATTGACTTGATTGTGTACATCATTTCCACATGAATAAAACATACAGGAGTGGAAACAAGACTTTTGCTTTTGTTATTTAATATACTTCCACTGTACGTATCCAAGGTGCGAAATATGGGGGGGTTCTGATGGGTCTGAGACCCCCAATTAACCTTTGGACCTCCTGAATGTCTGAAAATCGAAATTCTTGGGGGTCCCTGGAAATAAACTTGATGATGTTATGCTGTCTGTTAGGGAAAATTAGACACTCAAATACAAATTCAGAGAAGCTCATTGTTTATCTGCTTCACCCACCAATCAGATTCTGTCTTAGGTGTTCTTAAATAACTAGAGCTGCAACACTGCTCTGCCTCAGGGTGGCGCTGTAGTAGACTGGTTCACCCAGTTGGTAGTTCATAGCCTACATTCTTAAAAAAGACGCTTCTTCAAGGGTTCTTTAGTAAAGAAAATGGTTCTATATAGTACCATGAACTTTCAAAGAACCCTTTACATGATTAAAGGGTTCTTTGCATCATGAAATGTTTTTTCAGATTAATGGAGAATTTGTTACCCTTTTTGAAAAAGGTTCTTCTGTTGTTTCGATCTCAGGCTTGTTACAATAGAAGAACCCTTTTTGGTGCTATGTAGAACCCTTCTCAAAAGGCTCTATCTAGACCCATCTACAGCACATTCTGCTTCAATGCTTTCACGATGCAAAGAACCCTTTTATCATGCAAAGGGTTCTTTGAATGTTCATGGTTCTATGTAGAACCATTTTTATTAAAGAACCCTTGGAGAACCATCGTCATTAAGTGTGAATGAACCCTTTGCCTGGTTAAAGTGTTCTTTGCATGGTGAAATAGTTCTTCAGATTTATGGAGAATGTGCTATAGATGGTTCTAGATAGAACCTGTTTGACAAGGGTTCTTTATTGCACCAAAAAGGGTTCTTCAAGTGTTACGATCTCAGGCCTGTTACAATAGAAGAACCCTTTTTTGGTGCTATGAAGCACCATATATAGAACCATATGTAACACATTTTCCGTCAATCTGTAGAACCCGTTTATGATGCAAAAACCCTTTAATCATGCGAAGGGTTCTTTGAATGTTCATGGTTCTATGTTTTCTTTATTAAAGAACCCTTGAAGAACCATCATTGTTAAGTATCAATGAACCCTTTGCATCAATTTGAAGAACCAGTTCACCATGCAAAGAACACTTTAATCACGCAAAGCGTTCATTCACACTTGAAAAATATGTTTTTTCAAGGGTTCTTTAATAAAGAAAATGGTTCTGTATAGCACCATGAACACTCAAAGAACACTTTGCATGATTAAAGGGTTTTTCGCATCATAAACGGGTTCTTCAGACTGATGGAGAATGTGCTGTAGATGGTTCTATGTAGAACCTTTTTGAAAAGGGTTCTATATAGCACCGAAAATGTTCTTCTATTATAACAAGCCTGAAATCATAACAGTAGAAAAAACCTCTTAAACTAAACATCTTAGCTCTGTTGAAGCATCAGCTCTGCTATGGTGAGTGAATGAGTGACCAACCAGTCAACACTGGAGTAGTTGGAGCATGGGACCCCCCCAACGGCCAGGGGGTATTTTGTACGCTGCACATATCCAATTCAAATTTACATACATAATATCTTTTTGACTTAGGACAAATGAAAATATGAACAAAAATGCATGCATTCATAAGCGTAAACAGAGATAGATTAAAAACATGAAATTGAAAGGGAGGAAACTATTCAGACACCACAAATGAATGACAGTTCCATGTTTCAAAGCCACTGTCGGCAGTCACAGCTCTGAGACGAATACAGTAAGAAGTAATGGGCTTTTTGCAGCACTGTGGTTCCTTTTCTCTCAGCAAACCGTCTTCAGTTCCTTAAGGTTGCAAGGGTCTCTCTGATGGACTCAAAACCCTTCAAGCACCGTCAACTTTTTTAGAAACCAGGTTTGAGTTATTTTGGCTGTATGTTTAGGGTCAATTAGGGTTGAAACGTCTGTCGCCTCCGGGACATCACTCCCTTCACGTTCCCTTCAATGACACGTAATTGCAGAGAAGCAGCCCCCTATTATGATGCTCCCACCTTCATGCTTCACTGTGGGTGAACTCACACAGTTCATTGTTTGAAAACAGTTCTGATTTGTCTAAATGTTTAAGTGCTAATTTCGTCTGCATCGCTGTGCTTCTTTTTGGGTTTTGCAGTGCGTGAAAAAAGGTTCTTCAAGGGTTCTTTAGTAAAGATAATGGTTCTACATAGAACCATAAACACTCAAAGAACCATTTGCATGCTTATAGCATGATATTGACCACAATGTGTTGTGTATAGTTGTATATAGAACCATTTTGACAATGGTTCTATATAGGACTAACAAGTGTTCTTCTACTGTTACAATGTCAAGCTTGTAACAATAGAAGAACTCTTGTTGGTGCTATATAGAACCATATTCAACACATCCTCCATCAATCTGAAGAACCATTTCACCATGCAATGACCCCTGTAAGTGTGCAAATGGTTCTTTGAGTGTTTATGGTTCTATGTAGAACCATTGTCTTTACCAAAGAACCATCTTTTGAAGAGTGATAGGAGTGAACTTTCCTCTTGCATGTTATGAGTGAGCTGCATTGACAGGGGTGTTTATGGTCTTCCCTGTTGTTCTATGGCCTTTTTTCCATTCGAGTGTTGCTTAATAATGTTCTCTTTGAGAACGTTAAGAAGCTCCTTCACTGCGTGAAACATTCCCATCCAATGGTAAAGTCTTTTATAATGACATCAGTTGCAATTTAACGTTTCCATTTTTAGTTTTGCAGCATTACCATGGAGAACTTGATTTGTTTATTTTTAACCATTACATAAATGTATACTTTAATATAGTGTCTGAATACTTTTTTCCTTATCAATTTTGTTTTTTTGAACGTATCTTTGTGTGCTTATCAATATGTACTTTTTTGTTTGTGAGTCAAAAGACACTATATGAAGTGGATGTATGCACTGGAAGTATATTATATAAGACCTATTATATAAGATCACTATTTTGCAAGGACTGCTACCTTTGTTGCTACTTTTATTATGAAACAAATCTGTATTTTTCAGTCAAACCCATCTCTGTATTGTATAAACAGTGTTCTGTAGAATCAAGTCAATTTAAAAAAAAAAAAAACAACTCAAATTGTATTGAATCTTATGATCTTAAATGATCTTATATGATCTTAAAATGGAGCAAATTCAGTGCGACACCCTTTTGTCAGTGTAGCTACTGCTTAGTCTCAGTTTGGTTTTAATTCGTTGTTTGGTCCATGGGGATTATGCTTCATACATCGTCTAATGTCACACTGTTGAAGGGTTCGGGTTGGAGAGAGAGACAGATGGCTGTGCTGGAGGTGAGACGGGCCTGTTAACTATGGCATTTGTTTTTCATTTCACAGATATTTGTAAAAGTGATCAGACGTTACACCAAAAACAATAGGATACCTTTTTTTAAAAAGTGTTGTTGTGGGTTTATCTTATTCTCAGATAGATTGTTTGATGCCAGTGTAGATTTTTAAAAAACGTTTTTGATGTATTGTTATACATTTCATGTCAATAAATAATCATGTGAGGTGGAATAATGATGAAAAAGTTTTGGCTGCTTATGAATTGAGCTTTTCGTACGAAGCCCTGGAATGTTTGCATTAAAACAGCAAGAATTGCTGGAATTTGCTAAGCTTTTCCTTTTTTTCTTTTGAAAATAAAATATTGGTGAATATATTAACGGTGGACTTCGCTACTAATTATTTATTAATTTACTTAAATCATCATATTGGGTATATGTCTAATTATGATGCTTTTGTGTTTGTAAACACCAAAAACAGTCGTAACTCATTACATCTCCTTTTTCCAGCTTCTTTGTATTGCTTAGACCTAAACAGGCTGTTTGTGGTACTGTGCCTTTAAGACTGATGTATGTAAATAACCTCTGTTCTGATTGGTTACTCTGTATTGCACCTTATTCAAAAAGCAGGCCAAGCTAAAACACTCCTTATGACTTCAATGTCAGTGGGCGGGGCTAAACTGCTGTAGGATGAATAGGAGGATACATGTATGTAAATATGATGGTTTTTATGACATGACCAACACAGTAAGGTCAAAATGGGCAGATTTTGCAGCTTAGTTTCCATAGATGGACTGAGATGTTGTGAAACCTTAACACTTTATATACAACATCAGACTTTTATTTAAAAATAATTAAATAGTTTAAAGTTTTTTACCATCATATCAGCCCTTTAGTGTGTTTACCTTTTTTTTGGGACAATTTGTGTTGATCTGTATATGAAAACACTGTAAACACGATAAAAATGAGGAAAAAACACTTAGTAACACCTGAACAAATATGGTTGTTCGAGGGTTCTTTAGTAAAGGTAATGGTTCTCTTTAGTACTAGGAGTTCTATATAGAATCATTTGCATGGCTTAATGGTTCTTTGGTGAAATTGTTTTTCTATAGCACCAAAAATGGGTTCTTTTATTGTTTCAAGCTTGACATTGTACCAACAGAAGAGCCCTTTTTTGTGCTAAATCGAATGATTTTCAAAACCATACATAACACATTCACCATCCATCTGAAGAACCATGCATTTCACCATTTAAGCTTGAAATGGTTCTATAGATAACTAATGGTTCTAAATAGAACAATTCTCTTTATTAAAGAACGCTTCCTTAAAGAACCATCTTTTTTAAGAGTGTAGGATAATGCTAATTTCTGCTGCGCTATGAGATTTCTAATAGCATGTTAGCGCTAAGCTAATACTGCTGCACATGAACATTTTTTGGATGTTTTGGTTCTTTGCATGGTGAAGTGGTTTTTCTGTGGCACCAAAAATGGGTTCTTTTATTATTTTAAGCTTGACATTGTAACGACAGAAAACCGTTTATGGTGCTACATGGAACCAACTATATACAACACATCCTCCATCAATCTGAAGAACCATGCATTTCACCATACAAACAACCATTTAAGCGTGAAGTGGTTCTATAGATAACCATTAAATAGAACCATTCCCTTTACTAAAGAACCCTTGAAGAACCATCTTTTTTAAGAGTGTAGGATAATGCTAATTTCTGCTGTGCTATGGGGTTTCTAATAGCCTGTTAGCACTAAGCTAATACTGATGCACATGAACATTTTTTGGCTGTTGTAGATTAAACACATCGATTTAAAGCTCGTAAAAAGACATTGCAGGTTTTGCTTGAAGCTTGTAAGAGATATTAATATATATATTTTCCTTAGCAGTTTTACAGGGACTCTCTCAGCAAAGAGCCCCACAGCTGCTGTTTTTCATTCCAAACATCTAACCGAAACCTGGTTAGACTATGGCTCGTATTCACAGTCAGTGATGTATCTAGAACTTCCAGAAAGGCCTAGAATGATGGATCTTCTTTGGAAATTGGTCCTATTGTACATTAAAACGGGATTATTTGATTCCACTGTCACTTCTACTTGACGTCGTTGGGATTAATCTGATGTAAGACGCTCGTGTTAAGAGGTCAGTGCTTCCTCACAGCAAAATAGAGTGAAATAAACTATGAAAACAAAACAGAAACCGAAGTGAAAATGGCAAAAAAGGCAACGTCTACATTTCATGATCAAATTTTGTTATCAAACAAAATACTAACTAAACCAGGGGTGTCAAACTCAACCACTAAGAGGGCCACATTAAAAAATCTCAACAAATCGGTGGACCAGCTGTGTGTTTTTGTATTTTTACTGATCATTTTGTCATGACCCAAACTGGCCATTGTTTGTTCAAAATGTGCCAAAACTACAGCGGCAAAAAATAGACACTGAATACTTGAACGATTCAAAAATAATTTTAGATAAAAAATAATTGTTTTGTATAAAATAATAGACTATATTAGCTTATTAGCTGCAGATTTACTGTTAAACCTCTTTAAATGTCCCCAAAGTACAGTAGG
Source organism: Colossoma macropomum (assembly GCF_904425465.1). NCBI lineage: Eukaryota > Metazoa > Chordata > Actinopteri > Characiformes > Serrasalmidae > Colossoma > Colossoma macropomum. The sequence goes on along the minus strand of NW_023494810.1, from coordinate 29,740,139 downwards.
TTTTTCAAAACTGCCCATTCCCTTGAAATAGACACCTGGCTTTTTTTTTGTTTTGTTTTTTTTGTTTTTTTTTGTGGTGCTGTCACATAGATCATTGTTGGGGAGGGGGTGGGGGCACACATTACGTTGCAGTGCATGCTGGGACTTGTAGTGCAGCTCATGGTGAAATGGGCCACTATTAATAGAAAATTAAAATAATTTTGTGGGCTGAATTCGATTGTGCCACGGGCCTGACTTGACCCTCTGACCTTGTGTTTGACACACAGGAGCTGGACATTTCGTTCTGCATACACATATTTAGGTATAACACGTTGCATTGTTATTGAGGAAGAAACCAATGGGAGCTTGCTTGACTATATCTACCTAGATATCACTGAGAAAACAATCCTGATTGGACAGTTTTGGCATTTCAAGATTTTAACCCTTTTGTTTCCAATCGAAACTTAACAATGAAAAATAAACAGTTTCTGTGGTATTTCTGTTACATTAAAATGAACTAAAAATTACATGTATTTTTTATCTCACAGAAATTGTCACTTTTAAACAAGATGGTTCTTCATGGGTTCTTCAGTAAAGAGAATGGTTCTGTTTAGTACCAAGAGTTCTACATAGAATAGATTGTATACTTTAATGCTTCTCTGCATGCTGAAATGGTCCTTCAGATTGATGCAGAATGTATTGTACATGGTTCTAGATAGCACCAAAAAGGATTCTGCTTGTCACAATAGAAGAACCCTTTTTGGTGCTATACAGAACCACGGCAACACATTCTCCATCAATCTGAAGAACCATTTCACCATGCAAAAATGCTTTAAGCATGCAATTTCATGCTTAAATGGTTCTATATAGCATTCATGGTACTAAATAGAACTGTTCTCTTTACTAAAGAACCATTGAAGAACCTTTTTAACGAGTATAAAAGGCCCTGAGCTACATTTTCCACTTTAACTACACTTAAATTCCACTTTGTACTAAAGTGCAATGAGGAAAAAAGCTAAAAAGAATCCAGTACAACTGAGTTGAATGAGCTAATAGTTGAGTGTGTTTTCCATCTAACAGTGTTTCTTTTTGCCAGATTGAGCTCCAGGAAAGCTCAGTATTGACAATAGAGACTGAGAAAGCTTGGCAAGCACTCTAACTTCAAACTGTGTGTGTTGCCACTGTAACTATGAGCAACCTTTCAGAGCAAATCCTCTCTTTTTCCCTTTCAAATGATTTGTATAATCTCCCGCCTTTCACCCAAACACCCCTCTCCAGGTTTAATATCTGCAGCCTTTGTTAAACGGTCACGGCTGTGGATTGATGGTCAGCCCTACCTGTAAACACTGGAGTGACCCCTGGCTTTTCTGCGGCCTCAGATGCACAGCACATATAGACGGCCAGCGTTAAACCTTTTAAGCTTTACAGGCTGGATTGGATTTGTTTGGTTTGGCCCATTAAAACATATCCCCCATTAACAATGCAGCGTAATGAATCCTCCCTCACGTTCAGGATGTTAAGGATTGATGACTCTGCATTGTTTTTGCTGTTATCTGTGCTACACATGCTGGCAAAGTGTCATGACTCACGACCCTATTCACACAGACTGGCCTGGGCCTGCTTCGTTTAACAAGGCCATGCTCCAAAACAGACGGCAAGGCCTTCCACTGAGGCACACTCAGCTGGCATATGATCATTTATTTTTATCAGAAGACAGTGACATTAAAAAGTGCAGCATTAAAGGGCAGTTCATTACAGCTATAAATGTAGTGAAAGAAGCCACGATTAATAGGATGAAGCCACAAATCATACAGTGCAGCGTAAAAGTCAGAAACCACCCTGTATTTATTTAACTTCCAATCAAAATGGCTATTACAAGTTATGTTTGTCAGCATTTGGAAAAAAAAGAAGAAAAGAAGAAAACATATCTTTTAAGCAACACGATCCTTTAAGCTATTTTTCAGGCCCTTTTTCTTAAAAGGGAATTCCAACATTTTTTTAAAAAATTCGGATTAATTCAGTCCTTGAGATGTAAACAGAGTCATTCAGAGCGATTAGATATGAAATGGTTCATTGTAGCGAAAGTTGTGGAGTCAAATGTCTTTACAGTGGTGGTGATAGGAACCAGGGGGTCACCAAGTCCATAACATAAATATAGACATTTTATTTACCATCCAAAACCACCAGTGAACCTACATGTGCCTTCTGAGTTTTTATATGTGAGATTGATGATGGTAAAATAGTCATCAGTTTGAAAAATAAGTTTTCTTTGGGGGCTATTTTGCCCCACAACGCCTGAAACTGTGTTTATCTAGAATAAAGAGCCAGGCGGACTCGGAGCAAACTGTCTGTCTGTGTTGAAGCAGAATCACAGGCAGGGTGGTCTACACAGCTATCGGTGGCTTCTGATATCAAAACATCAAAGAGGGCATGAAGTTTCACAGGCAGTGAGAATGATGATCAAAACGATCCACAAGGAGATGGGAGTGAGTGGAGCTCCGGCGCCAGTACAGCAACCAAGACCCCAACGCGTTATGGCAGCCCCCCTACAGTTAGAACCATAAACACTCAAAGAACCATTTGCACATGTTCAGGGTTCTTTGCATGGCGAAATTGTTCTTCAGATTGATGGAGAACGTGTGGTATATGGTTCTATATAGCACCAACAAGGGTTGTTCTACTGTTACAAGCTTGACATTGCAACAGTAGAAGAATGCTTTTTGGTGCTATATAGAACTTTATCCTCCCCTTTTTTTCTCAAAATATTACGACTTTTTTTCTCGAAATATTACGACTTTTCCACGAAATGTTACGACTTTTTTCTCGAAATATTACGAAATATTACGACTTTTTTTCTCGAAATATTATGAAATATTACGACTTTTTCTCGAAATAGACTTTTTTCTCGAAATATTACGAAATATTACGACTTTTTCTAGAAATATTACGACTTTTTTCTAGAAATATTACGACTTTTTTCTCGAAATATTACGACTTTTTTTTCTCGAAATATTACGACTTTTTTTTCGAAGTCTGCTAACAGTTTTCAGTGTCGGCGCTTCATAAAAAGGAGGACTTTTATTCTGAAAAACTGGCGGCCATTGTGGAAGAAGCATTGTCACTCCGTTCACTGCCCGGTGAGTGCAGGCGTGCTGGACCCGGTGCTGTCCAGGACCAAAGACTGAAAACGGAGAACAAAGGGACCTGAGTCGGCTGTCCGGCCCTCTCCGCTGGAAAGATGTCCTACTGCAAAGAGGAAGGTGAGGTTCGGTTATGAGTCGGAGTGAAATCAGCGCTTTCTGCTGCTCTTCCTCCGCCAATGTCACTGAGCTTTAGCCTCTGCTAGCCCGCCATGTGTTGATGTTCCGTAGATTCGGTCCGAGTTAATAATTCCGAGTTGAACTGATCCTGGTGTCCGATCTGCGTGCAGCGCGGTGGATTTTGGAGTAACACCTTTTCCTCTGCTGGTTCTGTAGTTAGAGCTCTGCTGAAAGTCGGTATCTCCGGGTTGACTTGGTTATCTGAGTGTCCTCTTGGTCCTGAGGTCACTCTGGTGTGAAATGCCGAAAGGTCAGTTTCTTTAGTGACTGTATGATCATGAGATTAGTACTGATAAGTATGAAAAGTATGGCGTCATCGCGGTGTCTGTCGCTCCTCGCAGGTAAAAATTCGAGGTTGTGTTTCTGGTCTTCTGTCTGGTAGGTTATAGAAGTCCGTTTCCGCCACAGGAGAAGAATATATAACCATTTAGTCATAATAATGACGGTTTTCCATAATTATGACTTGGCGTCTCATAATAATGACTTACAATCTCATAATAATTGCTTATTATTTCATAGTAATGAGAAAATGTTCTCTTCATTACGAGAAAGTAAGTCATAATTATGAGATACTAAGTCATAATTGTGAGATGTGAAGGCTTTATTAAGAGATGTCAAGTCATAATATGAGATGTTGAGTCTTTATTAAGAGATGTTACGTCATAATGAGATGTTAAGGCTTTATTAAGAGATGTTAAGGCTTTATTAAGAGATGTTAAGGCTTTATTAAGAGATGTTAAGTCATAATATGAGATAGTAAGTCATGAGAAGGTAAGTCATTGTTAAGAGATGTTATGTAAATTTTGAGATAGCCATTATCATGAGAAAGTAAGGCATAATCATGACATGTTAAGTCATTATTATGACATACTAAGTCATTATTATGAGATACTCCGTTGTAATTATGGAAAAATGTATCATTATTATAATTTATTAGATGGACATATATATATTTTTTTCCCAGCGGCGGAAACTGGCTTCCATAGTCTGGCCGATGAGTGTACGTATGTGTAGAAGTACTGCAGGCTGGCACCCTCAGTTGGTGCAGACAGTAGTGAAAGAACTAAAGTACTGACATATAATTTATGATTGTACTGAAATAACTAAAGTAATAAAGTATTATTTATTCACCTGCTTCAACTGTTCAACTAAATGTAAAGAACAGCGAACCGTGCAGGAGCTCCAAGACCTCCAGGACTGGAAATGGCCCACCATAGAGCTTCTGCATAAGATCAGACTTCAAGCAGTTTTGCACTGAACCCTGATTAGTGTTTCCATAGAATTATTTCCTGGAATTGCTTTGGTTGAATGTTCCTTCTGTCTCGTTTTATAACAGGTAAAGATCGCATCATCTTCGTGACGAAGGAGGACCACGAGGCGCCGAGCAACGCTGAGCTTGTAGAAGACGACCCCAATGACCCCTATGAAGATCATGGTTAGCTCGTCATATGACGTTAATTAATACATTGGTGCAATATGATATGATAAGTGGTCACTTTTTTTGACATATTTCTAACTATTTACAGATACATATGATCAGTGTCAGCACAAAACATTGCATCTGCCTTTTTGTAGAGTTTGAAAGTGCAAACTGACCTTTACAAAATATAAAAATTTCCTGATTAATAGAAATTCTCCATAATGACTTGGAAAAAAGTTCCCGTGTAAAATTACACTAACCAAGGTTTTGTCACAACAGTGATGATATGAAATGTAGTCCTAGGTTGAGGCAAAATGGCCTGTAGATCAAATCTTTACCTAATGACTGATGCTAAAATGACAAGTTAGCAGCTTATTAGCATCTAAAGTTTCATAATGCTAATTGATTTACCGAACTTTTAATCATTATCAGCCATCAGGAAGCGTTAATCTTTTATATCTTAGACAGCTACTCTGTTAATGTCCATTAAATGAGTTTTTTAAGGAATACTAGCTAAAAATAGTGCTAAAAATAAATGAATGAAAGCTTCTGACTGACCAGCATGATCTAAGATTCGTCTTGCTATAATTTGCCCACCTAAATTTCATTCATTATAAGCGTTTTTGGAAGAAATGTTTATTGAATCTTTATTTTATAGACAGCTGCACTGTTAATGTGCAGAAAAATAACCCTTTAAAGGTTTCTATTAGGTTTCATAATGCTAACTGGTCTAAGTTTTATAATACTGATGAATTAATTCAGTTATATGATATAAAAGTGAGTGATTAGTGTAATAAATGCTGACCAGCCCTCACTTGTTTTTAGCATTTTTGTACATATTTTTATTAATTGAATTAATATTAATTAAGTTATTTAATAGCATCAGTACCAAAAGTGGGTGGTTTTATTGGTAATGTGACTTATGCGACTCCTCTAGGTCTCATTCTGCCCAACGGGGACATTAACTGGAACTGCCCGTGTCTGGGTGGCATGGCCAGCGGCCCCTGCGGTCAGCAGTTCAAGGACGCCTTCTCCTGCTTCCACTACAGCAAAGAGGAGGTGAAGGGCTCCGACTGTGTCGATTATTTCCGCAGCATGCAGGAATGCATGCAGAAATACCCCGAACTCTACCCGCAGGAGGACGACAGCGAGAGCGCCCCCTCTGGAGGGGCCGAGGCGGTGCCCACCGAATCCACAAGCACTGCCTCCGCATTCGTCTCTGTTCCTGCCTCAGAGGAAGCAGCAGTTGGGACAGAAAGCCCAGCTACCAGCTAATATTACCAGCGCTTTTACTTTCGGCCTCTTGATCTCAATCACAAATACTCTTTGAGTTACACAGAGAGACACACGAAACTACACAGACCTCCCTCCACCTCCCCTCAGGATACTGAGAAGAGGAGGAAGCTGCTGAGAAACGTTCAGCTCTCCCTCAAAGAGATGAAGACTGAGAAATATAACGAAATTATACTATAGAAGGGTTATTTTTGGATCGATGACTCTTGCGATGCTTCCAAATCCTGAGTCATGAGGTATAAACACTGTAGGAGTGAGAGAGAACAGTATGGAGGACCGATTAGCCTCTGATGCTAATCTGGTAATCAATATTAATATAAAATGGGTTACATATGCACTGCATTTTTCACAGTTTACCAGCTGAATTTCACTGTTTGATTAAGTTTGCTCGATAAAGCGAAGGTCGTTTCTGCATAGTCCGCTCTAAAGCGCCTGTCTCCGCTAAGCTTGAGTGTTATTTTTGTACTTTTGAGTGGTCTCTCTGTACGTTAGAGGGCTCATACTGCTGAAATAACATGGCTTTAAGGTTAGCATATTGTTGCTGTCTTAATAAAAGCTCACATCTACCCAAATCAGCCTTTCAGTAGAGGTGAATTCACACAGGGCATGTGCACATCTGTCTTTTCTTAAGACGGTAATGACGGGTCACAAAAGGGTCTATATTTGTTGTTCTTTGTGTCCTTAATTAGCTTCATCATTTCATGACCGACACTTCCAATCCAAAGTTTAGAATCTCTGTTTTCATTAGCATAACGTCTGCAGATACGTCTATAAAATTACTGAAATATGATGCTCATATTATATAAATTTCAAAAAAGCTGTAAAATTTACATTTTTGATGAGTTTATTAAGTTATATGTAGGGCTGTCATTATCAATTGTTTATAATCCAATTATTATTTTCATATATATATATATATATATATATATATATATATATATATATATATATATATATATATATATATATATATATGTGTGTTTGTGTGTGTGTGTGTGTGTGTGTGTGTGTGTGTGTGTATATGAAAATTATAACTACATACATTTGCATTTCCGAGATCCTGTTGGTGTGGGTTTCCTCTCTTTCAATGATACCCACAAGCAATTTTAGCGCTAATAGCTCCCCCTTGTGGAGACTGTTCAGACTGCTGAACTTAGCTATATAGTGGCCTGTTTACTACTCAGCTTGCAAAGTAATCACTAAGCCAATTCGTCAAGGATGTACATTCTATTTTTTCAATCGAGTAACCAGTTTTAATGGAATAATCATGACAGCCCCTCTTTATAACAAAATGAATATCCAGAATGCCTCATATTTGAAAGTGCTGATCAAATAGCTATTCATAGGAATTTTAGATCAAGAAATTACTATAAATAGATAATTACAGTTTATTATTTAACAGCTTTTATTATGCCTTCTTTTCTTGTTCCCAAAATCATTTCAACTGAGAACAAACTATCAATGTATGTTTTGGTGTATAGTTTAACATTTCAATCCAAACTATAGAACTTATTATTGAATAATAATGGTTAATATGATAGGTGATAGGTGATAGGTAGTGTATGTCATGCACTGTGTAGAGTGTATGATGTTACTCTGTTCCCCAAATCACATTATTCAGATGTTTATAATTAGAGTCATGTGTATTAAAGAGATGAGGGTGTTTGAGTGCACAAAATGAAAAGCCTTGTAATTGAATTGGTAATCATAATGACTATGGTGGTCCGAGGTGAAACCATAAGAGCCGTGATTTGTTTCTGTTCAGAACTTTTCTTTCTGTTTTCTGTCGTTATGCTCATAAAGTGTCTCAGGCCTCGCAGCCTCAGTGTCAGTCCATCAACCATGTTAGTCCTTAATTTGAAATCATTCAAATAAAAATCTGTTTCATTTTTCCTTGTTTGGCTTTAACGTCCTCAGTCAGACATATATGACCAATAGTCTTCCTCAAAGGGTGATTCTACCGATTTTTCAAAATTTGAACACAGTCATCCAGAGTAGTTTGCTGTGAAATGGTTCATTGTAGAGACTCAGATTTCTTTACAGTGGTGGTGAATGGAACCAGACATCACAACATCTACAACATAATCATTTTATTATTTTCTTTCAGGATTATTTTGCTTACAACACCCTGCATGTGTCTCTCCACCAGGTTTGGGTTTCAAAAATTACATTTCACTCCAGAACCTTTTCGAAACTATTGGGAAACAATGAGTGCGTTTACATGCACTTAATCCGATAACTGCAGAAAATCAGATTTTGTTAGTGATCCGATCAAAGCGTTTACATGCACTTGAGTAATCAGATAATGGGGAAACTCCAGGTCTACATGAATCAGAAATCTGATTATGATCGGATTATTGAGTGCATGTAAGCGCGCTCGCTGACTCAGACATCAGGCATCGTATTTGTAAACTTGTAATAACTTTCTGTAAGGGGGCTTTTTAAAGGCGTTAAACTCTTCAGATGTCTGGTTCCTACCACCACCACTGTGAACAATTCTGAAAAATCAGTGGACTTCCACTTTAAAGAGTAAACAGTAAACACTCATGTTTAATGCGGGCTGTTTCTGGGTCAGTCCATCTTTACATTAACCTTCAGGAAGCTCTCCTTCCCTGAGAAGCAGCAGTGTATCTGTTTATGGTATCTTCTACCTGATATTTCATCACTCGTTCTGATGTGATTAAACAAATAATAATCTACTGAGTCGTAGAATACTGCCCCTCTTTTTCTTGCTGTCATCTGCCTGTATCTTTCAGGGGCTGCTTTTCAAACATGCACTATGTGGCCAAAAGTATGTGGACACCCATCCTAATTATTGCGTTCAGGTGTTTCAGCCACTCTTTACTAAAAGGTGTATAATATCAAGCACATAGCCGTGCAACCTCCATAGACAAACACTGGCAGTAGAATGGGTCGTACTGAAGAGCTCAGTGACTTTAAACATGGCACTGTCACAGGATGCCACCTTTACCGCAAGTCAGTTTGTGAAATATCTGCCCTGCTAGATCTGCCCCAGACAGCTGTAAGGGTTATTATTGTGATATAGAAGCTTCTAGGACCAACAGCAGCTCAGCCATAAAGCCATAGACCATGCAAACTCACAAAGTGGGGCAGCTAAGTGCTGAAGCATGTAGTGCAAAATAATGCCTGTCCTTGGTTGCATCAGGTGTCTACATACTTTTGGCCATATAATGTACCTTTAAAGAATTGATGAAAACTTAAGTGTTTTACATAAATAGCCTCACAAATGTTTCTCAGAATTTACCAACTGCCCACTGTTCCAGTCCTTTTCTAAGTACAGGGAAACGAGTCGAAATTATTGACCATTGGTCAACAGTCAACAGTCTGCTACAGATGCAGAGTTTAGGCTGAAAAATCCGGCGTATTCCTTTAAGCATTGCAGGTGGTGAAGTGATCCAGGAGTTACACTTACCTGGTCTAGAACTAAGCTTCTCTAAAAAAAACCACTAAGAAAAAAAAGCAAACATTTTAAAAAAGTGACCACTCAAGAAACAGTAAATACAGTACGAAGTGTTATTTCTAAATCGCACAATTGTCCAGCAATACTTGACAGCTCGTAACTACAGAGGTACAAAATCAGTATGAACATTTTTATGTAGTACAAGTGAAATGCATCATTTGTCTGTGTGCACTCAAAATCTACTGAGCTTTAAACAAAATCAACATCCATGTGACCATATCTGTTACTGTCCAGAGTCCAGGTCACTTGCTGTGCTACTGTGAGTAGATCTATATGGCTAGAGTAGTGCAAAGAAGCCCCTAAAGCAGAAGCATTCAGTTCCAGTCCTGAAGGGCTGGCGTTTAGCACACTCTGGTGGTTTTTCTGCTTTGATGAAGAATCATACCGATTTGTTTTGCATAATTAAATGGTTGAAATGCAATCAAAGTCATTCAGAGTGGTTTGGTTACATTGGAGGTGACAGGAACCAGATATCTGAAGAGTTTAATGCCCCTAATTGCCCCTAATGCTCATGTGTGTGTATGTATATATATATATATATATATATATATATATATATATATATATATATACATACACACACATATATATATAGTGGATGTATATGATATATATGAAAATTATCATTACAAACATTTGTGAAATCCTGTTGGTGTAGGTTTCCTCTCTTTCAGTGATGCAGACATCTAGAGAGTTTAATGCCCCAAAGAGCATATATAACTTTCTCCCTCACATATTTATTACATGAAATGGTTATGAATATGCTGCCTGATGCTTCAGACACTGTTTTAAAGTTCTGTCCTAAAACCTTGTTTTTAATTCACTCATGGCGGAGGGGTACATGCATGGCATTGTAAGGCAAAATAGAACCCAACATAAATGTTTTGCTTTGTTTTTCCATTTACTATTTAAGCATTTTATCATGATTAACATTACATATAAAAACTCGGGAAGATGCGTCTCGGTTCACTAGTCATTTTGGAATGTAAATGAAACGGCTGTATTTGCACTGTAAACATTGTGACTCCTGGTTCTGTCACCACCACTGTAAAGAAGTCAGTGAGTTTCTATGCAGTGAACCCTTTCACATCAAACCACTCTGAATGACTTTGTCTAGGACAGTTGAATTATGTGGTCATCATATGTAAACTTCCCAGGCAGTGTGTCTGTTTAAGCAGAAAAATCACTAAACTGTACTGGACTCCGGACCTCTGGGAGCAGTGAATACCGCTGCCCTAAAGACTGATCACAAATGGCAGAGATAGCACTGTGGCAGCTGCACAGCTGTTACTGTGGACACACTCCTACTTGGAAAAGACAATTGTTGTTGCAGTACTCCATCTGGCCAGCCCATCTGCAGCATGTCGGTCTGGCAGAGATGGTCACAGGTCAGTTTGAGTCCGGTGAAGTCTTGAATCTCTGGCCTTAGAGACATTCCCCATTTGTACATCTGATATAAGGCCATACAATCATATATATATATATATATATATATATATGATTAATGGCATATATTTCAAAATATATGTACATATATGTAGTTATCAAATACTGGACATATATGCGTAATATATGGATCATCCATATATGTCTGATAGGTGGGTGAATACATCCCAGTACAGTTATAATTGTTAGTATGTTATCTGTTTGCTTACTGTATTTACTGTATTTACTGTATTATGTGAGGGGACTCATGGGCTGTAGTTTTTATAGGTTATCTCCTTCCTCCTTTGACTAATTAGGTTAGATCTCTTTTAACCCTTAAAAGTCAGGCCTTACTGTTTTGCTATACTACTCAAATATAATTACATTACACCTTAGCAATCACCTGGGATACCATAGCAACAGCCTAGGAACAGCTTTGCCACCACTTGGGATTCCACAGCAATGGCCTAGCAGAGCAGCATCTTAGCAGCTACCTGGGATAACATAGCAACACCTTAGCAACCACCTGGGGTTTCATAGCCACGTGTTGCTGACTTCAGTCCCCATCTGGAGCTCTGAATGCTGCTTCCTGTCCATTTCTCCACTCGTATGAAATGTTGTAACATCGAACATCCATAGCCACCCAGCACACACTGTCAGATCCAAAGGCTGAACAGTGGAAAACCTCGAAACCAGGCAAGGACGGAAGGTGGGAAGTACAAATCCAAGTACAAATCCTTTTCAAGGCTCTACTGCTGCACTTTCTTTGTAAAGCGTGTCCAACTGAGCCAGGTTTCCACCTCCCGTATGTGCTTGTTCAAACTGTCCACACTCCACATCCTCCACGTAATTTGGCTTGGGAGTTCTGCATGGTTGGGTACATCCAAGGGTGCATTAATGTCCATGCTGCATTGTAAAAAGCATTCTCATAAGCATCCCTGCCGTACAGCTTCTGAGACCAGAAATCCGAGCGTGGAAGTCCACGGCACCACCAGACTCTGCATGGTGACCAGCAGCCGCCCCGATTCTACGTCCTCTGGGCCCGCCAGCAAGTAGTCAGCTCCTGGAACAGAAAGATGACTCATTATTAAAACTGCAGTGCAGGAGTATTTACTGTGCTGTCCTGGGTGAGCAGACAGCACAGCACAGTTTATATGGCTGACTCTATTATGAGCTGTTGCTTTTACAGGTGTCTTCTCCGCCGATGCACCTCATTTGGCCACTTAGGTAAGATCTCTGTTGATCCTTAAACATCTGTAGACATTACAGTGTTTTTGCTATAGTACCCAAATGTTATTACACTGCCACCTTATCAATGACATAGCATAATATAGCAACGGCCTAGCAATATCTTAAAGGGGAACTCCGCTAATTTTTCAAAAGTTCAACATATTTAAATGGTTAAGATCTACACAAAGTCGTTCAGACTGGTTTGGTGTGAAATGCTCTGTTCTAGAGAAACGTACAGGGTCAGAACTGTTCACAGTGGTGGTGATAGGAACCAGACGTCTGAGCAGTTTAATGCTTCTAAATCCTCCCTCACAGAAAGTTTTTACATGAAATGGTCATGAATACGGTGTCTGATATCTGACACACTGTTTTACGATAGTTTTGTGATTATGGCCTAAAACACCTTGTTAATCCGTTTATTTTAATCCATTCATGGCGGAGGGGTACATGTAGGGTGCCGTAAGGCAAAATAGTCCCTTTACCGTTTTTTTTCGGATTTATCACTATTTTACCATCATCAACGTTACACATAAAAACTCAGAGGACACGTGTAGGTTCACTGGTGTTTTTGGATAGTAAATAAAATGGCTACATTTGTGTTGTACACATTGTGACCCCTGGTTCCTATCAGCACCACTGGAAAGAAATCTGAGTCTGTAAGTTTCTCTACAGTGAACCATTTCACATCAAACCACTCAGAATGACTTTGTTTACTTTGTGACGATGGAATTACGCAAAAGGTTTGGAAAATCAGTGGAATTCCCTCTTTAACAACCCCCTGGATACTGCAGCAACAGCCTGCAAACACCGTAGCCACCACCTGTGATTTTATGACAACAGCCTAGCAGAGCAGCATCTTATCGGCCACCTGGGACAACACAGCAACACCTTAGCAACCACCTGGGATACCATAACAATGGCCTAGCAACACCTTAGCAACCACCTGGGATACCATGACAACGGCTTAGCAACCACCTGGGAGACCATAACAATGGCCTAGCAACACCTTAGCAACCACCTGGGATACCGCGACAACTTCCACCATGCTTTTATTCTCCGGCTCAGTGAGGCTGATAAACCGCTAAATTCTGCTTCATGCTGACTGTACCTGGGTTGAGGACGGGGCAGGTGCAGCCGCGGCTGGTCCAGGACAGCGGGTACAGACTGTGTGTGCCCTGAGAGAGAGGCAGGAGGCCCGAGCGCAGCACCTTCCTCACCTTCACCTGCACCACCGCGTGGGTGCCTTTATCATGAGCCGACAGCACGCTGGCCTTCATCACTGCAGGAAGGAAGGGAAGCATATACACACTGCTTTATTATTCACACCAGTGACACTGAAGCTCCGGCACAAGAAACACACATGAAAAATCGCTAAGTTTCGGGCCGATGTTTCACGTACGACACTGGGCTTATGCAGTAGACATGTTTTTATTTAAAAACTGTGACTATATATATATATATATATATATATATACATATATATATAAGTTTCACACACTCTACGTAGGCAGCTTTACACTGTGAGATAATCGTCACGTGAATCATGAACAAATTATTTGATCATGGGCTAAAATCGGTGGTCTTTAAACATTTAACCCCTTAATATCCCAGACTTATTACATACTAAGGTGTATTATTCAGTAACTACAGGGACTTCAATGCACACTGGCTGAGCTATTTTAAGGTTATAGAAGTGTGTATTAAAACTTTGGGCCTGCTGATGGACGCTGGCCATTTAGGGGGTTAATGTGACAAGCTCCAAGGCGGCTAGTGCTTCTGAGACCACAGACAGCCTTTGATAAAGTTAAGAAAATTGGGTCTGAAATCTCGCTGTGACCAACTACGACACATGTCTAAAAACAAACAACAAGAAGCAGAATGGCATGACGTGTGTTTGAGTATATTGGCGAGAGGAAAAGAGATAAATTAAGGGGAAAAACACTTTATTGTTCACAAGTTTGAGAATATTAGCTTACGTTATTAGTCTGGCCAGCCCTCAGTTCATATATAGAGTGACCTGCAGTGAAAGCAGAGCTTTGCTTTATTACTAAGAGAACAGCATCCACCCTCCTCTGATCGACTGTTAGCCCTGCTGCGCTAAAGAAAGGCTTAACACATTTTGGGCGAGGAAGAGTGAAGATCCGCTGTGACTTTTCCACCAACCCAACACATCCCTCTTATCTTTCGATTTGATTTAATTTTCAACGCTGGGTTCTCGATTTATTATTCTCATGATATTTTGGACAAAATTCAAAGGGAGAAAAATAAAGACTGTATCCGTGATGTTGCATAGCTTAGTAATGAACATGCTGGAGTGGGTTTATTGACTGATACTGGTAAACTTTGGTGCTCAAACAATGCATTCAGTGCCATAATTAACAGAATGATAATTTTTGCCTCACGATATCACAATGTTACATAGTAAATATGAAGACAAATAAGATAAATTATAACACATCATTACCATAAGAATGTTTCATCTTACACAGGTCGGACACACCCTTCAGCTTCCTCTCTTTGCAGCTGCATTTCCCTTTGGAGAAGCAAAACAAACACACACGGAGCGTGATCACAATGGTATCCTTTCAATATCCTTTCGTTCAGAAAACAACTCTTTCAAACTTTCGTTTTAACCACAAGAACAAAGAATAGCTAGAAAATGAATAAAGAAAAGAACAGAGGAAAGAATAGCTTTGAAAATGTGATGCCTTGTATCTCGAAAACCCTCATTTACTTTTGTAGCTGTTCCCACGTTGTTTTAGTTCCTATGTGTGCAGTGTATTTTTAGCAGGTATACAGGGGTCCTGTTAGCTCACCTGTGTAGTACAGAGCAGAGACAGCGAGCTCTTTGGACCACACCTTGTCCTCCTCATGTGGCCGAAAGTGGGTCAGGTCTGGGATTTTACCTCCGATGGGAACATTGTAAAACTCGCTATTGGCTTTGCTGTAAAAAGAAAGAGAACGCAACACAAACACAATGAAGGTGAATCAAAAGGTCGTAAATGGCATTCACAAACTGGACAGATAGTGTGGCTATTAAAAGCAATGTCACAATGTTACACAGAGAGCGTTTACAGAGACTCTAAAAACTACACACACTGCAGATTCATACTGGATTAAAATCACTCCACAATTATTACTGTCAGACTGTAAAACTACACACACTGCAGATTCATACTGGATTAAAATCGCTCCACAATTATTACTGTCAGACTGTAAAGCTACACACACTGTTTAATGAACTGGAGCAAATCTCCAATATGGGAGAATAAAATCTTAATCTCACTGTGCATTACAACTTGGTCTCACCTGTCTAAACAGTGCCCTGTGATATGGTCACAGGTCAGAGGGCACCCACAGGGCCTGCAGCCGTCTGGCCCAAAGCCCCAGTGTCTAGGAAGGCAGTGACTGCAGCTGGTGCCCCCGACCCCGGGCTTACAGTGGCACTGCCCACTTCTGGGGTGGCACCAGGGTCCCTCTGTGCTGGTCAGTGCTAGAACGGATCCAACTGGGTCACACCAGCATCCTGCCAAACAGACCCACCGTGGGTAAGAGCTCTTCATTTAGGCTGAACTCAGATTATTACAAATGTTTAGACTGAGAGTCCTACTTTCAATACCAGCATTCTGAAGTGTAACAGCTGGATGGCAGAAGTGATCGAAAGTGGTAAAGAAAATTTCAGGGGAGAAAACTGGAATATTTGTAACCAATTCAAACAAAAAGGCAGAAAACTGTGGAGGAGTTTCATCTGCATTTTATACATAAGCAAACTTTTTATCAGGAGACAGTGATGCTATACTGGTACCAGCAGGGGGAGACAGAGACACTAAACAGGTGATGGGAAAATAAAATTGGCTTTCCAGATGTTCATGTTTTGTGATTTGTGTCAACAATATAGCAGGAATGCTGGACCTTTTCTAAACACATATTAATTTTCCGTAATGTTATAATATTTTATAGTTATCGTGATAAAATAGCTCACAGTATGCTTTTCTGAACATGTCATGGACATCGTCAGCACTTAAAAAATATTGAAAATACATGCTACATTACAAAAAGAGTTTAATTAGGCCAGTTTAATTGGATTTAGTGCAGTGCAGATTGTAAAACACTGAACAAAATTCATTGTAATCACAGGTTATTATTATTATTATTATTTCATCATCATTTTTGTATGTTGCACTTCTATTTTATCTGGTTCAACTTATTAAATCTCAAAAAAACTAAATATCATGATACATACTGTTTACTGTGAAAATGACGAAGTATTATGATACAGTATTTTTGCCATATTTTTTTTACCCCTACCACAAGTGACAAATTATTGCTAGGAATAATAATAATTATTATTTAATTATTTTAATAATTATTTCTCACTCATAACTCAATGAAACAACAAGAGGAAATTTGTTTAAAGGTGAGGATCATAAACTACATTTGTAACTCTATGCATATAAATATGGAAATATTTTATTAGGATTTGAATTTGATGGAAAGTTACTGTATCTTGTTCTGCAGAAATAAAACCATCCTAGGCATCGTAATCATGTTTTGTCACCGTCTGAATAGAAGTACTCAGAATTACAGACGCAAAGCTGTCGATACAGAATATTCCTCAGATATAAATGGGATTTGTTACGTAACTATGTAATTAATTAGATTATTACATTTAAATAGTGTAGCAAACTGACTAATAACTCAATAATAACATCCTCTGGTGTTCTTCACGCTGCAGCCCCTCTTTCCCCCTCACTCAGGCTCCACTGCAGGCTTACGTGTGCAGGCCTGTGGTGAGTTTAGTGGTCTGGCTGGATGGCGGTGGTACCCCGGGCGACAGCGCTGGCATTTGCGGCCCACCGTGTTGTGCTGGCAGTTATCACAGACCCCTCCGCTGACGCCCCCTGTGGAGCGCCACACCCTCTCGGAGAAGTGACAGCTCTGTGCATGGCCGTGACATTCACACTCTAGAGAGAGGGAGAGGGGGCGGGGAGAGAGAGAGGGAGAGTGAGAGAGAGACCTTGAAGCTCACAAAGGCCCTGCTGACATGAATCAGGTGTTACTTTGCAGAGGGGGAATTTCACAGAGCAGGATTTCTCCTTTAGCCAGACAACTTAAAGGGGAATTCCAGAGAATTTTTCAAAATTTAAACAGTCATTCAAAAGTGGTTTGATGTGAATTAGTTCACTGTAGAGAAACGTGACCACTCAGATTTCTTTACAGTGGTGATAATCAGAACTGGGGAAGCAGTCCCTACAACACATATGCAGTGTTAATGAGGGTAAAGTAGCGGTTGATCTGTAAAGTTTTCTTTGGAGCCTTACAACACCCAGCATGTATCACTACACCATGAATGAACTTTAAACAGTTTTAGGCCAAAACCTTCTCAAAACTATCCTAAAAACAATGTCTCAGGCATATTCATCACCATTTCGTGTAATATCTTTCTACGAAGGAGCTTTAAAAGGCATTAAACTCTTCAGACGTCTGGTTCCCATCACCACCACTATGAAGTTCTTAATTACACAGAAAAATCAATGGAATTTCCCTTTAAGCCAAAAGTCAAGCCTGTTCTCTCGGAGAAGCGCTAAAGGACTTCCCTACTGGACTGTAGGCTTAAGTCGTCCAGTTATTTAAATAAGGCCCAGCCTGGGTTTAAACTGGGCTGGAATAATCCTCAATGACGATCTAGCATCTACAAGCCACACTGTTCTGGGTTTTGCGCTCCGCGTGACTGAACTAAAACATTAACAAATATTTGCTGTCAGTCCATCATAGAAAGTGTAAAGAACCAATCGTATTTCACACAAACATTACAGGCCAATCAGGTTTCAGCTTTTACGCACAGTGTAGTTTATAGCACTTATAGTTTTGACATGCTGGAGATCAATAATGCACTAAAATGAAAATTCCTTTCCAAAACTGAAACCAGAATTCCAGACAGAGTTGGCCGAACACCAAAACCGAACACCAAAACCAAAAATCAAAAGAAAGGTTTCTTCTCTTATTTTTTAGCTGGCTATTTTATTTATGCTTTTAAATAAATGTACTAAACACAAAAACTAAAACGTAACAAATGAAACATTCATTATTGATCAAATGTGATTACAATTCAAAGCTGAGCTGACAAATAAAAACTGTTTACATAAAATAAACTCAAAAGTTAGTACAGAATATAGGCTACAGAATGTGCCATGAAATCCTACATCCTCCAAAATGAATTCCATTATTTTTAGTTATTGGTAATTTTGCACTTTTGCACTGTCGTTTGTTCATTTTTTCATCATTTCACTAACTGGCTATGGATAGCGTTGTGCTAGCGGGACTTTCAGAGCTGGATTTTGTATCAAGTGGTATCAAAGGGGCTCTTGAGCATCGCAGACACTTGGGCTGAACAGAGATTATAAATTACCCTCATAGAATAAACAGTTCAACATGGCTGACTTTATTTTCTGTTTATCTGCTCTGGCTCAAACTGTTTGCTGACGTCTGTGATGACTTGTGCTGAACAGCAAAAGGACCGAAACGTGTTTTCAATCACTGTTTCTTGTTTTCATTATCATTCAAATGATTTATCAGACGTGAGATTTCGACTCTGTTGTGTTAAACCTTTTTTCTTTTGGCTAAAAGTGACACTTCTTACCATTTTCGCTGCATCCCTACTAGTGATTTCAGTTCATTAGCCACCAAGATACGCAGTGGCCTTACCTTTAGCTCAGTCCTTATAATGTGAAGGTTATGTGTAAATGGCACTAGACAGTTGCATTGATGATGCACATGTGGCTCTGGAGCCAACAGACCAATTTGGGCCCGGAATCCTCTGTGGCACACTGAACAGGTCAGGGAGGTTGTAGAGCTCCGAGGTGTAGCCAGAGAACTTGTGGGGAGGAAAATTACCACTCTGCAATGTCTTCTGGTGTTCTCAAACGCTAGAGGGCGCTCCCGAGCGAGTTCAAAATGAATGGGTTAAGTTGGAGCTTTTGAGAGAAATCATAGTTTATAACTGCTTAAACATTTTTAATGTAAAAGAAAACATTAATTTCCTGAACACAGAACAGCATAAAACATTTAACACCGCTGTTATGTTTTTTAAAAGCTTTTGAACTCATAAAGGAGTATAGGAGTTTAAAACAGGGCCTCATATGCATCCATGATATCAGTGAGCGCGAACAGCCAATGAACTGCTCTGCTCACCAACCAATCAGCACTCAGTAGCAGTAATGCCAGAGTTCTGCTGCCAAAACCTGTTTGCTGTAGAAAAAAGGAAACATATGTGTAAGATTTCTTTGCTTTTTTAGTGAAATACATCCTTCTGCTTTCTAAAATTAACCTTTTCAACTCCTTGAGACCACCGGTGGTTCCAAAACGCACTTGGTCATATTCTTCATAACTTTCATATTTCATAAGCTACATTCAAAAGGTGGGGGTCATATGAGAGCTGAAACTGTCTTCTTTCCAGTCAAATAGATGGGTGATGTAATTTTAAACCCTTATAATAAAAGAAGCTGCCGTTTTTTTGTCTACTGAAAGTCGACCCATTTTTCCACAAATCTGGGCTATAAACCATAAACAGATGGTGTCTCTTCAGTGATCTGCTCTGTAAAAAATATTTTCATAAAATAATACAAAGAGCGTCTAAGATTTTTGGCTTTCAGCAGTAAATTGTAAGCATATAGCAATAAGTGTGATCATAAAACACATGTTCTGTTATTTTAGGGGAACATTTACAAAAAAATAATAAAATAAAAAAAAAGAAAAATTACATTTATTTCATGCAGTTACTGAATAATTTGCCTTACGATTTGGTCATGATGGAAAAACCAAAATATATCCTGGAGAATAAGAGGAAAGTTCTGAGCAAGTGTTTAGAAGCTATTTTAACTTTTCATTTTTAGCCGCTGAGCTCCATTTACTCCCATTCCTTGAGGACTCGCTCGCAGGCGCCCTCTGCTGTTTTGCAGTCCTGTTTTTGATATAACGGGGGAAACAGGAAGTGGCCAGGCTCCTCATAAACCGGTATGACTGCAGAAGTCAGTGCATTCTTCACCTCACTTACTGATATAGGGGTCCCCCCGGTTCCTCCCCTTAAAGAGTGCCCCCAGGTGGCTGGAATTAAGAAACACTGGCACAATGCTAACTGGCCTTTGCTCTCATTCATTACCAGCAGCATTAGCGCTTATTGTTAAAGAGTAAAGGCTCGTACTCTGACAGGGGTTTGGCTCCCCGCTGCTGCCGTTGGCTGCTCTCCAGGGCCGGTCGTTGTAAAGCGGGGCGCACCTCTCGCAGTGAGCACCTGCTGTGTGGTGAGTGCAAACACACCTGCCCTGCACCTGTTAGCAGGACAAACACAGGAGCGTTTTCATGAATGATCACCACAACAAACAGCGGGTCATGGCTGCTGAACACCAAAGCACTACAGCACATTGTCAATGCAGTTACGTAAGAACAAGAGCGCCAACGTTTTGTGTTCATACGAACAAAGTAGCTCTAACTTACAGTCTATTCATACAAGGTCATTGATGTAATCAATACAACTGTACAATACACAAACTTTTTTCATGGCATATATATTTCAAAAGGGCAAAACACAAGAGACAGTGCTGATCTGATACTCAGAAGGAAAAAATAGCAAACATTTTGCCAGTAATTTAGTGTTTATTTGCAGCCCTTTCAGACACGACACATATTACACATGTGAAGTGTTCAAAAACACAAATAATGTGTGGATTTTTCTACATGTAATCACAAATTTTGTGAAATGTGCAAAAACGTGTTTAATCACATGTGAAATTCATGTTTTTCTGTAACTGTGTACTCATACTGTATTTTAAAATTACAATAGTTTAGTCTATTTCTGAATACAGTTGATTACTTTGTATAGTTTGGCAAAGCAATCAGCTGTATTTGCTCTATTTATGTTTATATATTTCATTTTTACATGACAATTTTTATCTCTTTATCCCATTTAATTAAACAGGCTTTAACTAATTGTTACTGTGCCTTTAACACTGACATACGTAAATGAGCTCTGTTCTGATTGGCTGCCCTGTGTTGTGCCTCATTCAAAAGGCAGTCCAGGCTGAAACAGTCCTTATACCTTCAGAGTAAATGGACTGAATAAGCAGATATGAGCAATCTGCAAAATACTGAAAACCCGTTTTGTTGATTTTCTACGTAAAAACAAGTTTACACATTCTCTATAGGACACTTGAATATGGCATCGTTCTACAAATTTTAGCGCACACTTTCTTTTTATTTGCTAAATATGTTAGAAAAAACTCTAAAATGTGCCATAATTTTTGTACAGGCCACAATATGTCCATCTTTTCCTAATACACTAGATGACCAAAAGATCTGCTAGATCTGCCCCAGTCAACTGTAAGTGCTATTACTGTGAAATGGAAGTGTATAGGAGAACAATGGCTCAGTCACGAAGTGGCAGACCATGCTAACTCATATAGCGGGGATGCCATGCAGTGCGTATCCTCCAATCCTCACAACACTTAATTTCCCACGTTATGTGCCCTTTAAAGCTCAGTAGTTTTAAAGAAGAGTCAATTTGATCAGCTGACACTCGAGATTTCAGTATCCGTCCTGGACAAGAAAAAGTCCATCTCTAACATATTTTCCCACTCACTCACCACAGTGCTGTCGTCCTGCGTGTCCCGTCCTTCTCCAGCAGACAGGCAGTGCTCTGCGTGGCCGTGACACAGGCAGGTTCCTCGGGCCAGGAGTGAGTAGACGGCGTACGGGGCAGATCGGGCCGGTTGCATGGGGCTGTGCAGTGACTGACCAGGGACGGTGGGGAAGAACCTCTGGCTGTTTGTGTGGTGTGGAGGACTGTGGTGACTTCTAGAGGTGACCGGCGAGGCGGGACAGTGGTGAGGCTTCAGGAGGCGTATGCGCAGGTTAGTGAGGGTCAGTAAGGACAAAGCTTCAGGGCTGTAGGGGTCATCCATCCTGCCGGCCTGACCCAACGACCGGAATATAACCTGGAGAATATTGATGAGACGAGGATGGGAAAATGAATTTTCATAATGTTGCTGTTGTATCAAAACCTCAAAACACTCATTTTTATTAATAATTTACTTGAAAACAGCAGCTGCTGTTTATGATGTGTGAATATTTTATAAAGAAGGGGCCAAAGGTTTTGTTACCATGGTAACAATATGAATATATACAGTCAAATTGTATTTTATTATTTCTCCAGAGACTGATATAAGACAGATAAGCTCTGTTCTGATTGGCTGCCCTGTTTCAGATCTTCGTTCAGAAAGCAGTCAGAAACACTCCATTTAACTTCAATATGAATGGGCGGAGTTAAACTGCTATAGGCTGAAAGGTAAGTTTAGTTTGCATATATGGGCGGTACACTCTCAGAAAAAAAAGGTACTAAACTGTCACTGGGGCAGTACCTCTCTTGTCACTGGGGTGGTACCCTCAAGGGTACATCTCAGTACCTTTAGTCAGGGAACATAATTGTACCATAATCCACTGAAATGATATGTTCTAAGCTGTACTGACTCCACACACCCCGTCTCGACTCCAGGCTTTTATTTTATTGTTCTGTTTTAAAACATTCGGTTATGAAAAGGTACAAATACAAACTTTTCACCTGGAAAAATTTAAATAAGGTGCACAGTTGAACCCTAAAAACCACTGTTGTACCTTTGAGGGAACATTTACATTGTTTGTACCTTGATGAACAAGAAATGTACCCACAGAGTACCTTTATTTCTAACAGTGTATGGACTGGGTAATGAAAAGTTTTGAAACCTGACCAATCTTTAGATTTTACTTCAAACTCTTTTACTGCAAGAAAGTGAGGGAATTTTTCATGATATGGCCGCACAACTTCTATATAAATATAACATGTGCCATAACTTTTGCACAGGCCACACTTTATGTTGTTTTCCCCCCTAATCTGTTAAAATCAGCAAATAATCAGTAACAGTGCATTGAAATGTGCAGAAGTGTCTTCTCTGTAGAGGATGTGTTAACTTATTCACACTTAGGCCCAATCCCAATTCACCCCTTGCCCCTACCACTTAGCCCTTACCCCTCCATTTTGAGCGTTCACGTCTAGGGGTAGGGTGTCCTGATTTTTGTTGAGATAGAGGGATAGGGCGAAGTGTTAGGGCTACATGGAGCCTATATGGCTCAGAGACTCACTCCAAACAGATTATTATGAGAAAAAAAGAAAAAACCAGCAAGATTGTTGTGCAAGCAACCAAAGACACCAACAAGTGGGAGTATTTTCTCCATAAAATTGCAATAAACATGGTATTATCTTGGTTTAATATCGTTTAAATGCATTATGGTCCTTTTCTTCATAACTAGCATAAAAAAATCACTACTAGTTTGCTGATGTCTCAGTAGCTAGCTAACTTTCCCGTTCCACCTTAAATGGTGCAGCAGTTACATTCTGGTGCTTCAGGCGTCACAACTGCTGCCATTTAAGGTGGAATGGGAAAAATCAAACAAGAAGCCGGCGAATAGCTGACTTCCAGGTTTCTCAAACACTAGAGGGCGCTCCCGAGCGAGTCCAAAATTAACGGGTCAAGACGGAGCATTTGAGCAAAATCATAGTCTGCAAATGCTTGAACATTTTTAATCTAAGAGAACACCGCTGGTGTATTTTTAAGAGCTTCTGAACTCGAGCTATAGGAGTTTAAAACAGTGCCTCGTACGGCCAATGAGCTGCTCCGCTCGCCAATCAGTCAGCACTCAGTAGCAGTAATGCTAGCCTCCTGCTGCCCAAAACACATTTTCTGTAGAAAAAATAAATACATTAGGTGAGTTTTCTTTGCTTTTTTAGTGAAATACATCCTTCTACTTTCTAAAATGAAAGGAAAGTTCTGGGCGAGTGATTAGAAACTATTTTAACTTTTCGTTTTGAGCCGTTTAGCTCCATTTACTGCCATTGATTGCTCCCAGGCGCCCTCTGCTGTTTTGCACTCATGTTTTTGATATAACGGGGGAAATAGGAAGTGGCCAGGCTCTCATAAACTGGCTCTGCTTCACCTTCGTGTCACTGAAAAACTAAAGGTGGGAGATAAATAATTGTTAACTCCCCCCTCTTTAAAGACGTATGATGCCCTAAACGTAACTAAAGCCCAGCAGTGAGGAGCTGAACTTGACCCTCCTCTGCTGTCACTGCAGACTGGCAGGGTCACCTACAGAGCAGCGCTGGTAGCTGTTAATGAAGCAATGTTCTTCTTTATTTGAGGGTCCCGTTTCGTAGGTAAAAAATTCAACCCCTACCCCTAGTAACTCAGTTCCAAGGGGCAAGGTGACACTCGAAAACAAGGGGTAGGGGTAAAAATAAGAAATGACATTGGGCCATAGAAAATCAACAAAACATGTTGTTTGAGGGGTCCTTAAATGTTTGCATACGACTCTATATTACAGATAAAGACGTACAGCAGGCTTTTTCCACTACAGCCCTTTGGGACCTGAATACAACAAACATATGGACACACTATACCGATATAAGGCCCATGTGACTCCACACTTCCCACAGATTAACAGAATGGAAAAGCCTCAGCCATTTAAAAACATCACGATGGCTCAAAGAAAAGAAGAAGGTTTTTGGGACGGAGCCAGAGTGACAGCACAGGGCCTCACCTCTCAATAGCTTTGTAGCAAATAAATCACTGTAGGGCAGTAAAGCAGACAGCACTTAAACGCAGGCATAATGAGTTCAGGCCCAAAAGGCCAGATAGACTTTCCACCGTCCTTTCACAGAGGAGTCAGGTGTCACAGTGGCCAAACAACTGCACGGATTGCTTTCTAACTATTAGCTCCCAGTGATGAGAACAAACAGGACTGGGTTTAGGTCTAAAGGCCAAATCCTATTAGGTGTCCTCTAACAGTCTCTAACACTGAGCTTTCCGTCTCTTCTCTTGGAGATCTCCTTTTCTGTGGAGATCAGGTGCTAATGCACCTGATCCATCTAAACAAGGCCTTCTGAAGATGTTAATAAGCTGGAGCAGCTGTGGCAGATTACGGTTGGCACCCCACTCTGCAGGAGGGCAGATATCCAGGGGCTCGGACAGGCTAACAGCTGAAACGATCCTAATACTCTGATGATCTTGGCACTTAGCGTTGCACACAAAGTGTGTTTTTCCACTGCACATTCAAACAAGAACCGATCCAAAGGGGAACCAAAGGAACAATTCATCATTTGGGTTTAATAAATTCATAACATAATCCTTGTAAATATCGAGGGTCTGAATTCTTCATTGTTTTTTAGTAGTTTTTTTACTGTGGGGCCACAGTTTAAATTTAAATTCGGTAGGATGGTCCGAATATAGATTGTTATATATTTTGATAAATGTATTAATGGCTGATGCCCAAACGGCTGAAACAGAACACAAATAACTGGTAGGTATGAACTGGTGACAATTTTCCGACTTCTTGAGTTCACAAGGATCATCCAAATGCGCTGCAAGTGTGCATGTTGCCTTTTTTTGTTTATACTCATTTTCAGTGCCTGCAACTACCATTTACAGTCATATGCAAAAGTTTGGGCGCCCCTGGTCAAATGTTTTTGGTTATGTTTTGTTGATTTTCTAAGTGGAAATTTGTTAACTCACCCTCCACAGACAACACACATATATACCTGTTCTGCAAATTTTGGTGCACAAATTCTATGTATTTGCTGATTTTAACATACAGGAAAAAAATAAAACATACAATATAAAGTGTGCCATAACTTTTGCACACGGCACATTTAATTTTTTTACCCCAATATATGAAATTCGGCAGTAAACAGGACTGCATTAAAATGTGTTCTCTGTAGAGGATGTGTTCAATTATTTTCACTCAGAAAATCAACAAAACATGTCATTTGACCAGGGGTGCCCAAACTTTTGCATACAACTCAGTCCAGTTAGAACTTTTGTGTGCAGAATTGGGACGCAGCCCACACCTCTCCTGCTTTACCTCTCCTCCGTTGCAGGGCGTGGCGCTGGAGTACCTGGACGTGCAGATCGCCCCTTGCTGGCTCGCGTCGTCGGCCGTCCCGAACGCGGAGCTGCAGTTTTCGGCGAACAGCTTCAGCGTCTCCCAGGTGCGGCCGAAGTCCCGCGAGCGCTCCAGGCTCATGGCGGCTGGGCGGGGCGAGCGGAACACCATCACCACATGGGTCAGGCAGAAACGGGCCTCCAGGTCCAAGCGGATCTCGTCCTCTCCCCCTGCTGCTGACCCGGAGCCCCACCAGGTATCGGGGTGTAGGAAGGGGTCGTCCACCATCAGGGCAGGGGGATGGGGCTCCTCCGGGAAGGAGTCGTTGGACGAGCGCATGTGGAGGGTCCTGAGGGTCCTGCCACTGGCCAAGTTACCCACTGGAGGGCTGCAGGCACGCGCGGCACATCTGGAGGCTGAGAGAGAGACAGGAAGAGTGGAAAAACACACATATGAGAATGATTGATGCTGAGATAAAACATCAAATGGAGAGTGGCCTTCACTTCAAATGAAACACAGTAGTTCTGAAATCCTAAACGAGTAGAAACATTCAGGGTCTGCATTATCACAGCGCTGTGTTTGACAACCAGAGAAAGTGGCAGTAACTCAGTCACGGAACGGCCAGCTGGTGCGTCTTTGGAACACATGCTACCTTGCCACGCAGGCTAATGATGGTTTGTTACAGCTAGTGATGCACCCATCTGATACACAGTGCCGCGCGTAAGTCAGAGACCACCCTTCATTTATTTAACTCCCAGTCAAAACAGCCATTGAGTACAAGTTAATCATTTTTCAGCAGAAAAAGCAGAAAAACACATTAACAAAAAATGACACAGAAGCCTCAACAACTAATAATCAGTATTTATATGTTCACTCTTTACCTTTATTACAGCTTCCATTCTTTTCAGGAGACTCACTTTCAGTTTTTCAGAGAAACCTGCAGGGACATTTTTAGAAGTTGGCTGCATTTTCTGCTTCTCATGATCCAAACCCATTCAGTGGTGTTGAGGTCTGGACTCTGGGGTGGTCAGTCCATTCTTCAGCTTCTTTGTTTGATGTGTCCGTCTCCTTTTCTCAGTGAGGTTCTTCTTGAACGGCTACACATCCTTTCAGACCCACAGCGCTGAGTCGTCTTCTCACAGTGGAAGGATGGACAGAAACACCTGTGGATGTTTTCAGATCTGAAGCAACTTGATTTTCTCCTCTCTCTCAGAGATGAAAGCTTTAAGTGCTGTTTATCTGATGGGGACAGTTTTGCTGGGTTAACAGCTCTTCCAGGTGGTTATTAGGAGTTTCATTTTCGAACTCCAGTTTTGGAAGCTCCTGCTTTTTCATACATTTACTTTGACTTTCTTAATTCCTTGTACAAGCGGATTATCTCAATATGTAATTTCCTGAGAATTAATTACTTGTGCCTAATGGCTGTTTCATGAAATGAAACTAGAAGTTGAAAGTTTGTGAATGAACTTTGGGTTGATAAAGCCATTGCTAT
Organism: Colossoma macropomum; assembly: GCF_904425465.1. Taxonomy (NCBI): domain Eukaryota; kingdom Metazoa; phylum Chordata; class Actinopteri; order Characiformes; family Serrasalmidae; genus Colossoma; species Colossoma macropomum. Next base: position 29,712,534 of record NW_023494810.1, on the reverse strand, counting down.
GGTATCCCAGGTGGTTGAGTTGCAAATATGTATTATATACATATATATTTAAATAGCATGTTCTTGTGCAAAACAGTGTTCTTATAAAACAGTGCAGATGAACTATAAACAATACAAAAACACACAAGATGACTATTTTGACCATTGGCAGTGTTTTTTGATAAAAGACTGTAGGTGAAAGACACTCAGACGAGATCAAGGGGTATATCAGTGAATGTTAAATTTCCATATGCTGTTCTTTTCCGATTCTTTGATACCGTTTCAGAATCGTTACACCCTTAGAATAACAATCCTGTACAAACAAATATGACTGAACAAGAATCCACTGGCTGAGACCGGCTCTGATGGCATTTTGTCGGAATTTAAGTAACAGCCCCCCTTTTGCTGCTGACCGGCTGCGTTTGTGCCCCTGGCAGCGTCCTGCGGAATGTGCTCCAGGGATTATGCAACTGACAGTAATAGGACAAAACACACAGTTGGTTGATTTGGCTGCATATGAAAGGCTGCAGAGGTAAACACAGGACACGAGTTAGCAGCATTTACACTATATCTGTCACAGTCAATTTCAGCTTTCAGCTCGACCTGCAGGAGCTTTATTACTTAAAATGAACCGTACAGGTTTGATTTCACTCACCTGAGAAAATAAGCATGTTTCAGAAGAACTATTTTCCTAATGTAAGCGAACCTTTATGTCCAATCGTCCACTCTTACACAGAAGCGCTCCAGTGTTGCTATGGAGATGGTTAACTTCTGGCTTGTGGCTTTTGTGCTAATGCTCGTAGATAAGCTTCGTTAACGAAATAAAACTAAATACAAGTATTTTCCTTTAAACTGTTCAATTTGTCATTGTAGAGACGGTCACCATCATCGTCCTGTCCACCATGCTCTGACAAATCTGACCAAAGCTCTTCTGACAGCAGATTTTAAAGGGATATTTCAGTGATTTTCCATCATTCTTTATTCTGCATAATTTAGCCATTAAGGTGTAAACAAAGTCATTCAGAGTGGTTTGGTGTGAAATACTCAGTTCTAGAGAAACTTACAGAGATTGGTTCACAGTGGTGATGATAGGAACCAGACGTCTGAAGAGTTAAACACGCCTCAAAGCCCCCTCACAGAAAGTGATTACATGATGTGGTTACAAATCCACTGTCTGGACCCCTAAACATTGTATGAAGATAGTTTACAGATAAGCCTAAAATACATGCACGGTGGATGGCTGCATGCAGGGCATTGTAAGGAAAAATAGTCCCCAAAGAAAATATTTTTTTGTGATTTCCCACAGTTTCACAATCATCAACATTACATACAAAAACTCAGAAGACCTGTAGGTTCACTGGTGGTTTTGGACAGTAAATAAAATGGCTATATTACACTCATATGTTCCTATTACCGCCACTATAAATGAGTCTGAATCTTACATCAAACCACACTCATTCACTTTGTTTACATCTCATCAGCTGAATTCTGCAGAACCTTTTAAAAACTGGTGAAATTCCCCTTTAAGGCAAAAATATTAGCTCCTCTAGTATGTAATGAAGTTCAGTAAATGGCTTTAAATACCCTTTTAAAGAGGTTTGTTGTTTTAAAAGGGCTTTCTTGAGCTAAAACTTTTATTTTGGGGAACTTGAGTTTTATTGCCAAAACTATAGTCCTGATAATAAAAGATAAAATTAACCCACATGTGCACAAAGACTAAATTTAGCATGATAAAGAAAAATGCCACAGAATTTGGTCTAAAACAAGGAAATTCTGCAGTTATGCAATGGATGAACATTTAACTGTACTCATATTCGTTTAATTTTTTAATTTTTAGGTCATTTTCACACTTTTATTTAAATAATTTGGGTTCTCATTGCTTTGTTAAACATCAGTAGTCCCACATGACCAAAAGACTGAAGTGATAAAAACTGACTTATCAGCCGCATGAACGGATTAGAGATTTCTTCAGGTTTGTGCTCGGAGAACATCCCAGAGGGAATTTAAAATTTCAGAGAGGGACATTAGAGGGGAATTCCACCAATTTTTCAAAGTTTCTGCATATTTCAGTGGTTGGTGTGTAAGCAAGTCATAGTAAGAGTGGTCTGATGTGAAGTGGCTCATTGTGTTGAAACTTACCAACCCAGATTTCTTTACAGTCTTTACGGTGGTGGTGGTGGTAGGAACCAGGGGTTGTGATGTTTACAGTGCAAACATGGCCATTTTATTTATTTTCCAAAACAACAAATGAACCTTCATGTCTTTTGAGTTTGTATAGGTAATGTTAAAAATGGTAAAATAGTGATAAGTCTAATATATCGCTGCTGTTGGATGAAAACCTCGTGTCTCCAAAATGCAACTTTACAGGAGAAGGAAAAAACATACTCTACTTTTAATGCAAGTCAATGGAACCAGACTTTTTCCAAGTATTTTTGGGTCATTTCTATTGGTCCACTCATCATGAAATTTACACAATATATAGGACCACAGGTGCTTTTTTAAATTATGTCAAAAATTGAAAAAAATATTTACAGTGTGTATATAGTGTATTTATATATATAAAGATATAGATATAGATATATAGATATATACACATACATACACATATATGCATGCACCTCTCCACCATGACTGAATGGATTTTGAAAAACAAATATATTTTAGGCCAAAATCTTGTCTAAAAACTATCATAAAACAATATAACACACATCGAGCAGCATATTCATAACCATTTCATGTAACAACTCAGCTTTTAGAGGCATTAAACTCTTCAGACGCCTGGTTCCTATCACCACCACTATGAACAATTTTCTCTAAACCTTCACGATTTAATTATACAGAAAATTTGACAAATCGGTGGAACCCCCCTTTAACGGATTAACCCATCCATCCATCCATCCCCTCTCTCTCTCTCTCTCGCTCACCTGTCACACCGTGCAGGATGGAGGCCACGGTCAGCATCGCCAGAGCCGGACGCTTCATGTTTAGGACTCAAAGTGACCCAGAGATCCGCTTCCAGCAGCAGCAGCAGCAGCAGCGGTCTGCGTCCATTCCTCCCTCATTGTTTAACAACCCGCTCGGCTTTCTCTCACTCCTGCTGTCTCCCCTGTACCACAGTACACCTCACTGCACGCACCTGTCAGAGAGCCTCCTCAGTAAAACTGATGTTTTTCTTCACCCTCGACTTTCAGAGACACAGACCGGTCAGTTATTGTTTATCTGCTCCTCCCATAGAGCGGCTATTTCATCAGTTCAGGTAAGAAATGAGCGCCACGCCTGAAAGCTGCAGCTGCCTTTGACCGCTTTGTGCTGCTCGTCCACAATGACCGAGCTTTTGTTTTGGTTTCTTGCCCCGCTTTCTTACTGAGCCACGCCCCCCCAACGCCCTCGTTTAATGTGATTGGTCAGGGTGCGGTTGGTAAGCTGTGATTGGTCAGGGTGTGGTTGGTATGCTGTGATTGGTCAGGGTGCGGTTGGTAAGCTGTGATTGGTCAGGGTGTGGTTGGTATGCTGTGATTGGTCAGTGTCCAACGTTCGCTTTCATAGACCAACCCTGGAAATCGCATGTGTTGATGCTCCATATCAATATATAATCATTTTTATCAGTTTACATTTGATCTAATAAGACTCCGTACGCACCTCCACGTACTTTTATTCTGAAACACGGACATTTTAGCCCCAAACGTTCTCAAAACTATGGCTCAGACATCAGGCAGCATATCCAGAACCATTGTGTGTGACAGTATAGAGCCCCTAAGGTGACACAGTGATTATTTTTAATAATGCTACCGAAAAAGGACCAGAATAGCCGCTGGTCACCTGTTCAACCATTAGGATGCTTTACATTGTGATATCATTCCATTAAAAAAGCCAAAACAGAATCACGTAATTTCTTTTATGGATTTTTCTATGGATTTTTTCAGCAGGGCAGGCACAGCCACAAATGAATATATCAAGGCCGTAAATTAATATATATAGAGTTAAGTTTCTTGTGGACAAGCGTGTAAGTGGCCTCAATATAGTGATTCATGGCCTCAATAAAGTAATTTGTGGCCTCAATATAAAGATTTGTGGCCTCAATGAAGTAATTTGCTTCAATATGGTGATTCATGGCCTTAATATAGTAATTTGTGGCCTCAGTATAATAATTCATGGCCTGAATATAGTGGTTTGTGGCCTCCATATAGTAATTTGTGGCCTCAATATACTGATTCATGGCCTCAATATAGTCATTTGTGGCCTCAATATACTGATTTGTGGCCTCAATATATTAATCAATATATTAATTATTCGTCCCATCAACATATCGTCGAGCCGGCAGTGGACTTAAGGTTCAGGCCAATTGGAAGAGCAGAGTGTAGCACTTAGAGGACTCCCAGAATGCCTTACACCTCTCCACAGGCTGTGTTTGGTTCAATTTAATGTGCTAAATGTTGTTGTTTATTAGTTGTAATATGTGTTCTAATGTGTTTGTGCTTTATCGTGTCCTTTGTGGTGCTTAGCTAGGTGCTGGAGGTGTCTACTCAACCCCCCCCCACCCCCCACCCCCCCATCCTCTATCTGCCTGCTTTTTCAATAAAGAACAATATAAAATTGAAAATTAATTTGTGACCTCAATATATTACCTTGTGGCCAAGGCTTATTAACAATAATCACCATGTCTCCTTGGGGGCTCCATATAATAGTTTTCTGTGAGGCAGGTTTTAGAGGCAGGTTTCAGATGTCAGGTTCCTATCACCACCACTGTGACTATTTCTGACTTGTTAAGTTTCTCTAGAACGAAGAATTTCACACCAAACTACTCTGAATGGCTTTGTTTACATCTTAAGCGTGTAATTATGCTGAGGTTTTGAGAAATCAGAGGAATTCCGCTGTAAGTCGCTTGCTGTAGGTTGCAATAAACCAAGTCACCACTGTAGGCCAATAGAGATTCCTTGACAACCAGAATATTTGGTCCTGACCGACTGTGACTAAACTACTTTGTTGCACAGGTGGAAACGAGCGGTTCTCCTCTCATCTGGCTGATTAAATGAGTTTTCATTTGACCATTGCAGTAAACCTCTTTTGAGTGTTTCAAAAAGTCCCAATGCTCTGCTTGACGCTGAGGAAACTTCAGCGCATTCCAGACCCCCCACACACACCCCACCACTCAGCACACACACTGCGGTTCTCCAATTTTATGGTTTAGTGTAAAAGCAAGTGGCACGGAACGTTCTAGTAAAGTCACTTCAAAGCTGTTTACGCCTGACAGAATACATACAACACAAAATGAGGCAATTCTGCTTTTTTTGTTTTTTGATTTTTGGCTTTTATACTCTTTTAAACTTAACTTACATCCTGAGAGCTTTGCTTGTAACAGAAGTCAACAGCTGCCTGTTAGAATTTAAAAGAGATTCTTGCATTCACTGCTGTTAAAATAGACACTGCTTTTGCCCAAGTTGTGGTGCTTTATTTTCCAGCTGTTGTCGGCCACAGCTAAAGGCTCGCTCTCTGACTCAGCTCATGAGCTGTCTCTCTTTCTCTCTCTCTCTCGCTCTCTCTCTCTCTGCTCATAGACATATCTTCGGGGTGGCTCCTTACCCCGCCCCCTACAATAAGAGTCATTAACCAAAATAAACCCAGTGAATAAATGCTGAAGAACACACAAATTAACACGCAAAACATTTCTCGAGCGCACTACAATATTCTCTGTTAATACACACACAAAACACACACAAACACTGTTGAAAGAATAACACTGAAATGTCAGTGCCTTCTGAAAGAACTTTTGAAAAACTACGAGGGGTGAGAGGATTTTGGAGCAAGTTGTTTGCTAGACAGCTACCGTTGCTGCCAGGTGGCTGAATATCACGTCTGCCTTCATTAGCCTCAATGTAAGTGACTATAAGTCAGGATTTCTTTATCACTCCAGATTGGAGAAGAAAACACAGAACTGGCTTCTGTGCTGTATTGAAAAAAAGCTCATAGATCATACAGAAGCACATTAGATATACTTTTGCCACAGTTCAATGGCAGAAAAGGTGACGCTACATCTGTTACATCTGGTAAATTTGTGTAGCATCTGGAGTCTCAAATACAGCTTAATTTGAGTGTAACTTCACCCCTGGAATGCAGCACAAGCCTCCGCTACTTATTAGCCACATTATATGAATCCCTTAAGGTCACACGTTGATTATTTTTATTGAGGCCATAAATTACTATATTGAGGCCATGAATTATTATATTAGGGCCTAGTTTCTCATAACTCAATATAGTAATTGTGGCCTCAATATAGTAATTTGTGTCCTCACTGTAGTAATTTGTGGCCTCAATATAGTGATTAGTGGCCTCAATATAGTGATTCATGGCCTCAGTAAAGTAATTTGTGGCCTCAATATAGTGATCTGTGGCCTGAATGTAGTAATTCTTGGCCTCAATATAGTGATTCATGGCCTCAATATAGTAATTTGTGGCCTTAATATAGTCATTTGTGGCCTCAGTATACTGATTCATGGCCTCAATATAGTAATTTGTGGCCTCAATATACTGATTCATGGCCTCAGTATACTAATTTGTGACCTCAATATAATGTTTTGTGGCCCCAATATAATAACTTGTGGCCTCAGTATAATAATTCTTGGCCTCAATATAGTGATTTGAGGCCTCAATATAGTAATATGTAGTAATTTATGACCTCTATATATTAATTTGTGGCTTCAGTACAGTAATTGGGTGGGTATTAGCCATAAACCAAACTGATTATTTGATGTCTATCTGAAAACATTCTATATAAACATAAATCCTTCTTTTCTTTCACTGTTTTTTCTTTTTGTAACCCCACAAATCTCCGGTTGCCACCCCTCTGTACTGAGTTTAAAACTCATTTTCTTTTTTTTCACTTCTCGATCTGCTCTTCATTAATTTCCTCTGCCGCCATCTTTTTTCAGTTTTCATCTGTCTCTCCAGCGCTCTGCCTGACGTCTGGCTCCTCTCCAGACCTTAAACCATACGGAGAGATTTCCTTCATCTTCACCCACACTGCCCTGCTTACTTCCGCTGCCCCGCAGGCTGCGTGTGTGACCGGAGTCTTTATGGCTGATCGCATTAATCCCACTGATGGCAAATCAGCTGTTAATTTTCTATATTTCCAGATGTGGCCGCCTTTTTGGGGCCTAGTTTACAGGCTGTCAGTGCATTTTGACAGCAAATCAAAGGAGAAGAGGGATTTGGGGGGGTTTCTTTTATAGTGTTTGAATGTGTGAGTGCTTGAGATTGAGACAAGATGTTCAGATAACCAGAAATATAACCAAATGTGCAACTCCTTTTCTTCTGTCAGCAGAACCCTGAAACATACATGATATAATGTTCAATAGCATCAAGTTTATATATGTAAATCATGAGTTTTATTTGTTGGTTGGATGGCGTCTGTCAATATGGAACATATGGAACTGGACTGCACTCTAGTTTCACACAGTCGGTCATATTGCTAATGTATGCTGGATTGTCTTTCCATACTCCGCCCACAAATGCCCTCGATGTTGCTTCTAAGCATTGCCTCATGTTGGGGAATCATGAGTTCGATCCCCTGCGATGCAACTCTCCTCTCTCTGAGTGGGAATGATGACCCTTCCTCTCCTTCCATCACGCCACACGATGCTAGCCAGGGCATTTGTTAGCTGATGCAACAGAAATAAGAGTTAATGTTCTCCTCCAAGCGTGTTGAGCTCTCCAACTACATTGTATTACCAGCAGCTTTTAAGGAAAAGATGTGGTGGTTATGTGGGTTGTGCATCGGACCCCTTCCCCATGTAGATGAATCTGATGATAGCAAGCGCATTCAGAGAGAACTCAGTCAAAACTTGGTGAAGAACATGTTCTGAGGATGGGAGTGATTTTTCTACTGTTGTCATGAGATCAAAGTGTTGATTTTGCATTTGAGTCCTAAACACTGAGCCACACCTTTTAAATTATTATTTCAGGCTTTACAAAAACACCATATTTTGTCATGTTTTTTTTTCCTGACTCATTAATGCCACTTCTTTCAATTTTTTCCAAAAAATCGTACATAGCGCAGCTTTAAAAGTCCATATTTTGACAAAAAACAAGCTCATCTAACAAGACAAAGAGTGTATTTGTGGACAGAGCATGGATAGGTCAAATGCAGCAACTGCTATAAAGTCACTTTTGGGGATTTGAACCCATAACCAGCCTAATGTACAAGATCAGAGCATTTCAAAATGGTCCTAAAACTAGAACTGGAGCCAGAGAAATAGAGGTCACTCTGTTTTACGAGATAAGCTCTATATGAGATAATATCAGCTCTGTAATATGATTATAGACCTACTGTCCACTTTATTAGAAACACCTGCCTTATGGATCCATTATGTAGGTGTACAGTTACAGACTGTAGCCCATCTGTTGCTGTGCAGTTTATCAGCCACATTCATCATTGGGCAGTTTGATGTATGTGTGCTTGTATGAATGTATCAGGCACAGTGGTGTCGCAGTGCTGCTAGGTTGAGAGAGGCCTAGAAAACAAAAATCCAGCCCAGAACGGCTGTGACCACTGATGAAGGTCCAGAGGATGACTAACACAAACTATGCACCAACAGATGAGCTACAGTTTCTAACTATACACTAGCAAAGCAGAGCTACGAGAGAGGGTTTCTAATAAAGTGGGCAGTAAATATATGTGGTTGTTTGTGACGGTGTCTGTTTGTGTAGACTCATTACTGAATATCATGCTGCTGCTGTGCGTTCGCTCTTCAGGTGAAACAAGTTAGAAAGCTATAAAACTTTCCAATAAAACTTGTGCATGCCAGCGTCTATATTTGGCTGCTCGGTTTGGTCTGAGAGTGAAGCACATTTGAAGAGTTAATTGAAGTGGTGGTAATTGTGTGGGATTTATCGTGCAGGGAAAGCAGCTGGGATTACACCAGACCCCATGCAGTAAATGTTTCAACAGCTCATTACAGTAACGGGGCAAAAACGACAGAGCAGCAGGCCTCAGCCTCAGCAAATGACTGTACCACTGTACAGCATCTCTCAGAGGACGTTAAAGGTGGAATAAATGTAGCGACAGTGGGACGTTTTTGGGTCAATGACATATAAAGGATTTTAAAATGGACTTTTTAAATGATTAAATATGCATTTATAAATAATTGAAAAAGATAGGATGTGCATTTTTTGTATCTGCAATAGTTATTTCAGTGTGTTGATGTTTGTTTCACAGCTTTTATTATGGTATAAATTCATTAGAGAAAATGTCATGTGGTGCAACCATACATTAATAAAAAATAGTATTATTTAAAGTCATGAACAGCTACTGAAAACGCTTATAAACTAGTCTTTATACTCGGAAACTCCAGTATAGACCTTTGTCATTAAATTCATTGTCATATAAATAAACTTTATCATAATAATAGCACATTTTAATGGCCTAACTATGACTCAGAAATGACCATTTTTTTCAATATTTCTGAAAGGGCTGCTGACCTAGGCATTGTATCATGAAGGTCACTTAGGGTCATTCTTATGATGCAATACCTGCCTACTTTCTTAATAGCAAGTCATAAAAACAGTCCTTTGTTGTTGGGTGTACCACATGACATTTGAGCAAATCAGAATTTACAGACAAGTCTTTTACTTTTGTACTTTTAAAGTTGCCTTATTTGAGAAAATGTTATGATTTTAAAGTTTTCAAACTTCAAATCATTCTTAACAAGCTTAATCGTTTGCTTAATCTGCATTTATGGTTGGACGGTCGTACCACATGACATTGAGTGGCTTAAACGCCTTAATTTTATTTCGAAGGGCTGAAAATGCATTCACATAAAGAATGATGTGTAGAATTTACAATACTGTGATATGTTATATATTTATTGAAATATTTTATAAGAAAACAATGAACTTGGACACAAAAATGCACTGTTTTGTTTTTGTTGTCTTCATAAGCTACTTTCACTGACTGGGGAGATGCAGTCCAGCTGGTCTGGCTCAGCTGGAGCAGCTACCTGCCTTGTTATCTCACCCCCAAAGTGCCAGCTAGAGGGCTATAAAACCCTGTTGATGAAAAAAATTAATTGGAGCAGGAAGTTTGCATTATGTGGTGTTCAGAAGATTTAAACAGATCAACCATTTCTTTTACTGTTTACAAGGGAATTCTGTCTGTTTTTCAACAATTCTGCATAATTATATTGTTAGGATGTAAGTATGACTTAAGGTGTAAGTCATCCTCAGTGTTTTGACGTGAAATTCTCCATTCTAGATAAACTTACCAAGTCAGAATTGTTCACAGTGGGAGTGAAGGGAACCAGACATCTGAAGAGTTTAATGCCTCTAAAAGTTGCCTCACAGAAAGTTATGATTATTAATTGGTTGCCGGATGTCTGAAAGATTGTTTTATGATAGTTTTAAATATTAGCTTTTGCCTTAAAATCCATGTCCATGGTGGAGAAGTACATGCAGGGCACTGTCCTAGTAAAGTTATGTCTTCATATTTTTCACTACTGTTATCACTGTTTCCTATGGAAACTCATATGTAGACATGTGTAGGTTCACTAGTGGTTTTGGATAGTAAATAAAATGGCTATATTAGTGTTGTAGACATGGCAACCCCTGGTTCCTATCACCACCACTGTGAAGAAATCTGAGTCTGTAAGTTTCTCTACCGTGACCCAGTTCATATCAAAACATTCGTGGGGGGTGGGGGGGGTTGGCTCACGGTGACTTTGTGTGCTTGTACATGTGTATGTGTGAGAAACTCCCATGCAGATGTCTTTTTGTGTGAGTGGGTAATATGTTCGGTGCCCTGCTTTGATCTGAGAGAATGAATGACACAGATTAAGCTGTCAGACTGACCACTGCTGATAGAGTCCAGATGAAGCACTGTGACAGGCCGCTGCCCCTGCGGAGAAAACGCAGGCAGTTTTCCCAGAGAAATCCACTTTGAGTATATGTGTATGTGTGTGAGAGAGTTTGTGTGTGTTTATTTTCAGTACCTTGTGCAATATACAGTACCAGTGCGAAAGTCTGGGAGCGCCTCTTATTTCACTAATTTCCAGACACAACAGCTGTTAAGTACAAGTTCTTCATTCTACAGGGTCAGGAAAAAAAGAAAAGACAGATTTAATGGAAAACTGAACATATTTTACGGAAGTCTTAACAACTAAATATAATATATCGAACAAATATATAAATGCAAAACTTCACTGAAAAGTTTTCTTTGAAACCCTGCAAAAAACAGGATGGGTCTCAAAACAGAATTCGCACATTAGTATCTGGAGGGACCACCACTTGCCTGTAGCAGCGCATTTCCAAGAAAAAATCCTAGAATGGATCAAACTGAGGCAAAAAGTGTTGCAACAGCCTTTGTAACCACCTGGGATACCATAGCTATGGCCTGGCAACACCTTAGCAACACCCTGGAAGAGCACAGCAATGCCCTAGCAACATCTTAGCAACCACCTGGGATACCATAGCTATGGCCTGGCAACACCTTAGCAACACCCTGGAAGAGCACAGCAATGCCCTAACAATATCTTAGCAACAACCTAGGATACCGTAACAATGGCCTAGTAACAAATTTGCAACCATCTGGGATACCACAGTTATGGCCTAGCAACACCTTAGCAACCACCTGGGATATCATAGCAATGGCCTAGCAACCCATTCGCAGCCACCTGGGATAACACCTTAGCAACTACATGGGATACAATAGCAATAGCCCAGTACCTCCTTAGCAACCACTGGGATACCATAGCAATGACCTAGCAACAGCTTAGCAACCGCCTGGGATAACACAGCAATAGCCTAGCAATAGCCTAGTAACACCTTAGTAACCACCTGGGATACCATAGCAACGAGCTAGCAACCCATTAGCAACCACCTGGGATAACACAGCAATAGCCTAGCTTTACTTAGCAACCACTTGGGATACCATAGCAAAGACCTAGCAACAGCTTAGCAACCACCTGGGATACCATAGCAAAGGCCAAGTAACAACTTAGCAACCACCTGAGATGACACAGCAATAGCCTAGCAACACCTTAGCAACCACCTAGGATAAAACAGCAAAAGCCTTACAACCCCTTAGCAACCACCTAGGATACCATAGCAAAGGCCGAGCACCAACTTAGCAACCACCTAGGATAACACAGCAATAGCCTAGTTACACCTTAGCGACCACCTGGGACAACACAGAGAGCCTAGCCACACCTCAGCAACCTCCTGGGATACTGTAGCAAAGGCAAAGCATCAACTTAGCAACCACCTGGGATACCATAAGAACAACCTAGCAACACCGTTTGGTGGTCTGCCTTTTGAAAGTAGGAATTTAAGAGGCCAATTTTCGATGTATATTTTAGTCATTTTTTGAAGTTTTGGAAACTTCATTTTTTTCACTTATTTTCATTTGACTTTCTCCATCCTTGTGCAAGTAGATTACATTATATCTGACCTCCGGAAGTGTGACAATGGTCTATAGGCTACTAAGGAGGGGTCTTCATAGGACAGACCTACCGAGGACCGCCCTACCTCGGCTGCAGCCTCGGCTTTGGAACGCAGCTCGTGTGTATGTTTTTGAGTGCATTCCCACGTTTCTATAGTAGCTCATGCTCATATTGCGTGTCTGTGTGGATGGTATCGTGTGTTTGTGCTGAGAGAACGATCATAAACACTTGCACATGTGTTCGCTGGCAACTTCCAGTTAACTTCAACACAATTAGCTTTTAAGAGGCACAAAGGAGAAGAATGTTTTAATTGTAAGGGCGTCGGCGACGCTCTTCAATACTCTATTAACCCCGAACCCACACTGTACAGCCTGCTAAAGCTTCACTCACGCACACTGGCACGTCTCACAGTCTCAGAGCAATTTAGATAATAACGAGGCAGCTTAATGAAGGAAGTGTTGTTGTAGTAATACGGCTCAGCTCAGCGTCACTGATGGGGAAAAAACTGCTTTGAAGGGAGAGTTTTTTTTTTATTTTAATTTTTCTTTCTGCATGTTTAAGTGGTTAAGATGTAAACAAAAGTCATCTAGAGTGATTTGACGTGAAATTTGCAAGAGATTTACGAGAAACGTACTGAGTCACAACTGTTCACAGTGGTGGTGATAGGAACCAGACGTCTGAAGACTTTAATGTCTCTAAAAGCTCCCTCGCAGAAAGTATTTTAATTGTGCTTTATGATAGTTTTGAGTTGAGATTTATAATAAGATTTTGTTGCTAAACCTAAAAGCAGTGTCTGTCAGTCCTCAGCAACACTGCAGTGCCTAAAAAACTCGTATACGCACAAGATACTCGATCATACCGAGCTGCTGTGCTGAGAGTGGTTCACCACCCACTTAATAGCCCAACAGATGGGCTACAGTCAGTAACTATAAACCTACAAACTGCACCTGCACTGATCCTGTGTCCAAAAGCTTGTATGCACCTGCTTATCCAACATTTCTTCTGAAATACAGGGTATTAATAGAGAGTTTGTCCCCCTTTTGCTGCAGTAACAGCTTCTACTCTTCTGGGAAGGCTTTACATTAGATGTTGGAACATTGCTGTGAGGATTTGATTGCATTCAATCATAAGTGCATTAGTGAGGTCATCTACTGATGTTGGATGATCAGTTCTGGTTCACTCCAGCTCGTCACAAAGGTATTGGAAGGAGCTCCATCACTCCAAAGAACACAGTTCCACTACTCCACAGCCCGATGCTGAGGGTTTATACCCCTCTAGCTGATAGTTGGATTGTGAGAAGCAGAAATTGTGACCAACCTCTAAGACTGAGCTGAGGTGTGAAAAAATACCCCTGCAGATTTCTTTGGACAGCTAAAAGTGAGTCTCCTGAAAAGAATGGAAGCTGTAATAAACGTAAAGATTGGACACACTAAACACTGAAAAATATGATATTGCATTTTTTAAATGTATATATAAATACACGGTAAAAAATCAGTAAAAAATGATAAAATTCCAGCAGCAGACAAAACATGATATTTAACAATAAACGCATGTTTTCTCATTGATGGTAAAACCTGTAAAATGTCAGTCATTAAAATTCTTAGAAATACTGCCTTTTACTGTAATTTAACTGTTTGACTGCTTCAACTGGTTATTCAGACTTACAGTATTTCACCATAATAATAACACAAACAACCATTAAAATGAATGCACATCTGTGAAATAAAAGGTTGTTTGTTTTGTGAATTAAAATTCTGTATCTGTAAATTAACAACAGCAGTGTTAAAATACAGTATATGTACAGTTTATTTACATGCATTTAACCTTTAAACAATGGGTATTGACCATTAAATTTTACTGTTCTTTTACAGAAAAATTCTTGTTTCAGTGTATATAAGTGTCTACATGTAATAACAGTAAAAACAGCCAAATTCTAAACTTAACCCTAACTTTAACCTCTGTATCCAAAGAGAGGGTGACCAGGCTTTAGCAGTGCTGCCCCAAGGTGGTTCCTCAAGCTGTCAGAGATTCAGAGTGATAATGTTTTTAAATCCAAATGTAAACTTTTCTTTTTACAAAGGCCTATAGTTAATTAATAATCGTACAGTTGTGGCTTATTCTGTACCTCTTTTTTCTGTTTTTTCCTACAAAGCCAGGACATCGTACCTCTTTTCTCCTTTTGCAGAGTGTTTTTATAGGTTCTGTGTTCTTTAACACACTTTTCCGTTCCACTCTTAAAATCAGTGGAAATGAGAAACCATGAAAAAGACCAAAAACACCTGGAACTGAGGCCTGCACCCCATCTCTACCCATCTAAACCTCTCTCCTTTACAAGATTCAAGCCCAGTGTCCACCTGGTATCCACCCTGACCTCACGTCCACTTCAACTTCTCAGAGGTCAGAGGGTCACTGTTAATGGTCACCCCATCACAGGCCTCTTTGGCCTGCACTTCTCTTTCATTCACTCATAAAACACACACAGCCTCAGTGTTGTGACACTGAGGTGACACTTGCTGGCCTGATGGTGTATAGCTTTCACTCATTAACTGGGATAGATGATGGTCATATACCACTGCAGGCGTACTTAGCCTTCTCCCAAGGCCCCGGGGATTGCATCTGAACGAGCCGCTCACCATCCACCTCCACGTTTAACTCATTAGCTAATGGGTCCTGAGCCAAAGAGGGAAGGTAATCGCTTTTGTCAGTTTGTGAGTTGTTTGGAATGAATAAGTATGAAGGCACGAGGCCCACCTGTTATTTGAGTTCAAGTTAGAGCAACAGTCGCCCTTTGATATTTCACAGAGACCCAGCATCCTTTGTGTTTCAAAGCCGACCATATGTGGTAAAACTTGATTTGCTGAGTTTATTACATTTTTTTATTTGAACCAACTGCGTTCACTAATTGGAGCTGTCATTCCTTAATTTATTGTACAGAACTCGGATTAATAATTGCCACAACACTTACATTAACATTGACGCAAATGGGTCCAGGCATAAACCGTCTGACTGAACTCAGTAATTCAGCAGTTTATACTATTATAAAAGTAACATATATATCATTGAATATGTCCCTATGATACTTCAAAAAGATTCAGAATGTGTTGTATTTCAAGCTATATGTCCTTAAATTGGATTAATTGGATTTATTGAATTTTTTTTTAGAACCAACTGCTTTGATTAACTGGAGTTGCCATTTCTCCAATTTTTTTCAGCAAAAAATCAAATGAACTGGAGCTACAAGGCTTACGTTGCTAACAAACACTAGAAGTCAATAGTCACCCAAATCTTTTCTGTAAATACATCCCCAAAACTTCTCTTAACCTCCTCAAACTACATCCAGATCTTCATTAAGGCCACCCAGACGTACTGTGCACTGGAGCTATGAGGCTAACGTTGCTAACAAACACTAGAAGTCAATAGTCACCAAAGTCTTTTCTGTAAATACATCCCCAAAACTTCTCCTAACCTGCTCAAACTACATCCAGGTCTTCTAAGGTCATACAGACTTACTGTACACTGGGGCTATGAGGCTAACAATGCTAACCGACACTAGAAGTCAATAGTCACCCAAATCTTTTCTGTAAATACGTCCCCAAAACTTCTCTCAACCTGCCCAAACTACATCCAGATCTTTATTAAGGTCACAGACTTACTGTGTGCTGGAGCTGTGAAGCTAACAATGCTATCCAAGACTAGAAGTCAATAGTCACCCAAATCTTTTCCATACATAAAGCCTCAAAACTTCTCTCAACCTGCTCAAACCACCTCCAGGTTTTCATTAAGATTGCATAGACTTACTGTGTGCTGGAGCTACGAGGATGAATTCCATGCTGGTCTGAACTGGTCCAAGCTCCTTTATGCTGGTCTAGTGCTGGTCTGGTGCTTGTTTGAAGCACATTTCAAACATAATTGCGCTTAAAAAAAGGTAAATAAAAATGTCTGAACAAGTCAAAAAATTTCACAGTTAATAATAATTAAAGTCAAAAACTGTTGAAGCAGAATTTGGACACTGAACGTGTCTTAGCTGACTGACCTTTGGGGTAAGTGGAGAATTCTGTATATTTGATTTTGAACCATTCATTTAATTAGAGAACTTGACTTGGATCAGTCCAGGCAGTCCATTTACATAAACTCCATTTTGCATGATTTACTTCTTGGACACTGATTCAGGAGGCATCCTTGCAACATTTGGCTGTTTATCACTAGCCTTCAGTCGCCGGTGACCCATGCAAGCTACCTAATAGCACACACACTTCCTTTAGCAGCCCCCTACTGCCATTAAGCTCTCAGGCCTGTTTTACTGAGCTGTATGTAAAGCATTTAAGGGCTGATAGATCTGAGCAGCTTCATATTGTTCCAGACCCTTTTCACAGTTACCTCTGATCCCCCCAAAAAACAGGCCACATCTGGGGTTTATGAGGGGCTAAAGTTAGAAGCACATGCGGCTCTCATTACGGTAAAATAGAAGCCACGCTCAAGCAGGCGTGACCCCCACAGCCGCCGCAACGCGCTTTAAAAACGAAAGAGTGAGGGGGGTGAAGGGGAGAGCGGGAGGAGGAGGGGCTTTCGTGAGAATGAAAGGATGAAAGAGAAGAGTGAGTGAGCGAGTGAGTGAATGAGTGAGTGAGTGAGTGAGTGTGTGAGTGAATGAGTGAGTGAGTGTGTGTTTTGCTAATTTGCTCATTTCTTTGGGCTCTTGTAAAGGCCTGGCTGCCGAATGTGGATTTCTATTGACAGGCAGGATAAACAAGAGATAAACAAAAGATAAACAGAGAGAAACAGAAGGCTCTGGAAAGCCATGACATGCTGGAAGAGCGGGATGCCAGCTTTTTTGAAGATCCTGGCTAAATAATGCTTGTTTACTCCTTAGTTGATGCCCTCCAAGCATGGCACTCCACCCACTAGCATGTAACCTAAATGCTTACATTAGACTACTTATTTAAAGGGTGGATTCCACTATTTGTTCAAAATATGAGATGTAAACAAAGTCATTAAGAGGGATTTGACATGAAATAGACTTAAAACTTACTTCTAGAGAAACTTACTGACCCTCTTTGTGAGTTTGCGTGGTTTACCACTTCGAGACTGAGCCGCTGTTGCACCTAGATGCATCCACATTCACCATAATAGCACTTACAGTTGGCTAGGGCAGACCTAGCAGGGCAGAAACCTCAAAAACTGACTTGTGGCAGAGGTGGCGTCCTATGACAGTGCCATGTTTAAAGTTACTGAGCTCTTCAGTACAACCCCATTCAGCGATTCTCTATAGAGATTACATTATTATGTGCTTGATGTCGTATATGTTTGCAATGAATGTGGCTCAAACATCTGTACTTAATAATTAGGAGAGGTGTCCACATACTTTTGGCCATGTAGTGTACCTATACACTCTTGATAAAGATTCTTTAAGGGTTCTTTAGTGAAGAAAAATGATATATAAAGAACCATGAACACACAAATAACCCCTGTGCATGATTAAAGGGTTCTTTGCATCATGAAAGGGTTCTTCAGATTGCGTTGTAGATGGGTTTATATAGAACCTTTCTGAAAGGGATTCTATATAGTGTCAAAAGTGTTCTTCTATTTTTACGATGTCAAGTACAATACAAGAACAAGAACTCCTTTGGGTGCTATATAGAACCCTTTTCAAGAAGGTTGTGGATAGAACCATCTATAGCATGCTCCATCAATCTGAAGAACCCTTTCACCATGCAAAGAACCCTTTAATCATGCAAATGGATCTTTGAGTGTTCATGGTCCTTCATGGAACTTTCTTTACAAAAGAACCCATGAAGAGTGTGGTATATATAGCACCAAAAAGGGTTGTTCTACTGCTACAAGCTTGACATTGTAGCAATAGCAGAATCCTTGCTGGTGCTATTGTAGATAAAAAAATGTTTTAGGCCAAAACCTTCTCCTAAAACTATAGTAAAACAGTGTCTCAGGCAACAATGTGTACCTTAAACGTAGTCAACATATTTAATATTTCTCATGTATAGATTAGTTGATATTATTTGACTTGTTCAGACATTTTTATTCACCATTTTCAAGTGCAGTTATGTTTCACTTGATAAAATGACTTAAAACAAGTAAAAAAAAAATCTGGAAATAAATAAACAAATAATCTAATAATAATCTTACGGCAATCTGAAAATGAGGAGTCTTACATATATTGACTAGATTTAAGATTTCACTTGTCAAGATATCATTTTTGCTCCTTCAAGCCCCCCAGTACCCCTGCATTCATTAGTACACTACTGTCCAAAAGTTTGTGCACCCCCAGTCAAATAATGTTTTGTTGTTTAAAGTGAAAATAAGTGAACACATCCTCTACAGAGAGCACACTTCTGCACATTTTAATGCACAATAACGTTATTTGCTGACTTTAACATATTAAAAAAATGTTATGACACCTTTTATATTTTATTTTTAAAATGTTCTAATATGGTAAACTCTATAAATAAACAGAAATTGTCCATAGAAAGCCACATTTAAGTTTGTTCCCTGTAGAGGGTGTGTTAAAGTGAATTTGAGCAGAATGTGGTTTTGGATGCAGCCCTAAGACTGACTGCAGGCTTGTGCAGCCATTTCTGCAGCTTTATCCCAGCACAGTGACCCACATCTCTGGACACATCTCATCAGTAAGGTCAAACACCTGTCACTAATTAATGACTAATAGCCACAGCTCTGTTTGAACTGTACAGATTGCACTTCAGATAAAGCCTTCCCAGTGGACTGGCTCTCTGGTTCTCTGCAGCAGATCAGAGCAGGTCTGGCCCTGAGGCTGAGTGAGGTCAGCGTTAGGGCTGAGATGAGAGAAGTGTCAGTCATGCAGCAGAACACTCTGAAGTCCAACGCTGTGGTGCAACAGAGATGGGAAAAGACTTTAAACGACAAAAAGGAAAAATAAGACGTTCGGAATTACTGTATATATACTGCGCAGTATATCATCTAATCCTTCCTGTGGCCTACAGCATAGCATTGTTCCTCAAAGCCAGTCTTGGAGGGCTATGGTGGGCCGGTCTATGCACTAGGCAAAGGTAGGGCCCCCATGAGCCAAGGAGCACGTGAAAACACACATTACTGCATGCTACATGCTAAAAGGCCATAATATAAAATCTATGTTTTACTGTTTAATTGTGGAAGAAGGGTCTTTTACTTTGAAAAGACAACTATTTGATAACATCACATGACCAGGAAATCTTATTACGATGTTATTATTATCATACATTCCAAATAACAATTGAAATTATATTCGTTTGACTATGTAAAAGTTATACATTTACAAGTGCTCATATCATGGAAAAACAACTTTTCCTTGATTTTCTTAACATAAATTAGATTTATATGATATGTAGGCATTGCTAAAGTTTCAAAACTTAATGAAGCTGCAAAAACAGCCTGTTTTTAATTAATTGTTTTTGTGATGTCATGAAAGGACCAAGGATATGATATAGATAATATATGGCATTCTAGCAGATTAGCAGTTAGCCTAGCATATATGAGCATAGTTACATAGCAACCAGAACAGCAATGCAATACAGTATTTGGTTGCTTATAGCAGTTTAGCTTCTCCCATTTGCTGAAGTTATAAAGTGTGTTTCAGCCCAGATTGCTTTTTGAATTAGATACAATACAAGGCAGCCAGTCAGAACAGAGCTCATTTACATATATCAGTCTTAAAGGCACAGTAACAAAAACAGCCTGATTAATTCTTAGTGATAAAGAGATGTTGGAAAATGGTTGTATAGAAACGAATAATGACTGTTTATGGTACATAGAACAACATAAATGTTATAAGTGAACTAATAAAAAAATGTGCACCCAGTGGGCCCCGTTCAGGTCTTTTTTGACTAGGGCCCCATAATCACTAAATCCGCCCCCACATTGACCATACATTTTGCAGTTATGTACCTTTACAGAAGGTAAATACATCATAGACATTACAGTTATCAGTCATATCACTAACGTTAACTGGCTAGAATGTCTTTGGAATTCCTTGGATTTTGCGAAACAGGAAATGCAACCAACTTCCAAGACTGAACTTTGGAGATGTGAAAAAACATCCCTATCGTTTTCAAGCAATAAACAGCTTTTGACATTTTATTTTTATTTATTTATTCATTTTCTGAAATGCTAATGTAATCGAAGCACTGATTACTGCCTGTTAGTTCCTGCATCTGGAGCGTTGTGTATGACTTCCAGCAGGGTAGCCTACCTCTAAACCCTTTCCCTCTGGCATTATGGCAGTGACAGGGACATAAATCACTGACTGTAGCTTTAAGCATGGGTGCATTAGGGATAATAAAGCAGCTGTTAGCGTAGCACAGCCCCAAGTCTGTACTCATTAGCTCTGTAAACTCCTGTCAACTCGGCCTACGTCTCTCGCCTGGCTTCTCCGCCCTCTAATGATCTCTCTGTCACGTCTCTTTCCACTTCTTTAAAGTGATGAGAGTCACAAGCTACGTTCAAAGTCAAAAGGCATATTAGGTGCTTCGTTTTGAATTTCACACAAATGCTTGACCTTTCACCTTAACCGACTCTGACCTTTGGTGTGCAGTGATGCACTTGCCTGTGAGTGACACGTGAGCTCAGACACGTGAAGGATCTCACTGAGCACGCTCGGGACGATGTGCAGGAGTACAGTGATGAGTGAGATAATGGGTTATTAGGTGCGCGATACCTGTGATCTCCTACAGGAACTTGGCCTGGATTCTGTGACCCTTTGACCCAAGAGTGTGGGGATTGCGCTTCAGGACCCCGAGGGTCGGCGAGGATCGGCCTCCGGAACACATTTGTGGAGGACAAGGGTGGGCAGGGAGGAAAACTGATGGGGAAAGTATTCCATTATGTTTCAATGTTAACCATGATTACTGTCATTAAAGTCATTATCATACCACCTTAATGTCAGAACATTAATGTCAGTTTGAAAGTTTTTTCAGATTTCAGATCTGCTTGTGTCACATGCCTTCCAGAGAATAACAGCTACAGAATAATAGAAGGGAAAATTCAAGTAGCCAATCAGATCGCAGGATGGGGAAGTTCAACAAGTCAATCAGATTGCAGCAGGACAAATAAAGTAGCCACCTAAATTGCATTAGGACAAATTGAACCAGCCAATCAGATCACAGGACAGCAAACTGAGCACAGGAGGGATGTTAAAACTAGCCAATCAAATCACAGGCAGTAAAGTTCAACTGATGATCAGACCACAAGAAGGAAACTGTACTATCCAATCAGAGTGCAAAAGGGAATGTTCAAATAGCCAATCAGATTGCAGGAGCAAAAATTCAAGTAGCCTACTAGCTTGCAGGAGGGAAAATGTAACTAGCCAATCAGATCACAGCACGGAAAACTCAGCACAGGAGTGATAGTTTAACTAGTAAATCAAATCCCAGGAAGCAAAATTCAACAAGCCAATCAGATCACAGGAAGAAAGTTGTACTAGCAAATAAGATCGCAGGAGGTAAATTGTAGCAAATAATTTGGCCGACTTGATAACTCCATCCTTTCTAGAAAATGTACGGCTCCAACACCTTCAGCCAACCTAACGATCACGTCTTCTTTGGGCTAAACGAACAACACTTCAACTACCCCAACAAACCTTTCGAGTACCCCTGCAACCCACTTTGTGTTGTCAGTACCATCCTGAACACCTCTCCTTTGGGAATTTTAACAGTCCTGAAAACTCTTCCTTTGGGAATGGTTACTGTCCTGAACCCCCCTCCTTTGGGAATGGTAACTGTCCTGAACCCCCCTCCTTTGAGAATGGTAACTGTCCTGAACACCCCTCCTTTGGGAATTTTAACTGTCCTGAAACCCCTCCTTTGGAAATGGTAACTAGCCTGAACACCCCTCCTTTGGGAATTTTAACTGTCCTGAAACTCCTTCTTTTGGGAATTGTAACTGTCCTGAACACCCCTCCTTTGGGAATGATAACTGTCCTGAACCCCCCTCCTTTGGGAATTGTAACTGTCCTGAACCCCCCTCCTTTGGGAATGGTAACAGTCCTGAACACCCCTCCTTTGGGAATGGTAATTGTCCTGAACCCCCCTCCTTTTGGGAATTGTAACTGTCCTGAACACCCATCCTTTGGGAATGATAACTGTCCTGAACACCCCTCCTTTGGGAATTTTAACTGTCCTGAACACCCCTCCTTTGGGAATGGTGCTGCCCTAACGACCGTTGCCGCGTCCCATAGTTACCGCTTGGACGCAGAGATTGCAGAAAGACTGAAAGTTCCTAACCGGCTCAGCTAACTACTTTACTCACAGCTGAACAGAGGTATGATTTCAGTCAACATGAAAAAAAGGTTTTTCATGTCATGTTTATGATTGTGACCTTTTAAAAATATTCAGGTTAATTAATTTACCGTTACTGTCTCATATTATTCAGCGTTCAGCTGTAGTTACGTGAACCTTTTACTAACGTTAACCTGTCTTAGTGTTCCCTTGACAAACGAAGCTTATTTACCAGCTTCTTATTCGAGTTTTCCCGTTCCACCTTAAACTGAGCAGCACTTACATATTGGCGCCTCAAAATTCGAGCAAGAAGCAAGAAGCTGTGAATAGGAAGCCAACCTCAGACTCTTTTACTCCCAGACGTTTAGCTACATTAAAGTTGTCCTGAATTGCTGTGAAGCTGGCTAACAGTGCGCGCGGTGCTGTCTGACAGGCTTGCTGTTTATACTATGAGAAAATGGAGGCAAGACGGGGGCACCAAAGCTATGCCAGAGAGGCTGGTGTGTTCCTGCCACACCCGCCCGGTAACGTCAGACCGACCCCGCCGCTGAGCCGCAGGAACAAACTGCCCCCTGTGAGGAAATATCCCACCTTAGAGCAGAAGGGCTTCTACTCAGAGCTTCTCAGCTCAGCAGCCAAACCACATGTGCAGGTAAAAGAGGAGGAAAAACTCCCAAGAAGTCCAACTGCCTCATCTTTCTCTCATACCTCCCCCTTTTCTGTCTCTCTCTCTCAATCACATGCACATTAAAGGGAAAGTCAACTAACATTTTAAATTTTCTGTTTAATTAAATGGCTGAAGGGGAATTCCACCAATTTCTGCATTATGACATTGATGGACTGTAAACAGAGTCATTCAGAGTGGTTTGATGTGAATCAGTTGATTGTACAGATTTCTTTACAGTGATGGAAGGTCTACAACACAAGTATAGCCATTTTATTTACCATCCAAAACCACCAGTGAACCTACATGTGTCTTCTGAGTTTTTATATGTAATGTTGATGATGGTAAAATAGTGGAAAATCTGAAAAAATAAGTTTTCTTTGGGAACTATTTTGCCTCACAACACCCTGCATGTACACCTCTGCCATTAATAGATTATATGAAATAGATTGACAAGACTTTTTAGGCCTTTATCACAAAACTAGTGAAAGTCAGTGTCTCCTGCATTAGGCAGTGCATTCATAATCAGTTCTTGTAATGACTTTCGGAGAGGGAGCTTTCAGAAGCATTAAACTCTTCAGACGTCTGGTTCCTATCACCACCACTGTGAGCAATTCTGACTCTGTAAGCTTCTCTAGAACGGAGCATTTCACACCAAACCACTCTGAACGACTTTGTTTACATCTCAACCGTTTAGGTAGACCAAGAAAAAATGGTGGAGTTCCCCTTTAAGATGTAAACAGGGTCATTCAGAGTGGTTTGATGTGAAACTTAGTGTACTTAGTTTTATAGAAACTTACTGAGTCAGAATTGTTTGCTAGGAACATCTGCCCCTGTGTTACATAAAATGGTTATGAATATGCTGCCTGATGTCCGAGACATTGTTTTGCAGTAGTTTTAAGATACAGCTTTGGCATATATAATTATTATTAATGTCATTATTATAATTTTTACCTTATAACAAAACTGATCTGATTCAAGGCTTGCTTGTCTTTTATGCCATTGCATATGTGAAGCACTATGAATTACCTCAGTTTACAAAAGGTGTTTCACACATAAACCTTCCTTGCCCAAAACATATACTTAAATCCATTCACGGCAGAGAGGTGCACTGAGGGTGTTGTAAAGCAAAATAGTCCCCAAAAGACGTTTTGTTCTGATTTACCACTATTTTATCACATTAAAATTACATATCTGTGTAACATTACGTATAAAAACTCAAAAGACATGTGTGGGTTCATTGTTCATTTTGGAAAGTAGATCAAATTGTTGTATTTGCATTGTAGACAGTGCGACTTCTGGTTTCTATCAGCACCGCTGTCAAAGAGTCCGAGTCGTTACATTTGAAATCGGAGTCTACAATGAACCATTTCACAACAAACTCTGAATATCTTTGTTTACATCTCAGCCACTGAAACTGAGGCAGAGATTTGGAAAAAATGGTGGAATTTCCCTTTAACTAAACATAACATTGAAATCTATGGTCTTGCCTAGAAATCCTGATTACTTACAGTTTCCTGTTTGTAGTCCTGCACACAGGGACCAGAGACTGAGCAGAGTTTGCTGTGCCAGGCTGGATATGATTCAAACACCCCTAAAGGTAAAACCATTCACTTTTTCATTCTGTACACAGTGAGGTAGCAAATAGCATATTAAATGCTAGTTTCAGGCCAGAATGCCCCTTTAAATCACCCATTCAGCTTAAAATCTGTGTTGGCCCAAATTAATCAAGCATCTGTGCATGTGATGTTTTGTTTTAGTTTGTTAATGTTCATTTGATATCTTAATATTTAAAAATTGTAATAAACATAAATGATAATATAAATTGTTAAATTAATGGATTTTAAAGTTTCAGTTTCCAGGATTACAAATAAATTATAGTAAAATTGATAGAATTTTGGAGAGAGCCCATTTCAGTCAGTCATGATTTTTCTTGATTTTTTTCCCCCCAGCAAGCACTTTTCGGACTCCCGCTGACCTGTTCAGCATCATTGAGAAGGACAAGCATGGGCCAACCACTCAGATCCTGCAGCAGTCGGACTTCTCCTCAGGAGGCTTCATGGCTAAAGTGCAGTTACCCTACAGCTGCTCACCTGGCCAACAGCCGCGCAACATTGAGATCGAGAGGTGAGAAACAGGAGCAAACAACGGGTGATTATGGATGAGGTGTAGATCTCTGACCAACGACCATTTGATTCTAAATGTTTTATTTAGGGACTGTTCCATCTCACCACACTCTGCAGGAATCTCTCCATTAACAGATTTAAAATAAACACATTTTAAATCGAAACCTTCACAAAACCATTGCAAAGCAATATGAACAATTTTGCGTAATAGGTTTCTGAGGGAGCTTTTCTTCAGACGTCTGGTTCCTATCACCACCACTGTGAACAATTCTGACTCTAAATTTCTCTTGAATGGAACATTTCACATCAAATCACTCTGACTGACTTTGTTTGAATCTTAACAGTTTAATTAGTGTGATTCTCCTTTAAGTCACAGTTTTGTATATTAAAATATATTTCAATTAAAGTCGTCTCTGTCTCTGTGTGCACTAATGGTGATGTGCTGTGTTACTGAATTTCCAGACAGCGGCGGGAATATCTAAAATTAGACATCACTCAGCTACTGGCTGAGCTTGGCATTGAATCCAGCCAGCTGGTGTCTAGGGAGCTGAGCTCGGAGGATCACCCACAGAACTCCTGTCTACCTGTGGCTAAGAAACCTTGCCCACCAGTTTCTAACTACCTTCCTCTGGAGGTGAGATCTACCTCTGTAGACATAGTAGGCTGCTTACTATGTTTGTTCAGACATGGGGCAGGTTGTCTTTTTTAGCCATTAATGCCTTTTCATGGTAGTATAAAATACAATCTGTCTTTTTGGGACCCTTAGTTGACTTATGCAGTATATCTTTTACTTCAATAACAATGAAGGAATATATTTAGATGGAAATGTGTATGTTTAGAACCAGAAACTGGAATTTTATCTTCACAGATGGGCAAGCAAGTCAACATTTAATAAGTGTATTTAGTGTTTAGCCCCTTAAATGGTGGCCAGAATCCACTGGCAGGTCCGAAGTTTTACTATGCTTCTATGACCTAAGAATAACTCAGCCGGTTTTCATTACAGTCAGTGTAGTTAGCAATGTATTCATTAGTCTAGTACAGGGGTCAGCAACCCAAATGTTAAAAAGAGCCATTTTGTCAAGTTTCAACAAAAATCAAACCGTCTTCAGAGCCACAACATTTCATTTCTTTTCCACAAAGGTAGAATAGTTTTTTGTAAAATGTCTCTTAATGTTAGACTCTTAATGCGCCAAGGAACCAATCACATACCAATTGAAAGAGGGGGTCATAGAGTTTCTGACTGTCAGTGGAAGATGGTCAGTCTGAGAGGAGATGAGACCCCTGAGCAGAAAGCGTTTTGCGTTCTCCACTTCAATAAGAGTGAATCCGTCATAACTGTGCAGCGTGATTTTTGTGGGCAGTGAACCTCAAACAGCTCAGAGCCTTCGTCGTTGGTTCCACAACACTGGACGATCTCCAAAATCACACTGAAAGAGCCGTGAGTGCAGCGACACCCGACATGCTCAATCCAGTATGGGATGAATTTGACTATGGTGTTGATGTTGTCTGCAGCTGGAGGAGGTTCATATTGAGCACTTGTAATATTACATAATAAACTTTATGCTCAGTAAAACCATTTACAGTTTACTGTCTTGTTCTGTAATGATTTACAAGTGGAATAAATCATTTTGAAATCGAGTGAATCTTTTTGAATCACCTTGTACATAACTCCAGCGTTTAAGACCATTTATTGTTAAAGCTGTGTTGAACGATCAGCAAAACTTTGTTTCACTGCAAAGGATTATTTTATTTACCTAGAAACCTAATTCTGTGCTGTAGAGCCGCAACAGGGCAGTAAAACAGCTGCATGCGGCTCCAGTGCCGTGTGTTGCTGACCCCTGGTCTAGTATGTATAGCACTGTAGTATGTGGTCTTGGACACAGTCGTTGCCTGCCACACTGTCACATTTTAATTGTTTGTGGCCATCAAACATTAAATTGAACTGCTGTATAATGTTTTTACTAAGCCACTGTGCATGTATGTGTTACTCCACTGTGATGTTGTTTGTAGATATTTGACAATGAGGAGTTTGACTGCCGGACACCAGAGGACTGGCTGGCTTTGGGCTTTGAGCCAGGGTCAAAGGACCGCAAACCCATCCCAGCCAAGGCACTTCTACCCAGCAGTGACTCCAACTTACCTGGTATAAAGCTTTTAAAATCCTGAGACTATACCAAGAACAACTGTAGTAACATTATACTGACATACAGCTTAAAGCTGCGTCTATCTCCTGTTTTTAAAAGATGATTCTTACTGTAAACTTCATGTAGTTTGTATACATGTATAAAAGTAGAATTCTCTTTCTACGCTATCACTTGAGAGCTCAAGGAGTTGTGCTTCTCATTCTCTTCCTTTTTTGATGGTTCTGATGTAGAGGAGCAGAAGAGTTTGACTCCAGAGTATTCGTGGCAGTCTGTGGGGGTCCTGGACTACTGCCCAGAGAAGAAGCAGTACCTGGTGCAAAAGGCAGATCCACACGGCCGGATCAGAGACAGCAAGGGCAAACTTGTGATCGGAGCACAGAGTAACAAAGGCAAGTGGCAGAGCGCAGATGAATATTTCATTATGCACAATTTGTACAAAATCTTTGCAACTATCTCAGTGTCTCCATCTACTCATCCTCTAGGTCCACTAATAGCTGGTCAGTTTTGGGTTCCGCGGGTCACGCTGATGTTTTTGGCTGAGGACCCACGCCTCTTTGCTCAGAGGGTCCAGTTCGCCTGCAACTTTAGGAGAACCACAGAGGCCCTGCTGCTATACCATCTCTCTGTGGACTGCATGCCATCATGGAGTGGGACACCCACCATGCCGCCCACCAGCCTCCAGCAGATCAATACCCTTGCCCTCAGCACGCCAGGCCTCAGACTTCCACAGTAAGAGACGTGGAGATAGACCTAATAAATGGCCTTTTCACAGTAGCCATGAAAGGCAGCTTGTGGCTGTTTTTCAGGTCCTTCAGTTTTTGCCATATGAATGTCTTCAGTAATATTGAAGCCTGATGGAGCTTGATTTTCATTACCAAGCATGTCAACATTTATAAGGGTTTTTATTGTGTTAATAGCTGTTTTTTATTGTGGCAGTTGTGCACGATATTTTGATATAAGGAAAGCTGCAGTTGTCTGGTTTATCTCTGCATGGTTGTCTTTGTGGAGATGTGTGAATCATTTTCACAACAGGGGGTTCTCACCCCTCCTCCATAACCCCTCATTGCTGGGAAGAGTCACAACAATTCCCATTTTAATATTTTAACATCAGAGGCATTGGGCCAGATTTGATGGGAGTTATTTGAACCACATCGTATGTCTTTACATATTAATTTCATGTGCACAGGCTCCAAAAGAAGCTCTGGCTCGATGTTTAGGTCTCACATGCAAAATCAACATTATACTGATGAAGACATGATAATTCGCTCACATCCTCAGAAGACATGTTCTTCACCAAGTTTTGACTGAGTTCTCTCTGAATACTCTTTCAGCATGCTCACAATCATCAGATTCATTCACTCGGGAAAAGGGGTCCGAAGCACAACCCATGTTACAAAATGTTGTTCCTCAAGTTATTCTTCTCAAGCAATTACACATTTTCACCAGAGAGGTCTCCAAATCCTCAAATCTTACATAGTGTAGCTTTAACATACACAAGCAAATAAAACATTGGCACATTTAATTAAATAACACAGCAACCGATTATAAATTTGTTTAAATTTGACTGATTTTCATACCTAATATTAGGCCTTTTTGGAAAAAAAGGAAAAGAAAAATTGAATACATACAAAGTAGAAAATGCAAGGAAAAACTATAAATCACTAGCATATCGAGTGTAATTACACAAAAAGCAGTGATGCGGCTTCTTGTTAACAGATATTATCAATTCTCAGTGATATATAAATGTGCAGTTTGTGCAGTAAACATAATGTCTACTCGATGTGTTTCCCTGTTTGTGTGTGTGTGTGTGTTTGTGTTTAAAACCAGACTGCAGGAGTGTGTGAAACGTTTGGAGGAGGAGGTTCATCTGGAATACGTTCGCACTATGAACCGAATCAGCTTTGACAGGCTCGTACAGGACAACCCTGAGGAGTTCTCCTACATCACTCTGCCCCAGGAAGAACCAGAGAGAGTTCCCCTCAAAGGTATGGTAGGGTGTAAGTGTGGGAACAGCATTTGAACATACAGTACTGACAAATCTAAATTTGCAGTTGAGATTATTTGAATCATGAGAAGCAGAAAATGCAACCAACTTCTAAGACTGAACTTTGGAGATGTGGAAAAATATCCTTCTGAAAAGAGTGGAAGACAAAGGATGACACATTAAATACTGAA
Source organism: Colossoma macropomum (assembly GCF_904425465.1). NCBI lineage: Eukaryota > Metazoa > Chordata > Actinopteri > Characiformes > Serrasalmidae > Colossoma > Colossoma macropomum. The sequence continues at coordinate 29,682,777 of NW_023494810.1, read as the reverse complement.
AACATTGATGTTATATTTAGTTGTTGAGGCCTCAGTGTAATTATCTGCTAAATATGTTTTTTGTTTTGTTATCCTGATGTTGAAAAATTAATAACTTAATGGCCTTAATGGATATTTTGGTTGGAAGTTAAATAAATGAGAGGTGCTCTCTGACTCTGCAACAGTGCTGAATACTACCTTTCATATGTCTGGAATCACTTGTCATATTCATATGTTAAATTATTTTATATATAATGATAACTTGTATTATGCAGATTTAATTGTTATTATTATAAACTTAACACCAACAATATATTTTGTTATTCAACAATTTAAGGTCACTTGCAATAAGAAGAAGTCATTAATGATGAATAATATACTGCAATTGTCTATTTACAGTAATATTTTGTCAAATGACTTGCCTTGAGATTTGATCACAACTTTTGATATACAAGGCATTCTGGATATTAATTGTATTGGAACTTAATTCTCTATGTTATACAGCTTTCTCAGTCATTTAAAGCTCTGTTGATTGTTCTAGAGACATCTAAAATGTATTAATTTGTTTATATTTTTCTACAAATTATTTTAAACCTCTGAAGGTGTATAGCTTCATATTATTGAAGTCATTGATTCCAAGCTTTTGAAGTGTTATTCCAAACTTTTGAATGGTAGTGTACTTATAGATGTGTCTCCCACTGAGAACCCATGGCTGGTGTACACTCTGTAACCCCAGGCTCGGTGGCTGTTCCGGACTACCTGTTTGAAAAGAACCGTGCTGCTTTTGCCTTTAACTCCCTGCTCACCAAGCCGGAAGTCATCTCTGTTCTGTCCAAAGTCAGAGCGGAGTGCGACAGAGTGGCTTCCATGAGCCTCTTTTACGTCACCTTCACCAAACCTCTACGCCTGGAGGAGTTTGAGCTGGCACAGTCACAGACCCACACACAGGTAATGTGCTGGCAACATATTATTGCTTATACAAATGGACAGAGTATGGACAGATGGACAGAGTATGGTCAGCATGGACAGAAGTTAGACTTTAGGATGACTGCTACTGTTATTTTTTTATTATTTTTAGCAATGTAACATAGTTTGTCCAGTTGGATAGATAAGAGTACGAGCAAGCCTATTTGACATTACTTAACTCCTGAATCTTAAATGATGTATTATTGCTGTCACATGGGCAGTTTTGATCCTGGTTCGGTCAGGCCTGTGACACAATTGACCATTCTGCTCTGGTTAAAAGACTGCTCAGGCTGGTTTATCTCCTTTTTATCCAATTTGTGTCTGTTGGTGACATGATGCCCTCAGCTGCTGCTCTTAACTGTGGAGTGCCTCAGGGGTCAGTTCTGGGGCCAATATTATTCTCCCTTTATATGCTTCCCTTACGGTGTTATATTTCTATAATATTTCTTTTAGTTTTTATGCTGATGTTTTATTTTACATCCATGTTTTTTATTTTAATTATTTTATTTTTCTTTCTGTATTACAGTGTGAGGCACATTGTGGCTTTTGCCTTTAAATAGGCTTTACATCTAAAACTTAGTTTCTATTTACTTAATGCAGTTTAAGGCACTTTGGTGATGATTTAGGCATGCATTTTGCACAATGCTAATTTAATTACTTACACTACCTGTGAGCCTCAAAGTTCCAGTGCAAAAGTATAGCTTGGCTGATGGACTACATTTGGGGTCATTTTTTGCAAAGCTATTTCTGAAACACACACATATACTCACTATGCACTTTATTAGGAACAACTGAACACCTATTCATTCATGCAATTATCTAATCAGCCAATTATGTGGCAGCAGTGTAGTGCATAAAATCACGCAGATAAAGTCCAGCAGCTTCAGATAATGTTCACATCAATCAGACTGGGGGAAGTATGTGATGTCAGTGATTTTGACCTTGGCATGATTGTTGGTGCCATTTGGGCTGTCTTGAGTATTTCTGTAACTACTGATCTCCTGAAATTTTCATGCACAACAGTGTCTAGAGTTTACATAGAATGGTGCAATAAAGAAAAACATCCAGTGTTCTGAGCGCTGAAACTAGTTGTTGATGAGAGAGGTTCAACAGAGAATGATAAGACTGGTTCATTCTGGTGGAAAGGCAGCAGTAACACAGATAACTACTCTGTACAATTGTGGTGAGCAGAAAAGCATCTCGGAATGCACAACATGCCAAACTTTGAGGTGGATGGGCTACAACAGCAGAAGATCACATCGAGTTCCTCTTCTGTCAGTCAAGAACAGAAAGCTAAGGCTGCAGTGGACACCAAAGCTGGACAGCTGAAGACTGGAAAAATGTAGCCTGGTCTGATGAATCTGGATTTCTGCTGAGGCACACAGATGGTAGTGTCAGAATTTGGCACCAACAACATGAATCCATGGATCCAACCTGCCTTGTGTCAGCAGTCCAGGCTGGTGGAGGTGGTGTAATAGTGTGGGGAATGTTTTCCTGGCACACTGTGGGCCCATTAATACCAATCAATCATCAGTTTAGGTCAGTATTCTTAAGTGGCCTTCGCACTTGGCATATTTGAGTCCAATAGAACACCCCTGGGATGTGGCAGAGCGGGAGATTCGCAGCATGAAAGTGCACCTGAAAAATCTGGAATTTCATGATGCAGTCATTTAAACATGGGCCAGAACCTCAAAGGAATGTTTCCAACATCTTGTGTAATCCATGCCCTGAAGAATTGAGGCTGTTTAGAGAGCAAAGGGAGGCCCTGCCCAGTATTAGTATGCCATTCCTAATAAAGTGTTCGGTTTGTGTATATAACAGCATCTTCCCACACAAGTGAATGTAAAACACATGCTGTGCTCAGAGCTTATAGCCTCCCAGTAACTGCTCTTTTGGTGGTGGTTAACCACTCCTTCTTTCTCTCCATCCTGCCACAGGTGCAGCTCTTCCTGAAGGACTCTTGGGTAACCACTCTGTGTAACGGAATCTGCTCCAGTCTGCGGGATGTGGGGGCCGGCTGGTTCTGTCTGAAAGAGTCTCGCTGGGAGGTGTACCGCATGTCCAAGATGTGCCGCCTGATGGCGTCGATACGCTACAGCCTACAAGACTCCCTACGTTTCCTTGTGCAGGACTCACTGGCCAGCCTGGCTCAGCTGCTGCTGGACGCCTGCCACAACGTGCTGCACTGCCCCTCTGACCTCACCTGGGGCTCCGACCTCATCAACAGTCCATACAAGTCAGTCAAACTCCAGAGAAGAGCAGAAAACTGCTTCTTAAGCTGTGTTCACACTACATAAATGGTCACAAATCAGATTTTTTGCCTGAATGTGACACCAATCTTTTCTTTTTAGAGCTGTGTAAACACTAAAATCTTTACGTTATATGTGTGTTTACATAATGACCGGTTTACAGACCAAAGAAGAACCCGCTGTTCCTGGTGGACTTGGTGCTGGATCAGACTGGAGTTCATTATAGCACCCCGCTGGAGAGCTTTGAGACGTCCATCGTTAACCTTCTGGACAAAGGGATCCTGTGCACTCATAACATCCCTCAGCTGGACAAGGTTAAATAGACATCACTGTCACATTAACTACAGCCGTGTTAACTCTTGATATTAACATATCAATGTAAATATTAATAAACAGTATTGGTGTCTGTCTCAAGTGCTCTGACCATAAGTGGACAATGATACGTAAAACTGTTTACATCCAGCATTTCCATGCTTCTCAAATGCGTCTCCAGTGACGAATCATGATTGGATTTCGTGACTGGAAGAAGGGTACCATCTTTTGCTGCGTGGTTTGCAGAGTGGTTTGGTGTGAAATGCCAGTTCTAAAGAAACTTGCCATGTCAGAATTGTTCATAGTGGTGGTGATAGGAACCAGACGTCTGAACCGTTTAATGCCTCTAAAAGCTCCCTCACAGAAAGTTATTACATGAAATGGTTATGAATACACTGCCTGTTGTCTGAGACGTTGTTTAATGATATGTTTGTAATAAGGTTTTGGCCTAAAATGTATTTTTTTAAATCTGTTCTTGGTAGAGGGGTGCATGCAGGGCATCGTAAGGCAAAATAGTCCCCAGAGAAATAAGAACAAATAAAATAAAGAACAAAATAAGAATCAACAGGCCTGCTGAACAGCCTGATTTACTTTTGATGACCGGTGATAATACTTTTGAGTTTCTAGCGGGTTGTATTTTCCATGAACCCAGATGTTTCCCCTCACACATGGTCTTAGTGAGGCGACATCTGCCTGGAAAATCAAGATCTGTGATGCAAAACAGGACGAAAGTGAACACACCATGGTGAAAAAACAATAGGTAATTCGCAGTCTAATTTTCTTAGCAGAGGAAAGAGAAAAACAGAAAAAAAGGGCCTATCCGGATAAAGATTAAATCACATAGTAGCACCAGTAAAGCACCAGACTAAAGGCATCAGTTGGTTAGCATAAATGTATGTTGCCAATTATTCCAAGTTTTGGCTGTATTTTTGGGGATAAATAAGATGATAGATTTTGAGGATTGGGCCAAACAGCTGATTTTTGTGTCAGCATTCGAAACTGAATATTCAGTTCAATCTAGTTGGTGCGACTGTACTATCTAGGGACCAGCCATGACAAATTCCACCGTTGGGTCCATACTATTTTCAGATTTCCCACCATTTTACCATCATCAGTGTTACGCAGGTTTTAGATATTAGTGAATAAATTAGTGAATTAGTGAATAAAATGGCTATACTTGTGTACTAGAGGTGCTCATTGGAGTGGTTTTTACTTACTGACAGCAGTGTTGAAATGTTCTATGCTGTTCTGTGTTCTGTGTTCATTTGTCTGTATAAAAAGCATTAATCAATTACAAATTAGAACAGTTCAGAATGATTCCGTCTCCCCCTTCCACTATCTCAACATATCTCTGTCTCTCTCTGTATCTCTCAGTTTGTGATGAAGAATTTGTTCATCAGTGGAGTTCCTCTGTTGGAGTCAGTGGGTCTGTATGAGCCGGCAGTGAGAGAGCTGAGAGAGAGAGTGAGTCTCGCCCTGTACCAGGCTACCATTCCTCTCCAAGCCTACGCCCGAGAATATGAATGCCACCTTGAGCTGCACAACTCTGACATCAACACCTTTCTGAAGTACACCTCCCTAAATGTCTCTCTTGGTTTAAACTTTAGCTGCATTTTAAAAGGGGCATATCATGGCAAACTGAATTTTACTTGCTTTTTTAACTTCTTTCTGCAGGCCCTTAGTGAGCCCTTTAACCAAAAACCATTAAAGAGCCCATATTCTACTTTTTTCTTGTCTTTTATTGCTTTCCCTGAGGTCCACTTGTAAAGTTTAAGGGGTTTGTGTACCAAATCTGCCATAAATCATTTTACATGACAATTTTCCAACCTCTCTTTATTCCTTAGCAGACTGTTTTTTTATTACTGTGATTTTAAGACTGATAAATGTAAATGAGGTCTGTTCTGATGGGCTGTCCTATATTTTGGCTTAGTCAAAAAGCAGACTGGGCTGAAACACTCCTTATAACTTCAGCAAGAAGGGCTGAGGCTAAATTGCTGTAGGCTGAATGGATATATATAAAGAAAGATAATACATGTAAATGTAAATGAATTGGTTTACGACACAAAAAAATCACAAAAAACATGAATTCGAAACAAGCTGTTTTTGCAGGTTAATTTTTGTGTATGGAGCTTATCACATGGGGCGTGTATGTTCTGAAACTATAACAATGTTTACATACTACATCAAACTCAAGTGCATTTTCCATGATACAAGCCCTTTAAACGTTGCTGCTTCCAAAGAATCCACATCTTGGAAAGGAGCGGCTGACGTCCCTAATGATTTCAATCTGAAGTTAACAGGTTGTCCTGTCCAGTTTAGCCTGGTTTGCTTTCTGAATGAGGCACAATAAAGAGGAACCAATCAGAACAGAAGTCGTGTCACTTTTAAAGGCACAGTAACAAATAGTCTGTTTAATTCTGCTAGATTGAGAGGCTGAAAAATGATCATGTGAAAATGACTTTTTGGGACATAAACTCACATAAAAGTGAGATTTTGGGGAAAATATGTACTAGAAAAATGTAGAATATGTCTCGTTAGGCTTCTCTTGTGCTACACTCTTAAAAATAATGGTTCTTTAAGGGTTCTTTAGTAAAGAAAATGGTTCTATATAGAACTATGAACACTCAGAGAAACCTTTGCATGATTAAAGGTTTTTTTGCATCACTAAAGGGATTGATCAAGAATGTGCTGTAGATGGTTCTATGTAGAACCTTTTTGAAAAAGGGTTCTATATAGCACCAAAAAGAACCCTTTTTGGTGCTATACAGAACCCTTTTCAAAAAGGATCCATATAGAACCATATAAAACACATTCTCTGTCAATCACAAGAATGCTTTTTACAATGCAAAAAACCCTTTCAGAGTGCTCATGGTTCTATACAGAACCATTTTCTTTACTAAAGAACCCTTGAAGAACCATCTAAGTGTGTACTGTGTTTGTGACTCTCCAGGCATCACAGTGAAGAAAACACCACCCCTGTGGAGGTGAAGCGGGAGGTGGAGAGGCACCTGAAGGAGAAAGAGATTTTGGATCAGTCTCTCCCCTCATCCATCGTCATCGGGCCCTTCATGGTGAGCGTGGAGGCTGTGCGACAGAGCCTGTCCAAGAAACGCCGCGCCCTGGCCAACGCTGTGCTGGACCGCCTCGCTCTGAAGCTCCGCAAGCAAGTGGAGGAGGCAAGTCACTCCAGCAGAGTATCTACACTCACACTACTGCACAGTTTAACCCTTAGATGTCACAGTTTCTGTGTGATAAATGTATTGGATGTTAGCTATTACTGATTTTTTGCATTACTGGACAACTTATGCATTTATCAGAATGTGGGCTCTTTTATTAGAGATTTTAAACTGTGGACCTACATAAAGAACTCCTGTGTGTTTCAGGCATGTGAGGAGTGCAAAGCCATCAGCAGGAAGTTGTACGAGAAGCCCAACAGCATTGAGGAGCTGACAGAGCAGAGGGAGTGGATGAAGCAGATCCCAGATCAGCTAAAGGCTCAAGAAGTAAAATACCATTCCACACAGTCCAGACATTTGCTTTTCAGGAAACCAGCAGCATTGAAAGGGGAATTCCACAGATTTTTCAAAATGTCTGAATAATTCAGTCCTTGAGATGTAAACAGAGTCATTCAGAGTGGTTTGGTGTGAAATGGTTCATTTTAGAGAAACTTACAGACTCTGAATTCTTCACAGTGGTGGTGATAGAAACCAGGAGTAACAATGTCTACAACACAAAAATAGCCATTTTATTTACTGTCCAAAACCACCAGTGAACATACACATGCTTTGGGGACTATTTTGCCTTAGAACACCCTGCATGTACCCCTTTGCCATGAATGGATTAAAATAAATGGATTAAAATTAAAACATTTTAAGACAAATTTTATCACAGTACAATCATAAAACAATGTGTCAGACACCAGGAAGCATATATCTGACTATTTAATGTGCTGTGATGGAGATTTCAAAGGTAATAAACTCTTCAGACGTCTGGTTCCTGTCTCCACCACTGTGAACAATTCTGACTTGGCAAGTTTCTCTGGAACAGAGCATTTTACACCAAACCCCTCTGAATGACTTTGTTTACATCTTAGTCATTTAATTGTGTAGAATTTTTGAAAAATCGTGTGGAGTTCCCCTTCAAGTTACTCTTTTCTTTAGTTGATGTTATACCCCAAATATGTAAGCAACAACTGTGAAAAAATATTTTGTATTTTTGGCTTTTAATGCATGATTCCTTTCCATAATATATTTCCTCCTCTCTTTCTCCCACTGCTGAAACACTTGGGCAGGAAGTTTTGGCCAAAGCCATGTCTGACTATGAGCTAATAGATGAGTTTTTCTACAATCTGTCCAATGAGGATTTCAATGCAAAGTAAGTTGAGCAGCATCTTTGTCTTTATTAAAACATTACCTGCTGCCAGGCCTGGAATACCCCTGCACAGTAGGACCTGACTGACATGTTGCGGCCCACACTGAGACCGATTTTAACAGGGCTGAAAATTCTGATAACTGATAATATTAGCCGACAAAATCTTCTATTTATACTTCAGATTTTATTTTTATATTGCAGTTAAAGAGTGATTACCTGATAGATTATTTATCAATTGTCAGTTATCAATTGTCAAACATTAAACTTGAAGAGACAGCACCAACAGATTTTTGAAGTCACATTTGGTCAAATCAAGAATAAAAACCTGAAGGCTTAAACTGTAATAAACAACAAAAACTTAAGTAAATATACCAAATTTTATATGTACAGCAAAGATTTGAGTGACTATTGATCACTAGAGTTTGATAGCAACTTCCTAGCCCCAGTGCTAAACTACAGAAGTGACACCAAACATGTCTCAGCTGATCAACTACATCTGGTGTATGTGGAAAACTATATAGTATCGTGGGTGGATATTTGAATGATGAGTTACTTGTGTTAGGTACTGCAGTGGCACAACTATCTAAGGTTTCTAAGTGTTCTGTCACCAGGAGGTGACGATGTGCGAATCGCAGCAGGGTTGAGACCTAAAAAAGTGCTAATTATTGCCAATATTTTTGTCGATGCCAATAAAAACGCTGGCCATCAATATCAGCCGATATTATCAGTTCGCTGATGTATCGGACAGGCCCTACTGCACAATAGCATGTTGTCTCACTGTAGCACACCTTATCTGAGAGCCTGATTAAGGTATGTAAAGCCTGGCAGTGTAGGGGAATGGTGGATGATCTAGCTGTGCTGAAACTCACAATGCTGATTTGAAATCAGATTCACAGTTAGAACTGCTCAAGCAAACATGTAAAGGTGTACTGCTTAAGATTTTCTGAGAAATCTTTTTAAATTTTAAAGTTTCTCATATATATAGAATAGCTTTTTTGCCATCATAGCTCCTACTGTTTGTGTAGCAGGTTTTTAAAAGCCCCAATTGGTCATAGCATAGATCTTTTTTTAAAAAGACAACAACAAAAAACTGAAGACAAATAAAATAATTAAAAAAAGCATGATGGACACTGCAAATGTTAGTGCAGCCCTTAATACAGAAAACAAGAGAAGTCTTGTTCTAGATCAGCATGTGGATATTAAATAATAATATGTTTGTCTTGTGTGGAGGTGGACAGCGATGGCCTGGCCCCATAAGATCCTCACTCAGATGGAAAACGTGCAGATTCAGCATGTAGAGGATGAGGAACGCTTCCACAAGATCCAGCTGGTCGACCAGAACAACTTCCAGGAGCGCTTGGAATCCCTACAGGTCAGAGCCTCTCTCAGGTCACCTGTGGTCATCTGCAGTCATGTGAGACTGTTTGTTATAGTATGTAAGATACATTTTGGACAGCTTGGAAATCCAAGGTAAAGATGTGATTTACACAAATTAAAATGAGTCCGATTTGACTAAAAAGAGAGAATTGGCAACTCTGTTTTGTTGTGTTGCTACACAAAGGCAGCTCATCTGAATAATCATACCTATTATATACTCAGAAAAATGGAACATGACAGATTTAATCACGATAATTATAACATTCCCATGTATTGCCCACCCCTGCATTAGGATACTTATCTTCAGCCCAGCAGCCTCCTCTCCACCTAGTGGTGATTTGAGGTACTGCACCACATTTTTTGCTAAAGGGCCTCTTTGTGTGTTTGTGTGTTTCAGATGGTGGTCGCAGGCTTTGCTGCCTATACAGATTTCAGTCGAGCACATGAGGTGGCGAACGAAGTGCGTCGTGTTGGAAAGCAGCTGAAGGAATCTCAGACGATGGCGCAGGTTTACAACAACCGTGAACGCCTCTTTGGCATCCCTGTCACCAACGTACGTGTCTAAAGCACATCCCACGACCAAAACAGTGTAGTGCATTGCACGTTACATTTTATTACTGTTCTCTCTCCTGTCTCAGGGAAAACTTTCATCAGTAGTCTAAACTTTATGTGTTTATTAAAATCCCGACTGATGTATTGGTTGGCCAATAATATTGGCTAGTATTAATGAACCGCGGTTTCCACTATGGGTGATTCTCACGCACATGACAAATACCTAAGACCTAAGACCTAACATTTAATTGACATTAAATTTGTAATGTTTTTTTGGTTATACAAGCAGTGATACCTGGTTAAATAACAAAAAAATAAACCTGAATGATTTCATTGATTTTACATAGATTTTTAGTAACATTTTTCCAATTAATTATCAATTCCAATTAAAAATGTTTTTTCCCCAACTTTATTTTCCCCAACATATTCTGTATGTTGTTGTCTAACTAAGTGTTTTAAAGCTAATTATTAGAACATTTATATTTTATAAAAAGTGAAAAGTAAAAAAAAATAAAATCAGTAATGAGAAATATGAACACATTGCAATAATGAGAATTATGGTAAAAATGCCAAAACTTGAAAAGACAAAAACATATTCCTTTGAATATTGCTTATCTATGTAACACTCAAAAATCTATTGACATGGATTAAGGTTGCTTTGTAATACAGTTGCATGCAAAGGTTTGGGCACCTCTGTCAAATAATATGTTGATTTTCTATAAAGAAAAAAAATGAACATGTCCTCTACAGAAAACAAACTGCACAGTTTAATACACGATTACTGTTTATTTGGAGATTTTTTTTGTTGGAAAAAAAGCATAAAATGTGGCCCGTGCAAAAGTTAGGGCACATTTTATATTTTATGTTTTTTTCCAAATAAACTCAGCAAATACATAGAAATTGTGCACTAAATTGACAGAAAAATGCCATTTCACTGGGGGTTTTCAGACTTTTGCATACGGTTGTAAGCTAACCCTGTGGTGGACGTTGTGCTGTTTCAGCTGATCATAATTTGAGACTTCTGCAATACAAGGATACTCAGATACTTTGATTTTCAGGAGTCAACCAACTTGAATTTGAATAGATTTAATAATTAGAATAACAACTTCAACCAAAAACAGACATCGGTGGTTTAATGCAAAATAAAAACCACCATACTGTATGACACCTATGGAAATACCTTCCTGCATGTGCTGTTTTTTATTTTTATTTCTCTGGTCCAGTACGAGCGGGTGCAGAAGCTTAGCCGAGACTTCCAGCCATTCCGGGACCTATGGACGACCACCTCTGATTGGCTACGGTGGCACGAGAGCTGGATGAACGACCCATTGTCCACTATTGACCCAGAACAGCTGGAACGTAATGTCAACGATGCCTATAAGACCATGCACAAGTGTGTCAAACTGTTCAAAGACATACCAGGTGAGTAAAACATCAACATAAGGCAAACATTAGCCAGAAACCAGGTCATCTTGTCTTCAGACTGGTCATCTCGTCTTACATCTGTCCTCCTCTCCACTCAAGGGTTATCATAGATTTTAAATTTTAATTAGTTTTATTTTAATTTAGTTTTTCATTTTGATTTTAGTTTAGTTTCGGTTAAAAGAGTGCATTAATAGTTTTATTTGTGTTTTTATTTTCTGAAAAAAAAAATAGTTTTAGTTTAGTAAGTGTAAGTGTAGAATGAAATCAAACCAACAGTAGACTGAGCTTGGTTCGACTCCAGCTTTCCTTAAAGATTCCCAAACACAGACGGGATCCACTTCTAAACTCTCATTCATGCACTTGAAAAAAATGACACCTAAAAGTTTTTCTTCTCGGTAATTCTGTTTAATTTTAGTTAGAGTTTTTGTGTTTTTGAAAACTGTCATTTATTTTATCATAGGTAACGAGCAAATTTTTTCACTGCTAGTTTTTGTTTTAGTAATAGTTTTAGTTCACTATAATATCCCTGCTCCACTCTTCTCTCCCAGCCTGTCAGGATGTGGCAGCCTACATCCGTGGTGTCATCGAGGACTTCCGTCCGAACATCCCGCTGATCCAGGGCCTGCGGAACCCGGGCATGCGCAGCCGTCACTGGGCACTGCTGTCCGAGCGCATCCACATGAACGTGAAGCCCAAGGCCAACCTCACATTCTCCCGCTGCCTGGAGCTCGGCCTGCAGCAGCATGTGGATGAGATCGCCCATGTCGCGGAGGTGGCCAGCAAAGAGTACGCCATTGAGCAGGTGCGGCACATAATGGGCAGGTTTGGGTGTGATTTACGTAGTGGACAGTGGAAAGGTTTAGACCACTGTAATGTGTTACTGGCTGGTTGCCCTGCTTTCTCTCTAAATTGGATCCAACTAGTTCAGAAAGCAGGAGCCCTGAGCTCCAGCAAGTCTTTCTGATCTGTTGAAGCCTTATAGCCCACCCAGACCACTTTGCTCAGCTGAGGCAGGCTTATTATAAACTCTTAGAATAACTTTCTTGTATAGACTATAGACTATTGTTTAGACATACAGTATGCATAAGTTCGGGCGCTCCTGGTGAAATTATATTTGGTTGTTTTTTTAATTAAAAATAAGTTAACACATCATCTACGGAAACCACACTTCTGCACATTTTAATGCACAATTGCTGTTTATTTGCTGAATTTAACATATTAGGGGGAAAAATAAGCATAAAATGTGGCCAGTGCAAAGGTTATGGCACATTTTAGATTCAGTGTTTTAAACTCAGGAAGTAAATAGAAATTGTGCAGAAAATGCAATATTTAAGTTAACTTAAGCTAACTTTTCACTTAGAAAATGAAGAAAATATGTAATTTGTTCAGGTTCAGTGTTTAAACTTGCTCTTGACTTACTCTTCACTTGATATAATTTTTTTTTTCTTACTTCCTACTAATTATTTGAAACATCTAAACAGAATTTTGTACATTTGTCTGCAACTGAATTGGTTTTATATTATTGAAAACTCTGAAACCTTTAGTGTATGACCTACACACATCAGGAATTGACAATTATTGTGTGTAATATAAATATTATAAAATAATGAAATCCAGAATGTTGAGGACAGTAGAAATTAAACGCTTTTGTCTGCATATGTGTGATCAGGCTCTGGACAAGATGCAACAGGAGTGGTCCTCAGTGATGTTTGAGGTTTTGCCATATAAGGAGACGGGCACCTACATCCTGAAGAGTCCTGACGAGGCCTCCCAGTTGCTGGATGACCACATTGTGATGACTCAAAGCATGTCCTTCTCTCCATACAAGAAGCCATTTGAGGAAAGGATCAGTTCCTGGGAGAGCAAGCTGAGGATGACACAGGTATGACCAAGATACGGTCAAGAAACTTACCTGAAGGTGGAGGCCTTTTAGCCTGATTATGGCACAGGCTTTTTCCAGAAATAGACACAATTTTCCCCAAAGTTAATTAGCCAAGACAGGTTTGATACTTTAGTTTTGCACTGGAGCTACGAGGCTAACAAGGAATGGAAGCTTATACCCCACCAATTATACCCCACAGTTGATCCCACTGGAGTAATTAGCATTGTGCTGACTACAAGGCTGAAGCATCACATACTTGCCTCAAGTTGTTAAGTAGTCTGTAATAGACTTGCTTATGTGGTTTCTGGCACTATATGACATACCGTTATCTATAAACACAGTCAAAAGGACAGACAAAATATGACGTGTCCAATTTCATACACTGTCATGTGCAAAAGTTTGAACACGCCTGGTCAATTTACGTTTTGTTGATTTTCAAAGTGAAAATAAGTTAACACACCCTCTGCAGAGAAAACAAGCAAATGTGGCATTTTTCTATACATTTTAGTGCACAATATCTATTTATTTGACATGTTTAACATGGGAAAAAATAAAACACAAACTCAGTGTGTTAAATTCGCACAAGCAGTAATTGTGCATTATATTGTGCATTAAACTGTATTCTCAGTAGAGGATGTGTACGTTTTTTTTAAAGTCAGCAAAACATAATTTGACCACAGATGCCCAAACGTTTGCCTTCTACTAGACAGTGTCAGAAAACCACAGTGCACTTCTTTATTGTCCCACACACTTAAAAATGATGGTCCTTCAGGGGTTCTTTAGTAAGGAAATGGTTCTATATCGAAACATGAACACTCAAAGAACACTTTGCGTGATTCAAGGGTACATTGCATCATGAAATGGTTCTTCAGATTGATGATGTGCTGTAGATGGTTCTATATCGAACTTTTTTGAAAAGGTTGGTATAGCACCAAAAAGGGTTCTTCTTTTGCTACAATGTCAGGCTTGAACCTGTTTTATTTTTCAGTTATTTTAAAACGGTTTGCAAACTGCTGTTGTCGGAAGAAAACCTTGTATCTCCAAAATGGTAACTTTACAGGAGAAGGAAAAAACCTACTTTAATTTTAATGTAAGTCAATGGAACCAGAATTTTTCCCAAGTCATTTTGGGCCGTTTCTTTTAGTCCATTCATCATGAAATTTACACACAATCTAAAGGGCAACAGATTTTTCAAATGATGTAAAAAACTGGAAAACATCAAAAATGGACATATAAGGTTTCTTCCGACAACAGCGAAACCACAAACATGGCACTACTGAAGTGAGTTAACCACTAGTGATTAAAGCCCACTCCTGCAAAGCCAACTTGCTGGATTGCTTACAACATTAGCCCCCTGAAATGGGCTGATGGCCTGAAATGTCTGCTGCAGAATGGAGAAAAGCAAAGAAAAGATAACAGGCTCAATTTGTCCACATCAGAAAGCCTTTAAATGGGACCAAACATCTTTAAATGGGACCAAAAATGTCTGAGTAACCAATCAGGTCCATGCTCCGCCTCCTAATTTCACCAGCAACACACTCAGGGCAAAACAAACCAGATGCCCCAGAGCGTCATCACACAAACCCTTTGTAAAGGCCAGGTTTCATTTAAACTTATTTTCTTATTAACTAGAGCTAGACTTGGCCTTTACAGCTGTATATTGATCCCTTAATAGTCGCTCAGGATAAAAGCATCTGCCAAATGAATAAACGTCAGTGCAATTGTTTATCGCCCCCTGCTGACAGGATGTTCTGGAGGAGTGGCTGACGTGCCAGCGCTCCTGGCTCTACCTCGAGCCGATCTTCAGCTCAGACGACATCAACAGGCAGCTGCCCCTGGAGGGGAGGAGGTATCAGACCATGGAGCGCACCTGGAGGAAGGTGATGAAGGCCGCTAATGACAACAGACAGGTGAGCTAGGGCTCTGGTTCTAACTGACACCAATTAATTCTAAATTAAAGCATAGATTTGAGTGTAAATGCGCATTCAGTGGAGGGGAGGGGGTCAATGTGTCTTTGAATGTATGTTTCTCACATGTCTGTGTGTTTATTAGCCCCTTTAAACCAAAGGATATCATGAGTGATTCCAGACTTCCACTGTTTATTCTCAGAACTACATAATTTGCATTGGTTAGGTAGTATTTACTGAATAATTTATAGTGCATACATACATGGTACATACTGGATGATAAGCTTTGTGATTAATAAAAGAATAGGCCATACAGCAGAGTGAGGTTCGATTGACCACCTGAGTGCTACATTTGCCTCCCTCTGTAACATGATTAAATCGTAAGTTGCTCTGGATAAAAGCGTCTGACAAACGCCACAAATGTAAACGTTGGTTTGTGTGTGACGTCTCATGGACAGGTGATTGAACTGTGCCCGGACCCTCGTCTGCTGGACAGCCTGCGAGACTGTAACAAGCTACTGGAGCAGGTGCAGAAAGGGCTGAGTGAATACCTGGAGACCAAACGTGGAGCCTTCCCCAGGTCAGCAACCCACTTAATGGGGATTCTGTTACCTATCTATGTATCAGACTTAGCTCACTACCTTATACGGAAATATATATGGTCAGGTAAAGTTTAAAATTAGTACTCAAATTAGACATTCATCACATAATATAGCATATGATCACTGTCGGTTTAAAATCTCTAAAGCTCCAAAATGATAACTTTACATGAGAAGAAAAAAAACATTGATTTTAAAGTATGTTTATGTAACAAGAATTTGAGCCACTTCTATTGGTTCATTCGTCATGAAATGTCCACATAATAAAAATGCAAATTAAAAAACAGCAAAGATGAAGATACAATGTTTTGACAGCAACAATATACAGTAAAATCTTGTAAGAAAAAAGACATTGTGTATCATGCTGCATAATGGCCTGCGTCAAACGGCAATTTAATTTTGTGATTATTTATAAATGTGTTGTATATATAAGAGCACGTCCCTCACAAAGGTATCTACAGCACTCTTTCTGTACTAACTGAATTTTGATATTATGGTTTCTTTCTTGGCTTTAGGTTCTATTTTCTGTCTGATGATGAGCTTTTGGAGATTCTGTCTCAGACCAAAGACCCAACAGCAGTGCAGCCTCACCTGCGCAAATGCTTCGAGAACATCGCCCGGGTCGGTCCACATATGCTCTCATTAATACTCACACAGAGCTCACTTATTCTGGTTTAGAATATCTGTAAACAGTACCTTCACTGTGATATATGACTGCGTGTTTCAGGGATTGGCATTTTAATTTGATATTCGACTTTGTAATATATTATTCACAAAATATTCCAATAATTTAATTACTTTCTTTTTTATTATTCAAACAAATTCCAATTGTCCCCTTAAAAAAGTGACTCTCAGCATCTCTTAATGTGATACTGTATTAAACCCAGACCACAAATTCATAGTGGGTGATATGTAGCTTGAAATTAACAGGTGTCAATCTAAAGTCTTTAAGATAAATGGACAAAAACTAATCAGTTTTGTCCATCATATTTCACCTCATACCTTTTAGCTAGTGCAGAAAACAATATGTTTATGAAGAGTTAGCTGAAAATTTTATTACGTTAAATCTATTTGAGTGCAAAATTAATTTGGGCTTATGGTTTATCTGCACTTTTCTGCGGCGCTTCCTATGTTCTGTCACTGGGCTTTGTACTATCTGCTAAACAGTGCCAGAGACCCAGCTTCTGGTCCAGCGTGCTTTAGCCTTTAGCTGGCTGCAGTAGTCTTTTCTATACTGGAGTAAACAGAAAAGAAACCCTGATTAAAAAATAACATACAGGCTCTTCAGTGGTGGAATAAAGAGTTCAAACATCTCATGGTTCATCCATATGAGAATGTGTAATGTTAGAGAGAAGCTAATTAGCATATACAATTCTAATTTGCTATATAATATTTTAAACTTTAACATTTTTTTTATATTTTTAACTATTTCAATACTCGACCATTCTGACTCTAAACTGTGTTTGTGTTGCATGTCGCACAGCTTCGTTTCCAGCCGGACCTTCAGATCACTCATATGTACTCTGCTGAAGGAGAGGAAGTCAAGCTCTTCCTCCCGGTGTGGCCTTCTGGGAATGTAGAGGACTGGCTGCGTGATGTGGAGAAGTCCATGAAGCTCAGTCTGCGGGACTGCATCGACCGATCCCTCGGGGTATACGCCGAGGTCAGTCTTCCAATGCCATGCCAGCTTTATTACTCATGAAATTCTAAGTGTCAAATCATGTAGCATAAAATGAATCCAAATTCAAAAGCTTTATGCTTCTTTTCTTTTTTTTTTCAAGCTTTTCTCTGTGTACTAGAGCAATTTGAATACATTTGCACCTCCACAGCAAAACTTTTTTCCCATTCTGTGTAGGAACCTCGCACAAAGTGGGTGCTGTCATGGCCGGGGCAGGTTGTGATCGCAGGGTGCCAGACGTTCTGGACCATGGAAGTTTCTCAGGCTCTAGAGAGGGGAGACCTGGCTGAGAGCCTTTACCCTCAGCTCCAGACCCAGGTACAGACCAGACTACTCATTAACCAAATTTTTTTTTCAATGTGGAATAGCAAACAAATGTGCAACAGATTGATTTAGAGTAACCAACAAGAACTTGACTCGCAGCAGAAATTGCTTACAGCAGCGTTTGACCATATGCAACAAGGGTGTCCCCTCATAATTCCACCTAGACAAAAGTTCCTGAGTAAATTTATGTTTCTTGCTGGGAAATAGAATAGGGAAATCCCAGAAAAGGCTGCAACATCCCTCTTGTATGATGTAGGCACTTGATTATGTACAGCATATTTGATGAGACACTGCTGGCAGGCCAGTCCAGCACCCGCACTCTCTGTTCATGCACCCATGCTGTTGTAACACATGCAGAATGTGGCTTAGCATTATTGAAATAATCATGGATGTCCCCGAAAAAGACAGCACACATTGCTCCAAAAATGTGTTCAGTTTATAGGGTTTTCACAGATATGCAAATTACCCACAAATACCACAACAGACCCTTGCTTTCAAACTTTATGCTGGTAACGATCTGGATGGTCTCTTTCTCATTTGGCCTGGAGAACATAATGTCCATTTTTTCCATAGACAATCTGAAAGTTTGACTCGTTACACCACAATACACCTTTTCACTGTGCGTCACACAGATCTATCACAGAAGCATGGTGGTATTTTATGCAGTGGCCTCTGAGGGTTGGAAGGGCATTCAGTCTTGTTTTTCAACCTTGCCCTTTAGATTTCTCCAGATTCACTGAATCTCTTGATGATATTGGTGCACTGTGGAGGGTGAAATGCCTAAAATCCTTGCAATCGCTTAAATAGGAACGTTGTTCTTTAACTGTTGGATTATTAGCTGGCGTATTTTTTGGCAAAGTGACGACCCTTTCTTGGATGCTCCTTCTATACTCCAGCATGATTACATCACCTGTTGAAAATGTTCTTTTTCACTATGTCTAAACACAAGTACATCTAAATAAATGTCTAAATACAAAAACAGTACAAAGTGAATTTACTAATCACTGCTTTCTGTTTTTATTTGTACTTTGCATACTGTCCCAACTTTGTTGGAATAGAGGTTTGTAACATTTCTGAATATTACTTAAAGCTTTGCATGACATCAATTCATTTTAAGAGTATAATATACAGCTGATAGTAAAACATGTGTGCTGAGAAATGTAATGGAGATCGCAGGTTGATATTTTTGACTTTGATGAAGTTGGTTGATGAATCATGTACATGTATGTGTGTTTGTGTGCAGCTGAGTGATCTGGTGCAGCTGGTGCGAGGTCGCCTGTCTAAGATGCAGCGCGCTGTTCTCTCCGCACTCATCGTGATTGAGGTGCATGCTAAGGATGTGGCTGCCAAACTAGTGGACGAGGGCGTGGCCAGTGTTAATGACTTTGAATGGATCAGCCAGCTCAGGTCAGGTGAACCTAACACGCTCTGTAATACACAGACACAGGTTTTTAGTTACAGCTAATATTGAAAATGACTCAGCTTCCTCTCATTTTTCACCAAGAGGTTTTCTGTTATGATTTGACAGGATACAGTATAAGAAATGTCTTTTCAAAGTAACTGGGCACTGTGTTATTTTTGTAGATATTACTGGGCGAGAGATGACTTGTACATCAGGGCGGTGAACGCAGAATTTCTCTATGGTTATGAGTATCTGGGTAACTCCGGTCGGCTCGTCATCACCCCACTGACGGACCGGTAAAGTTATGAAAATAAATCACCATGGCAACCACACATCACAGCCACTTTATCAACATGTATTTCTGCTTAATGTTGTTTATTAAAATGCAGCTCCAAAAGAGACTTTTTAACTTTAATTCCAAGCTTTCATGCTTTCATGTTTTATTTAAATTAAATTCTTAGAAAGACACCAGTGTATTTTATAATAATAATTACAAAATGATCCCTCCGACTCATAATCCATCATCCTTCTCTCCTGCAGGTGTTATCTGACCCTGACGGGTGCTCTGCACCTGAAGTTTGGAGGAGCCCCAGCAGGTCCGGCAGGCACAGGGAAGACCGAGACCACTAAAGACCTGGGAAAAGCACTGGCCATCCAGACGGTCGTCTTCAACTGCTCGGATCAGCTCGACTTCCTCGCTATGGGAAAGTTTCTCAAGGGTCTGGCTAGGTGAGACACACATTGGGCATTTGAGACATTGATTTACTTCCTATGCTGCATCTTCCTCTATGTAGTCTCACGTCAATTCCTCACTCTCATAACTGCACACAGTGAAATAATGGTTCATGATTTGATTGTGTCAAGCGGGTGCACATAAACAAAATATAGCAACACAATCTTTAAGTTTGCTTCTTTTACTGACTTTGACTGCGTTGACAATCTGTTGTAGTCTAAAAATACTAGAATGTGTTTTGTTTTTTAAACAATCACCCCTACTGATCACCCATCAGTGTGGAGATGTACTGTGCTGTGCTGGTGATTGTCAGCAAATAAGTGTTGATGTCGCGTGTAGACGTACTGTATATATATATATATGCATGTGTGTATGTGTGTTTGTGTGTGTGTGTGCTTGCAGTTCTGGAGCATGGGCATGTTTTGATGAATTTAACCGCATTGATGTGGAGGTGCTCTCTGTGGTGGCTCAACAGATTACTACCATTCAGAAAGCCCAGCAACAACGAGTGAGTTAGCACATACACATTCACTAATGGAAAACATTCACAACTATTTAAATGACAAATTGTAATACTGCAGTGTTTAATTGTAATAGAGAAGCGTCAAATTGTAATAGTGAAGCGTGTTAAACTCTAATAATGAGTAGTTAAGAACTGAACTGTAATAATGAAGTGTTAAAGTGTAATAGTGAGTAGTGAAGTGTCAAATTGAAATATTGGAGTATAAAATTATAATGATAAATAGCGAAGAGTCAAATTGTAGTAGTGAAGTGTTAAGCTGTAATTGTGAATAGTGAAGAGTCAAATTGTAATAGTGAGTAGTGAAGAGTCAAACTAACAGTGAAGTGTTAAACTGTCATAGTGAATAGTGAAGAGTCACATCGTAATAGTGAGGTGCTAAACTGTAATAGTGAGTAGTGAGGAGTCAAACTGTAACAGTGAAGTTTTAAACTAATAGTGAGTAGTGAAGAGTCAAACTGTAACAGTGAGGTGTTAAACTGTCATAGTGAATAGTGAAGAGTCACATTGTAATAGTGAAGTGCTACACTGTAATAGTGAGTAGTGAGGAGTCAAGCTGTAACAGTGAAGTGTTAAACTGTGATAGTGAATAGTGAGGAGTCAAACTGTAACAGTGAAGTTTTAAACTAATAGTGAGTAGTGAAGAGTCACATGGTAATAGTGAAGTGCTAAACTGTAATAGTGAGTAGTGAGGAGTCAAGCTGTAACAGTGAAGTGTTAAACTGTGATAGTGAATAATGAAGAGTCACATTGTAATAGTGAAGTGTTAAACTGTAATAGTGAGTAGTTAATAGTCAAACTGCAATAGTAAAGTGTAATAGTGAGTAGTGACGAGTAAAGTTGAAATATGCGAGTGTTAAATTATAATAAATAGTGAAGAGTCAAATTGTAATAGTGAAGTGTTAAACTGTAATAGTGAGTAGTGAAGAGTCAAATTGTAATAGTGAGGTGTTAATCTGTAAAAGTGAGTAGTGAAGAGTCTATTGAACACCTCTTCCTTCTGTGCTGTAGACTGGGGTTCAATCCCTGCCTGGGTAAGCACCCTACACTATACTAATAAGAGTCCTTGGGCAAGACTCCTAACACTATCTTCGCCTGCCTGTGTAAAAATAATCAAATCGTAAGTCGCTCTGGATAAGTGCGTCTGCTAAATGCCATAAATGTAAATGAAGAGTCAGATTGTAATAGTGAAGTGGTGTGTGTGTGTTTAGGCAGAGAGGTTTGTGTTCGAAGGAGCAGAGATCCCACTGGTTCCTTCTTGTGCTGTTTTCATCACTATGAACCCAGGCTACGCTGGCCGAACTGAGCTGCCTGACAACTTAAAGGTGAGCTTCCACCATGAGCCCAGAACAGCTATATTTATATTTAATCGATTTAAACTATTCAGATTACTTAATTGCTTATTTGCTTATTCGGTGAACTGAGCTAAGCTATTGTGCTATTAGATTAATTGCAAGAGCATCAGGAGCAGAGGTGGGTGGTAACCAGTTACATTTATTCAAGTACATGTACTTTTACAAAATAGTGATGGATTTATTCTCTCCTGAGTGTTTTCAAATCACTAATACTTCTTCTTTTACTAAGTTTATTAGTGAATTCAAGAATCTACCTTTTACTCTTTTTATGCTTTATGTTTAGCTATTCATATTTCTTTACAAATTTCTTTTTTTGTGTTTAATTTTGTTATGTTTTGTTGGTGATGACATCTTTAGTGTTTTGCGGTTGGTCACACGTGACTTTGGAGTTTTACAATTTTCTTTTAGACCAAAATCAGAAAAATAGAGGCTAACAATTTCAGTTCAAATGCTGTCAGATGCTGGATGTACTCAGATATTCCACTGCAGTTCTATAAGTTACTCAGTACTTAATTAGTTTTTTGACCTAATACTTTTGTGCTATTGCTCGGGTTGTTCATTGGGAATTTACTTTTACTTGAGTGTTTGTATTACTCAAATATTAATATATTTACTTGAGTTCAGGATTAGGCTACTCTACTCATCTCTGATCCAGATTTAGCACCATTTCAGTCAATGCATTGTTAACACTATGGTGCATTATTATCATTAAGCCCTGTCTTTCAGGCTCTGTTCCGCCCTGTTGCCATGATGGTCCCAGACTACGCCATGATCGCTGAGATTTCTCTGTACTCGTTTGGGTTCAGCGATGCCAAAGTGCTTTCCAAAAAGATCACCAGCACCTTCAAGCTGTCCTCTGAGCAGCTCAGCTCCCAGGTTAGATCTTCTCGATTTACTCCATGATGCACATAGAGTTAAAACCAGCAATGCAAGCACTAGATATTACTCCTTTAATGTGATGTGTACATGCATTGCTCTCTGTGTCGGGCAGGATCACTATGACTTTGGCATGAGAGCTGTGAAAACTGTGATTTCTGCTGCAGGAAACCTAAAGAGGGAGAACCCTGACATGAACGAGGTGAGTATGAATTTAATTTATGCCACACAAATAAGTAAATTGCAATTTATTTAAAGGGGAAATTCCACAATGATAAAAATGTCTGCATAATTCAGCTGCTGGGATGTCACAGTCATTCAGAGTGGTTTGTTGCGAAATGGTCCATTTTAGAGAAAATTATTTACTCAGATTTCTTTACAGTGGTGGTAATAGAAACCAGGGGTTGTGATGTATACAACACAAATACAGCTGTTTTATTTGCTATCCAAAACCACCAGAGAATCTGCATTGCTCGGTTTTGGTATGTAATGTGTATTTTGCCTTACAGTGACTGCATGTAGGTCTCCACAATGACTGGATTTTAAAAATACATTTTGGGGGAAATGGTTACCTCAAAAGTATTGTAAAACAAGTTTTCAGTATTTGCCCATCTGTGCATTACTAATTCATGTAGTACCTCTCTGTCCTGTAGCCTTTGGAGGCATTAAACTCTTCCTGTCACCACCACTGTGAACAATTGTGACTCTGTAAGTTTCTCTAGAACAGAGCATCTCACGTCAAGCCACTCTGAATTACTTTGTTTACATCTTCAGCATTTAACTGTGCCGAAATTCAGTGGAATTCCCCTTTAATATTGACATGCTTTCAGTTTGTAAATCTGATCTGCTTGGTTAATTTTTTAGTTGACAATGATATTAAGCTTTTCTGCTCACTTTTGGGCTCCCTTAGCCCTTTAAGATCTATGAGCATCTGTTTCTGCTTTTAATCTACTCTTCTCCAATAATAACTTTGATATGTAATCTTACAAAGCCAATAATTTGTAGATTTTTATGTTGTTTGCATCACAAACTACCTTTTTTGAGCAGGGAAACACATAAATAAAAAATCTGCGTCATACACATCAGTGACTTTTTATTGCTAGTCCAATTAAACAAATCAACAATAAGAGCTTATCCGAACTGCATTCTGAATGTGCTGTAATACAAACTCCAGCTCCCTCAGGACAATAGTGATGACAATAAAGACAGCAGGGAGCTTCTTTTGTATATTGATAGGAAATACAATAGCACACAAAACGCTCCAGTACCTACGATGGCGTTTTAGGGCCACTGTTAATAAAATGAAAATAGTAGACTTTGAGAATAAAGTCAGAAACTTTCAAGAAAAAAGTCGTAGTATTTCAAGGATAAATTGGGCTAACTGTAGGGGGGCTGCCATAACGCGTTGGGGTCTTAGTTGCTGTACTGGTGCGCTGGAGTTCCACTCACTCCTGTCTCTTTGTGGATCGATCATTTTGATTATCATTCTCACTGTCTGTGAAACTTCAGCCCTCTTTGAATGGCGCAGAGGTGTAGCCACTGATAGCCGTGCAGACGACTCTGCCTGCGATTCTCCTTCAACAAAACAGACAGACAGTTTCCTCCAAGTCTCTGGTTCTTTATTCTAAATAAACAGTTTCCTGCACAGCCATTTCCACCATTTCTTTTTGGGTGAAATCAGTATGAAAGTATAGCTCCACCAACTCCTCACCGCCCCTCATTGAACACAAGGAGGTGCTGTATTCACTTTGCAAAGCCTTAGGTCACAATATTGCGACTTTTCCTGGTATTAATGCAACTTTAATGTCGTAATTCTACAACTTTTTTCTTGAAATAGTACGACTTTTCTGTCGAAATATATTATGACTTTATTCTTGAAATATCATACTGTATGACTTTATTCTCAAAAATATTACGCCTTTTTTCTCTAAATATTACATCTTTATTCTCGAAGTCTACTATTTTTATTTTTATTAACAGTGACCCTAAAATGCCATCGTAAGTACCACATTAGGCTTTAATCACGCCTGAAATATTGGTCCGAATCTGAATACAGCCCGAGAATTTTGTGTCAACATTTAGTCCAAACCTGACTCAGTGAGAACCGAAACTGACCTGAGCTTAAGGAAATTCAGTCCGAAAATAACCCAGACAAGCCTGTCATCACCTGGAGTGCTGAATAAAGCCTGATGTTTCTAGTAATAATGCTTATTAAATTGCTGTGTAGCGACAATAATAGCATTGTTAGATCTTAAATAAATAAAATAAAAATAAATAGGTAAAATAATGACATAATATGAAAATGTATGAGTATAACCACATTCCACTTCAGCAAATTTATTCATCAGGCAATGCTTTCGCATAACAAGGCAAATACCCCTTTAAAACAGGTATTTCCTTCTCCAGGAGCTGATCTGTCTGCGTGCTATCAGAGATGTAAACGTGCCCAAGTTCCTGCAGGATGACCTCAAGCTCTTCAACGGCATAGTGTCTGACCTCTTCCCCAAAATCCGTGAGGAGCCCATCGACTACGGCACTCTAGAGGAGTCAATCCGCAACGTCTGCAGGGATAAATGCCTCAAAGATGTGGACGGTGAGATCAGGATGTTGTCTGGTTTCAAAGAGAAGCTTCAGTTAGAACTTGCTGACAGTGGTAGAGCTGTTTATGCTGTTTATGCTGCAGCAACAACTGATGCCCTTAAACGACAGCATGTGATATGTGCTAATAGTTGCAATATGCTCTCTGTGTTTTGTTGCTTTTTCCCAGGCTACATAACAAAGATTATTCAGCTGTATGAGACCACAGTGGTGAGGCACGGTCTGATGCTGGTGGGGCCGTCTGGCTCAGGTAAAACGAAGGTGAGGACAAATACAATCATACAAACACTGTCATTCTTGGAGCTTCCCGTAAGTATTCAAATTCAAATGTGAATATTTTAAAATAAAATATTTAACTACCACTACATCTGTTAAAACATGCTACTTTGCATCCCATAGTTGTGCTACATTAGTCTATAGAGTGAGATCTTTCATTGTAAAGCCTGGGAAAAACTGCTTCTGATGATGCAGCTTGAAGGTAGTATAGGTATAACTTTAATAACTATAGGTCATTGTTAGAATCACTGTTTTCTTTGTGATTTTGTTTTATGACTGAGGTAAAAGTTACACCAGTGCTAGCTTGGTTGTGTTAATTAGCCTAAAGATCAGTAGATAGGTTAGCATAGGTTAGCATGCTGGGTATTGTAGTGAGAGAACATTGAAGAATGAAAACGAGAAAACGATATAAAATTTTGAATTCTGTTAAAACTGATGAGGCTGAGGGTTGAGTATGCAATGCTGTGCTACAGAATACTGCAACACAGCACATAAAATATTAAATGCTAGTTTTAGTCCGGAATACACCGTTATCATGAAAGCAATGAACAGCTACTAACTAATAGCTTTTAAAAACTTATCAAATCAGCATCGGTTGATACTTAAGGCTTCTGTATCGATATTAAACTATAAAAAGTGACGTTGTGCCAATTTTTAATTGTCCATTTTGAAGGGGTGCCCTAACATAGTGTTCTATTGCAGTGATTTTTAAATCTGTGTAGTGTTAATATTGTTTATACACTCTTATTACACATTATGGTAAGTATAATAGTGTTCTATATAGTAGTAATGATATCTTAATAGGTAATAGTGATTAGGAGACCACCTCTGTTCTTTATAATAGTGTGCTATGTAGTGTTCCAGTGTAGGGAATAGTGATTAGGGGACAATTTCTGTTCTCTATAATAGTGTTCTATATAGTGTTCCAGTGTAGGAAATAGTGATAAGGGGACCACTTCTGTTCTCTATAATAGTGTGCTATACAGTGTTCCAGTGTAGGGAATAGTGATGAGGTGACCATTTCTGTTCCCTACAATAGTGTTCTGTATTGTGCTTCTGATTTGCCAGTGCAAGGAATAGTGATTAGGGACCATTTCTGTTTACCATAATTGTGTTCTAGACAGTGGTCCAGTGTAGAGAACAGTGATTAGAGACCATTTCAGTTCCCTGTAATCATTAATCATGTTCTAAATAGTAGTCCAGTGTAGGACATAGTGATTAGGGGACCATTTTGTTTCCTTATAATATATAGTGCTTTATATAGTGCTCCAATGTAGGGAATAGTGATTAGGGGATCATTTCTTTTTACTATTCTCTATCTCTATTCTCTCCATGGCTGAGTCTGATTGTTGTTCTTATCTGTTTGCAAAATTCATATTTATCTTGCTCATATTTTTCTTTACTTTCAAAGAAAAAGACATGCTTATTACCTTTACAGGGGTCTCTTTTGCTTGGACAGTGAGGTGCTAACATCATATTACTGTGTCTTGTCTATAAACCGAGCACTGACCACACTGTTCAGTGCCAGCATTAAGTGGTCACTAACCCCTAACTAAGCTTCATGTCTTTTGTCTGTGTCTGTCAGTGTTATGAGGTGCTGGCAGCAGCCATGACAGCTCTGCAGGGTCAGCCCTCGGTCAGCGGTGGAGTGTATGAGGCTGTACAGACCTACGTCCTCAATCCTAAGTCCATCACCATGGGGCAGCTCTATGGAGAGTTTGACCTGCTGACCCACGAATGGTGAGTGGATCTGGTGAGCTTTTCACATAGAATCTTAACTGCAGACAGGAGTGAAGATATGGTGATGTAACACTGATGTGTTATTATTTTGGGTAAAAATACACTGCCCATCAATAGTTTGCACTGAATCTTGTATTCTATTCACGTTTTCTATGTGGTAGTTGTCTAGTAATTAGTTTTGATTATATGTTCAAATGTCCTCATTCATACACAGTATAACAATGATACCAAAATACCAATAATATACCAATAAAAGTACCTTTGCATGGCTCTTTATGCTACCTTGCCTCCATGGATAAAAGCATCTGCTAAAAACCTAAATGTAATGTTTACAGAGATATATTATTTAGTACACAGTCCATCTTCTGTGAATAGTGAAAGCTTTCACATTGGTGATCACACTGAAGTAACTAAACATTGTCATGTCAGATAGCTTACATAAGAATATAGTAAAACTTTTATTTTTCTGTTTTTCGCATTAAACAGTACAGCACACAGAATATATTTTGACTCTCCTGGTTATAAAAATGATGGCGCTGTCATATGAGGATTTCACATGAGACAGATGAATAGCTGTGCTTCAGCTACACAGTGGTGTATAGTACCCCTTAGATGGCTGCAGTAGTCTGTTGCCTTCATTGGACTAAACAGACGTCTACATCTATACAATAGTAAGTGCCCCAAACTGTTGCCACAAGGTTGGAAGTATATAATTGTTTAAAATGTCTTTGTATGCTGTGGCATTAACATTACCCTTCTTTGGAACTAAGTGGCTGAGCCAAACCCTGAAAAAAAGCCCCAGATGATTATCCCTCCTCCACCAAACTTTACTGTTGGCAAGATGCATTTTGTTTCTCCTGGCATCCTCCAAACCCAGATTCATTTAGAAAGTGAAGTGCGATTCATCACTCCAGAGTACACATTTCCTCTGCTCCAGAGTCCAGTGGCAGTGCTTTACACCACTCCAGCCGACACTTGGCATTGGTCATAGTGATCTTAGGCTCATGTTTAGCTGTTCGGCCATGGAAACCCATTTCCTGGAGCTCCTGATGCACAGTTATTGCACTGATGATGCTTCCAGAGGCAGTTTGGAACTCTGTAGTGAAAGATGCGACAGAGGATGGATGCTTTAGCACTGGGGGGGCCCCGTTTTTTAAGTTTGCGTGGTGCACCGCTTTGTGGCTGAGCTGTTGTTGCTCCTAGAAGATTCCATTTCACAATAGTAGCACTTACAGCTGACCAGGGCAGATCTAGCAAGGCAGAAATTTCACAAACTGGCTGGTAGCAGAGGTGAAGTCTATTGACAGTGCCACGATTGAAGTCACTGAGATTTTCAGTACGACCAATTCTACTGCTAATGTTTGTCTGTGGAGATTGCATGACTATGTGCTTGATTATATTCACCTCTTAGTAATGGGTGTAGCTGAAACACCTGAACTCAATAATCAGGAGAGTTGTCTGCGTACTTTTGGCCATATAGTGTATCTTATAGTTCCATAAATGTTTTGCACTACAACCAGTATATAATTTATACAAGAAAATCTAGTATCATGATTAAATTGCTGTTTCTGCCTCTGGCTCTGGCTGTGTGAGCAGGACAGACGGTATTCTGTCGTCTCTAATCCGTGTTGGAGCCGCTGCGATGGACGAGGAGAAGAAGTGGTACGTGTTTGACGGGCCTGTGGACGCTGTGTGGATCGAGAACATGAACACGGTGCTGGATGACAATAAAAAGCTGTGTTTGAGTTCAGGGGAGATCATCAAACTCAGCGATGTGAGTTCACACTGCTTAACCTTTGTCTTTGTTTGTGTGCGTGAGTGTGCTTATTATCCTCAGGCTGTGTCCCTGTCCACAGGTGATGACTCTGATGTTTGAGGTGCAGGACCTGGCCGTGGCCTCCCCTGCCACAGTGTCCCGCTGTGGGATGGTGTATTTGGAGCCCAGTATTCTGGGTCTCTCTCCGTTCACTGAGTGCTGGTTACGCACCATTCCCACCCCACTGCAGCCATATGCTCAGCAGCTGGACTCACTATTTACCCGATTCCTACAGGTCAGCATGAATGTTTTAATGCACTGACGAATGGTTTCACACCCAGAGACTAAACATAGTGGGTGGGGCCCAGGCTTATGTGTTTTGTTTCAATAATCATATGTCTCAAATAGAACAAAAAAACACATCAAGTATATGTATATTCAGTTAAAACAGCCTTAAGTACCAGAAATGAATTTTTCAGGAGATCTTTCTGAGAAGATTAGATATAAGATCTACTAAAACCTACTTGGAAGGAGAAACTCAATGCAAAAAAAGTGAAAAAAGCAGAGTTTCCAAAACTGGAGTTCAAAGAATCATTAAAAGATGTAAAGAAAATGGGACTCCTAACAACCACCTGCAAGACCTAGTAGACCACCAAAACTGTCCCCATCAGATAAACAGCACTTTCATCTTTGAGAGAGAGGAGAAAATCAAGCTGCTTCAGATCTGAAAACATCCACAGGTGTTTCTGTCCATCCTTCCACTGTGAGAAGACAACTCAGCACTATGGGTCTGAAAGGATAAGAAGCCCTTACTGAGAAAAGGAAATAGACAAAAAAAGAAGAAATCGAACAAAGAAGCTGCTGGTGTTCTCAGAACGATGGTTTGACCACCCCAGAGTCCAGACCTCAACATTATTGAATGTGTAATTATTTGGATTGTGAGATGCAGAAAGTGCAACCAACTTCTAAGACTGAACTGTGGAGGTGTGGAAAAATATCCCTTTGAAAAACTGAAAGCGAGTCTCCTGAAAAGAATAGAAACTGTAATAAAGCCAAAAAGTGGACACACTAAATACGGAAACATTTGATATTATATTTAGTTGTTGAGGCTTCTATGTAATTTTCTGTATGAATGCGTGTTTCAGCTTTTTTCCTGTTTTAGCTGTTTTGACTGGAAATTAAAATAAATGAAAGGGGGTCTCTGACTTCTGGACAGTGCTGTATGTGAGTGTGTGTATGTGTGTCCACAGGACTCTATCACGTTTGTGCGAAAGTCAGTGACAGAAGTGATCACATCTATGGACAGTAACCTGACCTGCTCTCTGCTAAAGTTGCTGGACTGCTTCTTCCAGCCCTTTATTCCACGAGAGGTCAGACACAGCAGGACATCACAAATCACACAGATTGTGATTTGAATTCTTTTATTTTTTAAATAAAACTATTTAGCACTTGATTTTGATAGGTTATTATGTGTCTCTATACCTATGTGTGTTACATATTGATACATGTGTGTATCAATAGTTATGTATGTATATATGTGTGTAGGGAGAAAGACCTCCTCTCCAGGAGAAGCTGGATCGCGTGTGTGAGCTCATTGAGCCGTGGTTTATCTTCTCTCTTGTATGGAGTGTGGGGAGCACTGGAGATGCCGCCAGCCGCCAGCGCTTCAGCACCTGGTTCAGGGCTAAGATGGCCCAGGAGAAGGTACTCAACCCGAGCAGTTCATTTTAAGCATTTTAAAGGGAAATTCCATATAATCTTCGTTTTTTGTATAGTCAAATTGTTAAGGTGTTAACAATGCTACTCAGAGTAGTTTGATGTGCCGTGATGGTGATAGGAACCAGACGTCTGAAATATTTAAACCCTCTAAAACTTGTAGTGGGGAGGGACATACAGAGTGTGATCAATATCCAAATAATTTTTTTTCTAGTTTGATGCTTTTGGATAGTAAATAAATGTCTATATTTGCATTGTAGACATTGTGGACCCTGGTTCCAATTTCTATAAACACTATAAAGAAATCAAAGTCTGTATGTTTGTCTACAGTAAACAATTTTGCATCAAACCACTCTGAATGACTTTGTTTGCATCTCTGTAATTAAATTATGCAGGAATTTTGAAAAAATCACTGGAATTCCCCTTTAAAATTGTCTCCAGCAAAACGTTCACAACACACAAATCACCAGCCCTAACTGAGCTCTTCATTTGAGAAGTACCAGTAATTCTGAGACTTTTACAACTGATCTAGAGTGTGTACTATTCACTTCCTGGATCATACATCCCATATAGGAAAATAAAGCAGAAAAACAGCCGGTTTTAAATGAATTGGTTTTGTGATGTCACAGAATTTGGTGCATTTACATTTATCAACCCATTCAGCCTACAGTGGTTTAGCCCCACCTGTTAATGCTAAAGTTATAAGAAGTGCTTCGTCCTGTACTGCTTTCAGAATAAGGCACAATGCAGGGGAGCCAACCACAAGTTAGGTCATTTACATAATCAGTCTTAAAGGCACAGTAACATAAAACATCATCTTTCACTGGAAGGAATAAAGAGACGTTGGAAAATGATCATGTTAAAATGAATTAGAACTGTTTTTGGTACACATATGTCATGAAAGGACCTCAGGGAATGAAATAAAATACAAGAGAAATGCAGGATAGGCCCTTTAATGGGGAATGATCCTAATAAAAGTCAGTGTGAAACCCAGTCAGCTTACTGCGGTTGTCATTCTGTGATAAATTAGATTAAATGGCTTTTTTCTCAGATAGACTTTAAAACGAATGGTACCTGAAAGCACACAGGCACTTCTTATTTTTTAGTACCTGTCTTCAGAGAGGGTCAGTAGGGTCCTTTAAGGCTGTAGTAATGTTGCTGTTTTTGTTGTGCAGATACAGCTGTGTTTCCCAGAGGAGGGGCTGGTTTATGATTATCAGCTGGATGATGGAGGCATCAGTAACCTGAGTGAGGATGAGGAGGATGCCAAAGGGAGGAAGGTGCAGACTACTGTTGTATAAATGGGTTTGAGACATAAATAAATATTTAGACAAATGTTTTGACATAATTTAGCTTTATTTGATTTGATTGGTTTGTTAATTCACCTTTTAAATTTCAGGGTAGGTTGGTTAATCCAGTTAATCTGACTTGTTATACAGTAGCTGCTATGAATTGTTTGGTAACTACTATGAAACTTATGTCTTATGTGGTTATGAGGGTGAGAAGCTGAAATGTGGGACACATACATGCCTTATAGTTTAAGGGAAGTTACACCTTTTTATTTCTTAGTAATGTAATGGTTGAGATGTAAACATAGTCATTCAGAGTGGTTTGATGCTCATTGTAGAAAAACTTACTGAGTCCAATTTCTTTACAGTGGTGGTGATAGGAACCAGGGGTCACGATGTTTACAATGCAAATATAGCCATTTTATTTACTTTTCAAAACCACCATTGTGAACAAAGTTTCTCTAGAATAGTGCAGTTCACATCAAGCCACTCTGAATGATTTCGTCTACGTCTTGCCAGTTTATTGTGCCGGAATTTTGAAAAATTGGTGAAAGTCCCCTTTAATCAGTCATTCTGCTCATTTGTTGATTAATTCACTGACATTTACTGTATTGTTTAGGTGCAATGGGTCAACTGGATGAAATATGCTGTGGATGTTGTCATCACCCCAGAAACCAATTATTCTGACATCATCGTGCCCACTGCGGACACTGTGCGCATGTCCTTCTTGATGGACATGCTTCTGTCCAATAAGAAGCCGGTATATAGTCCCATTTTGTACAAATATCTGCACGTTTTTGGGGCATTTTGTCTGAGATGTTGTATGCAGATCAGTTTCTCCATCAATAATTAAAAAGAATTCTCAGGTTAAAAATTGTAAATAGTATTAATAATAGTATTTGATATGGCTAAATAAATAAAGGCCATAGTAGAAATAAATAAAGGCCACTGTAAAGTTACCTTTTTGGAGAATTGAGGTTCTGTTTAGACAGGGACAGTACGTACTTATTTAGATTGGCCTAAAACATGATCCTACAACAATTTCTATTGTGCTTATCTTTCTATCTAAACTGATTGGTGTTTCAGGTGCTGTGTGTTGGGCCGACAGGCACCGGGAAGACCCTCACTGTGTCTGACAAGCTGCTGAAGAACATGCCAGCCGAGTACATCACACATTTCCTCATGTTCTCCGCTCGCACCTCTGCTAACCAGACACAGGATTACATCGACAGCAAGCTGGACAAGAGGTAGGCTGGGTTTGCCTTAATTGTGACCACAGCCTTTTCGAACTTATTGTTATTGTTGTTTTCTGACTGGTTCCATTTATAAATCACATATTTTCCCTTTTCCCCAGATGTCCATCTCCATATGTTGCCTCTGTTATGATCTGAAACATGGCTTTTTGTCCATTTATTGTTGTCATGATGGTACTGGTCATAACTATTATGTTTGTGTGTACCAGGCGTAAGGGCGTGTTTGGTCCTCCGTTGGGGAAATACTTTATTTTCTTCATCGATGACCTGAACATGCCTATGCTGGAGACGTACGGAGCCCAGCCACCAATCGAGCTCCTGCGCCAGTGGATGGACCACGGCGGCTGGTACGACAGAAAGCAAATAGGTGGGTATCCTGTGGCATTGTGGAAAGAAACTCTAACTTACACATATATATACATTCCTTATATATGGGTGATATGGCAAAAAAATTGTGATACTTAAAGATATTTTCACAATACATGATACACAATTCACTATTAAAGCCACATTTAAAAACTGACAATAAAAGATTGATGTATTGCCCAAATTTAAATTTATATTTAATTTCACATATGTATACAGTCACACAAATGCTGCATATGCACATTCACTCACACTAAACCCCTTAAATGGCCAAGACCCACTACACACTTCTATAACACAAGAATAACTCAGCCAGTTTGCACTGTAGAGCATGTAGTTACTAGGTAATAAGCTTTAGTTTGTAATAAGCCTGGGATTGTAAGGAGTTAAAGTACCCATATAATGGAAATTATTCCTTGCATTTTTGAAATAAGAGTTTGATTTACTATGTAACCATACATAGTTCCAATATGGACTCACCCCTGTCCATGCAGTCCATATATGTAAACTAAGCTGCAAAAACATTCTATTTTAAATTCATCATGGCTGTGATGTCACCACCATCATGATAATTTTTTAAAAACAATGAATGGGTGTGTTTCACAACCAAAAACACCCCTCCACACAAGTTTTTTTTCTGACAGTCCTGTGGATTTCGGTCCGAACTTAACAGTTTGTTCCATAATCTGTTTTTGAATGAGGCACTGTGTAGGTCAGCCAGTCAAAACAGAGGTCATTTACATGTATCAGTTTTAAAGGCACAATAACAAAATCAACTTGTTTGATTCTAAGGGATGAAGAGAAGATAGAAAATGGTTATAAAAATTAAAAATGAAATAAAATGCAAGACAAGTGTAAAACATAGGCCTTTTAACTTTTAACATCAAGCTAGATATGGTCTATTTTATCATGCTGTTAAGATCAAGTCATTCTTAGAAAATGTGTTCATTTAGTTTAAGCAGATGAATTGACTGAGAACACATTCTCTATTGCTGGGAAGTTAGAGGAGTCAGACTAGTGTGAGTATCTCTGTTCTCCAGGAACATTTAAGCAGTTGGTGGACATCAATTTTGCATGTGCCATGGGCCCCCCCGGCGGTGGCAGGAACCCCATCACCCAGCGCTTCGCACGCCACTTCAACTTCCTCTCCTTCACTGAGATGGAGGACTCCAGCAAGAGGAGAATCTTCTCCACCATCCTGGGCAATTGGATGGGTGAGTTAAGGGCATAATTAGAGCATCAAAGGTAAGGGGGGGGTGCCATAGTCTATTTCATTGCCTTTTCTGGGGCACATGATAATGTACAGTGCAGCACTCCAGTGCCTTATTCAACTCACTTATTCCACTCCCTTTAAATGTATTTGGAGTGATAACAACACAAGCATGGGTGGCACATAAAGGCATTCACTTTGTTTACTGGTTACTCACCTCAGATCTGCAAGGTTGTTTCATGGATTTCAATGGAAAACAAAACTTTCATTTAACTTAAGCAATCACGTAAAATTTAAGCTATGTTCATGTTTCAGTTGTTAAATGTTGTTTTGCTTTCTTTTTTTGGCAGATGGCAACATGAGTAAAAAGGAGCCAGGCAGTAAGTTAGAGCACAGGGAGAGAGATGAGACCCAGTGCCAGAACTAAATCATGAGTGGGACTTCAGAAAACAGCTGGGGGGTGGGGGGTGTTCTTTACACATGCCAATAAAATAAATAAATAAATAAAAAAATAAATAAAAAAAGTTAAATACAGGGTAAGAAATATATGGTAGGTCTGTCCAACATTCAGGAGAGAGTTAATATTTACAACAATTCACCAAAGATTTACCCAATTCTGCTGATTTATCTTCCCGCAGCATGCAGCACATCCCTACAGTACAGCCAATGCAGAGTGATGCACTACATGTTAATCCACATAGCCTTAATCCCAAGCGTGAGCTGCTACTGCTTGTTTAGTTTCCATTTGTTTTTTGCAGCCCGCCACTGTAGAAGCACGCACAAACTAGTGGGTTTAGTGGGACATGATGATTAGTCGGTGGTGCATTACCCCACTGAGTGATCCCCTGACACTGGGCGTGGATGACAGTATATAAAAAAGACAGAGAAAGAGAGAGAGAGAGCGAGAGAGAGAGAGGAAGGGAGTAAGAGGGGGAGAATGCTGTAATTTCACCAGATGTATATGATATATAAAGGGCAATACCACAGATTTTTCAAAATTTCTGCATAGGTCAATGAGTTGAAATGTAAACAAAGTCACTTAGAGTGTTTTGATGTGAAATGGTTAATTGTATAGAAACGTACTGACTTTTATTTACCATCCAGAGCAACGAGTAAACCTACACATGTCTTCTGAATTTATATGTGTAGCGAAAAATCTGAAAAAAAAACAAGTTTTCTTTAGGGACCGTTTCTCCTTACAGCATCCTGCATGTATGTCTCTGCCATGAGTGGACCTAAAAGTTGATTTTAGGCCAAAATCTCCTAAATCTGCCATCAAACAATATCTCAGGCATGAGGCAGCA
Source organism: Colossoma macropomum (assembly GCF_904425465.1). Classification (NCBI taxonomy): domain Eukaryota; kingdom Metazoa; phylum Chordata; class Actinopteri; order Characiformes; family Serrasalmidae; genus Colossoma; species Colossoma macropomum. Next base: position 29,646,762 of record NW_023494810.1, on the reverse strand, counting down.
CATTCATAACCATGTTATGTAGTCACTTTCTGTAAGACAGCTTTTTTAGAGGTTTTAAACTCCTCATACGTCACCACCACTGTGAACAGTTCTGATTTTGTAAGTTTCTAGCATTTGACTCATTTTACTCTGAATGACTTGTTCACATCTTAATCATTTCATTATGGGATTCCTCCTCAGCATCTGGTTGTTGAATGACATGAGATCGTAACTCAATGCTGGGTGCATATATTAGCAGTTTTGACTTTTTCAGATTAATGAACCAGAAATGTTAACACTCTCTTTCTGCCATCTTTTTTCCAGAAAAGGTTCCTCATCTGCTTCCACTGAACGAGCCGCTGGTGGATGCCACCATTAAAGTTTACTCCACCATCACCAGTGGTCTCCTGCCCACCCCTGCCAAGTCCCACTACACTTTTAACCTGCGCGACCTCTCGAAGGTCTTCCAGGGCCTGCTAATGGCCGAGGCAGGGAAGATAGAGGTTTGTAACAAAGACAGAAGGGTATTGAAAGATACATTGCATATGGCTTATACATTTACAGTGATAAGCATTCATGAGCATTGATAAGCATAGCTGCCTGTGTGGGTCCCACAGGATAAAGTCCAGCTGCTGCAGCTGTGGTACCACGAGAGCTGCCGTGTGTTCCAGGACCGGCTGGTCAGTGCGGAGGACAGAGACTGGTTCGACCAGCTCCTCCAGCAATGCCTCCAGGAGTTTGGCTGCAGCTTCCAGGAGGTGGTGCCCCACCAGCCGCTCCTCTTTGGAGACTTCATGGTCCCTGGAACTGACAGCAAAGCCTACCAGCTTATTGAGGACAGAGAGAAGGTGGAGTGGCTTCTCTGCCTTCTTTATCTAAACATCTGCTCTTCTTCTTTGCATGATCAAAGGGTTCTTTGCATCGTGAAAGGGTTCTTCAGATTGATGGAGAATGTTATGATGAAATAAGTTATTTATTCTGGAATGCGGTGTTTTCTTTTCTCCAAACATAATGCTTCTCATTTTAATCAAAAAGATGTATTTTGGTCTCATCCGTTCACAAAACATTTTTCAAATAGCCTTTTAAAATAATAATAATAATAATAATAATAATAATGGAAGAAGTATTAGTACTGAAGGAAAGAAAAAAAAAAAATACAGGCTAAAATATGATGTGTATGCACTGCTGTGAGTAGCCCCGTAAAGGCTGACTCTTTTTCCCCCATCTCTCTCTCTCTCTCTCTCTCTCTCTCTCCTGCAGCTGGCGCGGGTGATGGAGGAGTATATGGAGGATTATAATCAGGTCAGCACCACTAAGATGAAGCTGGTGCTCTTCATGGACGCCATCCAGCACGTGTGTCGAATCAGCCGGATCCTGCGGCAGCCGCTGGGGAACGCTCTTCTGCTGGGGGTTGGTGGCAGCGGACGCCAGTCCCTCACCAAACTCGCCACACACATGTAAGACACACACACCTCTCTCAGCTCTGGGCTGTTTAAATGGTTGTGATATGGAGTCTCCGCAGTGTTGCAGCTATCTAATCGTTGGCCTTATCGTCAAGATATCTTGAGTTTGTCCCATATAGCTGGTTCCCATCTGCATTAGTCCTGAATTAAAATGACTGAGACTTTATTTAGGTTGATTTTATTAGGCTTTATTTCCACAGCTGTGGCTGACTGTCTGTCTGCAAACTCTGCCGTTTCTGTAACCTACAAGAATGCAATTTATATGTTGTTCACATGATTGGTTTTGCTGTTACATATTGTTTTTATATGCTCACTATTAAGTGATGGTTATCATTTTCTGTTAATAGATTTTCAGGACTTCTCTTCACATATGTGCTCTCCTGCTCCCGGCCATGCTGGCCTGGTTAACCGCCCACTCCAACACTGAAAACGTTTTTGGATTTCGACAAAGTCAAAATCTTAAGAAAATAAATCGTTATTTTGACCTAAAAAGTCACATTTCGAACCATAAATGAAAGAAAAACATTTTTTTTCCTCCTTCCTGGCAGACACAGGCTTTCATACTAAAATTATATTGCGCTGATACATTAATGACAAAGCTGTGCTTGTATTCATTTGCATGGAAATTGTTAGTAGATAACCCGTTAAATTGGCTGCAGCTCAAAGTGTCAGTAGCCTCTCTTAGTAAATCTACCCCCCCTTGTCAACCAGGATGTGGCATTGTAGTTGCAGTGCAAAACTAAATAAACAGATTTCAGACACTAAACATTTCTTGGTTGACTACCTACATTAAGGACGAAGGGGAATTTTTGCCATAACCATTCGTAATCAGCACGCTTACTAATCTACAGTCAGACCACATGTGCTGTTACAAGAGGACCCCCATTGTGTAACCTCAGCACAGAAGCATATTGACCACACAATATGAAGCAAACCAACCTATCATTATGAAGTTCTGTATCTGAGCATGCAGACTCCACAGCCAATCATTATGCTGAGTACAAAGCTGTTCATGTGAAATTGAAGCCATCAGTGAGTTTCATTATGAGTCATAAATAATATAAAGCAGTGCATATGAATCAGTGCAGTTCAGAGACCTTACAGTGTGGGCACACATGTTGAACATTAAAGGTAGCATCTGACAAGACCCTAATGAGCACAAAGACACCCCCCCTTGATGCATGCTATCAACTTATACCACACAGGAAATAGATTTCTCTCAGCCTCTCCCACCACATTAGAGACATGTGGTGGGCTCAGGGTTCAGGAATGTAGCAGCTTGGCATGAACCTATCTGCTATTATACTGCCGACATTGAGCAGAAAAGCTAGAGTGAATTAGAGGCTTTCTGTACCTCTAATTTACTGAAGTTCTTCTGTTAGGATTGAAGACTGAGTTATCTAGAACTGAATGTTCATGGTCCACAGATGTGCAGTTACAGTTATATTATTTCAACAGCAACTGCCTGAGCATGCATTTAAAGCACCGCTTAATGCATTTAATTGCATTTAAAACACTACTTAAAATGTCGAATTGTCACCTCCGTTCTGGTTGTTATTTTTGAACAAAATTTAAAAACGGCACTTTTTACATTGTGTGAACATTTCATGGCGAATGCACCAACAGAAAAAGTTCAAAAAAGACTTGGAATAAACAATAATTGGCATTACATTGAAAGGAAAATCCACCAATTTTTCTACATTTCTGCAGAGTGGTTTGGTGTAAAGTGGTTCATTGTGGAGAAACTTCTTTTTAGTGGTGGTGATGGGAACCAGGAGTCAGTGTCTATATATAGCCATTTTATTTACTATCCAAAACCAACAGTGAAAACACCGTCAGCGTTTCTATATATAATGTTGATGTGATAAATCAGTGATAAATCAGAAAAAATAAGGTTTCTTTGGGTAAAGTTTTGCTTTACATGTACAGTAAATGTAAATACATTTTTGATCAAAATCTCATTTCAACTATTGTAAAACAATGTCTCTGACTTCAGGCAGTGTATTTATAACCATTTCATTTAATAACTGATAGCTTTTAGAGGCTTTGGACGGTTCCTGTCACCACCGCTGTGAACAGTTCTGACTTGGTAGGTTTCTCTAGAACAGAGCATTTCACACCAAAACACTCGGAATGACTGTTTGTGTATTAACCATTTAATTGTGAAGGAATTTTGAAATAATAGTGGAATTCCCCTTTAACACACAATCATATTAAGAACATTTTTTTCTTCTCATAATGTTTCAATTTTTGGAGAAAGCAATGATAGATTATTTATGTGAAATAGGGCCAGAAGGCTAATTGCTAATCAGAAACAATCTTTATGGGTATCTGCTATCAGAGTGATGCTTGAGTGATGTCTTGTTTTTCTGTGTAATGTGTGTCTTAATGTGTTTTACTGTGTCTTTTTGTGTTGTTCTGCTGTTGTTGTTGTTGTCATTGTTATTGCCATGTTGCCCCATTAGATCTGACTACGAGTGCTTCCAGATTGAGCTGTCTAAGAACTACGGAACGGCAGAATGGAGGGAGGACATTAAGAGCATCATGATGAAGGCTGGTCTGCAGAACGTTCAGATCACCTTCCTGTTCGTTGATACGCAGGTGAGATTAACATCATCACTCCTGTGGATTCATGATCAACACACAAGTAAGATAAACCTGAATTTACAGTTGAGAAGTCTAGAGGTATTATTGTCGTTTTAGTGTATGTATAATTTACATTGCATGCTTATTTATTGTAATTATATAATTAATTACGTAGTAGCTTAATCAGTTACATTTGTATGCATTATAAATTCCATATTGATAGGTTTGAGTCTGCATGTCCAAAAAAATGGCAAAAATTTAAAGGAACACAACAATATTTTTATCAAATTCAAATCATAATATCTCCTCTTATACTTATGAACACTAATGTGAAATAGATTAATCATTTTATGTAATAACTTTCTGTAAGGGACCTTTTAGAGGCATTAAACTCTTCAGACATCTGGTTCCTGTCACCGCCACTGTAAACAATTCTGGCTCAGCAAATTTTCACACCAAACCATTTTGAATGACTCTGTTTACATTTGAACCATTTAATTGTGCAGAAATTTAGAAAAAGTGGTGGAATTCCCCTTTTCTTTTTTGTTTGCTGGTTTTCAGATTAAGAGCGAGTCGTTCCTGGAGGACATTAATAACATCCTGAACTCAGGTGACGTGCCGAATCTTTACACTGGTGAGGAGCAGGACAGAATCCTGACCGCTATGAAGCCTGTGGTGCAGGACCTCGGCCAGCAGCCCACCAAAGCCAATCTCATGGCTGCTTACGTCAAGAGAGTCCGGAGCAACATCCACACTGTGCTGTGCATGAGGTCAGAAAAAAAAACACATAGTGTGTGCAGTTGTAGCTGTTCATTTTAAGGTCTCTACTTAAAGGAACAGTTCACTTAAAACTGAAATTTGAAATTTCCACCTGAGACATAATCAGTCAGCCAGCACATGTTTGGTGTCTGAGGTCTGCTTGCTTAGTTTTGTACTAAAAGTACAGAGCTAATGTAGCTACCAAGGAAAGCGGAGAAAGCTTATATCCACAGCTAACTGCATGGCTGAATTATCACACACTTGCCTCAAACTGCATAGAATTGTCAGGTAATCTCAAATAGACTTGCTAATGTGGTTTCTGACACTATATAATACACCATTATCTATAAAAATGGGGAAAAAGAACTGTCTGGGTGGAGTCCTGACATTCTAATGAGCATGTGTGATTGACATCCCTCAGTCCAACATTCCCATCCTGCGACATCACTGCAGCGGAATGAAACACAACAATGTGAGCAGAAATAAATGAGTGAAACAACCTCTGCTTATGCAGATCACCCTTGCTGTGTCGATGACTCACTAGAAAACATTAATATTATATAAAAATGAATATTATTTATTATTCATACATTGTTAACAGTATTTATATGACAACGTCTTAAAAAAGATAATGTTCTTATTTTCGATGAACAGACAGACAGGCGACAGGTAGACAGATGAGTGAGCTTGATAGCTCAGTTATGACTCCAGGTTAGCGTTCGCTTGGTGGTTAGCTTTATCTTTTTCTGATTCGAACAAAGTAAAATCATAGGGAATTGTCACTTTGTTAAAGATGTGTGAACGGAATAAGCCTCATCCGCTTTGTTATGGGTTGGGTACTGCTTGCATAAGCGATACCCAAGATTTGGAGTGCCCAGTTTACATCGAAAGAACAGAATTTTTGTGAGCATTGTGTTTACAGGTCATACTTCGTATGTGCCCTGAAAAGCAAGATGAACCTACTTTGAAAAGAATATCTGGATTTAGTTTCACTGAGGCTTTAAAGTCTGTACTCTTTCCTGAAGTCCGATAGGGGAGGTTTTCCGAGCAAGGCTTCGCCAGTTCCCCTCTCTGGTCACCTGCTGCACCATCGACTGGTTCAGTGCCTGGCCACAGGAGGCACTGCAGTCTGTGGCAGTGTCCTTCCTCAACGAACTTCCCGAGCTAGAGGCCAGCCCTGCTGCCCTCAACGGCCTGGTGAGGGAAAGTGTGCATGCTTGTGTGCGCAAATACATGCAAGTGGACTAAAAACATATTAAAGTGTTACTCAGCTGTTGATTGTGTGTATGTATATTTGTGTTTTTAGACAGTGATGTGCATGGAGATCCACCAGATGGTGGCCCGTAAGTGTGAGCAGTACCGAACTGAACTCTCACGCTACAACTATGTCACACCCAAGAGCTACCTGGAGCTGCTCAGTATCTTCTCTGCTCTGATTGGCCGCAAAAAGCAGGAACTGCACGGGGCTCGTCAGCGCATGAAAACCGGTCTGGACAAGGTGAGAGAGAGCAAAAGGTTTGGGAATGCCTGAAGATTTTTAACCCAGGATGCTTGTGATCCTTGACCACTCCTCTGTAACACACCCACTCACTCACTCACGTGTAGCAGGCTGAAGATTCTCCACAAGGTGGGGCTATTAGCACTCAAATAGCTTTTGGGGCTTCATTTCATATGAGCAGTGCTTTGCATCAGCGGAATTATGGCTACGTTCACATTACCAGGTTGAAGTGGGACAAATCCGATTTTTTGCCCTAATCAGATCTGATGTTTTCAAGACTGTGTGGACACACAAATCTGATCTTTTCAAATCCGACCTGAGTCACTTTCATATGTGGTCTTAGATCGGATACATATCCGATCGCCATGCAACCTTAATGTGAACACTCACATCGGAATTCATGTGCTTTTTTTCCCACTGCTCGTCCGCCATCATTCAGTGTTACCATGGCAGCAGTGCCAAACAGACATTAAAGCCTGTAAACGATGGAAGAGAAACACATCTCACCTTTTTTGCCTACGTCTCGCTCTAACAATGAAGCTGAGAGCTGATCAGAGTGAGTTATCTTCACAGCAAAACTCGTTCTGACCATTAGTCTGTTTGCTGATGGTGCACGTGATTCATTCACGTGATGTTACTGAGTAGGATGTGCACATGCTGGTCATTTTAGGACAGATTTGAGACTAAACGAGTCTGAACCATCGTGTCAGAGAGAACAGATTTGAGCAAAAAATCGGATTTGAGAAATGAGGCTTGTAATTTGTTTGACTAACATCTATTTTGGTGATTTGGCTGTTTGCATGTGTGTGTGTGCAGCTCTTGAGCACAGCTGAGGACGTGAGTAAGATGCAGGAGGAGCTGGAGACCATGCGGCCTCTCCTGGAAGAAGCAGCCAGAGACACCATCATCACCATGGAGAAAATCAAGGCATTACTCACACTTATATTTCATTCTACAACACATCCAACTTAAACATGGAAAAACGTGACCCGAGGTCATTGTACGTCTGCATGTTTGTGTAGGAAGACACAGTGGTGGCAGAGGAGACTCGTGTTGCAGTGCAGGCTGAGGAAGCCAAAGCATCTGAGAAGGCTAGGATAGCCGGAGCCATCGCCGCAGATGCACAGAAAGATCTAGATGAAGCACTGCCCGCACTGGATGCTGCGCTGACCAGCCTCAAATCCCTCAACAAGAATGATGTCATTGAGGTGACTTTAAACATTTGAGCGTCCTGAAGACATCAGTGGTTACACAGAGGAGTAGATGAACACCCAAATATTGCAGTTTATGTCCAGTATGAATTGTGCACACATGGCTGAATCCAAAGTGGCTCTTTGTTAGACACACTGTGCTCTGTTTCAGTAGCCATTATTTTAAGACCTACATGCTGCACTTTGTAGGGAGAAGGGAGCTGTTTGAGATTCTTCCTAAAACAGTCTATGGCAGTGTTGCATCACTTCACCCGAATACTGTGCGCTGATTCGCTGAACTGATTTCTCAGGTTCTGCTGGAGAACAACACTACCATTTCACCGTTTTTGCTGTAAAATGTGAACTTACAATCGACGATAGCGGCTTTTGTGACAAAACATATTTAGGGTTCAGAATGCACTGTGTGTTAAGAATAAATCACCACAGATGGCTCCTTATTTTAAATTAGGGTGTTTATTTGCAAATTAAAGTACCAGTTTCAGTCATTTTCACTCATTTTGAGTACACAGAAAAGTTCCATATCCATATTTGCATTTTTATAAATTGGTACCAACAGACGTTTGCAGTGTAGTACAGGATTTTTCTCATAGTCTTTGTGTATGTCTGTATGGTGTTGTTCAGGTGAGGGCAATGCAGAGGCCTCCCCAGGGAGTGAAGCTGGTCATTGAGGCAGTCTGCATTATGAAAGGCATTAAGCCTAAGAAAGTGGCCGGAGAAAAGCCTGGGACTAAAGTGGATGACTACTGGGAGCCTGGCAAGGGTCTTCTGCAGGACCCCGGCAAATTCCTGGAGGGCCTCTTCAAGTTTGACAAGGTTAGAGTTACACTTACACACATATTTTCACAATAAACTCGATCAGAGAACTGTTCAGAACACTAATACAAGGAAATACAGGTGAAAATTTTGCTCATTTGTTCATCACTTGTCATATGTTTTCTACAGGACAATATCCCAGACTCTGTGATCAAACTGGTGCAGCCCTACATAGACAACGAGGAGTTCCAGCCGGCCTCCATAGCCAAAGTGTCCAAGGCCTGCACGTCCATCTGTCAGTGGGTGCGAGCCATGCATGTCTACCACTTTGTGGCCAAAGCTGTGGAGCCCAAACGGGTAAGAACTTTTGTTTTTTAATGCCACCACATAGCAGGAAGCAACTAAGTTTGGGACCTAGTTTTTGTGCTGCCCTCCAAAGAGCTGTTTTAGACACCGTACTCAGCACCATGCTGCCCCCTACAGTGCAGAAATCATAATTGCAGCATTTGTGTCGTTATTGAAAGATGCTACTTGACAATGATGTTATGTAAACATGATATTAATGTTTTTGTGCATTTGTGTGAGAGTAGCAAGCTCTTGCCGAGGCTCAGGAGGACCTGGCTGTAACCCAGCAAATTCTGGATGAGGCCAAAAAGAAGCTGGCGGCGGTGGAGGAGGGCATTGCCACGCTGCAAGCCAAATATCACGACTGCCTGGCCAAACGGGACGAACTGGACAGCAAGTGCCAGCTGTGTGAGAGCAGACTGATCAGAGCAGACAAGGTGAGCTGTGCCTAATCTGTCTGTATCACCCACACAACATCCACCTGTTCAAATCACCTGTACAACAAACACTTATCCAAATTTCTCTCACAGCATACACCTGTCCACATCACTTGTACAACATACACCCATCCGAATTACCTGTATAACAAACACCTGTCCAGATCATCTGTACAACAAACACTTGTCCAAATCTCCTTCACAGCACACACCTGTCCAAATCACTTGTACAACATACACTTGTCCAGATCTCCCACACAGCACACAGCTGTCCAAATCACCTGTACAACAAACATCTGCCCAAATCACCTGTACAGCTTACAGCTGTACATTTCACTCATACAACATGCAACTGTCCAGTTCATGTGCATAACTCTACAGCTCCCATGTACAATGTCCAAATCACCTGGTAAACATACACATGTCTAGATCTCCTGTTAACATGCACCTTTCCAAGTTACCTGTATGAGATACACCTGTCCAAATAACCCTGCTTGGGTTATTTGCAAAACCATGCACCTGTAAAAAACACTAACATGCTTGTCCATACTTGTCCACATCACTTTTGTAAGTCAGTACACAGAAATACAAATACATACAGTAAAGCAAAGTATGCAGCATGTACCTGTATGGTTTATTATTCTTAGTGTTTATTCATGAATGTATATGTGTGTTGTAGCTGATTGGTGGGCTGGCTGATGAGAAAGTGCGCTGGAGTGAGGCAGTGCAGCATTTGGAGTATCTGGTGGATAATGTAGCTGGAGACGTGCTGATGTCTGCAGGATACGTCGCTTACCTCGGACCCTTTACTGTGAGTAGACACATGGCCTGTGTCTCTGTGTTTTATGTGTCTGCAAGTGCATGTGCAAGCCTGTGGGTGTTTCTAGTGCATCATTCAAAAGTGGCTCCACATCTCCAAAAGTGATGGGTCAGAATGTATTGGTTCTGAAAAAAAAATAAACAAAGTGTGCTAAAAAAATGCTAAATGCTAAATGCAAAATGCTAAAATTCAAAACAAAAACTGGGTCAGTGGCTAACAAACTAAAACTACCTTTCAGCGCTACGGAGATTTGGCCACCACTTTTGCAATGTGAATGTTCATTTTATTAGAACTTAGAAATTATTGTTATAGAAAAAAATACTTTATTTTTACAGCTTTCTGCATATTATTTGTAACCTTTAAAGTTTTTGAGAACAATAGGCTTCATTTACCAACAATTCCTCCAAATTTCTTCTTAAAACCCACTTATGCAGTTTTCACGAAGGTTGTATTGGACTCCCGGCCACGGACGACTGTGGCATTGCCAGGGACCGAATTTCCCACGAGCGTAACAGTAAAATTAAATCAGAGACAAATGTAACTGGTAGGCTAAGTAGCTAACAGGTTGCTATGAACATTTCAGTTAGTAGAAAATGGATAATGACAAATGTTTTTCTGCAACAAAAAAAACATATTAGTATTCACACAAGTATTTTTATTCATGTATTTAAATGTGAAAAATAATATTTTTTTTGCTGTAGAGAGACAAGTAAGATAACAAACAGCATGTGTCCTCCATTTTAAAACTTTCAGAAAGCCAAGCTGGAAACTTTCAGGGAGTGAATGTTTCAGTGCACAGTGAACAATTTGGCCATAGGGAGACCTAGAAAATGGTGGACTCCCTGAACTAGGAGCTGTTTGAGCCACTGTGTCTGTGTGTTCGTGTTTCTCAGGGCGAGTACAGGGCAGCGATGGTCGAGGAGTGGCTGCGTGGCTTTAAGGAGCAGCAGGTCCCTCACACGGCTGAACCTAACCTCATCAACACTCTTGGAGACAAAGTCAAGATCCGCTCCTGGCAGGTGACAAACAAACACACATGTTCTTACATAACATTCTGTTAATCTTCCTCTTACACAAAGCTCGAATCCCATTATCAAACCTATGACCTCCTGAAACGCCACTTGGGAGCACTTGAAATCACTTAGATTTCTGTGTCCAAAAGTGTTTAACACACTGTAAAAAGATGTGTTGTTTTAACTTTAAAAAGTAAGTAGCATGGCTGGCTTGAAATACTAAGTTCATTGAACATCAGATAAGAAGTTTACATAACAGAATGTAAGACACAGATTGTAGTTTTGATAACTGATAACTTTATTGTTCAGCTAACTCAAAATTTTAGGTAATACACAAATAAATTGAAGTTCAGTTGCAAAACATGGAAATTTATGTTCATGTGTTTTTAGTACTAGGGCAGTTTATGATGGACTAACTAACATTTTAAACCAATCTTTCTCAAATTCTTTGTTCAGGTCACAAAAATGCTACATATGTCAACAAATTAAGTTGAATTTTTTACAATGCACAGTACAGAGAAAGATGGGTTTACCGTGGCTGTACTACTGAAGTGTTTTTCCTGTCCTACTGTCTTTGTCTGTGTCCCCGTGTGTGTGTGTGTGTGTGTATGTGTAGATCTCAGGGCTACCGAAGGATAACCTCTCTGTTGAGAACGGTGTGATCAGTCAGTACTCGCAGCGCTGGTCTCTGTTCATCGACCCTCAGGGCCAGGCCAACAAGTGGATCAAGAACATGGTAAGAAAATGTGTGTGTATATATATGTATACATGGTGTAGATACAGTGGCTGTTGTTGATATTGTACCACTCTAAGCAGTCCAATGTGTTGTTTGGTTTTGCTTTATTGATGCTTCCATTGTTGGGATCTTTCTCTCTGCAGGAGCGTGATAACGGACTGGATGTGATGAAGCTGAGTGACCGAGACTTCCTTCGTAGTTTGGAGAACGCCATTCGCTTTGGAAAACCCTGCCTGCTGGAGAACGTGGGAGAGGAGCTGGACCCAGCACTGGACCCTGTTTTGCTGAGACAGGTACACACCTGGAGAAATACTTTTCAGTGACATCACTGTTTATTCCTAAAAGGTCATTCTGGTTCAGTTTCAGTAACTCTTTAAGCACTGATGGTGCTAATGTGTGTTAATACTACTGTGTGAATGTGTTGCTCAGACTTATAAGCAGCAGGGCAGTACAGTGCTGAAGCTGGGAGATGCTGTTATTCCTTATCACGATGACTTCAAAATGTACATCACCACCAAACTGCCCAATCCTCACTATTCACCTGAGATATCCACCAAGGTCACTCTCATCAACTTCACACTGTCACCCAGGTACAGTGCAGCCGTGTGCACTTACAAACCACACATTCGAAACTCACACAGAAACACTGTCAGCTGAACCATCCCAAAACATAAATGGGGTAGGGGTCAGTGGGTGAAGATTTAGTGGCTCGTTTCAGTTGTCAGTCTGTGGACAACCTGTTCATTGATTGACGCCTGACTGATAAATAGCACTGTGCAAAAGTCTTACGCACCCAAGTACACTGATTAAAACCATTTTACTTGTTAAAACACCATATATCATTAGAATAAACGCTAGCAAACATGAGCACAGTAAAAAGCAACAAGAATTTATCATCAAGTATCAGGTTTTGCCCAGATTTACTACTTAGATTTTTAAATCTAATTTTCTCAGGTGCCTAAAACAGCATAGTATTATATTTGGTAAATTAAGTTAAACTAAAATATGGCATAACTTGTGCACATAACAGGTTTTGTGTTTTGTTTTTTTTAACACGTTGTATTCAGCAAGTTAACAGTAATTGTGCTTTGACGTGTGGAAGTGTGTTCTCTGTAGAGGATCTGTTAACTTATTTTCACTTTGAAAATGATCACAATGCATAATTTGATCGGGGCGCCTAAATTTTGCATATCTGAATGATTATATGAATAATGAAGGTCTTAAATGGACAAATTGATAGGAAAAAAGCCCCCACAACACCTAAATAACTGTATATATATATATATATATATATATATATATATATATATATATATATATACACATATATTTATATATATATACATATATATATAATATAATCTATTTAGTCAATATTTCCTTTGTGTAATCTTGTTTGTAATTGTGGTGTTCAGTGGATTGGAGGACCAGCTGCTGGGCCGAGTTGTAGCAGAAGAGAGGCCTGATCTGGAAGAGGCGAAGAACCAGCTGATTGTGAGCAATGCCCACATGAAGCAGGAGCTGAAGGAGATCGAAGATCAGATCCTGCTCCGTCTCAGTTCGTCTGAGGGAAACCCTGTGGATGATGAGGAGCTCATCCGTGTGCTGGGTGCCTCCAAGCTCAAAGCTGGAGAGATCCAGGTCAGTCCGCAAAAGCTACAGCTAGCTACAGCCTAAACCATTTCATTATTTTATTATTTATTCATTATTTATTAACTACTATGAATTCATCTGTAACTACTATGAAACTAATATTTAAGAATCCACCTATGTTTAAAAAAATCTGCATAATTAAATAGCCGAGATGTAAACAGAGTCTTTCAGAGTGGTTTGGTGTGAAATGCTCTGTTTTAGAGAAACTTACCAAATCAGAATTGTTCACAGAGGTGGTGATAGGAACCAGACGTCTAAAGAGTTTAATGCCTCTAAAAGCTCCCTCAGAAAGTCTTTACATTAAATGGTTATGAATACACTGTCTGAAGTCTGAGACACTGTTGTACGATAGTTTGAGAGGGTTTTGGTCTAAAACATGAATATTTTTATCATATTTTTGCCATTTTACCACTGTTTTATCATTATCAACATATTCAAACTTAAAAGACAGTGGGTTCACTGGTGGTTTTGGATCGTAAAACCACTGGTTCCTATCACCATCACTGTAAAGAAATCAGAGAGGGTAAGTTTCTCTACAGTGAACCACTTCCCATCAAACCACTCCTGTGACCTTGTTCACAACTCAGCCGCTCAGAATACCATTTCTTTACTTACTTTTATTTACAGTGACTTCCTTATGGCCGTTCCCTGGTTCGCCTTCCCTGTGTCTTTTTCTTTTCTTCAATATCAGTTCCTTTCAGTTCTGAATCCTGTATTTTTTCACAACTGCTCATTTAAAAAGCATTGTAAAGTGTCCTGTAGGTAGGATTATGGGTAACCTGTGTAAGCATGTGCTCAGCTGTGGATCCATAATGATGTAATGGAACATGACAGGCTAAAGTGATGGTGGCAGAGGAGACGGAGCGGGACATTGACGCAACACGGCTGGAGTACGTCCCCGTAGCCGTACGCGCCCAAATCCTTTTCTTCTGTGTGTCTGACCTGTCCAATGTTGACCCCATGTACCAGTACTCACTGGAGTGGTTCCTGGGCATCTTCATGGCTGGCATCGCTAACTCGGACCGGGCAGGTAGAATTCTCCCTAATTAATAACACCATCACTATCACTGAGAGTGCTATTAAGAAACTTATTCACTACTTAACCCTTGTGTGGTGTTCATGTTTTTGTTACTCAGTGGTCTGGTTGACCCACCACATTATTGTTATTTTAAATCAATACAGCCATAATAATTAATGTAAATATATCAAAGTGGGGAGTTTGCCTGTTCTCCCCGTGTTGGACATGCTCAGTTGCCCCTAGGTGTGAGTGTGTGTGTGAATGTGTATGTCTGTTTGTCTGCCCTGCGATGGACTGGCGACCTGTCCAGGGTGTATCCTGCCTTCCGCCCAATGACAGCTGGGATAGGCTCCAGCACCCCACCGCGACACAGAAGGATAAGCGGTTTAGATGATGTATGTATGTATGTATGTATCAAAGTGGCCAGTGAAGGGGTCGCATCATTTTTTCTTTTGGTAAACATTGAAAATGGGTCCCACAGACACCAACACCACAGAAGGGTCAAGGCAGCATCACTGACTACATTAATATTTTTTCCAATATACACTATGCCACTCATGTGATTCTTCTGCTAGTATTAAAGCACTAAAACTGTCTCAGATGTCATTTGTAAGTGTTCTTGATGGCGACTCACTGTAACAGATTGTCTCTTCCTTTTCTTGTCCTTTTCCCTGTCTCCGTCCACAGACACGGTGGAGCAGCGCATCATCAACATTAATGAATATTTCACCTTCAGCCTCTACAGCAACGTCTGCCGCAGTCTGTTTGAAAAACACAAGCTCATGTTCGCCTTCCTGTTGTGTGCACGCATCATGATGAATGACAACAAGATAGACATGGTGATCTATCTATCTATCTATCTATCTATCTATCTATCTGTCTATCTATCACTGATTACCCCTATTATATTCAGCTTTTATTGACTTGACTGCTGTGTCTTCTATTCCACTCTACTTCTGTCTGATGCACTAATGCACATTGTTTAAGTCTTTCTGTACAGAACATTTTTTCTACTGAAAATTTCATTAAGGAAGGTTAAAGTAGTCCAGTGGGCCTCATATGCAAAGAAATTATTTAAAAGGTTATGCAAAATTGAAAATTTGTTAAAGCATTTGCTTGTTCCAAGCTTTGAAGCCTACAGTTCACATCTGTTTTTGACTGTTTGTAAAGATAGCTGTAGAACAAATTTCCAAGCTGACATGGTCTAATCAGAGCGCCCTGTCTCCAGGCTGAATGGCAGTACATGCTGTCTGGAGGAACGGCCCAGCAGCAGCTCCCCAACCCGTCGTCCAGCTGGTTATCAGAGCGGGCATGGCAGGAGCTGCTGGCTCTCAGTGCGCTGCCCAACTTCAAAGGCCTGGCAGACACCTTCTTCAAACATGAGCCTGAATACAAGGGGATCTTTGACAGCAGCCAGCCACACCGGTAACCTCACACACACACACACACACACACACACACACACACACATACACAGACACTTATACAGACAATGGTTTATGGTTTACAGTTGTATGCAAAAGTTTAACACATTCTCTAAAAAGAACACACTTTTATTTAGTTTATTTTCCATGAGGAAAAACACTAAAACTTAACATATGAAATGTGGCATGATTTTTGCACAAGCCGTACTTATATATTATATTTATATATATAAATATGTAGACTAATATCCGTTTGTTTTGAGTGACGCTGTACCTTCATAATACGTATTTTATTAAAACAAATGATTGAACATTACATTCAGTCACTACGAATACAATAATAATTCATATGACACTTTGGGACACATTTACTTTAATACAGTGGGATCTAACTATCTTACTTCCTGCTCTAAAATGCAGAGGTGTGTCGCAGTGACTCTGTATGCATGCTGTGTGTATAATTTTATTGTTCTGTGTTTGTGTGTGTTTTCTGTGTACTGTATGTATGTGTTTATGTGTTTGTGTGTGTGTGTGTGTGTGGGTGGGTGTGTGTGCGTGTGTATGTGTGTAAAGAGAGCCTCTCCCAGGCGAGTGGGTCAGTAAGCTGGACAGCTTCCAGCAGCTGCTGGTGCTGCGCTGTTTGCGTGTAGATCGCCTCACACACGGCCTGCAGGACTTTGTGTCTGCACAGCTGGGTCAGCGCTTCATCGAGCCTCAGGTAGTACAGCCCTGCAGCTAGCCTACAAACATGAGTTTATCTCTCAGCAGCCACCAGAAGAAGCCTTTAAAACCCTTTGAGTTATTGTTATTATTTTGCTATTGGTGGAATGGCATAATTACTTGACAGTTTACATAATGATTCATTACGTAATGAGTACCATTTAAATTCAGTTTACTTTCTGCTTGTTTGTTTCGATGTAAAAAAAGACAAAAACATAAAAAATGGCTATAAATGACTAAAAATACTCTATAAACTTTTAATCAAACTCAAATCATAACATCAAAACATTTCCTATGCTTGCAAGCACATGCGGTATAAATGGAAAGTCTGGAATTTTCACTTTCGAGAGACAACAGTGCCATAATGCACCTTTGCACAACTGTACAAATGTTCATATCACACATGTAACATACTATAAATAAGGTCTGATGCTTCCTCAGACCCTGCACATGTCTCTTGTTGTATTTTATTTTATTTTATTTTATTTTATTTTTTTCCCTTATTTTCCCACAGTTAATATCTTATTTTCTGGTAAATATTTGTTAATATCTCTGTGTACTTGTCTGGTCAGGGCCCAGTTTCCCAAAAGCATCTAAGTCTGGCCTTACACGGTAAAACTTTAGTTGCTTGAAACTTATACGAAACTTACTTGCACTTGAGTTGCAGAATGCAAAGCATCCTGCAACTCAATTAAAACACTGCTGCAACGGTTGCAACCGTCTGAACTTTGTGAAACCAGTTTCATGAAACAGCCAATCAAAACACTGATAACGCATCACATTTCAAACAGTGTTATGTTATATGGGCAGGAAAATAAAACAAAATGTTTATTTCACTGTTTAAAAAAGAGACCCCCACCCCGCGTTATCGACTTTATTAAAGGTTGGCAGTTTTTCATTTTGTCAGTGTCTTGAGCCTTGACATCAAACAGAAGAGTTTCTCAGTTGGCATGGCTCATAAAACTGACAAAATGAAACCAACAGTGAGTCAGCCTGGGCTCTGGATCTCCTTTTCTACCAATCAGTGGGTTTAAAGCATGTCATTTGACGTGATGCGTTGTCAGCGTTTTGATTGGCTGTTTCATGAAACTTGTTCCAAACTGTTCGGTTTCAAACGGGCGACAGGATGATTTACATTAGGCAACTTGAGTACGATTTAGTTTCATGTAGGTTTCAAGCAACTAAAAGTGCATGGAAATTTCACCTTGTAATGCCAGCCTTAGCGTTGAGATCATCTTAACCGCAAGGAAGTGTTCATTGTTATGCTCGCTCTACCATTTAAAAATCATCTTTATGCCAACATGCTTTCGGTAAACACTCACTAAGACAAATTCTTTAGATGTGTAACATACTTGAGAATATAAAGTGATTCTGATTCGCAGAATTCTTAAAATATTAAGTAAAGTCCAAAAATATATGTTGGTTAGAAGTTTGTAATTATATCAAATATACACTGTACAGGTTAATATTGTATAAAGAATAACACAGATATGGTAATTCCAAACTTAGGAATGCTAGTGTGTGTGGAATGCTGTTAGTAAACTCTAAGCTCTGCTTGATGCTGTTTCAGTAATTCCTGAAGGGGGCATTAAAGTACTTTTTGTCCCAGCCTGTTTCAGCAGTCTCTGAGTCTAAAGCCTTTTAAAAGTAGCTGTTCTCAGTGACAAACTCTCACCCCTCATCTATCTCTTTCTCTTTCAGACGTCTGACCTGTCTGTTGTCTTTAAGGAGTCCTCTCCGTCCACTCCGCTCATCTTCGTGCTGTCTCCTGGCACTGACCCCGCCGCCGACCTCTACAAGTTTGCTGATGTCATGAAGTTTTCCAAGAAAATGAGCGCCATCTCGCTGGGCCAGGGCCAGGTCAGAGGGAAGGGGCTTCTGGGAAAACAATAAAACACACACACACGTCATCTAAACCGCTTATTCCTCTGGGTTGTGCGGGGGGAGCTGGACCCTATCCCAGCTGTCATTGGACAGAAGGCAGGATACACCCTGGAAAGGTCACCAGTCCATCGCAGGGCAGACAGACATATACATCCAACAATAAAACAAAAACTAATTAAATAACTTCACAATATACTCAACAAACAGGATGCATTGAATTTACTTGATATTCACAAGAATAAAATATATTAAATGGACACATTTATGGCCAAAATCTAACTGTACGACAAACTTGTTGATGTCATTTTTGTGTTATTTTATTCATGCGGACAAAAATCAAGTAAATTCAATTCAGCCCCTTTTTTAACGTGCTCAGATTCCAAGTCCAGTTTGGTAACCTGGGTTGTAATTCTATATCAGATTATGCTTTATAATTACAGATGTATTTGATTTCCCCCTTTAAAGATATTTATCTTTAAAGATACTTCATATTTAATTATTAAGTCTAAGCTGTTCAGTATCTACGAGGAAACGTATATAAAGTTTGGTATTAGAGTAAAGAATTGAAGTGTGGACTCACATACAGGCCCTTAGAGTTTAAAGCTGGCCCATGAGGACATTTGTTTTGGCCCACCAGAAGGTTTCTCTAACCTCACCTCCTCCCCTAAGAAGAGAACAAGCATATTTTATACCTAATAACCAAATAAATTCTTATTTTCTTTTCAAATTGTATTTTTTAAGTATTTTAACAGTAAAACATAGCATAATATTATAAAATATATTTTTAAAAACTCGATTTGAAACACACCGTCCTACACACAAAGATTGCTCTTCAAGAAAATGGTTCTATATAGAACTATGAACACTCAAAGAACCCTTTGCATGATTAAAGCGCTCTTTGCATTGTGAAAAGGGTTCTATATAGCATCCAAAACAGTTCTTCTATTTTAACAAGCTTGACACCATAACAGTAAAAGAACCCTTTTTGCCACTGTATAGAACCCTTTTCAAAAAGGTTCTATATAGAACTATCTTCAGCACATTCTCCATCAATCTGAAGAACCATTTCACAATGCAAAGAACGCTTTAATCATGCAAAGCGTTGTTTGAGTGTTCATGGTTCATATAGAAGCATTTTCTTTACTAAAGAACCCTTGAAGAACCATCTTTTTTAAGAGTGTTCCTACAGTGTTTGTATACTTTGTATATTTTGTGGTCTTTTTGCCCCTTGGCCCCCCACAAACACTGCACTTTTGCACCCAACACAAAAAAATTGGGTACCCCTCTTGCATAGATAAAATGCTATAGGGGTTTTGAGAGCCGTCTAGTCTTCATCCCGCAGGTAAGATCCCCCTCAAAAGCCTATCTTTGGCATGACTGGAATTTTCCCTGCATCCCAACAGACCTCCATGTAATAAACCCATCTTTTTCCACCCTGCTGCTAATTATCTGTCTGCTCTGAGCTTCCCTATCAGCTACTGTGCTCTAGGTCACCTCCTACAGAGCTGCTACATTCCTTACAAGCTGAGGACAGTGATGCTGGCATTCAGTCACATCTCTGAGGTCATACCTATCAGTGCTGACCTGGGATCATGTTTCCACTTTCATGTCCTAGTGAATGCGATGACTCAGCCTGGGGAACGTGGTCTTTGAAACACACAGACATTGTAGTGTTGGCAGGTGGGCTTAAAATGTTCCAGAAGAAGAGCAGATGAGTCAAATGAAGAAGTGTGAATGAGGAGGAACACTCTAGAGATTCCCTACATTCATACACGGATACAACACATCAGCCTGAAGTCTAGGTTTGGCACTGGGCTTCACCCTTAGACCATATCAGGATGTAGATGAATAGCGGTTTTAAAGAGGGAGAGAGCTTTGGGAACACTTTACAGTCTGACTTTAAACCTTTATGAAATATAAAGCACATAGTTTTTATAAACAAATATTGGCCGAGCCGCCTTTAAAGCTGTTGTGAATTACTCAACGTATAATTTGACACGTCAATTGAATTTTGTATTAATGTGCCACGTTTTTAAAAACTAAAGAATTGTTATGTAGATGTGCTAAATATGCATTATGATGCATTATGTATATGATCATTATGTTGCCTGCCAACTATTGCCTACTGTTAACAAACTACAGTGCTTGGTGGTAAAAATTGTTTTGCAGTTATTATTGTTATTAATTATAAATGAAGTTATTTGTGGAATGTTAGTGTTTTATCTAAGCAATAAGCCACACAAGACCGTGCATTACAGTGATTTTACCACCATTAACAGGGCTTAAGGCTGGGTTCACATTTAATTTTTTTCTGATTGTTAATGTCTCAGACTGCTGATTTCGCTGTCGCTATGCAACAGTAGTGTTGTAACTTTCAATCAGCTGTAAAGGCTAAATGTGGTGCTGCTAGCAAAAAAACGGAAAACTGTGACTGAAGCCCTGCCTTCCTTTTGATCTGACTGGTCAGCGCAGAAAAAACTGAGCTACTTGACTGCTTGGACTTTTTCCACCTCTGGGCTCCACACAAAACTTTGTTTTAATATTTAATAATATTTCTTTTTGATTTCTTTTAAAGTGAAATAGTTCGAATTATCATGAATTTAACTTTTACATGAAAAAAACATTATTGAAAAAAATGCTGTTCCACGTTTTCATGTCACTACTGAGTTTTAGTTCATGAGCGGAGCCTTTTTTCAGCCATGCCCCTGCATTTTAGAACAGGAAGTGAGACTGTATCCCTGTCCCTCATAGCCACATTGTGAGCAGTTTGATCCCATTGTTTTGAAATAAATTTGAAATAAATCTGAAAATCTTTGGCACACTAAGAATTGTCACTATCAAAATATATATTTTCATAATTAAGTAAACTTTTTTGTTTATGATTTTATGTGCGTACAGCTGTTCAAAGCTGTGATTCTAGTCATGTACTGACTTTGGTAGTGTTATGACTGTTTTGTTAGTGACAAAATGGAATGTTCAATCATATATTTTAATGAAGTAAACATAATTTAGGTATAGTGTCGTTCAAAGCGAAATGATTTTAGTCTAAAATCCAAGTTAGTTAACAGTCCAGAATGTGTTTTGAACTCTTTGAACCAATTTGGTAGAATGGTTAAAGCCCAAACCCAACCTGTACCCACGAATTTGAAACCCGACTGTACCAGGCCCAACTGTTACTGCTAAATTTGAATCCCGAACACGACCTGAACACTAACAGAGGTGTATTATTGCAGACAGAACTTTACTTTGTTGCTAAGATGTTGAGCTGACCAACGGAAAATGTCTTGCAGGGATAAACTCATATTTTACACATCTGTGATACACTAGTATTTATTATCAGTAATTGTCATGGAGTTGCTGATTTTACCTGGTGGAAAACAGCATCCATCTTCCTCTGATCAACAGTGAGTGACGGTGCATGAAAACTACTTTGCACAATCCTTCAAATAAAAACAAATCTATTACATAAATCATCACAAGAAACCAAGTCCGACCCGAACCCGATGTAGTATACATTGAAAATTGGCCCAAACCCGGCCCGAACCTGATATTTTATTGGGCGCTGTTGGGCACGGGTCAAGTAGCAAAGCACTTAATAACAATATTAAGGAACTATAATTCTGATAACAAAAATATTGACAAATACAATTTTAGATTTTTGTTGTGATTCATTTTATATTATTTCCCATTTAAAGAAAAAAAAAAGATTTTAGGTATTTCGTGAA
Organism: Colossoma macropomum; assembly: GCF_904425465.1. Classification (NCBI taxonomy): domain Eukaryota; kingdom Metazoa; phylum Chordata; class Actinopteri; order Characiformes; family Serrasalmidae; genus Colossoma; species Colossoma macropomum. Next base: position 29,624,738 of record NW_023494810.1, on the reverse strand, counting down.
TGCATGTATGAAGAGTTCTAGGGGCAGCATTGCTAATTCTTGCAGAGGATAGTTCCAGATAGAAGATATCCAATAAAGTATGGGGCCAGTGACGTATGGACAGATTGCGAGGGGGTAGCCAATGCTGGACGATAACCTTTTTTGCTGCAGTTAAACCAACTAGTTTTCCATAATGAGGAATAAGAATCCTCAGTCCCATGTGGTAGACTTTAGATTTTAAGTTATACGGCAGTCATAAGTAACAGTGCTTTAATGGCAGAGATGAGTCGGTTCTTAGTGCTCACGTTTTAAAAAGCATTGCTTTGGTTTCTGTTACCTCTGTTTTTCTTAGTTTTCGTCTGTTCTCTTCATAAAAATGTTTTTGCCAGTGTTTCGCCATCTGAATCCCAGCAATAGTGCAACCAAAAAAGTTGGCTTGTTATCAGTGATAGCAAAGCCGAAAAAACAGGTCATCTGTATGGTCTGATAATGTTTTTTGCTACATTATTTATCATTCAAATGATATAAAATTCAGGCCCTAATATATGAATGCTTACATACAAACATCTGCAGGTAGTTTAGTGTTATGTCCTCAGTTCATAGAAGCATTCGTATGTCTGTATAGGCATAATAATTGCCGAATTATGTGTCTTTTGAATGCATCATGTTTTATATTGCTTCAAAGATTTATTTCAAGACTGATCTTACCTTAACCAAGCCCGAAATGTATTGTAATGTAGTGGCCATTCCTGTGTGTGTTTCAACTCTCCTAGTTTGTTTTTCCTGCGTGCGCTTTGGGACGCGCTCAGGATGTTCTTCATCTGCTATCTTGGTCTTCATCTCAAAGCTGATTCTGTTCTGGCTCTAGAGTGTTTCTGCTTGCTCTGTGTTTGTCCTATCTGTGATTGTATTGTCTGCGCTGAATGTCATATCCGACTTGTTATTTCAGCAACATGGCTTTGTTTGTCGTTGATGTGTGATTATTTGGAGGCCTTCACAAACTTTTTTTCCTGGGAAACACGAGCATTCCTGACTGTTGACTGGAATGTTTTGTAGGGGAACTGACAAACCGAGTGTTCATGTAAACTCAGGTTGGCGCAGATGAAAACAAATGACAGTGACATTTGTGATGTTTCAGGGTTTTTTAAACAGTTTAAACAGTTGTAGATTGGGGTTTCTTGGAAGTTCACACTCATCTCTTCACACTCATTTTGGTTAGGACAGTACAACATTGGAAACGTACAACCCCATTTCCAAAAAAGTTGGGACGCTGTGCAGATTGTAAATAAAAATAGAATGCAATGATGTGCAAATCGTGTAAACCATATATTTAAAGGAAAATACTACAAAGACAACATAGCCAGTGTTGAAACTGCAGGCAGGTCAGTTTCGCACCCAGACTCTTTTACTACAGAGTCGTGCTGTTGTAAAACATGCAGAATGTGGTTTGACATTGTCTTGCGGAAATAATCAAGACCTTCCCTGAAAAAGATGTTGTCTGGATGGTGGCATATGTTGCCAAAGCATGTATATATCGTTCAGCATTAATCGTGCCTTCACAGATGTGCACGTCACCCATGCCGTGTGCACTAATGCTCCCCCATACCATCATGAATACTGGCTTTTGAACTGTGTACTGATAACAAGCTAAGTGGTCTTTAGCCCGGAGGACACAGTGTCCATGATTTCCAAAAACAATTTCAAATTTTGATTTGTTGGACCACAGGACACTTTTTCACTTTACCTCAGTCCATTTTAATTGAGCTCGGGCCCAGAGAAGGTGGCAGCATTTCTGGATCCTGTGTTTTAGAGTTTTAACCTATTTTTTTGGATGCAGCGGCAAGCTGTTTTCACAGACAGTGATTTTCAGAGGTGTTTCTGAGGTCATGTGGTGATTTCCACTGCAGAATCATACCTGTTTTTAATGCAGTGCCGCTTGAGGGCCCAAAGATCATGTCCAGCAAATACTGTTTTTTGGCCTTGTCCCTTGCATACAGAGATTTCTCCAGATTCTCTGACTCTTTTAATGATATTATGTACCATACGTGATGAAAAGCAAAAGTTCTGTGCTATTTTACGTTGATAAACGCTATTCTTGAACTTTCGCACTATTTGCTCATGCAGTCTTTCACAGAGTGATGAACCCCTCCTGATCTTTACTTCTGAAAGACTCAGCCTCTCTGGGATGCTTTTTTGTACCCAGTCATGTTACTAACCTGTTGTCAATCAACCACCAGGTGTGTTTTTTTAGCATTACACAACTTTACCAGCCTTTTGTCGCCCCCATTCCAACTTTTTTGGGACGTGTTGTTGGCATCAAATTCAAAATGGGTGTATATTTTTCAAAAAACAATCAAATTTTGCACTTTCAACATTTAAAATATGTTATCTTTGATGAAATATAGGGTTTAAATGATTTGCACATCATTGCATTTTGTTTTTATTTACATTTTGCACAACATCCCAACTTCTTTGGAAATGGGGTTGTAGAAAGTACTTACATTACTAGAAACACTCATACAAACCATTTTCTATAACCCTACTTTCGTTGTGGACACTGGGTTTTAGTGATAGCATTCTTTTAAACTGCTTCCTCAGTGCTGAATAATTCACTGTGGCATCTTTGAGGATGAGTGTGATTTAGTTGTTGCTAATGTTGTGTGAGTGTTTGAGAGTCTGTAGGCTGAGGCTGTAGTGCTTGTTGCTAACCAGTTTGATATTTCTTCTCATCATTATTATATTATACATGAATGTTGTTTGTAACTTTCAGGGTCCCTGGGCTGAAGCGATGATGAACAGTGCGATGGAAAAAGGGCAGTGGGTGTTCTTTCAAAACTGCCACCTTGCGCCCAGCTGGATGCCCTCTTTAGAGAGACTCATCGAGAATATTGACCCTGACAAGGTCAGCTGTACCACACACACACACACACATATATACATAGCCCCCTTTCACCCTGTTCTTCACTGGTCAGTACCCCCATAGGACCACCACAGAGCAGGTATTTTTTGGGTGGTGGATCATTCTCAGCACTGCAGTAACACTGACGTGGTGGTTGCGTGTTAGTGTGGGTTGCGCTGGTACGAGTGGATCAGACACAGCAGTGCTGCTGGAGTTTTTAAACACTGTGTCCGCTCACTGTCCACTCTATTAGACACTCCTATTATGTTAGTCGATCTTCTAGGTGTAAAGTTAGAGATGATAGCTCACCTGTTGCTGCACAGTTTGTGTCTAGTCCTTCATCAGCGGTCAACAGGACGCTGTTGGCTGGACATTTTTGTTGGTGGACTATTCTTAGTCCAGCGGTGACACTTTTTCTGAATGACCTGTTGCTCTCATTATTTTAACACTTTTCTTTCTTAGCTCCACCTTTCTCTCCATTATCAATTTATCCGTCCAAATTGTGAGGTCAAATCACAAATGCTGTAGCATCGTTGACTCAACTAGCTTGCGAGCTCGTTCTACTTACTGCACGGCACCATTTATTGCGCTCATAGCCTACCACTTTAATAAATCATCGCTGTACAAAGAAAAACAAGTATCTCCAAAATAGTAACTTTACGGGAGGACAATAACTTTCTTTACTTTCAATGTAAGTTATTGGAAGGAAATTTTGTTCTAAGCAATTTTGGAGCATTTCTGTTGGCCAAATCATTAAATATTCACACAATGTTTGACAGCTGCTGAGCTCAAATAACGCAGAAAAGTAAAAATCGCAAAAAAATGGAGATGCATGTTTTGCATCTCACTGGACAGCGATGAAATAAGAAGTTGTGCCTAACTATGATTTTATCAGAGAATGTGTAATGAGGAGAATTGGCTCAAGTAATATCTTTTGGTTTTCTCAGATGCTTGAGTGAGCTTTTGTGTAAAATCATAGTTTGTAAGTGTTTAAACTTGCAAAATTTGCAGAGAAAAATGCACAAGTTTGTAATATATCACAAAATCAACTCTGCTGTTATATTTTCAAGCCTTTTGAGCTTCAGTTTTAGGACTTTCTAACATGTCCAATCTACGTTCATGATGTCAGTGAGCGTGAACCGTTTTACTCGGCCAGTGAGCTCAGCAGTCTCACCAAACGGTCAGTAGTAGTGATGCTAGTGCCCTACGGCCCAAAACCTGTGTGCTGCAGAAAATTAGAAATATATTAGCAAGTTTTTTTTCCTTCATTTTTTTAAAATGGAATACATCTCTCTACTTTCCAAAATTAAAAGAGGGTCCCTCACAAATGGTTAAAAACAAGTTTCATTTTTCCACTTTTAGCCGTTTAGCTCCATTAACTCGTCTATTGAGGTTGCAGTCATGTTTCTGATATAATGGGAGAAATAGGAAGTGGCCAGCCTTCCCTTAAAACAGCTCAGATTTGATCACAACTAGGGCTGAGAGAGTTGTAGTCATGTGGGAATCGAGAGTCAACTTCAAAGCTTTGCACTCGATTTCACAAGTTTGCCAGTTTGTTTAAGTTTGCCAGCACATGTTGATCACACGTGTGCTGATGTTGATCACTTTGGAGCAGGGATCTCAAACTACCCACCCGTGGGCAACATCTGGCTGGCGAGACAGCTTCACATGGCCATCACATAATTACAGTTTATCCTTGGGGCCAAATACTTACACTTGATGAGTAGATTTGTTTCACGCACGAGAGACTGTGGCTGCTTACCAAGCATGCTATTTAAAATCAGCTTAGGTTGTTGATTACAATGTTAAAAGCAAAAATAGAGCACTGCATGCAAAAGGAACCATTCGAACTAAAACCTGAACACTGAGCGAGCATGACTGTAATTTATCTATGACTAACGTAGCTATTATTCTAATTTAGACCGTTAGTTAAATGTGTCCTCATTGATTCATTCACGACATAGTGGTGCACACAGAACTTCAGAGTTCAGAAATGAACTGACAAATGAATGGAAGATGGTTCTGCAGATTAAGAGAATGTGTTGTATATGCTTCTAAATAGAACCTTTTTGAAAACTGCCTATATAGCACCAAAAAGGGTTCTTCTTTTGTTACAATGTCAAGCTTGTAACAAAAAAGAACCCTTTTTGGTGCTATATAGAACCATTTTCAAAAAGGTTTTATATAGAACCATATGCAACACATTCTCCATCAACCTGAAGAATCATTCCACCATGCAAAGAACCATTTAAGCATGAAATGGTTTTAAATAGAACCATTCTCTTTCTTAAAGAACCCTTGAAGGACCATCTTTTTTAAGAATGTGCTTATAGCAGATTGGACCAAAAACACAAACCTTTGAAGCCATTCAAGTACCATATTCTGTTTTATTTAGCAGTTTTACAGTCAGTGAATCATCCAGTAAATACCTCAGTGTAAAGCCTAACACTGAATATTAACCGTTAGCTGTCTTTTAGTCTGTTTAGACTGCTGTGTTTTAGCCTTGTTTTAAGAAAATAAGTTGTCAGACCCTCATTTTGAACAAAACTGGGTTCTTACTTCATCAATCATTACACTTGGTGGTCCATGTGAGCAGCAGAAGAGTCCATTCACAGTAGCATTCAGTCCATTAGCAGAGCAGCTAGACATTTGTTTAATTGCAGAGCTAAATGCACCCAAATTCCCCAGACTGCACCGAGAGCTCCCCCTCATATCAGTCTTTTGTGCATAGCCATGTATTTGTCTGTCTTTGTTTATCCAGCTATCGTGTCTGATTTTGTATGAATGTTTGTGCATCTCAGGTCCATCGGGATTTCCGTCTGTGGCTGACCAGCCTCCCTAGCAACAAGTTCCCCGTGTCCATCTTACAGAATGGCTCCAAAATGACCATCGAGCCACCACGGGGCATCAAGGCCAACCTGCTCAAAACCTACCTGAGCCTAAACGATGACTTCATCAACTCCTGCTCCAAGGTGCTGTGGACGCATACAACACCATAGAAGATTGTAATTTACACAGATCCCCCCTCTCACTGCACATGTAGTCTATCAGCCAAGAAATGTTCAGTGTCTGAAGTTTTACTCCACACTATCGCTTTAAAGCCTTATGCATGAGACCCTTTATGTAAACTAAGGTAAACTGAGCTCATTTGTTTACTTCTTGTGATGTTTTTCGCTGGTAAACAGCTCAGTAAAATAAATGCAGCGAGATGCATCTGATCATCTCTCTCTTGTTCATGTTTTTCTTCTCTGTCTGTCTCTCTCTTTCTTTCTCTCTGTCTTTTTCTGTATGTCTCTCTAACTCTCTCTGTTTGTCTCACTTTCTCTGTCTCTGCCTCTGTCTGTTTCTCTTTGCCTCTCTCTGCTTCTCTCCCTCTATCTCATTCTTTCTCTGTCTGTCTGTCTCTTTCTTTCTCTCTCTTTCTGTCTCTCTCTTTCTCTCTCTTTCTCTTCCCTTCCCCTCCTCCTTCTCTCTCCCTCTCTCTCTCCCTTTCTCTCTCTCTCTCTCTCTCTCTCTCTCTCTCTCTCTCTCTCTCTCTCTCTCTCTCTGTCTCACAGACTGCAGAGTTTAAGTCTCTGTTGATGTCTCTGTGTATGTTCCACGGAAACGCTATTGAGCGCAGGAAGTTTGGCCCGCTGGGCTTCAACATCCCCTACGAGTTTACAGACGGAGACCTGCGCATCTGCATCAGCCAGCTCAAGATGTTCCTCGACGAGTACCAGGACGTCCCTTACAAGGCATACAAACACACAGAGACTTGCATATGCACATACACATAACTGTCATGAAGAATATTTTATTCAACAATAACTCATACAGTGTAGATGTGCACATAAAAAACAAGACACTTGAAGGTGTTTGAGAATTTTTATTCAATACATCAAGTATTTTAGGGAACAAAAAGAAGTAATAATTATCTATAGTAATTTCTTGTCAAGTTAATGGCCTCAAATACGAGCCTTTCTTCGTTTTCAGGGCTGTACAGCTTTCTTGGGTATTTTAGAATCATCTACATCTCTGATCATCATTTTCAACACATTTTAAATTTACTGTAGGAACACTTCGCCCAAAATGAAAAGTGTAACCATCACTGCATTTGCTTGTTTGCATCCTGCTACGGTGCCACAGTAGTCTCCTGTGGTGAGAGTGGGAAAACCCCCTTGAAGGTGGGAGGAAACTGTAACTTCTTTGGGGTGGATTTTTTGCAGAAGGAAGGCAAGATAGCTAATGTTACTGCTTGGAAGCTGAATATCTTATTGCTGTTGTATAACTGCAGTAATTGTCTTCACATCATCCAACCAGTGGAAGGAATAGACTATTCAAATGACAGAAGGACAACAAGCTCACAAGATAGCTACCTGGCTAGATAACCTACCTCAGTTTGGCTTTTCTCTGGCTGAAAGGATAGAAAAGTGCCTCTGTTTTGTGGTGAATCACTGTTTTCTGTAGGATTTTGTGAGATGACCCAGGTAAGAGGTAAACTAATGCTAGCATGGTTGTATTTATTAGCCTATAGATCAGTAACTACACTCAAACAAGATGGTTCTTCAAGGGTTCTATAATAAAGGGAATGGTTCTGTATAGAACCATGAACACTCAACAAACTCTTTGCCTGATTAAAGGGTTCCTTGCATTGTGAAAGGGCTCCTCAGATTGATGGAGAGTGTGTCTTATATGGTTCTATATAGATTCTTATTGAAGAAGGTTCTATTTAGCACCAAAAAGGGTTCTTATATTGTCACAGGCTTGACATCATAACAACAGTGAACCTTTTTGGTGTTACATAGAACCATTTTCAAAAAAGTTCTGTATAGAACCATTTATATACAGCACATTCTCTGTCAATCTGAAGAACTGTTTAACGATGCAAATGACCCTTTAATCGTGGAAAGGGTTCTTTGGGTGTTCATGGTTCTATACAGAACCATTTTCTTTACTAAGGAAATCGAAAACCTTGGAGAACCAAGAAGTTTTTAAGAATGTAGCAATAAGGATTGGTTGACACCACAGAGATTCCCAGGGGTTGTTCGATGTATGTGTGTAATGCATGCTGGGTATTGTAGTGAGAGAACACTGAAAAATGAAAACATGAAAACAATATAAAATTGTGAATTCTGAATTCTGTCAAATTGAGGGATAAAATGCTGCATAACAGAAAACTGCATAGCACATCAAATAACATAATAAAATAAAATGATAGTTTAAGAAAAATTCTTGTTTCTTCCTTCTCCATAGCAACATGCAGCCAGATTTAGAAGAGACAGAATTTGGTTTATGAGAAACAAACAGGGCAGAAATACTCAGCATACCTGTTTGCTCAGAGCGATGTGACTATCATACCAGAGAGCAAAAACATGCAAAAACAAATAACAACACATACAAAGAGACCAAAAATCTTTCTGTTTCTTAGGCTTTTTGAATGTTGCCATCTTTACTTTGCATGTGACTTTGCTGTTAATAAATTAAGCTAAACTGCTCTTTAGGTGCTGAAATACACTGCTGGGGAGATCAACTATGGTGGTCGTGTAACAGATGACTGGGACCGCCGCTGCATCATGAACGTGTTGGAGGATTTCTACTGTCCAGCAGTGCTAAACCTGGACCACATCTACTCCCCCTCCGGAGAGTACCGGCAGATCAGCACTGAACTGGACCTCAAGGTGATTGTCCAGCACCAGCTAACATTTACTTTACGTTTATACACTCAGTTGCCACTTTGTTAGAAATCCCGATCTTGTACTACCCATAATCGGCCAATTTATTAGAAACAACACCCTTGTACTTCCAAACTGACCTCTTAATTAGAAACACCTATGTTGTCCTTCTACTCACTGGCCTCTTTATCAGAAACACTTACCTTGTATTTCCACTCACTGGCCACTTTATTTGAAACACCTACCTTGTATTTCCACACACTGATAACCTTAGAAACACCCACCTTGTGCTTCCACTCACTGACCACTTTATTAGAAACAGCTACGTTGTACTTCCACTCACTGCTCACTTTATAAGTAACACCTTCCCTGTGCTTCCACTTACTGGCCACTTCATTAGAAACACCTACCTTGTATTTCCACTCACTGGTCATTTCGTGAGCTCCACAGTATATCACCCCATTCGTCACTGGTCATTTTCTGTGAATATAAGTGTATTTAAATGGTATGGCAAAACAGTATAGCCAAAAAAATAATAAAAAAGTAGTAATGTTAGGTTAGCTTGACTGATGTTTCGCATCAAACTCTGAGGTGTAGTAGATTTGCAGGGGAACATTTAAGGGGTTTCTTTACTACTAAAATGTGTGATATAAGTGTTCTGTGGTGGCTGTTTGTGCAGGGCTATCTGTCATATATCCGAGGTTTACCCATTAACGACTCGCCCGAAATCTTTGGCCTGCACGACAACGCCAACATCAGCTTCGCCCAGAATGAAACATTTGCTCTGCTGGGAGCCGTTCTCCAGCTGCAGCCCAGAGCAGCATCCAGCGGGGGAAAGGCCAGGGAGGAGGTACTGAACAAGCTGGGGGTCATGCACTGGGTCATATTTAAAATGCCTGGCTTTGGACAGTATACAGTTCAAGTCAAAAGTCAGGACACACCTGACTGAATGTATGTTTTGCTTTATCTTAAAGACATTTTGGTCTGAAGGCTTTAAACGCTTGAGATTTGTTTCTAATACAAATATTCAAGTGAAGTCGATGCCTATGTGTGAATTTATTTCCAAAACATAAAAATCAAGAGAATGCCAAAGCTGCATCAATGCAAAGGGGGGCTACTTTGAAGAATCTTTGATTAGAATTCAAATTTTGATTCGTTTAACACTTTTTTGGGTCATTTCATACATAAAAGTCTTTATGTAAAAGTCTCTATATCTATGAATATAAATATCCAGCTTTTGCTTGGGATTTTATGTGAATGTGATTTTAATAGGCCCATGTCATGGAAAATAGTATTTTCTTGACTTTTCTGAAATAAAAGAGTTTGATTTAGTCTGTAAACATTGTGAAAGTTTCAAAATGTACATTCACCCAGACCACACAGTCCATATGTGCAAACTATGCTGCTAAAACAAGCAATTTCTAATTCACTGTTTTTGTGATGTCACTAAAACCAGTGCATTGGCATATATTCTTCAGTTGGCAGTTTAGCCCTACCCATTTATACTGAATGAAAAGCTTGGACTGCTTTTTGAATGAGGCGTAATACAGGGCAGCCAATCAGAACAGCTGTCATTTATATATCAGTCTTAAAGGCACAGTAACGAAAACAACCTGTTTGATTACAAAGAATAAAGAGAGGTTGAAAAATGGTCATGTAAAAATAAACTTTGACTGTTTTGTACCTAATCCCACACAAACGCCCTGAGTAACCGTCTGTGGGAAGAAAGTAAAGTACAAGAAAAATGCCCTTAAAGGGATCACTTGTGGGTTTGTTTTTGTTTTTTTTATGTAGGTCTTTGTTTATTCGTGAAACAAATCAGGTCTTAAAACAAATAGGCTTCCTTTAATTACCCAACCTTAATTAAAGTTGTAATTTTGGAGTGATCTTCAGTTAGAAAGTTGCTCCACAAAATCTGAGTGACGAAGTAAGGAAAGAAAAAAGTGTGAAGTTGCTTCATCTGCTCTCCCTGCAGATAGTGGAGGAGATTGTGGCAGGAATTGTGGAGAAAATTCCCAACCCCATCAACGTGCAGGAAGTCACTACCAAATATCCAGTGATGTATGAAGAGTCTATGAACACTGTCCTGATTCAAGAGGTTATCAGGTGTGTGCACACATGTTCACTATATAAAAGTTAACACTCGTGTTTTTAAATTAAATTTCAATTACTCACTGACCAGTGTAGCCCCTCAGATTAAAGCCCACTGACATATAAACAGATCCATACTGCACAACCAGAACTACTGACCAATACAGCCCCTCAGATTAAAGCTTACTGACACATAAACAGCTCCTTACTGCACAACCGGAACTGCTGACCAGTGCAGTCCCTCAGATTAAAGCCTACTGACATATAAACAGCTCCTTATTGAGATTAAAAAACACTGTTTGCCATAATCCCTCTCTCCCTCTCTCTCTCTCTCTCTCTCTCTCTCTCTCTTTGTCTCTCTTTTTTCTGTCAGGTATAATAAGTTGTTAGCAGTGATCTCTCAGAGTCTCAGTGATCTAGTGAAGGCTCTGAAAGGTTTGGTGGTGATGTCATCAGAGCTGGAGCTGATGGCCAACAGCCTGTTCATCAACGCCGTTCCAGAAATGTGGAAGGCCAAGGCAAGAATCTGTCCTCCTCACCCTTTATCAGCCTCTCTCTCTCTCTGTCTGTCTCTCTCTCGCTTAATCCTTCTTGTTAGATAGCTTGAAAGGCTGGAACATTTATTGAATGTGTGAAATTCTTCTTGTTAAGAATTCCTAAAACATGTAGTGTGTGGGAATGGGAGTAAATGAACAATATTTTATTAACCCTTAGATGTCTATTTAGAGTTACTAATGTTGTTTTGCAACACTATTTACTCTTCAATTACATAATTAATTCTCCCGAGCAGCACAACTGTCCAAGCGTTGACCCTGAGCCCAAAATGCGCTATGGATTGAGTTTAGAATCAGCAGTTTCAGTAGAAGTTCATTGCAAGTTTTGATTGAGCTACAAGTGAGAAATCATCACTATAAAATTAAAACCAAAAATGTACACTGTGTAAACATTATGGCACATTTTATGTTGTATTTTTTTTTCCAATATGTTATGAAAATGTGCACTAAAATTAGCCGAAAAAGGTGCCTGTAGAGTATGTATTAACCTATTTTCTCCCAGAAAATCAACAAAACGTCATTTGACCAGGGGTGTTCAAACTTGCATACAACTATATATATGTATTTATGTGTGTGTATATATATATATATATATATATATATATATATATATATATATATAGTAACGAAGGAGGCTTTGAGGCAGGATGCAAGTGCGAGTTGCTTTTAATTAAAGGAGGTTCAAAGTCCAAAAACACAGAGCCAGTGGTGAGTGGAACAGATAAATCCATGACAAAACAAAGTAAACCAACACTACACAAGAGACCACAGCAGGGTATATAGACACAATGCAAGACACTGGGACTGAGCAAACACAGGGGTATAAATACCAACAGAAAACGAGAAACACCTGAGACCAATAAGAGGCCGGGGCAGGGAGACAAAGAACAGGTGAAGACAGGGCAGGACAAGGGAGGAGCCAACATAACAACAAAAGCACATGTCAAAAGAAAACAAAATCACATGGCAGATAAACAAAAACACAGTACTAGGAAACCAAGAAAAAGGCAAAAACACAGAAAGACCAGGCGAAAGAGTGAACAGATGTTACATATATATATGAACATATGTGTGTGTGTGTCTTTTTTTTTTAATTTCATTTAAATTTATTTCAGTTTTATTTTACTGTTTGCTTTTCATTCTTTCATTAAATGATGATGCACCTATAACCCTGACCTTTCTGCACAAAGATTATTCTTTACCCGGCAGGCGTACCCGTCTCTGAAGCCGCTGGCGTCCTGGGTGTCGGACCTGGTGCAGCGGATCGGTTTCCTGAAGGGCTGGATCTCCAATGGGATTCCTGCTGTGTTCTGGATCAGCGGATTCTTCTTCCCGCAGGCCTTCCTGACTGGCACGCTGCAAAACTTTGCCCGCCGCTCCGTCCTCTCCATCGACACCATCAGCTTTGGCTTTAAGGTCTAGTAGCAACCCTTTAATCACTTCAAACCTGAAGAGTCTATGGGTTTGTATGTGGGTCCATACTTCTCCCCACTTCTCCCCACTTCTCCCCACTCTCCCCACAGTACACCTTTAGTTCATAGTAGTCATTACAAAAAGCTTAGGGATCTAAGGTTCTGAAGTCAATAACACCATCATATAGTGAGTTTAAAAAGTCACTTAGAGGAATAGTTAAATTAAAATGCTGCAAATTTGTTCAGCCAAGACATGTTTGATATCTGACCTGTGCTTCTTTAGTTTACAACGGGAGATGCTAGGCCACCGTTGCTAACAAACGCTGGACGTACACTACATGACTTTTAAAGCTTAACAGATTTCTAAAAATGAGAGCATCACAAACTTCACATCAGTTTGTAACAGAATTTCTTGTCTTTTTTTCATGATTGCGCTCACACTGGACGACAAGGCAAAGGGAGAGTATAACACATCTAATGAGTTTGGGCTACGAATAACAACTCAAACTCCCAGATCTCCTCAGAGAACACAAGACACAGACAGAGCTGCACTTACTGGACCTGTTTGTGCTTTTATGCACAGGATTAAATCAGGTCAATTTGATTTTTCACCAAACTGTTCTTTTCACAAGGGTGGCACGTGTCGCCTCACAGCAAGAGGGTCCTGGGTTTGATTCCCCAGTCGGGTAACCAGGGTCCTTTCTTTGTGGGTTTGCATGTTCTCCCTGTGTCTGCGTGGGTTTCCTCCCACAGTCTAAAGACATGCAGTGTTGGAGATATCAAATTGCCCCTAGGTGAGCGTGTGAATGTCTATGTTTGTGTGTCTCTGCCCTGTGATGGACTGGCGACCTGCCAAGGGTGTTTTCTGCCCAACAAGCACTGGGATAGGCTCCAGCACCCCCTTCTACCAGCTTAGAAGATGAATGAAGTAATGTTTCTTTCACTGTTCCATTTAGAACATGACACTGTAGTTCTAGAGCTACACATTGCAGAAATTCAACATTGTCTCGTAATTTTAAATGTGCATACGCCAACTTTAAAAGTGAAAAGTACTCACGATGTTAATGGCCAGTTTAGCAGCCATCACTTCATATAAAATCTAACAAAATGACCATAATTTCTACAAATCCCACAAGACATTTATCATATTGTTATATTAATTTGAATTTGGGTTACCTGGAGTTAGTACTTACTGAGTTATTCATAGTAGTTATTGGTTAATAAACCTTAAAGTGGGAGATTATAACACATCTTCCTTCTATACAGTGAAATGTAGTATCAGGGAGGGTCTCTGAGCTAGCTGAGCATTTCACTCCATGGTAGGTGGGGACGGTGAGAGGAATAGGCTCTTGTTATCCAGGATATCGGACCAGAGAACATAATTCTCACATCACAAGACTGAACTGTTTGTAACAAAATCTTAAATTGTTCCTTTAAAGTTTCCATTTCTCTCAAGGAAACATTGTTACTACCCACATGAAGGAAAAGAACATCCTCTGCATGTTTTTTTTTTAAGTAAAGTAGGACTCTGAGAGTTAAAATCATGGACCTGTGCTCTAGGAAAGCACTCTACAACATTATCAACCTTAATATCCATAGTGATAATGTCACCCACAACCAAAGCTAGTAGTGGAGGCTCAACACTGCCAATGATAACATCCAGCTAATCAAGCACAGCAGATGGTTTGCAGTCATTGAAATTTGGTTCAGGCAATAGAGGAGATTCCTCTGTTCCTTTAACTGTTCCATTTAGAATATAACAGTGCTGTTCTAGCTATAATTCTAGAGCTACACATTTCTCTGCATTGCGAATTTGAAATGTGCGTAAGCCTACCTGAAAAGTGAAAAGTACGAAATGGTTAGTGGTTGGTTTAGCAGCCATCACTTCATATGAAATCTAATAAAATCTCTTTTGCTTGTTTAAATTCCCACATATTCCTCGTGACATCTAATATATAATATAACATATTACTACAGACCTGGTACACCTGGAGTTCCATCCTCATTCCACTTGTTTCAGTTTGCCTGTAGTAGAATATAAATATTTGACTGTTATTTTTAACAGCATAATGATGCCTTAAACCTATCCATGCTCCGCCCACAAACACATACACTATAACTGTTGCAAGGTTGGACAACCTTTAAAGCATTGGTCAAAATTCCATTAAGTTCAATGAGAAATAATAGCACACAACTCAGTTTTTTGTGAAAATGTTTAAATTATTCACATTGAATCTCCATAGTGTTTGTTTAGAGCTGCTAGATAATGTTTCCAAATTAAACTATTATGCAACTAATTTGCATAACAGAAACCCCCCTAATCTACCCTAACAGAGACCTTTCACACACGTACAAAACGAGCATCATTTGAAGTTAATAATGCACTCTAACTTTAAATGTTTTGATGAAATCTGAATACATTTGTGCTACAGTTTCTTATGGGGTTAAATGGGATTCTTGCCTGTTTTTGTAAAGCTTGTCCAACCTAGCAACAGTTGCTATGAAAGAAAGCATTTGTGGGCAGAGAATGGATAGGTTTACCATGGTTATATACATATTATGACCATAAAACAAATCACAGAGAGAATTTGTAAGTGTAGAATTAAAAGTGGAAGTATTGATTATGGTTATTGACGTCAGCCAAATGTGGTTATGGTCTTAAATATTTTTGTGTGCCATATATCCATGTCATGTTCTCAAAGTGAGTTTATGACTGTGAGATCAGTTTTTAACCCTTTAAATTCCAAACACCGCTTAATAGTAGTTAGTGAGTTATTCGTAGTAGTTGTTGTAATAAACCTTAAAGTCAACATGAATGAGAAATCAGATCACATTTTCCTTCTGTACTGTGACGTATTTCTGAGTGAAATGTGGTATCAGGGAGGGCCTCTGAGCTAGCTGAGCATTTTCGCTCCATGATAGGTGGGAGTGGTGGGAGGTATAGGCTCTTTTATCAGTGGTATCAGACCAGAGAACGTAATTCCCTTATCAAAAGTCTGAAGTGTTCATAATGAAATCTTAAAGTGTTCTTTAAAATTTCCATTTCTCTCAAAGGAAAGATCATTAAGGACCCCCATGGACAATAAGAGTATCTGCATGTTTTTTTTTTGAAGTAAAGTAGGAATCTAAGAGTTAATTTCATGTACCTGTGAACCAGTAAAGCACTCTACAACAACATTATCAGCTTAATATCCCTGGCGATAGAGTCACCCACAACCAAAGCCTACTACTCCAGCTCATTAAGCACATGAGATGGTTCACAATCACTGAAATTAGGTTCGGGCAACAGAGGAGAAAGGTACTGTGTTTCTTTCTCTGGAATATGAAGGCATTGCTACAGTTTAGGGAACAGTTGCCATTACTGGCATGGTTCAGTCCACTCGTGGAACCTGGAACAGGCATAACAGAGACCCAGGTTGCTCAAATGAATCAACTGAATGTGGGTGCATATAAAGAACAAGATCTACTAAGAGAAACATTCACAAGCAGCACACTGAAGGTACATTATATGGCCAGATGTATGTGGACACCCCTCTTAATTACTGAGTTCAGGTGGTTCAGCCACACCCATTGCTGACAGATGCACAATATCAAGCACATAGCCATACAATCTTCATAGACAAACACTGGCAGTGGAATGGGTCGTACTGAAGAACTTAGTGACTTTAAACATGGCATCGTCATAGGATGCCACCTTTGCCCCACGTTGGTTTGTGAAATTTCTGCCCTGCTAGATCTGCTCTGGTCATCTGCAAGTGTTATTATTGTGAAATGGAAGCATCTCGGAGCGACAACAAAGCAGTAGACCACAAAAGCCCGGGAATGTGGAGTGCTGATGCCGGTAGCATATAAAATTGTCTGTCCTCCGTTGCATCACTACAGAGTTCCAAACTGCATCTGGAATCAACATCAGCACAAGAACTGTGTGTCCAGAGCTTCATGAAATGGGTTTCCACGGCCGAGCTGCTGCACACAAGCCTAAGCTCACTATGAGCAGTGCCAAGCGTCGGTTGGAGGGGTGTAAAGCTGCCGCCACTGCACTGTTGAGCAGTGGAAACTTTCTCTAGAGTGATGATTCATGCTTCACCAACTAGCAGTCTGATGGACGAATTCGGGTTTTGTGGAGAACGCTGCCTTCTGGAATGAATAGCGCCAGCACTGAAGCTTGGTGGAGGAGGGATAATGGTCTGGGCTATTTTTCAGTGACCCTTAGTTCCAGTGAAGGGTGATGTTAATGCTACAGCAGACATTTTGGACAATTATATGCTTCCAAATTTGTGGCAACAGTTTGGGGAAAACCCTTTCCTGTTCCAGCATGACTGAGCTCCTGTGCACAAAGTGAGCTCCATAAAGACATGGTTTGACAAGTTTGGTGTGGAGGAACTCCAGTGGCCTGCACAGAGCTCTGACCTCAACTGCACTGGGCACCATTGGGATGACTTGTAACGCTGAGTGCAATCCAGGTCTTTTTGTGTCTGACCTCACAAATGCTCTTTTGACTGAATGGGCACAAATTCCCGCAGACAGACTCCAAAATCTTGTAGAAAGCCTTGTCAGAGGAGGCAGTTATAAGTGTAAAGGGGGGGCAACTTCATATTAATGCCTATGGTTTTGGAATGGAATGTCCAGCAAGCTCGTATAGGTGTGATGATCCGTTGTACACATACTTTTGGCCATATAGTGTAGGTTCCAGCCTCAGCCTTTGCGGTAAATAATAAAAAAAAAAGTATCTCTGGTCACTATCAACCTATCCAGGGGGTTAACTAATTCCTAGCTTCTCTGAAGGTTTGCCAGGCCCGAGGCAGCTTTAGATGATAAGATGAATCGTGCTTAATAAGACCAGGAACGTGAACTAACAAGGTAAAAAAGATGAATTTTGATTTCAGGCCGACTTTAAGATTAATAACTGAATAATAAGCCAAATGTTTAAGTGCCCATCTCCAATGACTCCTCCAGGTGATGAAGGAGCCGGCAGCGGAGTTAAAGGAGCGGCCCGAGTCAGGTTGCTTCATCCACGGTCTGTTCCTGGAGGGGGCACGCTGGGACACACATGCCGGCCTGCTGACCGAGTCACGGCCCAAAGAGCTCTACACCGAGATGGCTGTCATCTGGATGGTCCCTGTGCCCAACCGCAAACCTCCGCAATCAGGGGTCTACGTCTGCCCCATATACAAAACCCTCACGCGTGCTGGTGAGCTGCTGTGTGTGTGTGTGTGTGTGTGTTTGTGTGTGTTTGTGTGTTTATGTAGGTAAGAGCAGAGCAGTGTACAGTTTCTGAGCACTATAGGCTTTCATTATGAAACCTGGCACTGTTTTCTTCTGCCTGAGTCGTATTACTGTGAGCTACACTGCAAGTTCTCAATGATTCATGACTCTCTTCGTTTTGGCATTTCATCGCTGACGCCCTGTGTTTTTTTTTTCTTTCTCGTTCGCTCTCTCCATCAATTTCTCTTGTCTTCCTCCTTTTTTACCTTTCTTTCGTTATTTTCTCTCTCTCCCTCCCTCCCTTTCTTCCTATCGTTCTTTCTCTTTTAATGGTTTTGGTTCTCTCTCCCTGTACTCTCGCTCTGCCTCCCTTTTTTCCTTTCACTCCGTCTCATTTCCTCCCTCTTTTCTTTTTTCTTCTTTTATTTTTTCTTTCTGTTTCTCTTCCTCTTTGTCTCTCCTCCTCTCTTTCTCTGTCTCTCTCCCTTTCTCTTCCTCTATTTTCTCTTTCTCCCTTTCTCTGCCTTCTTTTTCTGTCGCGCTTCGTTTCTCTCGCTCTTTTCTTCTCTCCCTTTCTCTCGCTCTCTTTTCTCTCTCTCCCTGTCTCTACCTCTTTTATCTGTCGCCCATCTTTTCTCTCCCTCTCTTTTCTTTTCTCCCTTGCTTTCTCTCTTTCCCTCCTTTATTCTCTCGTTTTCTCTCGCTCTCTTTCTCTTCGTCTTTTTCGCTCTCCCTTCCTTTCTCTCACTCTCTTTTCTCTCTCTCCCTTTCTTTGCCTCTTTTATCTGTTGCCCATCTTTTCTCTCATTCTCTTTTCTTCTCTCCCTTCCTTTCTCTCTTGCCCTCCTTCATTCTCTCGTTTTCTCTCGCTCTCTCTTTCTCTTCGACTTTTTCTCTCTCCCTTCCTTTCTCTTCCTCTCTTATCTTTCTCCCTGTTGTTTCTATCGCTCTTCTTTTCTTTCTTTCCCTCCTTTCTTCTCTTTTTCTCTCTCTCTTCTCTTCATCTTTTTCTCTCTCCCTGCTTTTCTTTCCCTTTCTTCTCACCTTCCCTTTTTACTCTCTCTCTCCGTTTGTCTCCATCTTTTTCTCTCTCCCTCCTTTTTTCTTCATACTTTTCTTTCCATTTATTTTTTCTCTTTCCCTCATTTTCTCTTCTTCCCTCTGCCCCTTATCTCCATCTTTCTTTCTTTCTTTTTTTCTCACTCTTCCTTTCGCTCCCTCCTTTTTCTCCCCTTTTCTCCCTCTGTTTTTTCTCTCCCTTCCTTTTTTTCCCATTTTCTCTCTCTCTCTCTCTCTCTCTCTCTCTCTGTTACAGGAACTCTGTCCACCACCGGTCACTCCACCAACTATGTGATTGCAGTGGAGCTGCCAACTGACCAAAGCCAGCGGCACTGGATCAAGCAAGGGGTGGCGCTAATATGCGCACTGGATTACTGAACACTGTCATTCTCTCACAGACCCACATTTACAGAAGTGCAGATGGGCAGGAAGTGCTTTAAACCACTCCACCATTTAAAGCTCTCGCTGATTAAACATGTCAAACTAAGTGTTTTTTTATTGTCAACACATTTTCTCACACTTACAAGCTCTCAATCTGAACCTCTGTCTGGATTATCCTGCCTGTGTCAGGTCACTGTAACAGTAAAGCGTCCTGCTCTGTCCTCCTGTGTGGTCTGTCAAAGAAGAAACATCCTTCATTGTCATTGTGTGGAGGTGGTGGTGAAAGTATGATCTAGTAGTGGAGCATCAAGGCCTTGGCAATGTAGCATGAGCTTCAAGTTGCCTCATCTATAGATAATCCAGTGACCTGAATGACTGAGAACATTCATAGACAATAATACACATTCATAAATATTTATCATAGATGACCATTTAATTATAAGTTGTTGTAATTAAAGGTAAAAAGGCATGACAGTGCAGGTCAGCGCTCGGTCATCGCTTTGTGTGCGCTGTTGCTTTAAGAGACTGAAGTCTATGTGGAAAGTAAGGGGAGTGACGCAAGGGCGCGTGGTTTTTTACCCCCACACCCGTATTGCGACAAAGTCCCGCCCCCTGCACTGGGATTGGTTAGAAGTGTCCCGTGTCCTGCTCTGGGATTGGCTAGAAGTCCATACTCACAAGCAATCCGCCTTTCTAGAACATTTGATAATTTACACTTTTTAAAAGTTTGGAATAATTTGTCATATTAATATTTTTGTTATTTAAATACAATAATATATAATTTTTTTGGATGTTTTATTCAATATTTTAAGAATTCTCTAAAGAGCAAGTAAATAAATGATAACACACTGTGATTATCTATTTATAGTCATTTTTGCCGGTTTCTCTACCTGGAAATATAATGAATTTATTTTGTTTTAACTTTATTCTCTATATTATACAGATTTCACAGATCTGTTCATCATTCTGGACACGTTTAAGACTTCTTTATTTTTCACTTGCAGCTTTGTAGAGTCCTACTAATCAAATGCAGCCTGTGCTAGAATCATTTGATGCACTTGTCTGCAACCAAATTGTTTTTATATTTTTGAAAACAGTGGTTTCAAACTTTAGAACAGTAGTTTATACATCATACTAGCACACATGTGTCAGACTCCAGTCCTCACGGGCCAACACACAGCAGACTTCAGCACACTGCCTCATTAAACACACCTGATTCAGCTCTTTGGCTTATTATCAAGGCCTTCATGAACTGAATTCAGAGTGTTAGATGAGGGTAAATGTTAACGTTAAAGGCCCGGAAAGTCCCCAGTTTAACATGCCTGCACTAGAACAAGGTACTGTTTGTGAGCAGAAAGAGTGGAGTAGCCTAAAGCCACAATCTAGTAAAATTATTGTTCTTTTAGTGAAATAATGACTCAAATAAATGTGCTTTTCCAGAAGACGACTTGTGTAGAAGTACAAAAGTAGCAGATCAAAAAACGACTAAAAGGGGAATTCCACCCATTTTTCAAAAATGGTGTATAAATAGGTGATTAAGATGTAAAACAAAATCGTTCAGGATGCTTCACTGTGCAGAAACTTACAGAGTCAGAATTGTTCACAGTGGTGGTGATGGGAACCAGACGTCCACAGTGTTCAGTGTCTCTAAAAGCTACATTACAGAACGTAAATGAAATGGTTATAAATACTCTGCCTGATGTCTGTTTTATGATAGTTTTGCAGTAAGCTTTTGGTTTTGAAGGGTGTTGTAAAATAAGACAAAACTTATTTTTTTCAGATTTACTGCTATTTACCCCTTATAAACAATACATAGAAATACTCAGTAGACAACTGCAAGTTCACTGGTTGCTTTGGATAATAAATACAATGGCTATAATGTTATAATAGGTGGTGAGTGTCTCTACAATAAACCGTTTCATATCAAATCACTCTGAATGATGTCTCAAAACTGAGTTATTCAGACATTTCAACAAATCGATGGAATTCCACTTGAAATACTGAGTTCCCTTAAGAACTGCGGTGGTACAACCAGCATGTATACGAAGACCTTACGTTTTATTCTTCTCTAAAATATAACAGTAAAAAGTAGGTTACTTTTCTTGCAAACATACTTGAATAATATGGAGAGGAATTCGTGCCAAATTGAAAATCAATCACCACAATGGAAAAATATGAAACGCAATGCACATGACATCACCTTTCTAGAATAAGTGCCCAAAGGAAAAGCAAAACCCTACAATGTTGTTACGCCGCTTGACCTCTTTTTTGTACTTTAAACATATTTGCCTCATTGAAATGCAACCAAAACAGCAAAATGCAATGTGCACACATGAGATTGCATTTAAAGAGTAACATGCATAAAACAGGCCAAAATGAAAAGTAAAAGATCCATTACACTGATTTACCCCCTTAAATGGCCAAAGCCCACCAAAGTTTTATCACACACGTCTATAACCTAAAAAGAGCTCAGCCAGTTTGCACTGAAGTCCCTGTAGATACTGAATAATAAGCCTTAGTATATAATAAGCCTGAGATTTTAAGAGGTTAAAATACTGCACAGTGGAAATCAATAGCTTTGTCTTCATTATATTTAAAGAATTATGTTTAATTCTGACACCAATGCAGCATTTCATTTTTTTAAATGTAAAAACCTCCAGTACTGTTTTTCAGTACACACTTAAAAATGATGGTTCTTCAAAGGTTCTTTAGTAAAGTAAATGGTTCTATATAGAACCATGAACTCTCAAAGAACCCTTTGCAAGATTTAAGGGTTCTTTGCACTGTCAAGTGGTTCTTCAGATTGATGGAGAATGTGCTGTATACGAAAAGGATTCTATATAGCACCAAAAATTATGTCAAGCTTAACATCGTAACGCTGCGAGAACCCTGTTTGGTGCTATATGGAACCCTTTTCCAAAAGGTTCAATATAGAACTATATACAGCACATTCTCCATCAATCTGAAGAACCCTTTCGCAATGCATTCTTTAAATGTTCATGGTTCTATATGGAACCATTTTCTTTACTAAAGAACCATCGGTTTAAGAGTGTAAAGAGGTCAAGCAAACTGAAAACAGTGTAACCGAATTTCATTCACTTCATTTTCACACATTCTGCATGTCACTCCCTCTGCTCGTAAGTTGTCCATTAACTACTAGCCAGGGAAACGTCTGGCCAATCATAGCGCAGGAGGCGGGGCTTTCCGGAATACGGGTGGGGAAAAAACTCGTAGCGGTGATCGCATGGTAAAGGCAGACCGGGGCAGGACGGGGGCAAAAGGATGAGTGTGACGGGAACAGCATGCAGCTCTCGGTGACTTTTCCCATAGGAATACACTGCGGCTGAAAGAGGAGGGTGGTCCTTCAGATTCTGTTCAAAACACGCTGTTTTAGTGACTTTCTGAACTGGACACACGTTTAAGTCCTCCAACCTGCGGCTACGCGGACTCGGACTGAAAGTTCCGTTTTGCGTAACTTTGTAGGTTTCCGTGGCTGATTTTGGGAGACACTGCGTTCGTCTGATTCACTCCGTGTCCCTTTCTGTTGCTTTACTGTGGAGAAGCGCTGACTGACCGAGCTGGACGAACATGCTCCAGAATGGAAAGGCCAAGGAGGAGAAGCCCGAGACGGACGAGGCGAAGCCAGAAGCTCCAAACGACACGACGAGTGAGAGCGAAGCGGCCAAACCGGGCACGGACAGCGGCCCCACTCACTTCCCCATGCCGGCGCCCGTGCCGGGCTACCCCAAACTGGACATCAAGCGCCACGCCGTGACGGACGACTACAAGGTGTCCAGCCAGGTGCTGGGATTGGGCATCAACGGCAAAGTGCTGGAGTGCTTCAACAAGAAAACGGGAGAGAAGTGCGCGCTGAAGGTGAACTGACCTCCACAGAGTTACTCACTTCACTTCTACTCTTCTGCGAGGGTTCTTTAGTAAAGGCAATGGTTCTATTTAGAGCCATGAGTTCCATATAGAACCATTTGATGTTATGCATGGTGAAATGGTTCTTCAGACTGATGGAGAACCTGTTGTATTTGGCTCTGTATGGCACCAAAAAGGTACTTCTGTTGTTACAGGTTTGACACCGTAACAGTAGAAGAACCCATTCTGGTGCTGTATAGAACCATTTGCAAAAAGCTTCTATATAGAACCATATACAGCACTTTCTATGTCAGTCTGAGGAACCATTTCACCATGCAAAGAACCATTTAAGCATGAAATGGTTCTAGAACTCATGGTTCTAGATAGAACCATTGCTTTTACTAAAGAACCGTCTTTTTAAGGGTGTATCGTGCTAGTGTTGGGGACGCATCATGGTCTCAGGGGGCTCCTGGGCACAAGTGTGAACACACACACACACACACACAACACACACACACTCTGACAACGACACCAAGAACATAACAACAAAGCTAGAGCTGAAAAACAACTTCAATAAACAGCTCCTGCTCATTTGCTTGTTTATGTGCAGTTTGAATGGGGCTGGACAAAATGTAAACAAGACCATCAACTCTCAATGTGCAATTAGCCTTTTACTTTTATTTTCAGTCTTGGGGATTTTTTTTTGAGTTTATATTATTTTAACCTCTTATCCTCCATCTGAATTTACAAGACCAAATCGTAAGGCAAATTATTCCGTAACTGCAGGAAATAAATGTAAATTTTTATTTTATTTATTCTTTTTTTTTGTAATAGCTACCCTAAAATAACAGAACATGTGTTTTATGATCACACATATTGCTATATGCTTACAATTTACTGCTGAAAGCCAAAAATCTTAGACGCTCTTTGTATTATTTTATTAAAATAATTTTCACAGAGCAGATCACTGAAGAGACGCCGTCTGTTTATAGTTTATAGCCCAGATTTGTGGAAAAATGGGTCGACTTTCAGTAGACAAAAAAATTGTGAGTTCAGCTTCTTTTATTATAAGGGTTTAAAATTACATCACCCATCTATTTGACTGGAAAGAAGACAGTTACAGCCTCATATTACCCCCACCTTCTGAATGTAGCTTGTGAAATATGAAAGTTATGGAGAATATGATGAAGTGCGTTTTGGAACCACAGGAGTTGAAGAGGTTACAAATGGTGGGAGGGTCTGAGCTGAGGGGCACTTTAGTCACCACCTATTCATGTCTTTTCATTCATCTAGTTGTTGCATTTGTCGGTTTTTGACCCATCTCAGGACTTGTTGTGTGAGGCCACCTGAGGCCCCTGGGCACTGGCCCCACTGGTCCAGTCACTAATCCATCCATGGATGGAAATTGCTCCTGCTGTTAGACGTGACTTTTCAAAGAGGTCTTAATTTCTTACACTTATACAGTATAAATAAAAACATTAACATCATCATCAAACTCTTGAGAAGCTTCATGCCACATTTCTGTCATGTTCTCATTGAATATAGATAGATTACAGAGCCCTGCTGGTGACATCCCTTCTTAATAAAAATAATGCATGGCCCCAACTTACTATACATGGGAAGGATCCTAAAGTGTGACCATGACACGTTGTTGTCATTGTTAAGTCATGGCAACAAGATAATTAAGTCATTCTCATGTTGTAGTAACTCATGGCCAGGCGTTGGGATCATGTTCCCCCACACTTTATTTTTATTAAGAAGGGATGACACCAGTGGAGCTCTGTGTTAGATAGACAGGTAGGTAGTGAGATAGACAGGGCTAATAATACCTAACCAAAGTTAGATTCCTGCCAGAAAATAAAAGCAAGACAAAGCCTGTCGCTTGCTGCCATCAGGTTGTTTACATTGCCATAGCTAATTTCATGCAATTTGAATTATAGAGTAAGGATTTTCTCCCAAGTCTGACTTTGATCAATGATCATCGAGTAGGGCTGAACAATTTAGGGAAAATATCTAATTGCAATTTTTCTGACCACTATTGCAACTGCACTATAAATTGCGATTATTATCTATAAAGTTTAAGGTTCAGGCCTGTTTTTTTGGCCAAGAGGTTCAAAATATTCGCTTTTTTTTGGCTTGAGGCTTGATCCCTGAATGTAGTGATGTCACAACACATGGAGGTTTGGTTGGACCTGATTGGTCTAATTCATCTACAGGCTGTTCACAAGCTCTGTGTTATGATGAGGTTAAATTTCCCCATTTAAAACTTAAGACAATGTTTTTGATAATGTAGACTATAGTTTCAAAAAAATTGCAGCTCTTGCGATTTGAAAATTTCACTCTCTTAAATTGCAGTTTTTGATATAAAAACGATTAATCTTTCATCTGTCAGAGTTATTTGAAGATTTGCAGTCAAGTTGACACCCTTTCTGAAAGAACTGAAGTGTCCGCACTACAGTTTAATGGAAAAGTAAAGCTAAATTCATGAATAAACATCACCCTCTAATTACCCCAACTGCAAAAGCTGCGTTTTGCCCCTCCACACGAAAACACTGAAAATCTCCCGACGTGGGAGCATTTTCAAGTACTTAGCGGATACTTGTGGATGGGTCGTTAGAACCTGCAGTGGCCATGAGCTCTCAAGTCGTAGCATTGATCATTTCAGACAGGTCCCAACAGACCTGTGCTTGAATACATAGCGTGATGTCAATGTCCCAGAGGCAGGAACATCTTGTTGGTGTCTAGTAAAGTGTTCAGCCCTTGCGTTGCTATGGGCCAGCTGTTTCCTGTTTCGGCTATTTTGTTCCTACGTCTTCAACTAATCATGAGCGGATGAGTGGATTATTCTTAGGTGTACACAATCAGTTATTGCCTTCCTTAAAGACACACGGCATCTTCATCCCCAGCACTTACACAGGTGCCTGCTGTGGCGCTGCACTTGTGTTAGATTTCCTATGCCATCCTCCTTTGAGCAGCTGGAACAAGCAGAGTCCATCACTGAAGACTGGGTGATTATCTCAGCTGAACATGTTAACAGCTCTGTATTGAGGTGGAGTCTGGACGGCTTTGGTGTCACACTGGCAATCAATACATGAAGTTGGCTTCCTTCACCAATGAGCAGAAGACTCAGTGCTCCATGTTGTGCCCACTCCAGGCCTTCAGCCTCATACTCCATCTGGAGTATATTTATGTCCTGGCCAGGGCTGAAAGGTCTTTTGTTGGTGGACGTTACATTTGCATGTACTTCTGGACAGAGTCAGTGTGGCCTGCTGTCTAAGGTTAGCTCAGTTCAGTCCAGTCACATTCTTCGTGACTATTGGTGGGCTATTTGAGATCCACTGTGCTTTGCGTAGGCACTTGTGGTCAGGAGGAACGAACCAGTACCACAGTCTGTAGTGTTTGTAACCAGCCACATTCCTGACCGATGTTGTAAATGAGTCAAGCGTCTATTTCCATCATGCGTCCTCCGAAATGACATAATTATTCAGTGGATTTATACTATAAAAAACCCTCGTGTGTAGTTGCTCCGCTCTTCTGCCCGAGACACGAGAGGGAGTGTGCTTTCGTGGAAAACATAACAGCTTGGTCGTAGGCACAAGCCAAAGGAGAGACTGTAGATCTTCAGCTAGTTGCGATAACACACAACCTTGTGGTTCTATTGCTTTCATGTAACAGTTCTGCAAAAAGAGTAAAGAAGCCTGAAGAGTGTATCACATGTGCTTTGATAATAGCATTTTAGCAAAGTAGCCTTTTGCATGGTCCCCCTGGGCCAGATGTGATCTTGTACAACTTGAGGTAACTTGTTACACTTTTGGTGCTGGATTGCAGCGTAAGCAAGCTAACTTCAGTTACATCCATGGGCTAGCGATAGGTTATTGTTAATGTTGACGAGCGCACCATCGCTCACGACTGTGAGCTCTGACTAGGGTTGGTTTAGAAATTTCACAATAAGTTTAATGACACCCTAAGAAGTCCCGCCCACATCTAGCCAAAAATTTCTTACGGTTGTCACTAGACATTCTCATTATAAGATCACGTCTAACCCAGCGAGACTACCTTTTGTATCACAGATGAAATCAGAGAACTCGCAATATCAGGTTCAGCTCAGCTTTTTCAAGATTTGCCAGATGGCTAAACGCTACACACACCACAGAACGCGTTTGATTCCAACTTGCACTCTAACACTAGTCACTTGACTTTGCGTTCTCAGATGTCCTCTAAACAGGTGTCATCAGAGCCTGATTACTATCTAATAAGCAACATAAGCGGCTGCTTAGGGCCCTGCAGCCACCAGGGGGCCCCCCAAGAAACATTTATTCTGGTTGGAGAATGCTAAGATTTAAATAGCTTGAGGCCTCTGAGCAGAACATATTCTTGATTTTTTAAAAGGTGTAGATCTGGGGGAGTGCCTACACAGATTTCTATTAGGCCTGGTCATGATTTATTTCTCTCTCTCTCATTTGTTTGTAATATTTGTCTCAGTTTATTTTCTAAAATAAAAGTCTCTATGCATTTAAAATAGGTTTGGGGAGATTAAAAACTAGTTAAAACTTGTATGCATGACAATAATCTGGATGGTCCGAGGGTGGACCAGCAGTGGCAAACAGTCAGTGGGGTGCCGACCTTATCAAGCCAGCGGACCGATATATGCTCGCTATCAGGGTAAGCTAATGCTAACCAGTAAATCTCTCCTAGAAATCTCGTAGCAGCTTTAACGTTTAGCGATTGTTTCATAGGTGGATTGATATTTATTGAATAATAGCTTAATAATTATGCCTCCTTGGTAATACCATATACAGTGTAATATTTTGAATATGGGTTGAAAATGTGAAACCAGTGGTTTCACTGATACATAAAAATGTACAGCGTTTAGCTGCAGCGTAAAGGAAATCCTTTCTCGGTTCTCAGCAGTGATACAGTAATACTAAAAAGATGTGCTGTTATCACGAATAACAGCTTAGATAGAACCTTCTCAGCTAATCAGATTGTCTTAGTGGAACTAGCTGTAGAAGTGTGTGTGTGACAGTGTATCTGTATGAATGATGCACGTGTTTGAGTGTGTGGTGTTTGTGAGATGTATCCGTCTGTGGCTTGGCTGACTTTGCAGCTGTGCTCTGTGTTCCTGGAAGACGTGAGGAGGCTTTTTGGGTCATTAGATCCCGTGCGGTCCTTACACGGGCCCGCGATGACTTTCTGGTTGCGCAGTGGAAACACGTCACGCTGAGGCCGCGCGGGGCTGGATTTAGTGCCGGCTGTAATCCAACAATCCGAGAAGATCAGGCAGAGGGGTGGCCGGGGTGCATCTGTGTGAATGCGGACATGTTTCCACAAATGTAGCTAGCAAAATATCAGGCATTACACATTTCTATGGTGATTCCCTCCTTTTTTATAGTCTGTATCTTTTATTCCTTACAACAAAAAAACTTATTTTTTCATGGACTTTGCTATTTATAGGTCGGGTTAGGTTTAATGTTACAGTTATGGATCGGGATTGCTTTGGGGAGAAGTTTAGGGGTGAGCTTCAGGTCAGAGAGGTTTAATTACACTCAATGGCCACAGTCTTAAAAAATAAAGGTGCAAAAATGTTTTTTTGAGCAGAACTACTATTTATAAAGGGCCTTTAGTGGATAGTTCTTTACAGTAGTATAATTGTGAATGAGATGTGTGAGTGTGAAAAACTTTTTAAAGTTTAAAGCTGCACTATGTAAGATGTTTTTGTTAAAATTTTTAAAAAGTAGCATTACTGAAAGTCAGAGTCGTGGCTGAACAATTAAGTGAATTCTCCTCTGGCTCGGTAGTTTGGTTCTAGAAAGAAACCATTATTTGGTACCGAGCTCTAACACTATGTTTTTAAAGCTACACTATGTACATGTTGGGGATTTGGAGACCTCTCTGGTGGAGACGGTCCCACTCAATGTTTACGCCTAAAATGCAAAATTAATATCACAATGATGAAGATATGATGACGATAGTAGATCATTCACTCACGTCCTCAGAAGACACATACTTCAAGTTTTGAGTTCTCATTGAAAATTCATTTTACACACTTGCAATCATCAGATTCATGCGCTCTGGGAAGGGGTCCGAAGCACAACCCGCACTACAAAATGTTCTTTTTCATGTTGCATGCAACCTCTCCACCAGAGAGGTCTTCAAATCCACAACACGTACATATTGTAGCTTTAAAGAACCTTGACATTGTATAAAAGCTCTGTACCAAATAGTGGTTTTCTCCTAGAACCATACTACCGAGCCAGAAGAGAATTCCCAATTCTGCCAAAATAAATGGTTCAAATGTAAACAAAGTTATTTATATCTGAAGCATTAAACGTCTGAAGCGTTTACTGCTGCTAAAAGCTCCATCACAGAAAATTAATACATGAAATAGTTACAGATATGTTGCCTGATCTCTGAGACATTGGTTTGCGGTACAAAGTTTTTGCCTAAAATAATATATTTTTAAAAATATTCATTGCAGAGAGAGATACGTTTAGGGTATTCTAAGGCAAAACAGTCCCCAAACGAAACTTTTCAGAGTTTACACTATTTTACCATCATCAGCATTACAATTAAAGCAAATAAAATGGCTACATTTATGCTATAGACATCATGACCGCTGGTTCCCATCACCACCACTGTAAAGAAATGAGTCAGTAAGTTTTTTCACATTAAACCATATGCAGAATTTTTTGAAAACCTGGTGTAATTTCTCTTTAAGGAAGCTTTATATTCAAGACTGTGGTCCTCACAAATGAAACAATGTGTGCATGAGAAAGTAAGCTAATGAAGAGATATGAAACAGATATAGATAACAGTGCTACAGAGATAAAGAGTTAGAAACGGAAAGAGAGACAGCGGGACGAGAACAGTGCCGGTAACTGACAAAGTACCAGTCAACCACTTCACAGCCTTCATGCAGGGTGGTTCTAGGAACAAATCAATATTGCCATTAGAATTTAATGAGCTTAGGCTCAGAAGGTGTAGGAGGTGGATATTAACCAGACTGAGCCACAAGTAGTCCGGCTAATAGATTCACATTCAAGAGGATTCAACAGGGAAACAAGTGCTAGTTTAAGGGGGGCTGATTAACCGTGACTGACATAGTTTCCCTTTCATCTGGGACCAATTTGGCTGGTTGTTTTCTAAAGGTTTTATGGGATTTATATAAGGATGGCCTCTACTTGCAGCCAACAAAGCAATCTGAAGCCGGTCTGGATAAACAGAGCCTCAGTTATGTAATCCGCCCTCCTGTGTCAGATACAAGCCATTCTTTTTCTTCTAGCCAATCAAATAGTCCTGGCACCAGTTGTCATATTTAGTTACTGTAAATATGAGTTCCTGACCTTAAGCTTGCTTCCTGTGAACATCCCTCAAGTCATAATTGCAAATGGAAGCTTTGGAAACAAATTTGATCCTCGGTTTTATGACTTGTCAGTGACATTTACTCTTTCAGAGGACAAGACTGCTTAGGGGTCAGTGGTGGCTAATTCTTTATTTTTCTAAATACGTTCTGACCAACTGTGATGGAAGTGTACACAAACTAAGAAAGGCTAAGAAATTTAGCCAAAATAAATATGGGTTTGTTAGAAGGATAAACACATCAGTAGGACAAAAGCATGCAGAGGAACACATTTGAAAACATGTTTATTATCCAAAAATAGCCAAAGAATCGGTAGGTTTTCGTTTCGAGTAATGGAGGCTGCCTGCTCAGATGAGCTAACACTACAGCTAACTGGTACAACGTTGAATGTACAGGGTTAGTTTGTAAGAAAAATCTCAGTGTTACTGTCATGTAATTATCTTCTTTCTTGAAATAAATTTTATGAAAAATTCACGTAACATTTAAGTTCATTTCTTAAAATTCTTAGCTTTGTTTTCTCTTACTGCCTGCTTCAGTCCACTGCTGCTGACATTATCCCTCACAAACTCATGTCCACTAGAGAGATTATTAATTTGAACATCCCTCAAAAGAGCTCAGCAGTGCTGAAATGAATAACTGATCATCACATTGATTTATCAGTCTACTCAGGCTTTAGCAGAGCTCAGTAACACTGGGATTAATAACTGATCACATTGATTTATCAGTCTACTCAGGCTTTAGCAGAGCTCAGTAACACTGGGATTAATAACTGATCACCACATTGATTTATCAGTCTACTCAGGCTTTAGCAGAGCTCAGTAACACTGGGATTAATAACTGATCACCACATTGATTTATCAGTCTACTCAGGCTTTAGCAGAGCTCAGTAACACAGATTAATAACTGATCACCACATTGATTTATCAGTCTACTCAGGCTTTAGCAGAGCTCAGTAACACTGAGATTAATAACTGTATTTTGAATACTGCCTTTACAAAATGTAGCTTGGACTGAATACAGATACTTAATTTCTGTATTCTGAATACATATTCACAATTCTTTTATTCCAATATGTCCCAACCCTGTTAACAGTGCATTCTTTTTCACTCATGTTTCATGTCATGTTTGAATCAACGAGTCCTTGGCCAAAGGCTACAATGGGGGTAAGTGTTAGAAAGATAGATCAATATAGTTCAGGTCGGCAAACTAGCTAACCATGTTTGTGAATAGAGAGCACTGTTAGGCAAAGCCTGTGCAATTGTGATTTTTTTACACCAAATCCAGACATAATTTTGCCTGTTTTGACAGTTGCTACTTTTCCAGTGTAAGTTTCTGGGTTAAATTTAAAGAGGAACTAAGCAGTGTCTTCATGTCCTGAGGTTTAACCACAGAGCCTTTAAAAGACGAGGCCTCACACTTACTTCCTGCAACCCTGTAAAGCCCTGAAAACAAAACAGAAACCAGATGCACCACACCCTCACACCCTCTTTTGACCTTGTTGAAAATGAACGGGCAAAAATTGCCAACTTTTCCCTTCACATTTGCTTTAATACAAACTCAGATTAGAGCCTCGTTTGATCTGATTTAAACTTGTTGTCTTGGTGACAGGAAGTTCCTTTGGCCGTGTGTGGGCATCTGTTGGTGATCTCCTTCAAGTGTGTGGAACTGTCCAATGATGTTGCGTTAGCGGCAGTTTAAAAGGATGTGGTGGTGCTTCACGTGTCTCGCTCGGTAGCATTGTGTGAATGGGGCTCTCCTAGTTAGTGGTTGGAACTGGCTATGAATACAGTTGAGGAAAAATCCCATTTAAAGAGATAACTTCTACCCGTCAACAGTTCCTGGGCCCCTTTTCGATGCTTTTCTTCAACGTGCCCTCGCCCACTTCGACTCACCACTAGGATATGCGCCACACCTGCGCTATACAAGTGCCCACTCGCGATAGAAGCAGAGGAGGGGACAGCGAGGAGTTAAGCACTTTAAACTAGCTTACTGCTGTATAAACAGCCTTATTCGCCATTTTTTGGGTTTGCAAAGCCAAGTTGGTCAGATTGCAGTGATTTCTGGGCAACTTCTGCTGCTGAAGTTCACACTTGTGTTCGCTCGATCTCTCGTCCTGACGAGGGTTCAACTTATAGCCTTCGCTTGAGCTATTAAAGTAATAGAACAGCCTTTAAGATGGAGTCGGGATTTACCAGAGCGGAAATGATGAGGCCAATGTGGACAGTCTGACAATGCTGTACTTAATTTCCACACAGACTGGCCACCTCCTTGTATCTACACTCATTGTCCATTTTATCAGCTTGTCTTACCATCTAGGTGCACTTTGTAGTTCTACAGTTACAGACTGTAGTCCATCTGTTTCTCTGCTTACTTTGTTAGCCCCCTTTTACCCTGTTCTTCAGTGGTCCGGACCCCCACGGAGCAGGTATTATTTGGGTGGTGGATCATTCTCAGCACTGCAGTAACACTGATGTGTTGGTGGTGTGTTAGTGTGTGCTGCGCTGGTCTGAGTGGATCAGACACAGTAGTGCTTCTGGAGTTTTTAAACACCTCAGTGTCACTGCTGGACTGAGAATAGTCCACCAACCAAAAATATCCAGCCAACAGCGTCCTGTGACCACTGATGAAGGACTAGAGGATGACCAATATATACTGTGCAGCAGCAGATGAGCTATCGTCTCTGACTTTACATCTACAAGGTGGACCAACAAGGTAGGAGTGTCTAATAGAGTGGACAGTGAGTGGACACAGTGTTTAAAAACTTCAGCAGCACTGCTGTGTCTGATCCACTCATCCTAGCGCACGGCAGTGTCACTGCAGTGACACCACCCAAATATAACCTGCTCTGTGGTGGTCCTGTGGGGGTCCTGGCCATTGAAGAACAGGGCGAAAAAAGGAATTAACAAAGTATGCAGAGAATGCAGTCGTTGTAGAGCTGTGTACTTGTTTATAGTGCAGAATCTTTGTAATAATAGTGATTTTGCCGTGTATAACAAGTTGCTGTAGTGAATAATTTTCTTCTAGTGGTTTAGATGTGAGGTAGGAGTCACTGCTGTCGTCTCTTGGCCTACACAATCCTGTACAAGGTGGCTTGATTTAGACTGTGGGAAATAGTCACTTCTGCTGTGTGGAAACACCACAGACACTATACCCTTTGTCCTCCTCAACACTTCCCCTTCTGCTCAAAGTGAATGCTCGCTTTACTGGTGTAAACAGGTCGACCTTTATAGTTGAGCTTGTATTGTTGCGCGTCTCCATCCAGTGTGATTTACTGAAAGTATCACTGCTGCTTTTCACTACATGAAATTTACATAAATATCATCAGGTTCTGTAACCCCCTAAACGACCAGGGACCACCAGTAGGTCCAATTTTATTACACACCTTTATAATGTAAGAATAGCTCAGCCAGTTTGCACTGAAGTCCCTGTAGTTACTGAATAATAAGCCTCAGTATGTAATAAGACTGAGATTTTAAGGGGCTAAACTTTAAAGAAAGTTTGTTACACTTGCATATCTCATTGACATCTATCAAAAAATTCTCTGGAACCGTAATTGGTACTTTTTTAGAACCGCTTTCGCACCAACAAAGTTAAAAAAAGCCAATTCATTTGGAAAGGGAAGCCTTCCTCTGTGAAGGCTTGGTGAACTTTATGCCTGGCAGTTGGTGAACCTTGGAAGCCAATCAAAAACAAGACTCTTCCTTCTGAAAAAAAAAACGTATGGAGAAACTGCTCCTCAGTCAACATACAGTCCAGAAAGCAGTAGCTCTCTAGTTAACATTAGCTGTTCACTGAACTACTACATTCTCTCCAAAATCACAGCAGGACTGTCATAACTGCCTGATTTCTGCTCCACCCTGACAAAGAATAAGGCAAGACAATTATCTAGTGTGAGCACTACTTTATTATATACCATAATATGCAATACCATTGTACTGTAATACCATACAAAATGTATATTAGGATTCATGAAGTTGTGCCAGTGAGACTCCCTGAACTCTGGACTTTCAGAGGACATGAAAACGTGTCTGATCCTCCTGCTCAAGGCTGCCTGTCCAAACAGGTGCCCAATTATAACTCAAGCACCTGTCATTGCAGACCACAGTGACCTACACCGTTCAACTGACCACAGCATGATCCACTCTCTGCCGTTCTGTAACACCATAGTGCAGGCGTGTTCTTAACCCCTTAAACTCAAAAGTACCCATATTTAGGTCCAGACGTACAGTTCCTCACTCTCAGAACTACATAACTTAAATACTAACACATTACATTCATAGTAGTCGCCAAATATTTATAGTAGCCTGTAGTTTAAAGGGTTAAACTGAATAATAAGCATAGTTTAAGGGGTTAAACTGAAAGTGAATAATAAGCCTGTAGTTTACGGGGTTAAACTGAGTAATAAGCCTGTAGTTTAAATGACTAAACTGAATAAGCCTGTAGTTTAAGGGGTTAAACTGAATAATAAACCTGTAGTTTAAATGACTAAACTGAATAATAAGCCTGGAGTTTAAGGGGTTAAACTTAACAATAAGCCCGTAGTTTAAGGGGTTAAACTGAATAATAAGACTGTAGTTTAAGGGGTTAAACTGAACAATAAGCCTGTAGTTTAAATGACTAAACTGAATAATAAGCCTGTAGTTTAAGGGGTTAAACTGAATAATAAGCCTGTAGATTAAGAGATTAAAATGAATAATAAGGCTGTAGTTTTAAGAGTCAAACAAAACAGTAAGCCTGTAGTTTAAGGAGTCAAACAAAACAAGAAGCCTGTAGTTTATGGGATTAAACTGAATAACAAGCCTGTAGTTTAAGGAGTTAAACTGAATAATAAGATTGTAGTTAAAGCGATTAAACTGAATGTTAAACCTGTAGTTTAAGGAGTTAAACTGAATATTAAGACTGTAGTTTATGGGGTTAAACTGAATAATAAGACTGTAGTTTAAGGGATTAAACTGAATAATAAGCCTGTAGTTTATGAGGTTAAACTGAATAATAAGCTTGTAGTTTAAGGGATTAGACTGAATAATAAGCCTGTAGTTTATGAGGTTAAGCTGAATAATAAGCCTGTAGGTTAAAGGATTAAACTGAATAATGTGCCTGGAGTTTAAGGAGTTAAACTGAATAATAAGCCTGTAGTTTAAGGGGTTAAACTGAATAATGTGCCTGGAGTTTATGGAGTTAAACCAAAACTGACTCACAGAGTAATCGAACACTCTATGCTGCTATAGCACCACAGTGGTTTGTTTGATTTCTCT
Organism: Colossoma macropomum; assembly: GCF_904425465.1. Classification (NCBI taxonomy): domain Eukaryota; kingdom Metazoa; phylum Chordata; class Actinopteri; order Characiformes; family Serrasalmidae; genus Colossoma; species Colossoma macropomum. The sequence continues at coordinate 29,589,025 of NW_023494810.1, read as the reverse complement.
TTTTTTGGCCGCGTACTGTCGCAGAACACACTGTTTTAAGATGCCACAAGCGTGGGTTGCTATGACACCTGAATGAACCTGCTTGTTATCTTCACCGTGTCCTGTGATTCATTCATTTACAGCCGCTGTAATTTATAACCCAATTTCCCCCACACTGCTTTTAATCACACGGCACAGCAGTGATTGGAGAGCTCTGCCGACCGGAGGCTCACTGTAAACCCTGGTAGTGTTTTAATTAAGTAGGCTAACGTGCAGGAGACTAATGCTAACTGTAATGGATGTGTACAGATTTAATCCACTGGGCGAAGCTGGAGGGGAGCCATCCTTTTAATCCAATTCGATTAGTTAGATCATGATTTTATCTTACTGGACTTGACCGTCTGCCAGAGTGAGCGAGTTTGTGTGACAGCTTAATCGAACCTCAGAGACCGATCAGTCTCCATCATGTAAGACTTCTATTGGGAGGCCTCTTTATTCAGAATACAAATAAAATTCTGCCCAGCCAGTTCAACTCAATGGTCAACTCAACTCGGTGTCCATTTAAACAGTCATTTATACCTCAAATTATCATTTCTGTTTTAACAATACATTGTCCTTCATGCGCTCTCCTGTCTGTGCTAGTATACCCTTTTTGGTCAAGTGTAGGCCTACTGGCCGGTGCACAATTATACGTAACCTCTGCAATTGCCTCGCAACAAAAGGCGTAATTAATGCGTTCCATTTTTGCAGAATTCCTGCTGATTCAAAAATCAACCATTTATATTTCTTTCTTGTAAACAGTGCCATTCATCATACGTGTGCTTTGACAAATCACAGGCTTTTTATTGCTTGAGCACTAAGCGTGTTTATGTTCTTCCGCTCTTTTGTTCTTTTGTTTCCCAGAGCACACAGAACATGCTTGGGAACAGCGTCAGGCATGTATTTAAAAATATATGTACATATACGCAAGTATCAAATATTTAACAAATATACATAATATAGCGATCGTACCTATATGTCTGTAGGGGGTTGAATGCATCCCAGTGCAGTTATACTTGTTCCTGTCTTATTTGTTTGTTTTTAAATATTAAATTCTTTAAATGTGTCAGGGAACAATATTTTCATTTATTTCACGTTTTAATGATTTTATTGCATAGCTTGGTGTGCATATATTTAGAGTTTTAGCTGTTGTACTCATTTTCACTTCATGGGGAAGTATGTGGGTAGAAACAAATACATAAAAACCTTATATTTTGTGACATGAAGCTAGTATATGAGTAATATATATCTTCCATATGTTAATATTTTCTATCACATATTGTGATATAGTGATATATCACTATATCCCAAATATAGTAAGTATAGTTGATGCATGGCTGAAATGTATGTCCCATGTTTGAAAATGACCAATTTCAAGTAAGTTGGCATATCTGTCACGTGTTCATAACTTGAATATAAGGGAAATCCATGTACATTCATATGTCATATATTTAAAAACCATATATTGCCATATATCTGAATATCTGTATGAGTTGCCCTCATAGACTAGCCGCAGTGAGCTAACTAGCTAAACTGTGTAATGTAAACCAATTTCTTGAGAGGTCAGAGCGTAGTATACTTAATAGTAGACATAATCTAGGTGAGCAACTGCTTCGCTTCACATTTCCAGAGATAAACGTGGAGCGCTGCTCTTCTTTTTTTGCTTGCTGCTAGTCGTGCCACTGTTAGCATGCTTAGCATCATAGCTGTGTAAAATAAAGCAGTAATTTACTACATAAAGCCCAGTTTGAACATAGCGAATCTCATGTCATAGGTTTGAAACATTAAGCGATGGACGAAATGGATATGGAATTATGGAAGCGTGGGGAGAATAGGACCCTGAGAACACGTAACACGTAATGGAAGCTAATACCAGACCAATTAGCATCTGCATGCCAAAATCCTCACTCATTCGCTTCAAACCATGTCGAGTTGTTTAGGAATCCCAAACAGACTCGCTCATGTGGATTCCGACACTGTATGACATATTGTTATGTATAAAAATGGAATATTTCCAGACCAAATTCAGTCTTCAAGATGGCTACTGCTGTTTCTAGCTACGTGATGTACTTGTATTCATTTTTATACACTGATTAGCCATAATATTAAAATCATCACCTTCATGGTCCATCAGCTCCATATACCATACAGGTGCACTTTGTAGTTCTACAGTTACAGACTGTAGTCCATCTGTTTCTCTGCATACTTCTTTACCCTGTTCTTCAATGGTCAGGACCCCCACAGGACCACCACAGAGCAGGTACTATTTGGGTGGTGGATCATTCTCAGCACTGCAGTAACACTGACGTGGTGGTGGTGTGTTAGTGTGTGTTGTGCTGGTACAAGTGGATCAGACAGAGCAGTGCTGCTGGAGTTTTTAAACACTGCGTCCACTCACTGTCCACTCTATTAGACACTCCTACCTTGTCGGTCCACCTTGTAGATGTAAAGTCAGAGACGATAGCTCATCTGCTGCTGCACAGTTTGTGTTGGTCATCCTCTAGTGCTTCATCAGTGGTCATAGGACGCTGTTGGCTGGATATTTTTGGTTGGTGGACTATTCTTAGTCCAGCAGTGACACTGAGGTGTTTAAAAACTCCATTCAAAGTGTGCAGAGAAACAGATGGACTACAGTCTGTAGTTGTAGAACTACAAAGTGCACCTATATAGTAAGTGGTGCTGATTGAGGTCAGTGACTTAAGAAACAAGGACGTGTTTTTAATGTTACGGCTGACCGATGTATATCATATAATGTCAGAAACCACATAACTAAGTTATTTAAGATTACTTTTCCATCACTTTTCCATCTCCATCATCCGTCCACCAGTTAGCACAATGCTAATTGCTGTGGTATTAGCCCCTGCTTCTTGTCAGCTACATTAGCCTCGTAGCTCCACTGCAAAAATAAAAGAAGCAAAGTTCTGAAGCAAAGACTGATCAAATACATGTGGACTAAGGTGGATATTGTGTAAATTGGAGGTTTTTCCAAGGCAAAAATAACGAGCTGTCTTTCTTTTTTTGAAGATGAACAGCAGACTAGCGGAGGGTGCTTGTTGTGTCTGCTCCCCTGAGACTGGCTGGTTCAGATTGCAGCTTTGTTTTTTGTTCCGTGTGGTTTTGCCTTTGTTTCCTGTTGTTCTGGGCGTGTTCTGATTCTGGGTTTCGTCTGGGTTTCGGTTTCCGACCAGGCGGATCCTTGTTCCTTCTGAGGAGGGTTTTAGTTCCCTCTAAGTCGGAGTCTCAGTATCTTTTATCTGGGTGCATGGAACGCTCTGCTGCGGCTGTTTTTGTGTCGTCTCCATACAGAGTGGAGGATTACTTTCCTCCTCCGTGGGGGCACAGTGAGAGGACAGAGGAGGCAGAGTGGAGTCTTTAGTATCAAGATGAAGTGCCAGGTTTTGGTAAAAGCTGCCAGGGTTCTTTCCAGACACTGTGCTTTTTGCACAGCTCTGAAATCAGGCTTTATAATCTCTGCTGTCAAGGGCCATATTTTGATAGGTGGGGCAGGCATTAGCGCCAGTGCTTTAGCACTTTGAGGAAATTGGCAGTCAATTTTTTTGGCTAGTGCCTCGTTCTTGTGTTTCGTAGCAGTCAATGACCATGGCCTGCATTGCTATCAAAACAACCCAGTGCATTTAATTTACTCCCTGAATCTATGATAGCTGGTCACTGCCCAGAGAGCTGCCTGGTTCTGCTTGATCAGCACAAAATGAACTCAATCAATCATAAAGAAGTAGAGGAGAGAAGCTTGTTTATTATGGTGATTGGAACAGTAGTTTTATTCTACATTTTTCTTGCATTTTTTTAATCGATTTATGTAACGAACGGTTCTTTTGAAAGCTCTCCAACCTTCATCCCTCTTATTGTGCCTTTAAAGGTCCCTACTTGGTCTCACTTTATTTGGATAGTCCACTATAGACCCCTGTAGATCATCTACAGGTGTTCAAATTGTTAGCAAACTATCTGTTGAAACTCAGTTGATTCTAAACAGTGGTGGGGTTTGGGTTAGGATTTGGACCAGGGTTAGGGCTAGGACCAGGGTGAGGGTTGGGTTTAGGTTTTGGGTTGAGGGTTAGGATTTTAGGGTTTAGAGTTAAAGAAAATGATGGTCAATTTAGTAGATATTTGGTTGAATGTAACTTACAGTAAATGAAGTATCTACAAAGCATCTAAAGTGGACTATCCAAATAAAGTATTACCTTTAATCAGACAAAAGAGTTTAAATATAAATGACATTAAAATTTCATAACACACCATTCACTTCCTTTCCATATATGGAAACTAATCTGCAAAAAAACAGCTGTTCTTGTGATGTCATGAAAACCAAAACTTTTACACAAATCCACCTATGCAGTCTAGAGCAGTTTAGCTCTGCCCACTCACACTGAAGTTATAAGGAGTGTTTCAGCCTGAACTGCTTTTTGAATGAAGCACAATACAGGACACAGTATCAAAAATAGCCCACTTTAATTCTAAGGGATAAAAAAAGGTTGGAAAATGATCATGTAAAATGAATTATGACTATTATGGTTCATAAAACCACACAAATGTTCTAGTTGGGCCTCAGGGGAAAATCTTAAATGCAAGTCAGATGTCGGAAATCAGCGATATATCATCTCTGTCAGAACAAAACCAAGTACATCTAAAATAGTAACTATACAAGAGAGGGAATGTTCAGTGAAAGTTTTATTCTTGTCTAATTTTGGACCATTTCTGTCATGAAATTTTGACCTAATGTATTTGGCAGCCGGCCTTTTCAAATTATACAAAAAAAGGCAAAAAATGGAGATGCAAGGTTGGGAATAGTTTGGTATAGACTAACAGATATTTGTAAATTTTATTTCGTCACACATTTTTTTTTCAGTGTAATTTCCTTGGACTGTACAAAGTAGAGTAAATGTTTTGAACATTTTACAATGATTACGTTCCACATCAGACTCTTTTATATCAAATGAAACAAAGAAAATACATGATATGAGCCTTTAAGCATCTCTATATTCATTCAACCGAATTCTTTAACAAATCTTTTATGGTTTTAATTCAAATAAAGCCAAAAAAATAATGATATGAGCATCTCACGCAACTAAATAGGTAGAATAATAAATGTATGCCAAAATTATATGAATGTAGATATATAGGGGTTTATATGGGTTGCAATGATAGCTTAATGAAATTAAAGGTCACAGTCCATGTGGTCACCCCATTCCACAGTCCATGTCAGTGCTTCAGGTGAGGATTTGGGCCCAGCTAGTGTCCAGCAGGGGAAATCTGACACGGCAGGCATGAACTCTGTCCTGATCAGAGCAGGTTATAAACTGGTCGGCCTGAGGTGTGCTGCCTATAAGAAGACTTTTAATGAACTGTGAACTGAGCCGTTATCCGGCCGGCCTGCATCGTAATGCCCTGGCGGTTCACTTTACAGTGAGCTTATTTTAGCCCAGGCGATTATAGCTGTGTCATGCAACACGTGCTCCGGATAAAACATGAGTCATTCGGTGCGCATGGCAAACAAAGAGTCACACACTTGGCATGCTAAAATGCAAACACAGGTGTGCGTGTGCCTGTGCATGTGGGGTTTGAATGTATTCCCTTCTTTTGAGGCACGAAAGTGTAACGTTTGCCTTCATTGTCTAAGCGAGCCTTCAGACGATGACCTTTCAAACTGTCTTCAGACTTCTTTTCATAGTCGTCTGTGCTTTTAAACTGAGTATTTGCATTGAAAAGCTGTCAGCTTCTCCGTTAAGCGCTGTGCAAAAGTGCCATATGTCAGCTCAGCTGACCAGTCAGTGTTGAGGACACCCTGTGTCCAGTCACCAACAGAGGATAAGGTAGATTTCAAGGTAGTTTTCAAACGGCCAGAGCTGCACAACACTCGGCACAATCTGGACGTGATAGGGATGCACTGACCATGAATTTTCATAAATAATTCTGACAACCAAATTGGCCCATAGCAGATTTTCTAGACGATTTTCATTATTATTATTTTTTTTTATACAAAGCTCACACTGTGTGGGGTAGATGAACACGTGAAACACGCTAGCGCATTTATTGTACTTTTTACTAGCCAAAAATCACAATGTAAACAACATTATTTGCGCTTTAATGGGTCAAACTGGCATTTTTAAATTTTCAATGTTAAATCAGTTCCTAAATAACACAAATCAAATAAAGTGCTATATTGAAAGTATGAGGCAACTGGCTATTGATCACAATGAGTCATGTGTAATGATACTGTGTGCAGGTGTCGCAGCAACACTACCTCACGTTATTTACCCTTATAAAACTGCAACACAGATCTGCCAAAACAAAACAATAAATTTGCCAATTTCCTGTTTTGAGGATATCAGCCCATTCCAATCTTGACCGATTCTGATCCCTAGAAGGCGAAAAAAAAGAAAATTCAATTCATTTTTAAATTTCAAAATGTTACATGGACCTTTCTACCGAATTAGTTCAAACTACAGCCCAACAGGAAAAATTTTATTTTATAAAAAGTATTCAGACCTTAGATATTTATAAGGGTTGTTATGGTCTATTTAAATCCAAGGCATTAATTGAGATGGTTATAAACTAAATACATACAAAATCATTTGTATAAAGTACTTTCTGTTGGGAGGCGTCTGTCCCAAACCTTAACCCCAAAATTTCAACATGTGAAAATAATGCTTAATTTTTTTTTGGATTTATTTACATTTTTTAAAGATATTTTTGATTTCTTTTACTGTAAAGAGTTAAATTTAAAAGTTTATTCAAAAAATGCCATCCTACATTTCCCTGTCACTACCGTAACAGAGTATAAGTCCATAAGCGGAGCCTTATTTTAGCCACACCCCTGCATTTTAGAGCTGGAAGAGAGACTACAGCCTATCAGAAATACAAGCTTTTTAGTTTGGCTAACAAGTGGAGTAACGAAAGTGTTGCAGGGGACTTATTTTTGAATTGTTTCTTACCACATGCAACTAGTTGCGTGAACGTTTCACCATGTAAAGCCAAGCTAAGAAGAAAAGTCTCTGCCAGGAATTTTTTTGTTTTTGTCCTCTTCAAGTGAAATATTGTTTCAACTAAAGTCAGTAATGCTTTCAATAGTTTCAGTGTCTGCGATACTTGTCTAAACTGGCATTTCAAGCTCATACAGCCAGAACCGTTCACATCCTGTAGTTGGGAGACCCTGCTCTTCGATTATGTGGCATTTATATAAGTTCAGTCATACTGTAAGCATTTAAACTCAATATTCAAAGAGGAGTTACAGAGATTGTTGACATTTCAGCTGAGGTTTAAACAAAGAATGTGGTTCGATATGAAATGGTTCACTGAGGGGAAACCTACCGTCTCAGATTTCTTTACAGTGGCGGTGACAGAACCAGGCTGTGATGTCAAATATAAGATATAAAATAGCAAATATAGCCATTTTGTTCACTGAGTTTTTATATGTAATGTTGATAATGGTAAAAAAGTCATAGATCAGGGAAGAATGTTTTTTTTGTATGTTTTAAACCAATCTGAATGACTTTCTTTACATCTTAATGGTTTAAATATGTAGAATTTTTCAAAAAAAAAAGGAAAAATTGAATTTCCTTTAAGATTTTTAGATTTTAAGCCTGCTGGAGCAAACTCTAAAGAGCCCGTGGAGTCAAAAAGATATCTGATGGCTTATTATGATTTTAAGATTGGAATTTTTGTCACATTTTTTCCATTTAAAATATTTTTCCATTGCTAAAAAGCTATATTGTTCAAAAAACAAGGTAAGAGTTTCACTAATGCCAGCATGGTTACATCTATTAGCCTGTGGCTATGCTACCAGTCAGGATTGGTTGACACTACAGGGATTCCCTTTGGTTGTATGTTTGCATAATGCATGCTGGGTATTGTAGTTAAACAACATTGATGAAAGGTAAAATGAAATTGAGGGCTCAAATTGATGATGCTGAGCTACAGAACACTGCTTAACACAACTTTTTAGGTGGGAATGCCTGAGTTTAATGTCTCTCTGGCGATTAAGGATCAGGTCTGAGTTTTCCAAACGTTTCCGAGCATAGCCGTAATCCTTAAACGGTAGAGAAACTGTATAAAGTGATACTATATAAAGATGGTTTATACAGCCTGTAAGAAAGCTAATCTGTCTCTGGTCAAAACTGGCCTTTTGACACCACACAGACAGTATTGGTTCACATCCTGTAACTCGGACACCCTGCTGACCTCCTGCAAATCTACCATCATGCTGTGGTCCATTATTCTAACTCACTAATCGTGCTCAGGATGATGTGAAGCAGGTGTGTTTAGACAGCGTTAAGTGCACGTTTGTATTAGACTTCCTGCCCTTCTGCTGTATCCTGCTCTGTCTTTTTCATTTGTTCCTCATTAAGGCCTGCGTTTGCTCGCACAGACACTCAAATCGATCTGTCTCCTGGTGTTTTTTTTTTTCTTTTATAGCGGAGACTATTAAATCATGCGACTCGGCCCAACCTGCAGACTCAGGAAATTAAATGCTGCAATAAACTATACATGGTCGATAATGCCGTTGTGGCGAAGAGGGACAGAGATCGATATTGAATCATCCTCATAAGTCTTCATTCACATTCAGTGTGCACAGTTGCCAGATGTTTGTGACAAAATCTCACCCAAAAATAGTAAAAAGAAGCCCAAAAATCAACACCAGTGTCAGAACACAGAATAAAGTGCTAATACTTGGGTGTTAGCATCAGAATCAGGGCAAAATCTGGTCCTAGCATTGTAGCGTAACATATGAAACTAAACCCGTCTTGGCTGATTGGCTATATTTGAGGAAAGGGTTTCCCCTTTGTGTACTTTTTTGCTGACCTGGTCCTTTAAAAGTGTCTCTGTCGCTGGTTTGGGAGATTCCTGGTCAGTCCCAGAGTCCAGCCTAGTTTCGCAAGCCAGACTTCTGTCTATATTCAGAGAGTCTAGTGAATTGTGGGCCCTTAACGTGGGCCAGGAGCCTCTTACTTTGACAGGAAAGGGCCGTTTAACTGACAAGCAAAATAACCAACCACACAAGCTGCAGTTTCTTGTGCAACATGTAGGGGCAGGTGATTAAGGCTTGTGGAAGTGCATGCTACATGCAGGTAGCCAGCTAGAATGACCCTCTAAAGTGGCCAGCTTGATGTGCAATAGATATCAAATGGTCCGTCTACATATAGGCGGAGCCTCTGAGTCTGAGAATGTGCTAACACAAGATCTCTCTGGCTGTTCAAAACACATATCATTGCTAAAGAAACTCTGATCTTATCTTACTTAGCTAGCATTAGTTTGTAGCATACAGTTTAACACTAGCTAACCACCAGTTACCTCAGTGTAGCGTGTAAATAATGATTAAGATAATATTGAGATCATTATCTGCAGTTATCTGATTATTCAAGTGGTCATGTAAACAGCATAGTCAGATTAAGGCCTAGAAATCCGAGTAAGACATCTGATAAAGTGAGCTGGATTTTAGCTCAGTATTCAGGTTTTACCCTTACTCTGATTTCTTTCGTTTTTCTCAGTCTGTGCATGAGCAAAAAGAGAGCGCTGTCCTGGAAACAACAAGCACGGGATGGCAACAAAAGTATTTTTCATCTTCTATATGATGTTTAGCTACATTTTTCTTCTGAAGTGATTCAGTGTTTAAAAAAAAAGAAAAGCAGAGGCAGAATGCTTTTAATGCTTTGCACCAACACAAACCCTATTTTGGTGTTAAAAATGGATTGTTTACTACAAATTGTGATTTGCTAAATAAATCAACACTTTAGCACCCATAATAGACCGAAGAGATGTTTTATCTGCTAGGGTTAGTGAAAAAAAATAAAATAAAAATAAAAATTTAAAAAGCAGTTTTATCTTAGCCCAAAATTTTGATGCAAAAAAACATGCTTTCAAAAATGCATGCAGCCCTGATCAGGTGGAGAAACCGCCTGTCTGTAAATTGTCTGTAATTGACCCTACTTTTGGTAAGGGTCTGTATGTGGGTCCACCTTTAAACCTCACTGTCATAACAGCATAACCTACATACTGGTTTCACAGTAGTCACTAAATAATTCATAGCAGTTTCTGAAAAAAACTAAGATGAATAATTGAATAATAAAAGTAGGTTCAGTGAGGTCAAATTGTATCCCATGTGAGTGTGACTACACAGCAAGAGGGGCTCAGTTCTATGGGAAAACCACAGATCTTGTATCCCAGTCTATGTGAATCTGGAGCATGTTCCCATGAATACATTGCTCGTGTAACTAATTCTGGGTACAGTTGTGTTTTAGCCCATTCTGCTGTGTTTGCAATACGATATGGTGTCACATAGTGTAACTACTGTGGGTAACACTTGAGTTTAAAGTCCTTGTTTCATAGAACTACACAGCAAATTAACGTTTTTTTCTCAGCATTCATGGATTTACTGGATTAGAAAAAAAACATTTAACATCTGTCAGTGTAGCATACAAATAGAAAAAAGTACTTTTCAAGAATTCTCTTGGTCCAGTCTTTGTGAAATGTTCACAAAATATAAAATGCTTTAATTTTCAAAATCACAACATAAAAAGCAAAAAATAGATTTAGGAGGTCCTGTAACAGCGACAGTGTAGACATATAGGACTGGTAAGTACTTGGAGATTATGGATCCGGTTTTAGCTTTGTAGCGTAACAAAGGAAGCAAACTTTAGTCTCCAAACATGACTTGACTGATTCACTGTATTGAGAAAAGGGGAAATTGTGTACGTTTGTTTTTTGCTGAGCCACTGTAAAAGTGAAAGATGTCTCCGGTCTGGGGTTTTCTGGTCTGTCACAAGGTCCAGCCTAGACTCTCAAGCCAGACTCAGAGTCTAATGCATAGCACCTACTTTGATAGGAAAGGGCCATTTGACTGAAATGCAGGATAACCAGCCACAAACTAGTGATGCATGACACTGGGTTTTCTGGACCCGACTCTCGACTCCTGCTGCTGGAATCGAGTCGACGCCACCTAATTTTAAGACAGCGGCATAGCCGGTGACAAAGGGATTCGGCAGAAATGAAACCTTGACTATATTTGGAAAAAGGGGGAAATTGTGTATGTTTATTTTTTGCTGAGCCGCTTCAAAAGTGAGAGATGTCTCCGGTCTGGGGTTTTCTGGTCTGTCACAAAGTCCAGCCTAGACTCGCAAACCAGACTTCTGCCTGTTGTCAGAGGGTCTAGTGCATTTCGCTCCTCAAAACAGCCGAGAGCCGCCTACTTTGACTGAAATGCAACATAACCAACTACAAACTAGTGATGCACGAGTCCGGGTTTTCTGAAGTCGACTCTGACTTTCGACTCCTGCTGCTGGAATCGAGTTGACGCCACTCGAGTGCCAGAGCTGGTGACAATGGGATGCGGCAGAGATAAAAGCGTCCTAATCATAGTTTACCCAATTTTTTGAGTAAGAGATTATAGTGATATGATGAAAATCCATCATTATACCAAGTAATATTCGATAGCTTGACAAAGGATTACAGCTGGGTAATGTTTTAGTACATATTACCATCAGCTGATTTCGGAACGATTTGGGGGATTCGATTTTTCTGACCAGTGTAGTGATTGTGATTTAAATGCACTTGTTTTAGTTCATATATTTTAAAACAAGCAAAAAGGCAAAGACTTGAGGCTTGAATACTGAATCTCATTTGCCAGACTGCCAGGTTATGAGCTTTGCATTAGTAGGTTAAATTTCTAGCAAATAATTAAAATTGCAGCTCTTGCAGATTAAAAAGTCTGTCAAATTGCGATTTCGATATAAAAACAATGAATTTTTCAACCCTATTGTTTCACATACTGAGGGGTGAGGGGAAACTCCGAGTGATGTACTGAGAAAATCATTACTGTTGTCTTAATTCTTTGAAAAAGGAAATGTTTTCAAATTCTTTTTCAATTCCTTGAAAAGAAACCAAGTTTTCGTTCCATAGCAGTTGGATATTATTGTTTATCACAAGGCTGAAGATGTCTCTGTATTCGCCAGCTTCCTCCTATTCAACTTTGCAGTTCCACCTTAAATGATGCAGCATCTACCTTAATGGTGTGCAGCACCTTTTAGGGTGAAACTTAAATCAGAAGCTGGCAAATATGTTGCCCAATCCTCTTTTAAACAACATTCTATGAAATATATATATATTTTTTTTGTTTTTCTGGGTTTGTTTTTGTGCCTTGCACTGTTTCAAATCATTGGGTCATATCATAGAAAAAGAAGACTGGGATGCAGAGCAGTGCAGGATGTATCAAAAATATTGCTGTGAGTAGAGTTTGTGCTGCAGCAGCTGGTGAGCAGCATTGGCATTGTTTACAGCTGTTAATTAAACAAACTCACGACTCTTTCCTGCTGCACACACGCCTCGGTCAACATGTCCCTCGAGCCAATTACGACAGAGTTGGAGAGTCGACTCCAAGCGTTTAGACTCTGAGTCACTGGCCAAGAGTCGACTCTGACTCCCAGATGTGTTGGAGCCGAAGAATCAATTCTTTTGGAAACGACTCCCCATCAGGACCACAAGCTGCTGTTTTTATCTAGTGCGTAGGGGCAGCTGATTCTCAAAGCATGCAACAAAAACAAACCAAAAGGCTCTGTCACAGTGGTCAGCCACTTACTAAGCCTCATGGAAGTGGTTGCTTTGTGTGGGTAGCCAGTCAGAATGGTACTGACAAACGCCTGATGTGGCCAGCTTAACATGCAGTGGATGAATGTATGTAGCTGTGTATCAAAGCCTAGGCCACAGCCGAGGTAGGGTGGGTCCTCAGTAGGACTGTCTAAAAGAAGACATCAGTTGCGTCCTTCAACTCACTCAGAACGTAGGCTGCATTTCTAGGCTGTATATGAAGGGTCCTTACCTTTCGAACCGCCTTCTGTAATGTAGCAGCCAAGAAATGCAGCCCAGGCTTTGGAACGCAGCCTATGGTCTGTGTGTCTGCCCTGTGATGGACTGGCAACCTGTCCAGGGTCTTTCCTGCCATCCGCTAGGTTAGGCTCCAGCACCTCTCGTGACCTGGGAGGATAAGCAGCTTAGGAATTGGTTTCCCTCCCACATACACACAGGTGTCATCTCGCATTAGAAAGAAATCCTGTTTGTCTTATCCAGAGCTTAACCCACGGTAGGATTGCTGAGCTAGGGTGTTCACACGTGCGTATGTCTGTCAGAGTGCGCGTGTGAGTGTGTGTGAGTGTGAGCGAGGCGTGATACAGTTTCTCAAAATACTGTAGTTATATATTTTATCTTCTGTTTCTGCCTGGGTTAAGTCTGTGCAGTGGTGGGCAATATGGTTATATGGCTATTTATGTGGATGTTTTACCATTAATATCAGTTGTCACAACAAAAATTAACATAAGCAGCCTGACACTTACAATACGTCTCTATATATGTTTGTGCAAGTTAATAGCTGCGTTCCAAAGCCTGGACTGCAGCCGAGGTAGGCCGCATTTCTCGGCCGCTACATCATAGAAGGCTATTCCAAAGTGAAGGACCCTTCGTATACAGCCTAGAAATGCAGACAGATAGATTTCGAGGACTCAACTGATGTCTCCTTCCAGGCCTTCAGATACCCACAGTTCTCTGCGCATGAACGATGCAAAGGGGAAAAAAAAACAGCATCACGAAAATGAAAAACAAAGCCGCTGGAGAAAAGCTTGTTTTAAAAGTTGTTCACGTCCTTGAATTCAGCTTCATGACCTTGTTAGAAGGTTTGTCCATGTATCGTATTTTAATCAGAAGTATTTGTATGAATGTAGTTTATTGTACTACATAAGCTTGTTGGTGTATCAGCTACCATAGCAACAAACACAATGCAACAGGCTCTCACCAGTTCCCTCACAAGAGGTGGAACCCTTCTGGTGACGTCACCACGCAGCCTCGTTAGGACCATTTGTGTGACCAAGAGGCTATTAAGGAGAAGTCTTCATAGGACAGACCTGCGGAAGAGCCACTCTACATCGGCTGCAGCCTAGTCTTTGGAACACAGCAACCTCGTATCTCCAAAATGGTAACTTTAGAGGAGAAGGAAAAAACCTACTTTCCTTTTAGTGTAAGTCAATGGAACCAGAATTATTTCCAAGTCATTTTGGGTCTTTTCTTTTGGTCCATATATCATGACATTTACACACAATGTAAAGGGCAACAGGCATTTTCAAATTATGTCGAAAACTGAAAAACGTCAAACGAGATAGGAGGTATTCTTCCGACAGCAGCGATATGTCAGTTGTTATGAAAAGCTTAGGTGGGCGTCATCAAGTCTTTACCAAAAACTATTAATACTAGAGGTGAGACTTACGAACGGTGTTTTCATTTGTGGCTTTCCTCACTGAATGAACGACTGAACTGAGAAAGGCTACAGAATGAATCATTAGCTGCTAGTGCAAATCCTCAGTCAACAAGTGAAGCACGACTCTTTACCATAAAGAGCTGCCAGCCCTCCGTACTGAAACACACACTAGCTGATAGTTTACGATCAACAGAAAGCAGTGTTTAAGTGGGTGGAGGTCAGATTGCATTACACATCAACGCCTCCTCACCTTATTCACACACAAACAGCTTTCGGCTTTAATTGATACAAATTGCGGCTCGGTTTCGCCTGTCGGTTTGTTTTTTTCTGTTCGTTTATTTGTTTGCCTGTAACCGCATGATGAGCAGCAGCCTAATGAAGGCCCGTTGTGGATTCCTCTATGGTAATGCGCTGTCTCTGGGCCATTGTTAGCTGAGATGAAGAAGGCCCGGGACGTTGGGTTTTGCTTGTTTAAATAATGAAATTTATATCTTGAAGCTTTTGAGCGTGTTTGTGAAAACGCTTCATCATGTTCATCATGTTCTCACGATTAAACACGCAGGTTTGTTTTTCTAGCTTGGCAGGACATGAGCTCATATATATGTACCCTATGTGTTACAGGATGAGTACCTGTATGTAATAATAATATGTCTGATATGTATTATAAACACAGTACAGTATTCGTTTCCAGTCAAAACAGCCATTAAGGATGAGTTATTCATTTTTCAGTATTAGAAAAAAGCAGGAAACTTATATTTAATGGAAAATTCACAAGCCCTCCAGCACTAAGCATTAATTCTATCAATATTTCCTGTTTTACCCACTTTTTGCTTCTGTGTTCTACTGCAGCTTCAACTCTTCTATTCTTCCAATCTTAAAGCCAACCAGTTACAGCTGCGTCCTCCCAACAAAAGCTGTTCCCAAAGGTTTCACTGGCATTAAGATCCCCTTCAGTGATACACTAACGTTCACACAAGCAGCTACCCAAACTCACCTCAGCTGCCTCTCTCATGTGAGAAGAGATAAAATCCACAGGTGTTTCTGTCCATCCTTCCACTGTGAGAAGATGACTCAGCACTATGAGTCTGAGACCTCAACATCACTGAATGTGCTTAGATTACTTGGACTGTGAGATGCAGTACATATATCCAACTTCTAAGGCTGAACTTTGGAGGTGTGGAAAAATATCTCTAGAGATTTCATTGAAAAACTGAAAGCAAGTGTCATAAAAAAAGAATGGAAGCTGTAACAAAGGTGAAAAGTGGACACTAAATACTGGAAACAAATATGTTTTGTTGTTGAGGCTTCTGTGTAATTTTCCGATATGACCCAAATGTAATACATGTATTACAACACTGCTGTCGGAACAAAACCTTGTATCTCCTTTTTTGTCAGTTTTTTGTTTTAGATAATATTTGAAAATACCTGTGAAAATACCTGTTGCCCTTTACATGGACTAAAACATTAAAAGTAAAGTATGTTTTTATATATATATATATATATATATATATATAGATAGATAGATAGATAGATAGATATAGATATAGATAGATATAGATATATTCATTCTGTCCAATGAAAAACATGTATTCATGTTTAACGACCAATAGAAATGCTCCAAATTTGCCTAAAATAAAATCTCTTTCCATAAACTTACATTGAAAAGGTTTTTGGAGATACTTGTTTTTCTTTGGATAGCGATGATATATATATATATATGCAGTAATATGTTCCAAAAAGTATACATATGTGAAATAATTTTGTTTTCATTTTTAAAAAATGAAACATAGAGCTTTTGTAAACAGCGCTGTAAAAGGACAGGATCGTTTTGCTGCTCGTTGTAGGAGAGCCCTGTTATTTCATGCGCAGAGGTGTGTGGTGAAGGAGATGGATTACGCTCTGCTGCCAAAAATACTCTCTGATGGAAGACATGTGCAATGTCAAGGCCTCACGCCTATTCCTGTCTGTCACTTACTGAGGGCGAGAGACTAAGAGAGACAGAGAGAGAGAGAGAGAACTTGAGAAGGAGGGAGGGTCTTTACAAGCGTAAAAGAACTTGAATGAATCACTATAAATGTAATTTTATTCTGCTTATTCCTGGACTTGCTTGTTTACCGTTCCAACCATCATAAACTATTGATAGATAAATCTTCCACATTCAAAAAAAGAAGGTTCATCAACGGTTCTTTAGTAAGGGCAATAGTTCTATACAGACCCCGAATCTATATATTATATCTATCATGCTTTAACGGTTCTTTGCATGGTGATATAGTTCTTCAGAATAATGGAGAATGTGTTGTATATGGTTCTGTATAGCACCAGAAGGAGTTCTGCTATTGTTACAAGCGTGACATAGTAACAATAAAAGAACCCTTTTTGGTGCTATATTAGAACCATTTTCAAAAAGGTCCTACATAGAACCATATAAAACACATTCTACATTTAGCTAAAGAACCACTTCACCATGCAAAGAGCCATTTAAGCATGAATTGATTCTAAGTACAACTCATGGTTCTGAATAGAATGATTGCTGATAACCATCTGTTTGGAGTTTGTAGCTTTTGTTTCCTTCATTTTACTGCTCTTTTCTGAAAAGTATTTGGCTGTAAATCTGATTATTCTCTGTATCACTGGACATGCTTTCTTACATTGCAGTCATTTTACACCATTAGTGATAGCTGTTCTACCTCAGCCCTTCTTCAAACCACCTTTTCCTCATTTCGCTGCCCTTTTGTGTGAATTCCTTTGTACTTTAGAGGAAAAAGATGCAGGTACAGCCTCTACGTGATGTTCGGCGGGAGAGTGTCCAAGCAGAAACTTTCCCAAACCGCTCCAGCGAACCTAGACAGTTCGGTAAATTGCATAACACGGATGGAAGGCTTTGTATTGTGTTAAAATAGTTGCTCGGTTGAATAACTGGTTTCATCTAGTCTCCAACAAAGAGCTAAAGACTCTGTTAGACACATGCAAACCAGCTCTAATTGACTTTCAGAGGCAGAGAGAACAGAATGAACAGGAAAATGAACATAATGATTGATTTTGTGGTATTTCAGCTGCTTGAATCAGAACATTGTGGAACCAGTGCAGTTACCCATGCAAAAAATAAATAAATAAATAAATAAAAAATGACAAGCTAAACGATTAACGCCCCTGATGTTCGGAAAAAGTGGCGTATGTGGTTTCATGCACCAGTTCAGTTCACATGATCATCTTCTAACCTCTCTTTTCCCCTTAGAATTATACAGGCTGTTTTTTGTTTCTGTGCCTTTAAGACTGATACATGTAAATGACCTCTGTTCTGATTGGCTGCCTTGTATTGTGCCTCGTTCAGTAACTTAACTATACTAAATGAGGTGATGAATCATGAGTATTTTCCTTGTTTGACAGCCCTAAAAAATGTGATATATTGAAAATGTATAGGTCTTTATGGTAATATGTTGCATTCAGTGTATTAGTATGCTGTAGTAAATATGTATATTGTGATGTATTGACAATATATTACAATATATTCAGTTTATATTTGAAAATTAAACTGACAGCACATTGTAGATGTCATAAAAAAACCAAACCTTTTATATCTGAAAATCTGACATTTTATAAAAAAAGGAAAAAAAACTTCGGTGTACATAAATGAAATTAAATATTATATTTCAGTAATTATAGGTAATCATTTTTGATTATTTCTATTGATTCTTTCATCATGCAGTGTTCATACAATGTAAAGCGCAGCTACCATTATCAAATGCTGCATAAAAACAAATGAAAAATCAGATTATTTACAAGGTTTTGCTATGACAGTGACAATATATTTATAGATATAAAGATATAGTTTATTTTCATAGAGGCCTCCATCTGTATGATACAACCTTTTCACTTTTCAGTTAAAGTTTCTTCATTTCTTCATGGCCTAAACATCCCTTTACACGTACCCCAGCACAACTGTTTGCTCAAACGGTCATTTCCTGAAAGCCTGCCTCCAAACACAATCAGATAGAGAAGAAAACGCATTCCAGCCTGCTGGATTAATGGAGCTTCATTTTCCCTGCTGACCTCTGTTTCCTTTCCCTGCAGATTCTCTACGACAGCCCGAAGGCTCGGCGCGAAGTGGAACTGCACTGGCGCGTCTCCGGAGGGCCGTATATAGTGCGGATCCTCAGCCTGTACGAAAATATGTACCATGGGAAAAAGTGCCTGCTCATCATCATGGAATGGTGAGGAACTGCCACTGATTCAACTACGTTTCCCAGCATGCATCACTCAGCCTTTTATAATGCATATCCCAGGCCTCAGTCATCAGCAGATGGTCACACTGACAGTAAATGGTTTTAGCCAACTTCCTACCAGTTTACTTAACAAAGGAACTTTATTTATTCATGCATGGGGCCGGTGAGAACTTCTGCTTTTTGAAGTTTGCTATTGAAGGGGAACTAGTATACTGGAGAAAGACCAGTCTAAATGCTTTATGGAAGTGTTTTGGTATGGAAGTACACCGAACAGGCATAACATTATGACCACCTCCTTGTTTCTGTGCTCATTGTCCATTTTATCAGCTCCACTTACTATATAGGAGCACTTTGTAGTTCTACAGTTACAGACTGTAGTCCATCTGTTTCTCTGCATACTTTGTTAGCCCCCTTTTACCCTGTTCTTCAGTGGTCAGGACCCCCATGGACCCTCACAGAGCAGGTACTATTTGGGTGGTGGATCATTCTCAGCACTGCAGTAACACTGACGTGGTGGTGTTGTGCTGGTCTGAGTGGATCAGACACAGCAGTGCTGCTGGAGTTTTTAAACACCTCAGTGTCACCAAAAACATCCAGCCAACAGTGTCCTGTGACCACTGATGAAGGACTAGAGGATGACCAACACAAACTGTGCAGCAGCAGATGAGCTACTGTCTCTGACTTTACATCTACAAGGTGGACTGACAAGGTAGGAGTGTCTAATAGAGTGGACAGTGAGTGGACACAGTGTTTAAAAACTCCAGCAGCACTGCTGTGTCTGATTCACTCAGACCAGCACAACACACACTAACACACCACACATCAGTGTCACTGCAGTGCTGAGAATGATCCACCACCCAAATAGTACCTGCTCTGTGAGGGTCCATGGGGGTCCTGACCACTGAAGAACAGGGTAAAAGGGGGCTAACAAAGTATGCAGAGAAACAGATGGACTACAGTCTGTAACTGTAGAACTACAAAGTGCACCTATATAGTAAGTGGAGCTGATAAAATGGACAATGAGCGTAGAAACAAGGAGGTGGTCATAATGTTATGCCTGATCGATGTATATGCATACAGTCATATTAGAGCTGGGCGATATGGCCAAAAATGTTATCACGATAAAAAAATTAATATCAGTCGATAACGATACATATCGCCATAAATGTCAAATCATTATTTCTTTCAAGTTTAAAGACTGATTTTTGCTCCTAGGTGGTTAATTGCTGTTTTAAACTGTCCTTTATGGTCAGAACATGACAAACACTCACTCCTCCTTTTAGGTACGTTTAAACTGAAATCAGTGCTTTTTTGTCTTGTTTGATCTACAGTAACATCAGTTCGCCATGCTGTGTGAGTGACAGAGCACTGCTTCAAGTTAAAACAGCCCTAAAAACAGCTAGCCTGGGAAGCTAAAGCACTAATACTAAAATATGCCTGAGCGCTGTAACAGTGCTGTAGCTGTGAGGAGCAGACGTGATTTAATGCTGCTAAAGCTGGTTAGGATGTTAGGAAAGAGGTGAGTTCACTGTAGGACAGTACAGTTACGCCACTGACCTCGTCACTCGCACTTGGTCACTGCAGAACAGATTGCCGGTCGCTCCACTCAAACAGACAATACCCACATGTCGAAAAACTCGGAAGTGCGCCCCCTCGTGGCGACAGCAGAGTAGTGTCGCCTTAGTAGAAAATGCCACCAGGGCTTTCGCTAGAACACGGAGGTATGAGAAAGGTTTTTTATATCGAAAATTTATCGAACATTTCTTATAGTTCTATCGAGGAAAGTTATATCACGATAATTATCATTGTCATTTTATCGCCCAGCCCTAAATCGTATGCAAAAGTTTGGCTGCCCCCGGTCAAATGACACATTTTGTTGATTGTCTAAGTGAAAATAAGTTAACACATCCTCCACAGAGAACACGAATATGATGAATGCAAAATATTGGGATGGAAAAAAAACATATAATATGGCCTGTAAAAGTTATGGCACGTTTTATATTTTATGTATTTTTTTTCCAATGTGTTACATTCAGCAAATAAACAGAATTTGTGCACTAAACTTTGTAGAGAAATGCCATAATTAAGTGTGGTGCCTGTAGAGAATGTGTTAACTTATTTTCATATTATATATGTAACATTTATATGACCCTTTGTCTTGAAAAGGCATAAAAACTAACCTGTATGTGTTACTCAAGTGCTACCTGCCCTCCCTCAAACCGTTAACTTTGTGGTTTCCAATGACACACTTCAGCCAGTAGTCCAAACACACACACACACACACACACGCGCGCGTGCATGCTAAGCCTCAGGAAGTGAGTTAAAGCTGGCTGCACTGGGCCTGTGGTTTATGATTTACAGCATTGCACAGTTCAGTGTTTTTCCCTGTAACATGCTCTGTTCAGCTCATAGGACTTCACGTGTTACAGAAATCAGATGTGTGAGAGCAGGTTGATAAAATGATGGTGTCAATTTGATTGTAGTGTGTACATCATTTACACACAAATAACATATATTACATCAACACAATCATTGCCCAAAGAAAACAGACTGAAATATGAAATATGTAATAGCGCTGATGTGATACGTTTCATTCATGCGGAAATAACAAGTGAATTCAACATAGCACTCGTTTCCACCACTGAACTCAACACTGAACTGTGCAGTGCTTTGTACTTTTAGGAATTGGGCTTTTACATGATGTAGACCAGCCCACCCCAAATTCTAACTGTATTTGGCTGCTGTTGGAAGAAAACCTCGTATCTCCATTTTTGTTGTTTTTCAGTTTTTGACATAATTTGAAAATTCCTGTTGCTCTTTACATTGTTTGTAAATTTCATGATGAAACGGCCCAAAATGACCTGGAAAAAAGTCCAGTTCCATTGACTTAGATTAAAAGTAAAGTATGTTTTTCCTTCTCCTGTAAAGTTACCATTTTGGAGATACGAGGTTTTCTTCCGACAATACAGATTTTCTCTATTTTCACATGAAACCGAAGTTCAAGACACAGTGGCCGAAATCTGACATTTTTTTCTTAATTTATTTTGGTTTATTTATGATTTTGAATAAACTTACATAAACATAAAAACTACAGGGTAAACAATAAGTCTGCTTTCAGTAGCACAAAGCAGAGCTGGCAATTAATAAAAAAAGCACTTTACACAAAATAAACTTACTGAAATGATTACAGTGTGTAGGATAGAGGACTGATTTAAGCATTTCTACCTCTAGCTGACCAATTACATTCCCCACACATGGGCTGTAGGGGAGAGCGGGGCACAACCTAACACTGTTTGGTTTTTTGTGAAATAATTTGAAAAATATTTAAGTTGGAATAATCATGTTTTCATAGAAGCAACATAAACATCTCTGCTACAAAGGAACACTTGAACTTTGTTTCTAGCTCCTACTGTTCATGTACAATTCCACTGAAAATAAGAGGAAGTGCAATGTTACAATTTACCCCCAGGGTGGGTTTAACTGTAACAGACAGAGAGTCAGTCTAACACCTGCTAGAAAAGTCTGATGAATTACTGCAAACAAAGTTAATTCAATATAATTCTATATAATAAGAAACTAATATATTTTCCAACCGTACTGCATTATGTATTATCTATCTGTAAGACAAACAGACCGATCAATTAATAGATACACACACACATCAAATTATATATGAAAACTGACTGAGACTGTGTGTCAAACAATGACACATATATTTAGGAAAGCAAATAAAAACATCACACATCAGTAAAATATGGAACAGTTTCTGAATAACTGCAGCTTTATAAACTGTTAATGTCAATTTCATTAATATACTTATTTAAACCCAAAATACTGACATCTGAGAGATGCTAATAAAGTAGAAAATCCCTGTTTTCTGTCTTTTTCATTTTAAAATATGTGTAAACGTGGAACAAATTGATAAAATTTACTTTATTTGTCTTTGTTTACTAGAGGTGTCTTAGTAACACGTGTTACAACTAACCCCGCAGTACGAAGGCTGTACGTAAGCACAGCTGCACTTGCTGTGAGCTGGTCACCTGCTTCAAAATGGCACTACGTTGTAGCAACAAGATGGTGATTAAAGTAATATAAAGTTAATATAAAGTTGGATTCTTACACGAACAGCTCAGTAACCGAAAAAAAAAACTTGTGGTGGAAAAATGACTGTACTTGCCCTGAAAACCCTCATTGACACAGATCTCTTTAAAACGCTGACGAAACGCTCTGGATTTTCACAGGAGGCCGTGGCTGGGAAATGTGGTAATGTGGCCAGAAGCATGCGCTGTTTGACCTTGTATAACAACATAAAAAGTCCGTGTTAAATTGTCCCCCGTGTTAGGTTGTTCCCCGTGCTTCCCTACCACTTAACAAGGGGGCCACTAATTTCACCCCTAACTTACTACAAATGTAGACTTCTTTGTAATGTTTACAGTTTGTCTCTGTGTTCCTGTGTTTGTATACATGGAATTATATATGTTAGCCCACAGTAACCGTCCCAAAACCTCACCGGCCCTCTGAGGATTCTCCCGACTCTCCCGATCACCGTTATGTCGTTGTGTTAGGCTGCGTTCACGTTAGAAGTCGTACTGCTCAGTTCTGTTTTTTGCTCTGATCTTTCCGCCTTGATGGTTCACGTTTGTGTGTGTAAGTGACTCATATTTGTCTCATATTTAGTGAACACACCTCTGCTTTGAAACAACCTGCATTCCCACATTCTAATCAAGAAGGAACTAGCAGCGCATCCGCCATCGCAAAGATGACGTGCTCTGATCAGTTCACCGCTGTTCATGGGAGGAGGTGAATAAATATCAGGTGCATTGATGTGTGTAGCACAGCATTGAGGTCAGATGGCCATGAATCATATGTGTTTTTGATCTGGAGCCACATGAAAGTGGCTCAGATCTTATTTGAAAGGATCTGCGTTCACACAGATTTAACAACACGAAGATTTTTGTGTTCACACGGCTCTAAAAACACCGGATCTGATTAATATGGCTGCTAAGGTGTTGCTAGGTAATTGCTGTGGTTTTCCAGGTGGTTGCTAAGATCTTGCTAGGCCATTGCTATGTTATCCCAGATGGTTGCTAAGGTGTTGCTAGGCTGTTGTTCTGAACTCCCACATGGTTGCTAAGGTGTTGCTAGGCTGTTGTTCTAAACTCCCATGTGGTTGCTAAGGTGTTGCTAGGCAGTTGCTATGGTTATCCATGATGTTGCAATCATCTTGCTAGGCTGTGGCTGTGGTATCCCAGGTGATTGTTAAGGTGTTGCTAGACGGTTGCTATGTTATCCTTAGTGTTTGCTAAGGTGTTGCTAGGCTGTTGCTATGGTATCCCAAGTGTTTGCTAATGTTCACCACGCTAACTTAAATAGCCTTTACTCGCTGTGGTGCTCTATCAGTTGTTATAGTAACTAATGTCAGCCAGTTAAGTGTGAGGTAAAAAATGGTGTGTTGTGTTTAATACTCAAAAAATGTTTTCAGCTATAATGAAGCTGGCTGGTTGGTGGTCATCATCCTCACTAGGTCGATGTTTCTGGGCATTGATATTTGCTATCTGGCCCCCCATTCTGTAAGTCGATCCCCTCTATAATGAAATTCTATGTGGAAGTTTATTAAACTTTAAACTTTTTGCATTTAATACTTTCTCCTGTGCCGTTTGTTTGGTTTTATTTACCAAAAACAGTCTTGATTCATTTTTTCATGATCATTTTCCAACTTCTCTTTATTCCTGATGATTAAAAAGGCTTTTTTGTTACTGTGCCTTTAAGACTCATGTATGTAAATGACCTCTGTTCTAATTGGATGCTCTGTACTGCGCCTCATTCAAAAAGCAGGCCGAAACACTCCTTATAACTTCTGTGTGAGTAGGCGGGGCTAAACTAGTGTAGGCAGAAAAGGCAAATTTGTGTGAATGATTTGGTGGCAAAAAAAAATCAGATTCGTGTCACTTTATACTAGTAGTGTGAACGCAGCTGAAACCCTGTATGTGTTAGTGAACCACTGTCTAGAACCAGCCTGTGCGCCTTTTCTCAGACTCAGTAACGTTTAATTCTCTTTTCCACTGACTAATGTGGATAATTTCCGTTTGACCTTTTCACACCAGTCACTGCACTGTGTCACTGGAAGTCATTGAGGATGAGACACTGGTTTGCGTAAACTGTTCCACCGACGTTGCCTGCTGTGGCAGGTGTCATGACGCATGTGATTTCTTTTGTTTACTTTGTGAATGCCCATAATTACTCAGAGACAGGTTGCTGCTGTTCAGTCTCAAAAATACAGGTTCCTGAGTGGTTCTTGGTTTGGATGTATGGTTCTAAGAAAAATCTTTAACCTTTACATGTTTAAAAATAAATTTACATGACAACATAAAAAACCACTTTTACAGTTGGTTCTCATTTTTGTAGAGGAGATGTTTGAGTGTGAAGAACCTTTTTCACACTAAAATGAGCATGAAGAACCTTCTAGGAAGAACCCCTGGTACTGGTGTAGAACCTTTAAGTTAAGTTACCCTTTATTAATCCCACAACAGGGAAATTCACCTCCGCATTTAAGCCATTTGTGCAGTGAAACACCCACATACACACTAGTAAATGCACACACACTAGGGGGCAGTGAGCACACTTGCCCAGAGTGGTGGGCAGCCCTATCCACAGCACCCGGGGAGCAGTTGGGGGTTAGGTGCCTTGCTCAAGGGCAGTTTACTTTATTTAAACCTTTAAAACGTTCTTCATGCTCATGAGTTCTTTTCAAACCTGTTTCTGTAGGGAACCAAAAGAGGTTTTTGTACGGCGTTCAAAAACCCTTTTTTGGAAAGCGTGTAGGTCGTCATGGGTAAAGGTGCTGAGTTCTCGCATCCTCATGACTTTTCTAAACCTTAAATAAATAAAAAGACTGATAAAGCTGTTTTTTAATCTTCACTAAATGAATCTGCTCTCTCTGCTGTAAAAGGTAGGACTGTAAAATGTTAACTGGAAGGTTTAGGTTGGCTTGACAAATGAAATCCAAAGTGGTTGCTAAGGTGTCACTATGCTATTGTTATGCTATCCCAGGTGGTTGCTAAGGCGTTACCAAGCAATTGCTATGGTATCCCATGAGGTTGCTAAGGTGTTGTTAGACAGTTGCTGTGGTATGCCAGGTGGTTGTTAAGGTGTTGCTAGGCTGTTGTGGTGTTATTTTAGGTGGTTGCTAAGGTGTTGCTAGGCTGTTGCTATGTTATCCTAAGTGATTGCAAAGGTGTTGCTAGGCCATTGCCATGGTATCCCAGGTGGTTGCTTAGGTATTGCTAGACTGTGGCTAAGTTATCCTAAGTGTTTGCTAAGGTGTTGCTAGGCTGTTGCTATGTTATCCTTAGTGTGTGCTAAGGTGTTGCTAGGTCATTGCCATGGCACCCCAGGTGGTTGCTAAAGTGTTGTTAGGTCATTGCAATGGTAGCCCATGAGGTTGCTAAGGTGTTGCTAGGCTGTTGCTGTGGTATCCCAGGTGGCTGCTAAGGTGTTGCTATGCTGTTGCTAAGTTATCCTAAGTGTTTACTAAGGCGTTGCTTGGCGGTTGCCATGGTATTCCAGGTGGTTGCTAAGGTTTGTCAAGCCAACTTAATTAGCCTTTACTTGCTGTGTTATTCTGTCAGTTGTAGTGGTAACCAATGTTGGCCAGTTAAATGTGAGGTAAAAAATTGTGTCGTGTTTAATAATCAGAAATGTTTATAGCTATAATGAAGCTGGCTAGTTAGTGGTCATCAACCCCCACTTTAAAGAGCCCTTATCATGGTTTTTCCACTTTTTCAAGATTCTTTATGGAACCAAAAGTGGTTCTTGTAGTGTTGTAGGAACTTATTCCAGTGAGGAAAAGTCAACATCAACATCAGTGGTTACAAAATTGAAGCTGTAAATTAGCAGCAGTTTCCTTTCGGTTAGGTTGGGTTTAGCAACACATAGTTTACTGTTAAACCCTCGTAAAGGCAGTATTACAAGACTGTGAGTGTGTTTAAGGGGAAGTGGGGTTGAGGTGGTTGTGAAACAGCATGTGTGTGTGTGTGTGTGTGTGTGTGTGTGTGTGTGTGTGTGCGTAGTCTCTCTGTGCCTCTGTCTCTCGCTCACTCACCCACTGCCTCATCAGCAGTTTTGTTGGACGGAGAGAGTGACGCTGCCAAATTCTCACAAAGAAAAATGTTCCATGATTTAATTAGGCCTCAGTTCTCAGTACAATTCTCTCTCTCTCTCTCTCTCTCTTTCTCTTTTGTTTTTGCCCTGCAAAAACTCCAGTGTTGAATTCACTCTTGTGTAGACATCTAAAAACACTCCACTATTTCATTCTGCACTTGCGATTTTACTGTGTGGTTTTGTTCGTTATAAATAATTACACCACATCTTGTTCCACTGCAAGTATGACTGGCCGAAAGTGCCAATCTGACCACGATCTCGTCACGTATCACTCCATCTCATTCACCTGTAATCTAGCAACAGTCGCCGGCGTAAAAAGTTGTGTGCAAAAGTTTAAATGACATATTTTGTTGATTTTTAAAGTGAAAAGAATTAAGCCCAACTTCAGCAGCCAAACTAGGTAGAAAAATAACGTTCTCTGCATGTACTAATGTACAGCTACTTTACATCTGATGAACTTAGAAAACAGACAAAACAGTGATTGTGGCATATGCAAAAGTTTGAAAACCCTTTCAGCTGTGAAGTCTCAGAACTTCATTAACTCTTTAGGCCTTAACTGACTCATTAGGACTGGTTAGGCAGGTCAAGAATTGCCATTAGGTAGTGACCGCTGATAAGAATCCCAGCAGCTCAGACTTTTGAATGAATATTTCAGGCCTTACGGGGAGACTCGCAGCAGCACAAGAATACCATATTTTAGCAGATTTTTCCCTCTTGACTCAGTAATGCTAATTCTTTTCATTTTAACGAAATATTAATACATAGTGCAGCTACAATGAAACTGTTTTCTAGGCTAAATGTAAGACTTTCTTGTTAATTTTTTATGTCATCCAGTGGCAAACAGTGAGCTAGTAAAGCTAGCATTTACGTTCAGGCCATAAATGTTGTCAAAGCTTTGTGAAAACTTGAAAAAAACACATCTACAATGCTAATTTATGCTAGCGCTCCTATGGGATTTCCAGTTTGTGATAGTGCTAAGCTAACGGTGGTCCACATAAACATATTTTTGGCCTCCCTAAATCAAACACAGACAAGCTTGAAGCTTGTAAAAGACATTCAAATATCATTTCCATATATTTGACCTTGAATGAATCAGTTTTAGTGACTCTTTCAGTGAAGAGCTGTTTTTTAATTCTAACAACTAACTGAAACCTGATTGGACTATGGCTTATATTCAAAGGCAGTCTGGACTTCTAGGAGGCCTACAGTGGGGTTTTCTCTCACGAGATTGGTTCCACTCATTATAAATTAAAGTTCCTCACCTCCTGATTATGTTGGTAGTTACTTTAACATCTCACAGTTCAGCTCCTGAAGTCATAACCAAAGGGAGAGCTTACTTGGCTGTACTGACCTAGATACCACTGGGAAAGGTCCTGATTGGACAGTTTTCTGTTGAATGCTTTAACCCTTTTGCTTCCAGCCAAAACCTAACAGTGACCTGAGAGCATTAGTACAGTACTTGCAGAGTGTAAAAGCATTATGATTCTATTAAATAAACATTAACAAATGGATTTTTAGTTCCCAGAAGTCACTCTCTGAAGGCCTAGATAGTTCAGAGGGTTCCCCACTGTTGTCATATTCTCAAAAGGCAACAGTGAATGTCAATAATGAAAATGTGGTGTAATTTAAATATTTCACTTTTCATTCACTCTACGTTCTTCAGTACTCATTCATTTACTCATTTCTCGGTTCATGTATTTCTTGCTCTCTCTCTCTCTCTCTCTCTCTCTCTCTTTCTCTTTCTCTCACTCACGTGCTGTAAAAGGAAGTGTGATTAGATACCGATTTCATCGTGTGTTTGTGTGTGTGTGTTTCAGTATGGAAGGAGGAGAGCTCTTCAGCAGAATTCAGGCCAGAGGTGACCAGGCTTTTACTGAGAGAGGTGAGTTTCCAAGTTTCCACCTAGACAAACTAACTTTGTACATATATATATATATATATATATACAGACATACCATATATATATATATATATATATATATATATATATATATATGTGGTATGTCTGTACATATATGTAATAATATGTCCCAAAATAAAAATTAAATCATTAAATATGAGATAATAGACTTGCACGAGAAAGAATGTCAAAGAAAATAAGTGAAAAAATGGGTGTTTCCAAAACTGGAGTTCAAAAAAAGTTTAAAAGATAGAGAAAAAATGAGATTCGTAACAACCACCTGCAAGACCTGTTTGACCACTGAAACTTGCCCCATCAGATAACCAACTTTGAGAGAGATAGACAATCAAGCTTTGGAGGTGTGGGAAAACATCCCTGAACATTTCTTTGAAAATCTCAATGAAAAAGAATGGAAGTGGACACACTACTAAAAATGGAGTATTATATTTAGTTGTGGAGGCTTTGGAATGAATAACTTGTAATTAATGGACATTTTGACTGTAAATTAAATAAATGAATGGTGGTCTCTAACTTTTGCACATTACTATATGTAAGTATCTATATATAATAAGAGCTTTCTAAGCCTAAATCCTAAGTCTAACTCTACTGTTGACCTTAGGACCCCAAAAGAAATGTTTTTTTCTCGTACAGCTTTAAGAGTGAAACATGGAGCATTGAGTGAAAGGGACTTTAATTTTAACTCTCAGGACTATTTGTTGGTCTTAACAATGCACAAACACACACACGCACACACAGTCGGAAGCCTCAATCATTAGTTTGCCCTAAAATACCCAAACAACTGACTCTGTTCCGGCTCTGCTTTTTGTTTGAGTCTGATTAGGTAAACAAGTCATTTCTAAAACTGTCCCTATAACTGGACATACACATCCGCACGCTCTACATACCCACACTGTACACACACGCACAGACTGTCAGTGCTGAGTAACCCTAAATTAGTCCAGTCTTTCCGCTCCCAGCCAACATGGTGTGGATAAAGCTGGATGTGGCTAGTTTTGTAATAAACCTTTGAGGAAAAAACGAATGGCTGTTTCAGTACCGAATACCGTATAATGAAAATAGTTGACGATGCCAATACTGACGTGTGACAGCTCACATAGACAGCTGTAAATCTTAAAAGTTGACGTGTGTATTGCACGTTACTATAGTTATGTCTCAGTGTTTAGCCTGACAGCCACCTGCTGGGCATTTTAGTCAGTGCCAGTGTTGCCAGATTGAGTGGGTTCCCTCCTATTTGGGTGGATTTTGGTTGGAGTTTAACTGCATCTTTGCACTCACTGCACTGTATTGTACTTTATATCCTAGTATTACTGCACTATTCATATTTGCACCAACAATTACTCACTCACTCTGTATATATGTATACTATATTTATACTTGCTTATCTATATATTTTTTAACCACTATACCATCCTCTTCACTTTATATGTAAATGCTGTAGCGTCTTACCACCGCATATCGCTTTACTTTGCTACTATGAAACACAAGTGTCTAAGACACTGAGAAGGCTGACCATGATGGCTTAGTAAAGTTAGTTAAGATATTTCTATAAATAGTATTGAAACAGGGACAAGGACAAAACATGATTAGCAAGATAGTTCATTTACATTCCACACGGCAGTCCCACCCCATTTTTTAGGTATCTCCACATCGGGTTTGATGTTGTAAATTCACATTATTCACATATTTCAAAATGCACCATTCACTCCCCAGCCTGTACTGTCTGTATCTGGAAATTCCTGCAAAATCAGCACATTTTAATTTGGATTATTTTAGTAATGTCACCAAAACCAGCAGTTACATATATTTGGCTATTCTGCCTGAAGCAGTTTAGCTCTGCCTGTTCATGCTAAAGTTACAATTAGTGTTTTATTCTGAACTGCTTTCTGAATGAGGCGGCCAACCAGAACTGAGGCCATTTATATATATATATATATATATATATATATATCAGTCTTAAATGCACAGTTACGGAAGCAGCCTGTTTATTCTAAGGAATAAACAGTAATGAAACTGTGGTATAGTTGTAATTATAGATATTGGATTAATAGTGTATAACTATATTCCGTGTATTGTTGCAGAGGCTTCGGAGATCATGTGGGACATCGGCACAGCCATTCAGTTTCTGCACAATATGGTTTACTTTACTTTGCTACTATGAAACACAAGTGTCTTAGACACTGAGAAGGCTAACCATGATAGCTTAGTAAAGTTAGTTGAGATATTTCTCTGTTGTCATGTTACCCTGATGAGCCAACATGTGTCCACATTGTTCACCAAGCAGAAAGTGATTTTCGTATGTAAGGAAGCTCTAACATTACCAACTGCACTGACTTAACTCACAGCAGCTAAAAGACTTAATTCATCTCAGATTGACTGAGGGAGATTATTTTAATGATAAAAAAACATGCTCATAAAAGTTCTCCTCTGTCTGCTTCCTTTCTGGATATAAGAGGATAGGTGGCCACTGTTGACCCACTGCTGGCAAAGCTGGCAGCCCACTGGCTGTTTGCTCAGCGTTGTCTGGTCGGCCCACTGGTGGTCAAGCAGAGTGTTAGACAGAATGCCACTTTTAATCACTGACAATCTAATTTACTTATTTGTACTTCATTTCTTTCTTTCATTGTCCTTTGTAAATCATTTTAGTGAAATATTTTAACAGCAATATCATAAATAAAGCTGGTTATACAGCTCTAACTGAACTAGCACAGTATCAGCAATAGCATCATTTTATAGTAGGGCTTTTATATATTTTCTCTCAATTGTTTGTAACATTTGTCTTATTTATTTTCCAAAATAAAAGGTGATGTACATTTAAATTCTGTTTTAGGAGAATAAAAAATAGTTAGACCTTGTGCGCAGGATGATAATCTGGGTGGTCTGAGGATGGGCTAGCCGTGGCATACATTGAGGGGGGTGCTGACCGATATGTTTGCCTTCTTGGTAAAAGCCGTAGCAGTGAGCTGCTTTGGATTTGCTGGGCTTTAGGCTGCAAACTACTCCATTTCTTTGTGCCACTGCAGATACAGCTTCATCACTTTACTCTGCTGGCTGGCTAGTTGGCATGCAGCATGCTAAAGGCTACACAGCTAAAAACAACAGAAAGAAAGTCACTATGCCAAGTTTACAGCCTGACAAAGTAAATATTCACTAATTTCATGTAGGTTATGTCCAAACTTTGTTTCGCATCGCACAGTTTGCACGACACTGAGCCGATTAGCTCACTGAGGCTAACCTAGCTGAGGGCGAATCCCCTCCTCATCTGCTTCTATCGCGGGTGGGCACGTACGAAAAATAAGTGTGACGCACACCCAAGTAGTGACTCAAAGTGGGTGATGGCCTGTTTAAAATAGTACAGTGACAGAGACAAGGACAAAGCTTGATTAGCAAGACCCTACCAAAGAATGTTGCAAAATGTAAATAAACTCTCGCTCAATTGAAAGACTCGTATGACAGAACCCTCATATTTTCTTGCTTTTTGAATATGAATGTATAGAGTTTGATGTAGTAAGTTCACATTATTCACATATTTCAAAATGCACCGTTCACTCCCCAGCCTGTACTGTCTGTATCTGGAAATTCCTGCAAAATCAGCACATTTTGAATTGTATTGTTTTTGTGATGTCACAAAAAACAGTGTACTCGGCTGTACTGTATGCAGCAGTTCAGCTCTGCCCATTCATACTGAAGTTACAAGGCGCAATACAAGGCAGCCAACTAGAGGCCATTGAAATGCACAGTAACAGAGGCAGCCTGTTTAATTCTAAGGAATAAAGAGAGGTTATAAAATGGTCATGTCAAGATCAATTATGACTGTTTTGTGCATAAAACCACACAAATTCCAAAAGCAGACCAAGGTTTGGGGCGAGGGGGGGGTATGGGCCCTTTAAATAGAGTTTTTTTTGTGTCATGGTTGCTAAAAGTTAATAACAAACCCCAGTTATAAACTGTGGTATAATTGTAATTATAGATCTTATTGCATAAACAAAGTGTAGAACTATATTCCGTGTATTGTTGCAGAGGCTTCGGAGATCATGCGGGACATCGGCACAGCCATTCAGTTTCTGCACAATGTGGACATCGCACACAGAGACATTAAGGTAACAGTGAGCGTGTTCTGAGGAGTGGCTGTGTGTGTGTGTGTGTGTGTGTGTGTGTGTGTCTGTGTGTCCGTGTGTTACTGATTTTAATATGTTTCTGCATAACACACAAAGATAATCATAACGTTTCAAATTGTAATACCTCTGATAACCTTGCACAATTACTGTCTTTTAAAAACATGAAAGGAAAAGTAAACAGTCTGCTGTCACAGTCTCCCTGCACAACACGCACCTGGATACATGTTTACACAGTTATGATCTGAACAGTAAACAGTAGAAGTGCTGGCAATAACATCATATTTATCCATTGTACTATGTATTTTTATATATTCATAAAGTGTAGATGTCATTTAATACATGTGCTGGAAAAAAAATCCGTCATGACGTCATGACTCTTAGTTTACGTTGGGACTTCTAGTGAGGTATATGGTTTGGGAATATAGATCTTTACTGAAGAATAGAACTGAGGAATATAGACCTCCGGTGAGGAATATGAGCTGGAAATATAGACCTCCAGTGAGGAATATGAGCTGGAAATATAGACCTCCAGTGAGGAATATGAGCTGGAAATATAATAGACCCCCAATGAGGAAAATAACTGGGGAATATAGACCTCCAGTAAGGTGTATGATTTGGAAATGTACACCTCTAGTGTGGAATATGATTTGGGAGTATAGATCTTTACTAAAGAATATAACTGATGAATATAGACCCCCAGTGAGGAATATGGTTTGGGAATATAGACCCGCAGTGAGGAATATGAGCTGGAAATATAATAGACCCCCAGTGCGGAAAATAACTGGGGAATATAGACGTCCAGTGAGGAATATGATTTGAGAAAATAGACTTCCAGTGAAAAGTATACTTCGGGAAAGTAGACCTCTAGGGCAGAATATGGTTTGCAGTCGTAGACGTCCAGTGAGGAATATGATTTGGGAATATTTTTGGAATGTCTAAAATATTGTTTTGTTTCTTATTGTCCCTCTTCACCCACTCCGCAGCCAGAGAACCTTCTCTACACCAGTAAAGAATCCAACGGCGTCCTCAAACTGACAGATTTTGGCTTCGCTAAGGAAACGTCATTACACAACCCGCTGCAGACGCCCTGCTACACCCCATATTACGTGGGTATGTGTGTGTCCTGCTAGTGCTCTAGACCCTTTTCTGCCAGTAACTCAGATCCAGCTCTGCCTACAAATATGATATTTTGTAGCAACTGTTGCCAGGTTGGAGAAGCTTTACAGACTATTAGCAAAAATCCCATTCAACCTAATAAGGGGCTGTAGCCCAAACTCGGCTACAAAAAAAACTTTTTCTTGTCGAAATACAGAAATTGGGAGTTAATTTCATGTGATATTTATTTTGTGTGTGAAAGTTCACACTGTTAGGGTTCAGCTCTGTTTTAAACTGGAAACTCAGCCTTATATAGTGACTCTAAACTCCAACATAAATTCCCTGTGGTGATTGACATTTTTGTGTTCTGCCAACTTTGTAACAGTTGCTACAAAAGTATGCATTTGTGGGTGCAGCGTGGATTGGCCAGTTTCCCAGAGTTTTGTCTGAATTAGAAGTGCCACTTCATGTGAGTTGGAGTTCTGTAATTGTATGTTATTTGCAGACACGTCTTCATTACTGTATTTCTAAGTCTCTCTCTCTCTGTTTTACTCCCTCTTAGCCCCTGAAGTTCTAGGCCCTGAGAAATATGACAAGTCATGCGATATGTGGTCTCTGGGCGTCATTATGTACATCCTGTGAGTATGAGAAAGCGGCGTGTGATGTGTCTGCCGTGGTCTGTTTGGTCTGTATTTATATGCAACACATTCCTGAATCAATGTCACCATCAGTTGAGATAAGCATGAAAAACTCAATATAAAATTCACTTTATTGTTTATTAAATATGCTCTATACTGAGTATCTTGATTGGTATAGTCTTATTGTGAGCTTTTCTCAGAGAAAGAAAAGTTTCCAGATTTCCTGAAATGGCTCATGTCATGATTACTTGCATACCTGAATGAGAAAGGGAGTTTATATTGTGTGTTACTTCATGTTTAAACCTCAGTCAAATAGTCATTAAATGACTTAAACAGCTTAAAAAGTAGAAAAAAGCAGTAGGTCATGCGAGGCTGCGTGATGCAGTGGTTTCCCCATGATCATGATGTGTTGATAGATTTGACGTGAGGCATCATTTATTGTAATAACAATCCCAAAAAAATTTCTTCCACTATGATGTATGGTTTGTTGACTGTGGTCTGTGGTTGCCAAGCAACATAACAGTCAAAGATGATCCATGTACACTGACCACAAGGAGAGTCCATCTCCTTGTTTCTACCCTCATTGTCCATTTCATCTGCTCCACTGACCATACAGGAGCAGCTTTGTGTAAATGGCACTGTGTCCTTGTTTTTCAGCTGACCTGCCCTGGGCAAGAGGTGAACTGTTGTTGTTTGTTTGTGCAGGTTGTGCGGTTTCCCACCGTTTTACTCGAACACAGGCCAGGCCATCTCTCCAGGAATGAAGCGGCGAATCCGAATGGGCCAGTACGAGTTCCCCAACCCAGAGTGGGCCGAGGTGTCTGAGGAGGGTAAGACAGGAGCGGTGTGTCTGTTGTGTGTGAACTCTGGGAGAAAAGAGCTGTGTGTGTGTTGAAACGAACAGATTTAATCACCATTCTTTAGCAGACGATTATGTGCTTCAGAACTCAGATAGTAGATAATTACAAGGATTCTGTTATGATCTATTTAAACCCAAGGCATTCACTGAGGTAGTATTAAACTAAATGTGTACAAAATCATCATTTACGCGGTCTGTACTTTAGTGTCTGTCCCAAACCCCAACCCCTAAATTTACACTTGTGAAAATCATAGTACGTGTTTTCAGTGTGTTTTTTTAAAGACCCTTTTGATTTTTTTACTGAAGTTGGAATATTTAGATTCATCATGTGTACAGAAACAGTTTTAGTCTGTAGGCAGAGTCTTATTTTAGCCATACCCCTGCATTTTAGAGCAAGAAGTGGGACTGCATCCCTGTCCCTCATGGCCACATGCTGAGCAGTTAGATCCCATTGTTTTGAAGCGAATGTGTCCCAAAATCTGAAAATCAGTGTGGAACATTAAGAATTGTCACTACCGAAACACATTTTCTGCAATTAAGTAAACTTTTGTGTTTTAATGAAAAATATTATGACTTCTAGTAAACACAGTTTAGAATTTTAGCTCATTTTAGCTCATTTTTGAGTCCAGCTGAAAATGTGCTGAAATTCTCACTACACAAACAGCCAATACAGTAGAATGATCCATGTATGACTAAAAATGGTTCTATACACTCTCAGAAAAAAGTATGAGACTGTCATGGGGGCGGTACCCCTCTTGCCACTGGGGTGGTACCCTCAAGGGTGCATCTCAGTACCTTTAGTCAGGGAACATAACTGTACCATAATTCATTAAAATTATATTTTCTAAGCTGTACTGACTCCACACACCCCGTCTCGTCTCCAGGACTTTTATTTTATTGTTCTGTTTTAAAACATTAGATTATGTAGAGGTTCAAATATGAACTTTACACCTGGGAAAACCTATTTAAGGTGCACAATCAGACCTTAAAACCACTGCTGTACCTTTGAGGAAACATTTACATTGTTTGTACCTTGACGAACGAAAAATGCACCTGAACAGAACCTTTATTTCTAACAGATCACAGCCGCCAAGGAAGTGATTCAAATTATATACGAGTGAATGAAAGACTTTCATGGAGTTAAAACAGTCTTTAGGGTAAAATATGTGTTCAATTGCTGTCAAAATTTGCAGATGATGTTACTATGGGAAGACAAGATGACTGAAAACATGAACCTGTTTAACTACAAATGATATCAGTGTTATATTTTACTCTGCGTTAGTTTGTGGCTCATTCTCCACTTCACCTTTTCTGTATAGCAGAAAGAAGTTTAAAAGCAGAATTCATAGTAAAGCAACCTTTAGGTTGAGCGTGTGTGTTATTGTAAATAGTAGCTCGTAAATGCCTCAGCTGTTGTGGCCGAATGTGTGCGTGTTGACCGAGCTCATGTTGCTGCTCACATTTTAACACTGTGTCCAGTTCAACAACCAGCCCAACCAACACTCAGCCTGAAGTCCATGTATGTTTAAAACCCACTTTACTCTTCTATACACGTCTACTGACGTGTTTTACTGCTTCGTAAAGTTTCACGCATTGAGAGTATAGAGTGTTCGATGGAGTTTAACCCCTTAGACCCAAGAACCCTTATTGTTATTAAGCTAATAAAGATGAAATATTAATAAAAATGGATAATAAAGATGTATTAGTCTGTCATTTCTATAAATAACTCAATAACTACTATAAAACATGTTAGATATTTATGTGAGTGAGAAACTCTCACTGTGGGGTTTAACCTTCCCAGATCTTTCATCTTGGGGGGCCAAAGTGCAAGTGTGGTGGGCCATGTCAAGTCAAATTTCTAAGAACGTGTTTTATAACATTACACTGTATCCATCCCCTAAAATACTTAAAATACAAAGTATTTGAAGGCTGTTTGGGTAAATTTATGACTGGCCAAATCAAACGTCCTCATGGGCCAACTTTGGGTCGCATGACACGCTTCGGGCAGCCCTGGTTTAAGGTGTTAATGGGGCGTAATTAGTACAGCAATGTGCATAAAATCACAGGAACAAACTGGGCACTAAAGGGTTAAATGTGTTGGCCTTTACTGCTCCACTAAAACATGCATGTTAATACTTGAGTGAGTGTATTTGTGACAGTGTGTGTTGGCAGCTCACTTCTTGTCTCTCCTGTCGTTAGCCAAACAGTTGATTAACCAGCTGCTGAAGACTGACCCCAATGAGAGGATGACCATTACACAGTTCATGAACCATCCCTGGATCAATGTGAGTGTTCATAGTCATCATTTATATGAATGTATTGGTGCCTCTCGACATGTTAAGCCTGGATGATACTTTGACAGCAGAGTGTCACAGACACACTAACGTTACTGGTAGGGCTGAGCAATATGACTATATATATTGTTATCATGATAATACAGTAATGCTTTTCTGATAATGAGATAATGCTTATCTTGGATATTGTCAGTACTTGTAGACACTGACCAACAGCATGTTTCATCATGAAGAGAGCAAAATCAGTCCTGTTTAACTGGATTTGGTGCAACACAGTATTGAATAAAAATGGGTTTATTCACAGCTTTTGATTATATGTTTTAAAATGTAGCACTACTGGCTCTTTTTTCTCAGTTCCAACTGATCCGATGTCTGCAAAAAGAAATATTGTGACATATCGTGTATCGTGAAAATTCAAAGTATCACAATATTATGTTTTTGTCATATCGCCCATTTCTAGTTTATAGTTAGCGCTGTGGTCGTGGTAGTATTCTCTGTGATACGTTATGATGGAGGTGTCATATAAGTGCCTGTAGAGGTGAGCCTGCTCAGCAAATCTGCCTTCAAATTCGTTCATTTTGAATAAAGCGCAACATGCGTGAGCGAAGTTAAAACAATTGAGAGTGAGCATTACCGTGTGCTGCGACACCACTTTAGTTCATTTTCTCCGTATTTTATTTTCTCTAAGAAAACCCTCCACA
Source organism: Colossoma macropomum (assembly GCF_904425465.1). Classification (NCBI taxonomy): domain Eukaryota; kingdom Metazoa; phylum Chordata; class Actinopteri; order Characiformes; family Serrasalmidae; genus Colossoma; species Colossoma macropomum. The sequence goes on along the minus strand of NW_023494810.1, from coordinate 29,550,750 downwards.
CTGAATGCGTTTACATGCACTTAAAAATCTGATAACTGCAGAAAATCAGATTATGTCAGCAATCCGATCAACACGTTTACATGCACTTGAGTAATCAGATAATGGGGAAACTCCACGTCTACATGAGTCACACAGTAATCAGATTTCTGCTTTGCAACCAGCCAATAAACTCACAAAATGAGACGTAATTGTAACATAAAGCCCAAACTTCATGAGCGTTTTTTATTAAACATCACTCCACTTTACATGAAAATATGAACATGCATCATCTAGAAGATGAAGAATATTTAAATCCTTTATTTTTTCTTCATGTTTGGTTTCAGTGCAGCTCCTAAAGTGTTTTGCTGCATCTTTCGGCAACGCTGCTCGCTTATTTCCGGGCCTGATTTCTGTTTTCACGCACAGACTGAGGAATCCGAAAGAAATCTGAGTAAGAGTTCACGTGTACTGAGACATCTGATTACTGAGCTAAAATCCAGCTCTCTTTATCATATTTCTAAATCGGATTTCTAGATCGGAGTATTGTGTTTACATGACTGTTTGAATAATCGGATAACTGCAGAAATCTGGTTATGATCGGATTATTGAGCGCATGTAAACGCGCTCACTGATTACCAACAACATTTAGAAGATGGTTTTAACACACATCACTGTAGTGTCGACGCTGCCGCAGTTCTCATCCTTATTTAGTTTTACCTTTTGTTTAAATTAGAATTAAGATTATAAGCTTCAATCTTACTTTTATTGATTTAAATCATCTCTCGCTGTTTAGTTTACCTGTTTTTCTTTTTTAAAGATAGTCCACAGATCTTTCTGGCATTCTCTAGAGCAGGCAGGGTTGCCAGGTCCTGCAGTCATCTCCAGCCTAATGTTTGATTAAAAGCTGCCCGTCCTGTGTGCTTTATAAATTTGGCAAATAAAATGATTCTGATTCAGATTCTGATCAGAAGCTGAAATCATTACGTTTTCAAACTATTCTGATTTGGTGGGCCGACCGCAAACCTGGCAACCTGGCTGTGTGCGCTGTATCAAACAGCAAAACCAATGAAACCTGACAAAATCCTGATAATTGAGGTCAGTTTAACGTGCAAAAGCTATCAGACTCTCTGTCTGCGTCTGAGCTGTGCTTGTAGTGCAGTGTTAACTGTAGTTCTAGTATATAAGTAGCGGTGAGGTTGTGTTTGTGTTGTGAATAGTTGTTGATTTTCTGATCATTTTTGTGTTTTTCCCCAGCGATCTATGGTGGTCCCTCCGACGCCGCTGCACACCACACGGGTCCTCACTGAGGACAGAGAGATGTGGGATGAAGTGAAGGTAAGCAGCAGACAACACTGACCCCTGCTGGACAACAATGGACATGCAGTTTAATACAAAAACATAACATGATATAAACTTACAGTATTTTGGGATTTTTTGTTATTGAATAATAAAATTATTATTAATGTCAATAATAATAATTATAATTAAAACAAATTGGAATAAAAGTCATCATTTGCTTCTTTTACTTGTTTAATTTTCATTCATTTCAATCATCAAATTTGCATCCAAATTTCACTGTAATTTGTCCTAAAATCCAAAAGAGGGCAGCATAGTATATATATTAGATACATCAGCTCACATCAGAGTGCCTTCCTTTCTTTCTTTCTTTCTTTTTTCTTTATTTCTTTCTTACTCACTTTCTTTCTTTCTATTTTTTTCTTTCCTTTATTCTTTCTTTCTGTCTGTCTGTCTGCCTTTTTTCTCCTTTGTTCTTTTCCCTTTATTTCCTTTATTCCCTTTATTCCTTTCATTCTTTTTTCTTTTTATTCCCTTTTTCTTTTTATTCCTTTTTCTTTCTTTTCTTCAATTCTTTTTCATTGTTGTTCTTCCTTTCCTTTTCTTATGTTTTCTCTCTTTCAATCTTTTTGTTCTTTATTTTTTCTTTATTTATTTATTCCCTCCGACTTTCTTTTCTGTTTGTATTTTTTCTTTGTATTGTATTGTTTGTCTTCTTTCTTTCTTTTTTGTTCTCTTTTTCTTTTCATTCCATTATTCTTTCTTTAATTTTTTTTGTTGTTTTTTTAATTTTTTTCTTTCTTTCCTTTATCCTTTCTTTCTTTTCTTCTCTGTCTGTCTGTCTGTCTGTGTCTTTCTTTCTCCTTTTTTCTTTTATTTCTTTTTTCTTTTCATTCTTTTTTCTTTTATTCCTTTTTTTCCTTAATTCTTTTTCATTTCTTCTTTCTTTACTTTTATTCTTCCCCTTCATTATTTTCTTTTCTTTTGTATTGTTTTCTTTCTATTCTCGTTTCTCTTCTTTCTTTCTTTCTTTCTTTCTTTCTAATTGACTGTCTGTCTCTCTCACTTCCTCTCTGTAGGAGGAAATGACCAGCGCTCTTGCGACCATGCGTGTGGATTACGACCAGGTGAAGATTAAGGACCTGGACACGTCCAGCAACCCGCTGCTCAACAAGAGACGGAAGAAAGCGGCAGCGGCCAGCGGGAAGAGCGCGGTCTGCAACAGCCAGTGAGGGACAAGAGGGAGAGTGTGGACAGATCAGCTGATCGGAGGAAAGGAAATGATGAACTGATTGATTGATTGATTGATTGATTGATCGGTGGAGAAGCGGAGAAGAAGACAGAGATCAGAGCAAGTGTGAACGGATGGAATGATGGCTGGACAGACAGATGGGAGGATGAATGAAGAAGGAGAAGAAATGAGTGCGTTAGTGTGGAGGAGGAGGTGAAAGGGAGGACATATAAGATTGCTGAGTCAGCACACAGCTGCAGTGACTCCACCACTCACTCACATCACTATAACCAGCATTAGGACACGTTAGCTGTGACTGCCCGTTAGAGCTGCACGATACGGACTGAACACTATCTGCTTTCTATCAAGACTGGCATTGCAGTAGAGGTGGCACCGATCTGATACCATGTATCAACATCGGGTCAATAGCAAGAAAACGCTGCTATTGAGAAACGAATGTGATCCGGTCCTGTAACAAACCTGTCCTGAAATAGCACCTGCTCACTGTGTCTTGTCATGTTAACTGTGCACAGAGTTGGGCAGATACTTTGAAAAAGTAGTGAAAAGAGCTCAAGTATGTACCTTATGTGTACAAATATGTACCTTTTCTCTGGAAAAGAGAATGTAGTGTACCTTTAAGAGTCATTTAAGGCAGAGTTTATCATTCACAGGGCCTTAGGTGGTCCTTGGGCCAATTTTAAGGAGGAGCCAGTGGTCCATAGTGGGTGATAGCATTTTGTCATAAAAATCAGTGAAAAAAACTGGCTTAATAATAAGAAAGAAGTGTGATTTTTTTTTTAATAGTAAAGAATATTAATACAAGCCCTGCAACAGCAGCCAAACAGACAAAATACACTCCCTCGAAGTAGCAATCGTTCACTTGCAAGTGAAAATTTTCGCTTAATTTGCCACCATGTTGCCTGATTTCTGTATATATATATATGTATATATATATATATATATAAAGCGAGTTTATGTTAGCCTAATCTGCTGATAGTTTATTTTCAGTCATAAACATTGCATATTGTGGCACCCAAACATCACTGTGTTGAAACTTTCCCTAAAATTATTATTATTTTTTTTAATCTAGTCATAAATAAGTGGACCTTAAGGTGGAAAAGGTTGAGAACCCCTGATTTAAGGTACTCAGTTGGACCTTAAGAACCATGTTGTACGTTTCAGGGCACAATTACATTGTTTATAACCTCATCTTAAGTGCTTCAATGAAAAATAGCTAATACTCTGATACTAAAGCTTTCAAGGTATCGGGGGGAAGAAAAAGCGGTGTTGTGCCATCTCTACCTTGCAATATACTAAAACCACAATGAAGAAGATTTGATGTGCTGTGATCAAAAGACTAGTTGAACAAAAATCAGATTTACATGTTTTTCTGCTAAACCCTAATTGCATTCGATCAGCCAAGACATGTTTAGGCCCAATTCTATTTCTCACTGTTACCCCTACCCGTTGTTCTCGAGTGTCACCTTGCCCCCTAGAACTGAGTTACAAAATTTAGTGAGAACTGGATGCGTGTGATTGATCAGATGGCTAACAAATAAACAAAATCAGTGCAGGGCTTATTTGCATAGCGCCGCCTTCTGTGATTTCAGGAATGCAAAGGTCCATAATGCAAACGATATACTGTGCAGCCTCAGTGCCTGTGTGCCTGTATGTGTACAGACAGACAAGATTATGTGGTTATGAACTGTCTGTGTCTGTTGCTTATGTGATACTGTAATAACTGTAACAGCCGCAATCACACATCTAATTGTGTGTGTTGTATGCATGTATACATATGAGTAGGGCTGTCACTGTCCATCATATTAGTAACCAAGCAATCTATCGGTCATTTCGATGATTATTTGAGCAAAGCCAAATGCATTTAAAGGGACATTTAAAGGGAAATTAAAAACGTAACCACCACTTAATCTTGTAAACAAGCCTACCCCTGCCGTGCCGTGGTGCTGTAGTAGTCCCAAGAGTGGGATTTAGTCTTGAAAACCCCCTTCTGTTGATGCGTATTGAAGGAGGAGCTTTTCAAAAACTACAAGTGCTTTGGTGGGGGGATACATGATGGAGGGCTACCCAATGTGTAATGTATTCTGGGTATTGTAGTGAGAGAACGTTGATAGACGTAAAAGCAAATTAAGATAAGAAATTGTAAATTCTTTCAAACTCACCAGGCTGAGCTGAGCTACAAGTTTTTATATAACATGACAAATAATGTTATGTGTCGTTTTTAGGCCAGACTGCCCCTTTAACTGAACAACGAACCACGCAGAGCCTTTCAAAAATTCACAAAATCACCCATCTTTGCTGATTCTTTGAGAAGGTCCATTTTAGTGGACCTTATAGTGACAGTCCTACATGTGAGATACGTGTTTCGAGGCCGTGTGTTTGTACGTTATGGTGCAGAGGACGTTCTGGAGACACTACGCAGCACTGCCAGCCTGAAGCACCCTTAGCCTTTAGCCTTTAGCCTTCCTCCTCACTGCCTCCTCTTCCTCCTCTTCTCTGAATGGAGGAACGTCGACGAGAACATTGACCCCAGCAACTACACACTCTGCAATGGGACTGATTGAGTGTGTGTGTGTGTTTGTGTTTGCGTGTTTCGTGCTCGGCTGGTGGGTTTCAACAATCCCATCATGCTTTCACCCCACAGAATTCTCTGTTTGTCTTCGTCTTTCTCTTTTGATTCCCTTTTTTAACGGGCAGAAACGGGAATGTGAAAAGCGTTTGATCTGAGTTTGTTTTGTTTTTCTCCCACAGTTCACTTTCTGTGTTTGTTCATTTAGAAGTTGTACCATCTTTCAGGATATGAATCATGTTCTGTGGATCGCAGATGATTGTTAAGTGTCTTAATAATAACTCGAAGGTAATTCCACAGATTTTTGTATGTAATTTAATGGTTGAGGTGTAAACAAGGTCATTCGAAGTGGTTTGGTGTGCAGAGACTTTTACAGTGGTGCTGATAGGAACCAGGGGTCACCATGTCTACAACACACATATAGCCATTTTATTTACTACCCAAGACCACCAGTGGACCTACTGTCTTTTTTTGCCTTACATGTATTGTTGATGATAAACATTAAAAATACCAATAAATCTGAAAAAATTAGTTTTCTTTGGGGACTGTTTTTCCTCACAACACCCTTTATGTACCCCTCCGCCAAGAAAACACATTAGGCCTAAATTTGATCTATAATAAAACAATATCTTAGACATCAGGAAACATTCTCAGCCATTTCATGTAATGACTTTATATGAGGTACCTTTAGATCTTTCAGACGTCTGGTTCCTATCACCACCACTGTGAGCACTGTGACTCGGTACCTTTCTCTAGAACGGAGCACTTCATATCAAACCACTCTCACATCCTAACCATTTAATTATGTAGAAATTTTGAAAAATGAGTGGAATTCTACTTTGACACTTAGTGTTTAAAGTAATAGCCCAGCATTTTCAACCTCTGTCTCTGAGAAGCATCTTCCCATTGACTTCTATTATAAGTCAACACGTTTTCTCTTCTGTACGTAGTTCAGGGAAACATATTTAAACTATCGTCTGTGCTAATCAGCCATACGATACAGATGCAACAGATAGAGATTAGGTTGAAAACGCACTAGAATATTCCTTTAAGTCAGTGGTTTCGTCACTCATACCTACAGCATTGCACTACGCATTTGTACAGTCTTTGGTTCACTTCTGTTAATCTGAATAAGACGCTATTCGAACTGAAACCGAATATTCCACTATATTTCATTATTTTGTGAATTTTATGTCATAAAACACCTTATTTGGACAAACTCTCCTCTTGTGTATTAAGTCTAGCCTACCTAAATGTGTTTGAAGCATTATTTTGAAGGATCTTCATCTTCATCAATCCACGTGCACCCAGTCCAACCCAGCCTGACCAGCGTGGCCCACTGTCTTTTCAGAAAGCTTCATGTAAATGGCACTCACACAACATTGCCTTATTCAGAGGACTGTCAGATTACTGGCTATTTTGAGACCGTTTTGGATGATGTTGTTCCTGCACTGTAGACTAAATCATTTAAATTTCAGTAATGACTTTGTGTTTGTCTTCAACATGTATTTCCGTTCTCACAGTTCTCTCATATAATCACCACAACAGCCAAAAGCCAGTTAGACCAGCTTAATGAAAGTAAAAGAGTGGGCTGAGAATGGGTCTGTATGTACAGTGCTGTGAAAAAGTTTTTGCCCCCCTCCTATTTATGCATATTTGTCATATTTGTTTCAGATCTTCATCCGAAATTTGAATATAAGACAAAGACAACCTGAGTACTGAGCTTGACACAGTCATTAAATGATCATTTCATTTACTGAAGTTATCCAACACAAACTGGCCCAGTGTGAAAAACTAATTGCCCCCCCCCCACCCCCACTTAATTACTCAGTGAGCCAAATAAGCAGATTTGGTTGATAATTGGGATCAATTAAACTAGACATACCCAGGCTTGATCACTGCCAACCCTGCTAAATCTAAACATCCGTTAAATAGAACCGCTCCAGCAATGAGAAGCAGGCTAAAAGGCCTCAACAAGCATCATGCTATGCCTCGATGAAAAGAAATTCCGTAAGAAATGAGAAAGTTATTGAAATGTGTCAGTTTAGAAAGGGTTACAAAAGTCATTTTTAAGGATTTGGGGCTCCAGCGAACCCCTCTGTCTTAAAATGGAGAAAACTTGGAACAGTGGTGAATCTTCCCAGAAGTGGCTGTTTTACTAAAATTCCTCTAAGAGCGCAGCAAACCCAGACAACCATCTAAGGAACTGCAGGCCTTGCTTGCCTCATAAGGTCAGTGCTCATGATTCCACCTTTAGAAAGAGACAGGACAAGATTTGTATCTATGGGAGAGTTGCAAGGTGAAACCCGCTGTTAACCAAGAGGAACATAAAGGCTTATTACACATTTGCCCAAAATGACCAGATCACCCCCAAACTTTCTGGAATATTGTTCTGTGGACTAATGAGTTGAATGTGGAACTTCTGGAACACAGAGTTGATGTTAACACAGTAATCCACAATGAGAAAATCATACCAACAGTGAAACGTGGTGGTAGTGTGATGGTGTGGACATGCTTTGCTGCTTCAGGGCCTGAGCGACTTGCCATCATTGTCAGAACCATAAATTCTGCTCTCTACCAGAAAATCTTGCAGGAGAATGTCCGGTCATCAGTGTGTGGTCTGAAGCTCATGTGCAACTGTGTTATGCTGCAAAACAATGATCCAAAACACAAGAGAAGTCCACCTGAATGCCACAAAAGAAACAGAATTAAGGGTTTGGAGTGGCCTAGTCAAAGTCCTGACCTTAACTCCATTGAGACGATGTCGCAGGACCTTAGACAATTCTTGAGGCTGAATTAATACAAAGAAGAGTGGATAAGATTTCCTCCACAGTGATGTGGAAGACTGATGTCCGGTTAGGGGAAGCATTTGGTTGCAGTTGTTGCTGCCAGAGGCGGCACAAATATTACACTGCTGGTCAAGTTTTGGGACACTTACAGTAACTTTTCACATTTTTTTTAGGAAATGAAAGTTTTCTTCGTCAGATGGCAATAACTGTTTAGATTTTGCACAGATTTGTTTAGGTTTTTGGTAAAAACTGCAAAAACAATGGATGTAAAAAGCCTCTGCTTGGCAATAAAGCCAACATCCACACACTTTAGCCCCTTGTTGTGATGTCAGCTCTCATCTGCACTCAAACCTTTCAGTTGTTCAAACCACCTTTGCGCAAATATGTGCTTTTAACCATAGTTTGGAAGAGAAAACTGTCAAATCATTATTTAACCAAAACCTTCATAGAAGGAAGACACTGTGAACATGAAGCTGAGCGTTAAAGCTAAATAAACCCAAAAGATTAGCTGTGCTAGCTACTTAATTAAAACGCAACAGTGAAAAAGTAGCATTATTAAGGCTAAGTGTCCTTTTCACTTTTCACCGGCAGTGTAGCTTAATAAAACATAAAAAATTAGGACAAACAAATAGCCGGTTTCAATGAAGCTAGCCCTGCGCGTGGTGTTAGCAGGCCTAACAGTGTTTTTCACCAAAACGCAGTGCAAAAAAGAGGTATGAAGGCAAAGCCTGTGTGACTGCAAGTTCAGTGATCTCATGTAGCTACAAATCTTGTGCAGTGAGGAGTAACAATCTTATCTTTGTCTTACAGAGTGAGCTTTTACACTGTTACACACCGATCAGCCAAAACATTAAAACCTTTGGTTTTGTTAGCATTGTGCTAACTAGTGGAAAGATGATGGAGATGGAAGAGCGATGGAAAAATAATCTTAAACCTACTTATGTGGTTTCTGACATTACATGATAAACACCGATCAGCCAAAACATTATGACCACCTCCTTGTTTCTGCGCTCATTGTCCATTTTATCAGCTCCATTTACTATATAGGTGTATTTGTAGTTCTACAGTTACAGACTGTAGTCCATCTGTTTCTCTGCATACCTTGTTAGCCCCCTTTTCCCCTGTTCTTCAGTGGTCAGGACCCCCACAGGACCACCACAGAGCAGGTTATTTGGGTGGTGGGTCATTCTCAGCACTGCAGTAACACTGACGTGGTGGTGGTGGTGTGTTAGTGTATGTTGCACTGGCACGAGTGGATCAGACACAGCAGAGTTTTCAAACACCTCAGTGTCACTGCTGGACTGAGAATAGCCCACCAACCAAAAAATATCCAGCCAACAGCGTCCTGTGGGCAGCGTCCTGTGACCACTGATGAAGGACTAGAGGATGACCAACACAAACTGTGCAGCAGCAGATGAGCTATCGTCTCTGACTTTACATCTACAAGGTGGACTGACAAGTAGGAGTGTCTAATAGAGTGGACAGTGAGTGGACACAGTGTTTAAAAACTCCAGCAACACTGCTGTGTCTGATCCACTCATACCAGCACAACACACACTAACACACCACAATCACATGTCACTGGGCTGTGGAAAGGACATCAAAATGTGTGCTCATGTATTTGTATGTCCCATTTGAACTCCTTGTTTTTGCAATGTCACAAAAATGCATGTATCTGCCTATTAAGCCTACGACCGCTTAGCTCCGCCCATTCGCTTTGAAGCTATAAGTAATGTTTTAGCTTGGGCTGCTTTTTCATAGAGGCATAATACAGCCTAGCCAATCAAAACAGAGATCATTTACATATATCAGTCTTAAAGGCACACTAACAAAAGCAGCCTGTTTAAAGGAAAGTTTGAAAAATGGTCTAATTTAGATTAAAATAGACAAATATAATAAGGGGATCACAAGAAAAAAATAAAGTACAAGAAAAATGTAGGATAAGGGTCCTTTAAGGTGGGTTGCCAAGTCTATCCGACAGTGCTCTTTTGCAGTGAGGCTGTAGGGGTGGGCTTTGCTGCAATTACGTATGTAGCTGTTAATCTGGCACTCCAGTAACACCCTTCTTATCGTCAACATCTCTGGAAGGAGAGTCAGCTGCTACGTGGTTTGTTTTTCTGTTTACAGCAGTGACCTTGAAAAGGAGCCCTTACAAAAAAGACTCTATAATGATTCTATAAGAAACTGTAATAACGCTTTATAATACTGATATGATACTTTATAATGTTTTCACCACCAGATAATATTGTGCTGTAGTGCTGTAATCTATAATAAGATGTAGTATCATTATTAAACTATAGTAATTGTCTGAATTCATTAGGAGCTCCTGTAGAATTACTGTAGTTCTTTCTCAGATGTTTCTATGCTTTTTTAAACTAAAACCATAAAAAAAAAATTATAATACATTTTTATGACAGAGTAAGGCCGATTCATTGAGTCTCAAGGCCAGTGCTTAAAGACTGGCGACCTTAAACCCAAACAGTAAAAGGGCAGTACTGTCCATATCTGGAGGACAAGGCCCATCCCAGCTCTTGATCTCTCTCTTTTAGCTCACTCAAACACTCTGGCACAGTCTAATGTGTCGAGTTGTCGCCTTGGACAGTTAAAGGGCCTATAACATGAAAAAAATCATGACTTTTTTTCAAATAAGAGCTTGATGTAGATGTACGCAATCTGTGAACGTTTCAAATCATACCATTCACTCCCCAGTCCATTCAGTCTATAAGTGGAAACTCACCTGCAGAGACTGTTTTTTGTGATGTCGCAAAAACCAGCTTACTGTCATATACACACCTATTCTGCTTACAGCAGTTTAGCCCCACCCATTCAAGCTGAAGTTACAAGAAGTGTTTCAGCCTGCTTTTTGAATGATGCGCAGCCAATCAGAACTGAGCTCATTTACATATACAGTTGTATGCAAATGTTTAAACACCCCCAAGCAAATGACACATATAGCTGACTTTCTAAGTGAACATACATCCTTCACAGGAAACAAATTTAAAAATGACTCGTGCACAGTTTCTATTTATTTGCTTAGTTTAACATATTTGAAAACAATGAAACAGTATATGATATACAATATAAAATGTGCCATAACTTTTGCACAGGCACTTTTTTTTCCCCAGTACATTACATTCCATAAATAAACGTAGATGTGTGTATTGTGTATAAAAATGTGCAGAAGTGTGTTTCTGTAGAGGAAGTTATTTCCACTTAGAAACTTGACAAAACATGCAATTTGACTGGGGGGCACAAACTTTTGCATGTGGCTGTGTCAGTCTCAAAGGTGGTGCTTTAAGAAAAACTGCCTGTTTAATTATAAGGGATAAAGATAGTTGTGTAAAAATGAGTTGTTTTTGGTACATAAAACCACACAACTGATCTTAAATTACATGAAAAACGTTGGAAATGGGCCCTTTAACCTGCATCCTTTGTAGCTATGAGTGATATATCAGCTCTTCTAAGCTGAGCAGACCATGAGAAAAAAAAACTGAACCTCCGTAGCTTCAGTTCTGTAAAGCTACAGTTCACAAAAATGTTTCGTTTGCGAGAGGAACAGAGGAGACAAATATGAGCTGCTGCCTTTAAGGCCTACTGCGGCCTAAACCTTCTCATATACACACCCTGGCTTCATGGTAAGCTGTGTCTCTCTTTTGTCTCTGTGGTAAATAGCAGGCGAGCCAGAAACCTTGTCAAGTCCCAGCTTAGGTCTCCGCCTTATGAATATATTTAGAAGTCACCTTTCACCTACTTTCTGCCTTATGAGGAAGCTGACTGCTTCATTGGCTCAGACGACCGAACAATTGAGTCAGAGTTTCATATTTCAAATGCCACCCTCTCCTATAGCTGTGATCACACAGCATCTGAAAGCAGACGTGCAGGTTTTAGGCTTGTTTTGGAGGGCATTTCAGGTAAACCCTGATTCCAGATCTGTAAACACAGAGTCATCGCCCAGTGACGCAAAACCTGCCCTCCTTAAGAGGATCCTTCACTCTCAACTGAGAAAGCAATACGTATTTTTCACGAAGAATGTTTTTACATTTCAACACTCTGACCAAAAGGGAAGAGTTAAAGCAAAAAAAAGTTACTGGCATTGCGTTCCCTCACGATTATTTTTTGTTCCCTCACAATTATTTTGTGTTCCCTCACGGTGATTTTGTGCTCTCTCACAAAATGTTTGTGTTCTCTCGCATATTTTTCATTCCCTCACAATTATTTTGTGTTCCAATGCAATTATTTTGCATTCCTTCGCAATTATTTTGTTCCCTCGCAATAATTTTGCATTTCATCATAATTATTTTGTTCCCTCGCAATTATTTTGCATTTCCTCATAATTATTTTGTTCCCTCGCAATTATTTAGCATTCCCTCGCAATTATTTTGTATTCCTTCACAATTATTTTGCATTCGCTCATAATTATTTTGTGTTCCCTCACAATTATTTTGTACCATTGCAATAATTTTGCCTTCCCTTATAATTATTTTATGTTCCTTTGCAATTGTTTTGCTGTCCCTTTCAATAGTTTTGTGTTGCAACTGTGTTCCCTCGCAATAATTTTACATTCTCTTGCAATGATTTTGCATTCCCTTACAATTATTTTGCCTTCCCTCACAATAATTTTGTGCTCCTTTGTAATAATTTTGTTCCCTCACAATGATTTTGCATTCCCTTGCAAATACAATGGACTTTAAATGGAAACGCAAAAAGTTTGCAAACGAATGTAATGTTGCAATTTTTTCCCTGCATTGACACTTTAGGTGCTCATTGTTTCCTCACTTAAGTCAACGTTTATGTATTGCTTTACTGCACTTACATCTCCAAGCACCTGCAGTTTCACAGAAAAAGTATGTCACTGGTGACGGAACAATACCTCTCTATTTGTGTCTTAAAAAAAAAAAATCTAGAATTTGAAAAAAGCTACTGCTCTCAAAATTTCATGACAAAAAAATAAAAATGACTCTGAATAAAATCTTGTTACATTAACTTGCACTGAAAGTTAAGAATGTTTCTTCCTTTTCCTGTAAAATTGCTTTTTTTCTGACAGCGACAATATATTTTAAATTTAAAGTGGAACTCCACAAATTTCCACAGAAGTTCTGCATAATTTAATGGTTATGATGTAAACAGTCATTCGGACTGGTTTGATGCAGACTGGGTCAGAATCAGTCACAGTGGTGGTGATAGGAACCAGATGTCTGAAGAGTTTAATGTCTCTAAAAGCTCCCTTTGCTGTCTGATGACTGAGTCATTGTTTTACGATAGTTTCAGGAAGATTTTGGCCCAAAATGTACTTTTTTAAAATGCATTCACGTCAGAGTGGTACATGCAGGGTGTTGTAAGGCAAAGCAGACTTGTTTTTTTCTGATTCCCATTATTTTAAAATCAGAAAACGTGTGGAGGTTCGCTGGGTGTTTCATATAGTAAATACAGTGTTTTTGCTTGTAGACGTTGTGACCCTGGTTCCAATCACCACCACTGTAAATCATTCTACAGTGAACCATTTCACATCAGACCACTCTGAATGACTTCAACGACTGAATGATGCAGGAAATGTAAAAATCGGTGGAATTCCCCTTTAAGAAAAACGTTCATTGTTATCCTTCAGAACAGTTTAGAATATCTTTCTTACATATTCTCGGCTTTTCTCAGATGCTAGCTTGGAGCTAATGAGTTAACTAGGGCCTAATGTGTTAGCTCGGGGTTTACGTGTTAGCTCGAGGCTAATGCATTAGCTTGGGGCTCGTATGTTAGCTTGGGTCTTGTGTGATAGCATTAGCTTTATATGTTAACTTGAGGCTAATGTGTTAGCTTGGAGCTTATGCGGGGCTAATTAGTTAGCTTTGAGCTAATGATTTAACTTGGGGCTTATGTATTAGCTTGTGGCTAATGAGTTTGGGCTTATGTCAGCTTGGGGCTAATGTGTTAGCTTGGGTCTTATGTGTTAGCTTGTGTGTTATGTGTTAGCTTGGGGCTAATGTGTTAGCTTGGGGCTTATGTGTTAGCTTGGGGCTAATGTGTTAGTTTGAGGCTAATGCATTAGCTTGGGGCTCGTATGTTAGCTTGGGTCTTGTGTGTTAGCATAAGCTTTATATATTAACTTGAGGCTAATGTGTCAACTTGGGGCTAATGTGTTAGCTTGGGGCTAATGTGTTAGTTTGGGATTTATGTGTTAGCTTGGGGCTAATGTGTTAGCTTGGGGCTTATGCATTAGCTTGGGGCTCGTATGTTAGCTTGGGTCTTGTGTGTTAGCATAAGCTTTATATATTAACTTGAGGCTAATGTGTTAGCTTGGGGCTAATGTGTTAGTTTGGGATTTATGTGTCAGCTTGGGGCTAATGTGTTAGCTTGGGGCTTATGCATTAGCTTGGGGCTAATGTGTTAGCTTGGGGCTTATGTGTCAGCTTGGGGCTTATGTGTTAGCTTGGGGCTAATGTGTTAGTTTGGGATTTATGTGTTAACTTGGGGCTAATGTGTTAGCTTGGGGCTTATGTGTTAGCTTGGAGCTAATGAGTTAACTAGGGCCTAATGTGTTAGCTCGGGATTTACGTGTTAGCTCGAGGCTAATGCATTAGCTTGGGGCTCGTATGTTAGCTTGGGTCTTGTGTGTTAGCATAAGCTTTATATATTAACTTGAGGCTAATGTGTCAACTTGGGGCTAATGTGTTAGCTTGGGGCTAATGTGTTAGTTTGGGATTTATGTGTTAGCTTGGGGCTAATGTGTTAGCTTGGGGCTTATGTGTTAGCTTGGGGCTAATGTGTTAGTTTGAGGCTAATGCATTAGCTTGGGGCTCGTATGTTAGCTTGGGTCTTGTGTGTTAGCATAAGCTTTATATATTAACTTGAGGCTAATGTGTCAACTTGGGGCAAATGTGTTAGCTTGGGGCTAATGTGTTAGTTTGGGATTTATGTGTTAGCTTGGGGCTGATGTGTTAGCTTGGGGCTTATGTGTTAGCTTGGGGCTAATGTGTTAGTTTGAGGCTAATGCATTAGCTTGGGGCTCGTATGTTAGCTTGGGTCTTGTGTGTTAGCATAAGCTTTATATATTAACTTGAGGCTAATGTGTTAGCTTGGGGCTTACGTGTTAGCTTGGGGCTAATGTGTTAGCTTGGGATTTATGTGTCAGCTTGGGGCTAATGTGTTAGCTTGGGGCTAATGTGTTAGCTTGGGGCTTATGCATTAGCTTGGGGCTAATGTGTTAGCTTGGGGCTTACGTGTCAGCTTGGGGCTTATGTGTTAGCTTGGAGCTAATGAGTTAACTAGGGCCTAATGTGTTAGCTCGGGGTTTACATGTTAGCTCGAGGCTAATGCATTAGCTTGGGGCTCGTATGTTAGCTTGGGTCTTGTGTGTTAGCATAAGCTTTATATATTAACTTGAGGCTAATGTGTTAGCTTGGGGCTTATGTGTTAGCTTGGGGCTAATGTGTTAGTTTGGGATTTATGTGTTAGCTTGGGGCTAATGTGTTAGCTTGGGGCTAATGTGTTAGTTTGGGATTTATGTGTTAGCTTGGGGCTAATGTGTTAGCTTGGGGCTTATGTGTTAGCTTGGGGCTAATGTGTTAGTTTGAGGCTAATGCATTAGCTTGGGGCTCGTATGTTAGCTTGGGTCTTGTGTGTTAGCATAAGCTTTATATATTAACTTGAGGCTAATGTGTCAACTTGGGGCTAATGTGTTAGCTTGGGGCTAATATGTTAGTTTGGGATTTATGTGTTAACTTGGGGCTAATGTGTTAGCTTGGGGCTTATGTGTTAGCTTGGGGCTTATGTGTTAGCTTGGAGCTAATGAGTTAACTAGGGCCTAATGTGTTAGCTCGGGGTTTACGTGTTAGCTCGAGGCTAATGCATTAGCTTGGGGCTCGTATGTTAGCTTGGGTCTTGTGTGTTAGCATTAGCTTTATTTGTTAACTTGAGGCTAATGTGTTAGCTTGGAGCTTATGCGGGGCTAATTAGTTGGCTTTGAGCTTATGCATTAGCTTGGGGCTAATGTGTTAGCTTGGGGCTTATGTGTTAGTTTGGGGCTAATGTGTTAGCTTGGGGCTAATATGTTAGTTTGGGATTTATGTGTCAGCTTGGGGCTAATGTGTTAGCTTGGGGCTTATGCATTAGCTTGGGGCTAATGTGTTAGCTTGGGGCTTATGTGTTAGCTTGGGGCTTATGTGTTAGCTTGGGGCTAATGTGTTAGTTTGGGATTTATGTGTCAGCTTGGGGCTAATGTGTTAGCTTGGGGCTTATGCATTAGCTTGGGGCTAATGTGTTAGCTTGGGGCTAATGTGTCAGCTTGGGGCTTATGTGTTAGCTTGGGGCTTATGTGTTAGTCTGGGATTTATGTGTCAGCTTGGGGCTAATGTGTTAGCTTGGGGCTTATGTGTTAGCTTGGGGCTAATGTTTTAGTTTGAGGCTAATGTATTAGCTTGGGGCTCATATGTTAGCTTGGGTCTTGTGTGTTAGCATAAGCTTTATATATTAACTTGAGGCTAATGTGTTAGCTTGGGGCTAATGTGTTAGTTTGGGATTTATGTGTCAGCTTGGGGCTCGCATATTAGCTCCTGGCTAGCGCGTTAGAATGGGCCATTAGAAAAGCACAGCTTTGTCTAGAGTGGTGTGTTTAGTGTAGTGAAGTACGGTTGCAAAATTCCCAGTCGAATGACATGTTTTGTTGATTTTCTGAGTGAAAACAAGTTAACTCTACAGGCAATTAACTCAAACATGGCATTTTTCTGCAAACGTTATTGCACAGTTTCTGTTTATTTGCTGAGCTTAACACATTGGGGAAAATAAAACACAAAACATAAATTTGATAAATTCAGCAAACAAACAGCAATTGTGCATTAAAATGTCCAGAACTATGTTCTCTGTAGAGGATGCGTTAACTTTTTTTCAAATCAACAAAACTTTTACCTATGGCTGTATGTGGTTTTGGACGCAGCCATTATTGATCTGTTTTTTTCTAGAAAGATTTTGCCAATCCAGCCCCTGAATATCTGATGTGTAGTCAGGACTTCAGCCTGCAGTCTGTTGCAAGTATTCCCTTCACTTCCTTCTGGTTAGTGAAGTTTCGTACCAAATTGTTTCCCCACATTCAGAGTGATGAAACGGGGATGGAAAGTTCCCCAGAACACTTCCCAAAAAATGTGGACTGGCTCAAACAGGTCTTACCCAGTCCAAAAAAGGAACAACAACAACAACAATAATAACAACAATAACAACAACAATAGTAACAGGAAGGCCTTTTACATTAAAATACAGCCAAATGCTGAAAATGTGGTGTAGTACAGGCTATGTGGGTGTACGTGTGTTTTGGGGGGTGGGGTTGCTGTGGTGGACATCTCGAGAGCCTATTTTATTGTGCCTGCCAGGGCTCCTCACTCACATTCATTAACTAAATAAACTCACTGAAAGCTTCCGGTGCTCAGAGTGCCTGAGACACACGTACACAGAGGAACAGAGAGCAGGCCTGTTTGAGCAGAGCTGGTGCCTGTAAACCTGAAACATATTTCATTTTGTATTACAGTGCAGCCCAAAAGTGATTTAAGTTCCTGTCAGAAGAGCCATTAAGTACAAGTTATTCATTTTTCTCTGTCAGAAAAAAAAGGAGAAAATTACACAGAAACCTCAGCAACTACGTTTATTTTTATTTTCTTCAGTGTGTCCACTCTTTACCTTCATTACAGCTTCCACTCTTTTCAGGAGGTTCGCTTTGTGACATCCCGTATAAATAAAAATAACGCGTGACCACGACTTAGTAAGGCATGGGAGCGACATAATTAAGCCATGGCCATGACTTATTAAGCTGTGGGAATGAGATAATTAAGTCATGGCCACGACTTAGTAAGGTGTAGGAAAGAGATCCTAATGCATGGCCATGACTTATGCATGGGAACAAGATAATTAAGCCATGGCCACATCTTAGTAAGGCGTGGGAACAAGATAATTAAGCCTTGACCATGACTCAGTAAATCGTTGGAACGAGATAATTAAGCAGTGGCCATGACTTAGTAAGGTGTGGGAATGACATAATTAAGCCTTGATCATGACTTAGTAATGCGTGGGAATGAGATAATTAAGCTGTGGCCATGACTCAGTAAAGCGTTGGAACAAGATATTTAAGCAGTGGCCGTGACTTAGTAAGCTGTGGGAATGAGATAATTAAGTCTTGACTACAGCTTAATAAGGCATGATCTCATTCCCATGCCTTACTAAGTTGTGGCCACAGCCTAATTATCTTGTTCCCATGCTTTACTAAGTCGTGGCCATGGCTTAATTATCTCATTCCCACGCCTTACTAAGTTGTGGCCACACATTAGGATCTTGTTCCCACATGTTAATACCGTGTGGCCACATATTATCTTTATTTGTACCGGATGTCACCAGCAGGGCTCTGTAGTTTTTCAGTGAAATCTGCAGGGATGGTTTTCAACACCGCCAAAGTTCAGTCTTAGAAGTTGGTTGCATTTTCTGCTTCTCACCATCCAAATAATCACGATTACTCGGTGATGTGATGTTGAGGTCTGGACACTGGGGTGGTCAGTCCATTGTTCAGCTTCTTTGACTGATGTGTCCATCTCCTTTTCTCAGTGAGGCTTCTTGATCAGCTACACATTCTTTCAGACCCACAGCGCTGAGTCGTCTTCTCACAGTGGAAGGATGGACAGAAACACCTGTGGATGTTTTCAGATCTGAAGCAGCTTGATTTTCTCCTCTCTCTCAGAGATGAAAGCTTTAAGTGCTGTTTATCTGATGGGGGCAGTTCTGGTGTCTAACAGGTCTTCCAGGTGGTTGTTAGGAGGCCTGTTTTCTCTCAAGTTTTGGAAACTCTTGTTTTTTCACTTTTTTCCTTTGACTTTGCAAAGTGGTTCTTACGCAAGTGGATTATCTCATATCTAATCTCTTTAGAAATATCTCCTGAAAAATGAAGAATGTGTACTTAATGTCAGTAAGTGAAATGAACGATGGCTGGTCTCTGACAGAAAGAGGAGGTGAGAGAGGTGGAAGACAGGGAGGGATGAGTGTGTGTCTGTGAGGTGTGAAATGAGGAGGTGTGAGAGGAATGGGGGGATAAGAGAAAGTGAAATGGAAGTGTGAGAGACGGAGGGATAGAGAGAGGGATTGTTTGGGGGAAGGAGGGCAACGGCCTTTCTGAAGAACGCTGTAAAAGGGCAGAGGGAGGTCGGCCTGTTCTCACACTGCACTCCTTCACCGCTCTCTTTCCTACTCTCTCTCTGTATCTCTAGCTAGATCACTTCTTTCTTTATCTCTCTTTTCTCCTTGCACTTTTTTCTCTATCTATGAATCTCTCTTTTCCTTCATCTTTTCTCTCTTTCCTCCCCCGTTCGCTATTCTCTATCATTCTTTCCATTCTCTCTTTCTTTCTCATTAATCTCTCTCTCCTTCTTTCTTTTCTCTTCACCCTTTATCTTTTTCTCTCCCACAAATGTTGTCTCTCTTACTCTGATTTATCTATCTATCTATCTATCTATCTATCTATCTATCTATCTATCTATCTATCTATGTCTCTCTCTCTTTCTCTCTATCCATCAATCTTTTTTCTCTATTTAACTATTTCTCTAATCCTCCTTTATGTTCATCTATTTCTTTCAGTCCCTCTCTCTGTCTGTCCCACTATTTCTCTATCCCCTCTTAATCTTTTTCACTCTTCTAATCTTTTTCACTCTTCACTCTTCTCTTTCATTTAGTTTCTCTTACTCCACTCTCTCCCCCCCTCTCTCCTCTCCTCTCAATCTTTTTCTCTTTTTCTCTCTCTCTCCCTCTCTCAACCTCTTATCCCTTCAATTCTCTTCAGCCTTTCCTCCAACAGTCTTTTTCTTCTCCATCATCTCTTTATCTTCTTATCCTCTGTTTTTTGATGGTGCTTGCCTTGTTTCCATGTCCCTCCACAGTGCAAACGCTCTCCGTCTCACTCACAGAGCCGCACAGCTCTTCATAATTAGTGCTATTATCTTGAGCGGGGCTGATAAGGGCTATCATTGGGCCTCCTGAAATAGCAGAGGCCCTGGCGGACACATCACATGTCTGGGTTTGGTATTATTTACGCCGTAGCCTGAGGCCCGCTGGCCTGACGTTCTCCAACAAACTTAAGTGCGTTTGGGACATCATGTTTAAAGGTACCTGTGTCACGGAAAATACGTTTCCTTGCTTGTCTTTTTTTAGTGAGAAAAAATGTTGACATACTAAACACTATTGAAGTTTTTAGGCCCCAATCCATGCATTCAAACTAAGCTGCAAAAAACAGCCTGATTTAAACTGATCACGGTTGTGATGTCACAACCATGAACACGGTTACATATAACTATCTATCTACCCTACAGCAGTTTGGTTCCATCTGTTGTCATGCATAGTGTTGTTCCTGCAGACAGCCTGTTGAAGGTGTGGGGAAACAATTAAACGTGCTGTTCCTGGCTGCCAGGAATCAGATGAGTCACTGCAGACTTCCAAAGAATCCACAGATCCAAAATAGAGCAGCTATAATTTGGGTATTCCAACTTTCCTCTGGAATTCAGTCCAAAATAAACAGCTTGTTCTGTATATTTCTGCCTGGCCTGCTTTCTGAATGAGGCACAATACAGGGCAGCCAACCGGAACAGAGATCATTTACATATAGCATCAGTCTTAATGGTAAGAAAAACAGGGATAAAGGGTTGGAAACTGGTCATGTAAACATGTATTGCGACTCTTTTTGGTACACAAAGCCCAGGAACCTCAGTCCGATGATGCTACTGCCTGTTAGCGCCCCTATGAGATTGTAGTAGCATGTTAGCGCTAAGCTAATGGCAATGCATATTAATATCTTGTGGCTGTTCTACTTTAAAAGCAGGCATTTGAAGTTTGTAAAAGACTTTTAGTGTTTTATTTGAAGTTTGTAACAGACAGCATATATTTTGTATGTATGTATCAGTTCTACAGTAACTTTTCTGGCGTAGAGCTGCCGCCACTTTTTTATAACAACTAACTCAAACCTGGCTAGATCTATGGCTCATATTTGCAGAAAATGGTGTATCTAGAACTTCCACAGGGCCTAGAGTGACACTTTTCTCACAAAATACGTCCAATCAAATTGTGATTGGTTGATGCCACTGTTACTTCCTTATTATGTTGGTAGTTAATTTAAGGACTTTAGTACAGCTCCTGAAGGCCTAACCCAGGGGTCGGCAAGAGCCATTTTGTCCTTTCAACAAAAATCAAACCACCTTAGGAGTCCATTTTACCACGTTGGCTGTAAATATGTCTCAATATGTGCTACTAGCTTAAGCTAAAAAATGTAATATAAATGAAAAAGCAGACTTACTTTGCTCTGCTTTAGGCTTTAGGCTGAGCTCCAGATGCTTTTCTCGTGCCTACAGTAGGAAACTTTTCCACTAAAATAGAATAGTTTTTGTAAAATGTCTCTCAGCGTTCGACTTTTTACGAGACTTTTTGAAGTCGCTTCTCATTCGCCAGCTTCAATTTCCCGCTCCACCTTAAATGGTGCCTGAGGCGCCAGAATGTAACTGCTGCACCATTTAAGGTGGAATAGGAAAATTTGAACAAGGAGCTGGAGAACGAGAAACTGACTTCAGCCTTGCGACTTTTTAGTGTTTGTCAGTTTCTTGTTGCAGATTAAACGTATCAGGAAACCAGCTGGAGTGATTATAAACGCAAATAAGTCCATTTGTCAAATTATCGATGAAATATATCGTCTTAAATCTCTCTCTTTGCCTTTTCGTTAGCTACTAGCTAGGTGAGACTGTTGTCTGTGTAGCTATGGTGACCAGCAGTCTGTGCGCCAACCTTCAGGGTTAAAGGCTGAATTAGCAGTTCTACATTAACTCCAGTGTTTAAGACCATTTATTGTTAACCTGTGTTTGAACGATCAGCAGAGCTTAATTTTACTGCTACCTAAAAATCGAATTCTGCTGTGGAGCCGCATGTTGCCGACCCCTGGCTTAACCGATGGGAGAGCTCGCTTAGCTATTTCTAGTATTAGTGTATTACTGTAACAAACATGATTCTACTTGTATTTTATAGTTCATAGAAATCATGAGGCCTTCTCCTGGAACATAATGAGGGTTCAATTTAGATAAAACCACACAAACATCAACAGAGAACTTTCTAGAAACAAAAAATAAAGAACGAAAGAAAAGAAAGATGCAGTACAGCCCCTTTAAAATGAGGCAAAGCCAACTGCATCATGCTGGTAAATGTGGCCGGGGCGTTTTTATTCTGATTCATGCCTTAATCTGGGGCGCTTGTTAATAATCTAGCACCTGCTTGTTCAACAGGGTGCTCTGACTGAGTCTCAGCATTTCGTAACACCAGTGTTTGTCTGAGCGTTTAGTCACTCTTTAGTCATTCTGACGTTGGAGATCTTTGGGGGAAACTACATGAATGCAATAACAAAAAGCTTTCCGGAGCTGACGTCCACAAACTCAGTCCAGTTATCTGAGTTATCATAACAGTGTGCCTGTGATCAGCCTCTTTCAAGCGCTATCCGTGTTAGCGATATGTGACTGGAGAGCAGCTGCTAAATCTGTTTCTGACTGCAGAAGCACAGATACCACTACAGTAGGTCAAATTGTCCTTCTCAATCTAGACCAAAAGTCATCAGGGAGCTGCTTTATAATTACCTGCACTGCAACAGTCTGCCACAGTGGCCTAATCCATTTAGACTGGAGTTTATCACTCAGGGCTGTGATTGTATGGATATCTCACTTAGACATAGTAGTCTTTAATACTGTATGAAATGTCTTAGTGGTTTAAAGTAGTTACATAATGTTATAGTCTACTACTTTTACTGTCATGAAAAGGAGAACTGGTATTTGGCAACAGTTACAATGTTGGCAGGTGCTGCGTCACATCAGAAGCTTGGCAAAGCGTGGTTTGTCAAAGTCATTTCAGAGGAAAAAAAAAGCTCTGACAAATCAGACCAGTGACGTCTTTGGTCATGTATCAAACAGACAGAGCACTCAGGTCCCAAGAATCAGACTGCATGTTGGATACAGAATTTGAAAATGCCATTAAAATTTAATGATGAATGGGCCAATAGAAATAGAGGTGGGCGATATGGCAAAAATATTGTAGCGATACTTCAAGAAATTTTCACAATGCACGATATATCACATCATTGTTATTTTTTCAGACATAAAATCAGTTGGAACAGAGAAAAAAAGTGCTAAATTAAAAAAGAAAACAATATCAAAAACTGTGAAAACTGTGAATTATTCAATATTTGGCATCCTAATTTTGCTAAATCATAGGTTTATTTTATCTATCTGCACATATGGACACCTTACTGTACATCTTGCACTTCTGCACACCTTATCGCACATCTTGCACATCTGGACACTCCACACCTAGACACTTTATTTCAGTATCAATATCTACATATATTTATTCAGTATTGTCATTCTATGCTGTTACCTGCACAACCTTGCTCATTCATTATTGCACTGCCTTTTTATCTCAGGATAGATCTTATTGCATATTTTTGTCTATTTCTAGTTGTATATGTGCCTGTAGATAGGTTTTTGTATATGTTCTGTGTAATAATTTATCACGCTAACAATATATATTGCCCCGCCCTAAATAGAAAAGGCTGAAATTATATGGAAGAAAGTTTTTTCCTTCTCTTGTAAAGTTTTAACTTGGGAGATTTTGTCATGACAGTGAAGATTTACAGTGGGGTCCAAATATCTCAGAGCGCATTGAAAAACTGTGATGTTTTTTCATTAAAACCCAAAAATAAAGCAGAAAGTTTTTCAATTTTGAAAAATTTTAAACAAAGAAAAGTTATGACGAGTAAAATGAAGAAGAAATATTTGAATTTCTAAGTCACTATACTAATTGAAGCAAATCTGTGACACTGACCACGTTCAGGGCTTTGTCTCGTCTAAAGCTGGTGTTCAGACGACTCTCAGGTGAATCTGATCTGTTCATCAGAGGCTTTTGCACAAACTTGTGGAAAGACTCCTCCAGCTTGAGTTCAAATCCACACTCGTTAAAAACAAAAGAAGGACAAACACAATACTGAAATTCTGAAATTTATATCCAAATTTGGTAGAATTCGACCTTTCACCCAGTTGTTATGCTGAATATATAATTTGTAAAGAAAAAGTGTGTATTAAATTAGAAAATAATGCAAAATAGAAGCATTTTCACTAGTGGTCTCAGATTTTGGACCCCACTGTGTATATCTGCTAGGATAAAGCATTTGCACTGTCAGAGTTAATTCTATATCAATCATAAAACTATACAATTTTAACTGAAATTCACCTTGAAAGGGATAAAACAGAGAAGACAGCAGCTGCAGTACAAGAGGGAAATGTACAGTGAAGTCTTATACAGGAATAGATTACTGACCAGGTCAGTGGACCAGTGTCCAGGAGCCCCTAACTGCCAGGAGCCTCAGGGTGCCTGACACTACTAGGCCTATTACGGTTCAAAGACTGGGGACAGTTCACTGAAGGTACAAACATTAGATGAACCAACAGCCTAAGTAATGAAATAAAGGCCCTTCAGCCCATACCCTCACACACACACACACACACACACACACACACACACGCAAACATTTCCTAAGCCGCTTATCCTCCTGGGTCAAGGGGGGTGCTGGAACCTATCCAGACCCTGAAACTGTATAAAAAGTAAAAATG
The DNA here is from genome assembly GCF_904425465.1 of Colossoma macropomum. NCBI lineage: Eukaryota > Metazoa > Chordata > Actinopteri > Characiformes > Serrasalmidae > Colossoma > Colossoma macropomum. Next base: position 29,526,225 of record NW_023494810.1, on the reverse strand, counting down.
TGCTGAAATATAACTGGGGAGGAAATAATAGGCTATTTTTTTCTGTTATTTTTTTGCCATTGTTAGAGTGTGGGGGTGTGAGGGGGGCCTCCAAAGACCCTGGTGCCCAGGGGTCTCACAAGGCCTTGATCCGTCTGTGATGAATGAAAATTGAAAAATGCAAAAAAAGAATTTACTTGAGTATATTTCAGGTAACTTTCGCTGAACTGGGATCAAGCTAGCACTCTTTCTATCACCATAAAGATAAAAAGATGTATTCATCAAACACATACATACATACATACATATATATATACATATATACACCGATCAGGCATAACATTATGATGACCACCTCCTTGTTTCTATGCTCATTGTCCATTTTATCAGCTCCACTTACTATATAGGTGCACTTTGTAGTTCTACAATTACAGACTGCATACTTTGTTAGCCCCCTTTTACCCTGTTCTTCAGTGGTCAGGACCCCCATAGACCCCCAGGTACTATTTGGGTGGTGGATCATTCTCAACACTGCAGTAACACTGATGTGGTGGTGGTGTGTTGCGCTGGTCTGAGTGGATCAGACACAGCAATATATATATATATATATACATATATCTGCTGTCAAAACAAAACCTCCTATCTTCATCTTTGTCTTTTTCAGTTGTCTATACAAGAAGCAGTGAATGTAATAGCATATATATATATATATATATATATATATATATATATATATATATATATATATATATATATATATATACATTGACCACTTCCTGTATATTCTGTACATCCTTCAGTGCCCTCCGTTAGGAGGTGGGCGGCCTTTTGGATGTTTCAATCAGAGAGCGAGCGAGGCTTCTCCACTCCTCCTTACACGCGCACACACACGCTCGCGCTACTCCAGCCCCGGACAAACAGTCTGAAGCAGCAGCAGCAGGGGACCAGGCGAGATGAGAGGGGCTGGCCGGTCCAACAGCACAGACCCGGACAGGACGGGTAAGCCGCGGGCTTTAGGGGCCGGAGCTGCAGCAGGGAGGCTCGCGGTGCTCCGCTTTGCTGTGGGCTCTGCTCAGCGCTGTGTTCCCGCACAGAAGAAGAAGTAAACAGGACGTGTCACGTAGGCGGCGTGTGTTCAGCGTTCAGCGTTTCAGCATCGAGTGTTGGGGAGCGTTTTCGACCCCGACATCCACAGCAAAGCGCCGTGTTTTGGTCCCATTAGAGAGCCAGCTGAGGCTTTTGTGTGTGCGAGTCCGTTTCGGTGTGTTTTGAAATGGGGAAGGCGGTCTCGGTGTCGCTGCTGAGCTCGGCTCGCTGCCTGTGGTCGTTGACTGTTGACCGTGATAATGAATGAAGTCAATGTGCTGGTGTTTTGACGGCTGTGTGTGGAGATGTCCGCTGCTTTTGAGGTGCATATCGATTTATTTCTGTGTTAAAAGGTCAGGAATGAAGGGCCTTTAGCCTGCAGGCTGTACATGTGTGCAGATTTGGAGCTGAGCTACTGTGGCTGTGTTTGTGTTTGTGGGTTGAGGCTTTTCTCCTAGCATGGCTGCAGCCCTAATGTCATTCACTCTAATGCATTAAAGGGGAACTCCATCGATTTTTCAAAATTTCAACATAATTAAGTGGTTAAGATGTAAACAAAGTCATTCAGAGGGGTTTGGTGCGAAATGCTGTGCTCTAAAGAAACTTAGAATCAGAATTGTTCACAGTGGTGGTGATAGGAACCAGACATCCACCTGTAAAAGCTCCCTTGCAGAAAGTTATTACATGAAATGGTGATGTGCACACTGCCTGATGCCTTTGTGAAAAGGTTGTGGCCTAAAACGTCTTGTTCATTAATTTATTTGACTCAGTTCATGGTGGAGGGGTACATGCAGGACGTTGTGAGGCAAAATAGTCCCCAAATTTGCCATCGGCAGCATTGCACATAAAAGCTTGGAAGACTTGTGTAGGTTCGCTGGTGGTTTTGAATAGTAAATAAAATGGCTGTATTTATGTTGTAGACATGGCAACCCCTAGTTCCTATCACCACCACTGTAAAGAAGTCATAAAGTTTCTCTACAATGAACCATTTCACATCAAACCACTCTTTCTCTTGGTTTATATCGCAACAATGGAATTATGCAAAAATTTTGAAAAATTGGTGGAATTCCCCTTTAAAGCCTGAATGCTAAGTTATTCCATTTTTCCTGAAATAGCCCAGGGGTGCTGTGTTTCCAATAAGATGAGCTGGAAATGAAGCCCATTTGGATTTGTTGGAATTGCACACTGCATTTGATGCATCTGAGTCATTCAATAAAAAGGATGCCATTGAGTTCACAACATTGCCATGTGTAATAGACAGAAATGTCCAAATGAGCTCAGATATATTAATTAAAAATATCAATTAAAAGCTCATCATTAGCATGCCTGAAGCAATTAAAACTTTGTGTTTTTATATAATTTTTCAAGATCACGTTCATTTTTACGTGTATATAAAGTATAAATCTTAAATATTACAAAGTAAAAGTCACTTTAACATCATGCTCAAATGTATATATGTTTCGATACGAACACTACATGAAACACTAAATTAAATACTGTCTATTAACTTTTCTGTATCCTTTAGTTTTGCTGCCCACAGATTTATTTAGCCATAAAAATAATGGCACATAACGTATGGAGAGGAAGTAACATCGTTTAAAGGGTAATGCCACCCATTTTTCAAAACTTCTACATAACACATGGTTAAGACGTGAACAAAGTCTTTCAGAGTGGTTTGGTGTGAAATGTTCTGTTCGAGAGAAACTTACAGAGTCAGAATTGTTCACAGTGGTGGTGATAGGAACCAGATGTCTGAAGAGTTTAATGGCTCTAAACGCTTCCTCACAGAAAGCTATTACATTAAATGGTTTCGAATGTCTGCCTGAGACACTGTTTTGCAATAGTTTTGTGACAAAGTTCTGGCATTAAACATATTTTAATACATCGTGTTAACAGATTCATGGAGGAGGGGTACATGCCAGGCGTTGTGAGGCAAAATAGTCCCCAAAAAAGCTTATGTTTTTCAGATTCACCACTATTTTGCCACCATCAACATCACACACAAAAACTCAGATGACGCATGTAGGTGCTATGTTTGTGTTGAAGTCATCATGATTCCTGGTTCCTATCACCACCATTTCACATTAAACCACTGTGAATGACTTCGTTTACATCTCAGCCTTTGAATTATACAAAATTGTAAAAATTCAATACTTCAAAGGCTGATCATTTTAGTTTTTTTACTATGAAACATTTTCGTTCTGTCCATCTTTGACAGGGTCCATCATGCATAAGATTTTTTTTTTTTATTTTAGCAGTATTTTGAAAAAAGACATGATATGCAGCATTGAAAAACTGTACAGCTTTGATATCAGGGGGGATGCCAGGCAATATATCCTAAAACATTTCACCCCATCACAGTCCACTCTGTACCAAGCTCAGTGGACTTTTCAGTTCCATTAGGCACAAAAATAAACATGCTTACTGATGGGATCTGTGTTTTGATAAGAGTAATATGTTTTTTATGTGATTTCTTGACATGAAAAAAATGAAATTACCATCTCCATTTGACACCGATCTCATGGAATGACTCCTAATTTAGCTGGTGCTGGAAAAAGTGTCACGTTTGGGTGAGTTGATTGTCTCTTCCTGGCCTGTGTGGTGGTTTGCGGTTCTTCAAATGAAAGGGTGCAACTGATCTTGCCTCCAGAGAGATTGAGGTGGTGCGTTTTTTGAAAAACAGGCACAAAATGATTTTGTTTTTGCATTTGAAAAAACGTTGGGCCAGTTGCAGTCCACAGTAGAGCCAGTCAAACCAATCTATGTGTCTTTTATTTGGTTAGCATATCGCTGTTAAAAGAAAAACCTTGTATCTCCAAAATGGTAACTTTACAGGAGAAGGAAAAAACCTACTTTACTCCTAATGTAAGTCAATGGAACCAGACTTTTTTACAAGTCATTTTGGGCCGTTTCTTTTGTTCCATTCATCATGAAATTTACACACAGTGTAAAGGAAAACAGGCATTTTCAAATTATGTTAAAAACTGAAAAATGATGGAAATGGAGATACAAGGTTTTCTTCCGTCAGCAGCGATTATGAAGGTTTGGCTGGGGTGGAGTCATTAAAAGCAACAGTGATAGTGTTTAAGTGGACATTCTGCTAATGCTGTGTGTGTTGTATGACTTTAGCAAGTGTGAGTTTGCTGGCATGCTGACTATAATGGTATGAATACCTGTTTGCACAAATGTATGTTGTTGTTATTGTTTGCTGCACCTTCATGGATTTTCCATTATGAGATTGTGCTGTTGACTCTACAGGTGGAGACTGTTTTCCCCAGAGAACTGACAGAGTTCCTCTGTGGCAGATTAGAGGTCCATTCACCTTATTGAGGCTTGAGTTATGTAACAGCTGAAGTGGTGGAGTACGGCCGAACCGGAGTGTACACCCCTTTCTTTAATGTATACAAACCTGACTCTACCTGTTCTCGTGCTGAGTTACTGTGACTAAAGCACTTTGTCTTGCAAATTCATTGTACAGTAGATGTAGGTTTGGGCATGTTGGGACAATCCTGCTCTAAAACAAAATGATGCATCAGTTACACCATCTCTAACCCTCTGACATCTAGCTCTGCTGAATACAAACTGGGCTTATATCTGGACTTCTGAAATAGGGTAGAGCTAGGTGATATAGAAAACGTGGTGATACATATATTATAGGAAAATACTCCATAACAACAAATGTGATGATGATTTGATGTAAAAAAGAACATTACAGCTATAGGCCTTCACAATACAGTAAGTAAGTGCTGTAAGAATGATGTCACAAAAACTTAATGCATATATACATCCACCTATTTAGCCTACAGCACTTTAGCCGCACCCCTTCATGTTGAAGTTATAAGGACTGCTTTTTGAATGAGGTGCAATACCAGACAGTCAGTCAGAATGGTCTTATTTACATATATCTTAAAGGCACAGTAACAAAAACATCTTGTTTAATTCTAAGGGCTAAAGAGAGTTTGGAAAATGCTCATGTTAAAATGAATGATCACTGCTTTTGGTACGCAAATCCACACAAATGTTATAAGCAGACCTCAGGGGAAAAAAATAAATTACAGGTAAAATTTGAGATATGGGCCCTTTAAAATAACATTTGTGTCAGTATGATCTGTGGAGTGTTGATCATAGCTTTGGCCCCAGTTAAAGGCCTACTCGCTCTCACTAGCCACTTCACCTTGGACAAGTCCATGTTAGGCCTGTACAAATACTTGTTATTGCACAGTTGGCCTTTTCAGTATTAATAGGCTATAAGGCTGCAATATGAACCTTGTGTATCACAGATTTTAATATGCGCTGAGTATCCTGACCAAATCCCAGATGTTCCAGATGGGTTTTTTGTGGGTGTTTTGATGAATCAAGTGATGTTTTCAGAAAGAATTTTGCTTGGCATGGTGCAGGCCACAACACATAACGGCATCAGCAGTGTGTTTTTAATATACTGCTCATCACAATATGTAGCATTATATTTGTACTATGGTATTTTGTGTTATACCGTACGGCTCTACTTCATGATGCAGGTGTTTACAGTGCTTTAAAAAAAAAAAGCGTTTAAAAAGGCCATTCCGGCATTTAATGTGTTATTTGTTATGTTATGTAATATTCCATTGAGCAGTATTGAGTCCCTCAGCCTCATCAGTTTGCATAACCAGCATGCATAAAAACATGATACAGCCTTTGGGAATTTTTATGTGGTAAAGAAATGCACGGACGTAGAGGCCTACAAATATATACGTGATATTCAACTTCTTAGCAGTAACTAGAGGTGGGCGATATGGCACAAATATTATATTGCGATACTTCAAGAAATGATCACAATACACAATATGTTGTGATATTTCTTTGTTCAGACATCTGAGCAGTTGGAACAGAGGAAAAAGAGCCAGTAGAGCTACTTTAAAAAACACCATCAAAAAACTATGTTGCACCAAATCCAGTTAAACAGGACTAATTTGCTGTCTTTATAATGAAACAGGCAGTTGGTCAGTGTTTTTCAAGTACTGACAATATACACGTTATGTTCAGAAAAGTATATTATGTCATATTAATCTTTTAATACTGTATGAAATGTCTTTGTGGTTTAAAGTGAACTGTTATTTGGCAACAGTTACGTTAGAAGATGCTGCGTCACACCAGAGGCCTGGCAAACGGTGTTTTTTACTGTCAAAGTCGTTTCAGAGGAAAAAAAAAAAGCTTTGAAAAACCAGACCAAGTGACGTCTTTGGTCATGTATCAAGCAGACAGAGCACCCAGGCCCCAAGAATTAGAGTGCAAGTCGTAATTTTTTATTATTTTTTTATTTTTTGCAGAATTTGAAAATACCAGCTTTACAATGTATTTAAATTTAATGATGAATGGGCCGATAGAAATAGTGGTGGGTGACATGGCAAAAATATTATATCACAATACCTATATCACAAAATTTTCGTGATGCATGATATATCACAGTATTTATTTTTCAGACATCTCATCAGTTGGAACAGAGTAAAAAAACAGTAGTGCTAATTTTGAAAAAGCTGTCAAAAACCGTGAATAAGATAAGTTATTTTTATTCAACAGTTGGCACACTATGCCCTAAATCCAGTTAAACAGGACTAATTTTGCTCTCTTCATAATGAAACAGGCAGTTACAATATAAATGATATGTTCAGAAAAGCCTATTGTATTGCATTGTGACATCATTTATCACAATAATGATCTATATTGTCATATTGCCCAGCCCTAGCAGTAATGTTAGCTATCTGCTGGCTTTCTTCTGCATTTGGCAGGTAGCTAAAAAAACCTGATGTATCATGTAAACATTTGTTTCTTGTCCAAACAGTCCATAAATGGAAACTAAGCTGCACATTTTGAATCCACTGTCTTTATGATGTCATAAAAACCAATGCATTTACATCTGTCTGCCTATTCAGCCTAGAGAAGTTTAGCTTTGCCCATTCATGCTGAAGTTATAAGGAGTGTTGCAGCAAAGCAAAGAGTTTGAATGAGACAGAATGCGGGACCCCCAGTTACAACAGAGGTCATTTGCACATTTCAGTTAAATGCACAGTAACAAAAACAGCCTGTTTAATGCTATGGGATGAAGAGAGGTTGGAAAATGCTCATGTAAAAATTAATAATGGCTGTTTTTGATACTGAAACCCACACAGATGTCTTTAGTGGAAAATAAACCATGTAAAATTTCGGCCCTTTAATATGACACCTTAAACAAAGCTGAAGCACAGCTGCTTTTAAAAGGGGCAAGCAGTGATTGTTAAACTGCCTTGCAGTGTCAGAAGGGAGGCTTGGCCTCTCCTGCAAAGTGGAACATGGGGAAACTGGTATGTTCAGCTTTGTCCACATCTTACTGCCAGGCCTGTCTGATTCAGCAAGTCTCACTCATTTACAGGCAGTTTATGACGGCATATGGAGATTTGTGTTGAAATCTGCGGAGCTGCGGTTGGCAGTGACGATTCCTTCGTAACGGATTTGTGGTTGTCACTTTTCTTGCTGTTTCTTTCCAAAAGGGATCCTTCTCTGTCTTGTCTGTATCTGTTGTTCATCAGTTAAAGGGCCCATGTCGTGTAAAACTGAAAGGAATTTGGAATAATATGTTAACACAAAGTTTCAGAACATTCACTTCTGGTCCATACAGTCCATATATGGAAAGTAAGCTGCCAAAACAGCCTGTTTAGAACTCACTCTTTCACACATTTACACCTATTCATCCTGCAGCGATTTAGCTCCACTCATACATACTTGTGTGTTCAGACCATGCCGTCAACATGTGGAGGTAGTATGAGGGAAGACTGATTGAGGGAGGGGACAGAGAACTCTGAGAACTTGGCCTGAAGTTCTGGGCAGCCTGTAGATAGGTCAGCTTTTAGAGGCATTGAACTCTCGGACGTCTGGTTCCTATCACCACCACTGTAATGTATGTCTTCAGAGTATTACATATCACTTTGTTTTCATAGCTGCGGCATTGATTTTAGTGACAGTCAGTCAATAAGCAATAAGTGATCACCCTGCATGTGGCCCTCTGCCATGAATGGATTGACATACATTTTTAGCCAAAACTTTATCACAAAACTATCTATCTATCAAATGTATTGTGGGTTAGGCTTCTTTTTCACGCTCTCTGTGCCGTAAAATACATGACTGGTTAGTTATTCAAGTCTGAGGGATGTTATATCATTCTGTCCAGCTGCAGCTGAGCAAATGTCCTTACCCATCATCTGGAGCTTTGCAGATGCTGGTCATGACTGCCACCTTGTGGATATTAAATGTATTGTACCATGTTGTAGTGTGTGTGTGTGTGTGTGTGTGTGTGTGTGTGTGTGTGTGTATATATATACACACACACACATATAAATATGTATGTATGTATGCATGTATGTATATCTCACTGTTGTCGGAAGAAAACCTTGAATCTCCAAAATTACAACTTTACAGGAAAAGGAAAAAACCTACTTTACTTTTAATGTAAGTCAATGAAACCAGACTTTTTTCCAAGTAATTTTGGGCCGTTTCTGTGGGTCCATTTATCGTGAGATTTACACACAAAGTAAAGTGCAACAGACATTTTCAAATTATGTCAAAAACTGAAAAACGATTTCTTCCGACAACAGCGATATGAAATGTATGACATGTTTCTGTATCAGTTCTGAACATTTTATATATATATATATATATATATATATATATATATATATATACATATGTGTGTGTGTGTGTGTGTGTGTGTGTGTGTGTGTAGATACACATATTTAGTACTGATACAGAAACATTTCATACATTTCATTTTTATTTAACATTTGGAGCTTCTTCACAAAAATAGTTATCACACTATGATAGTTTTGATAAGGTTTTGCTATTACATATTTTTAAAATACATGGTCCCCCTTTATTTGGATGGTCCTCTGTAGATGTTCTACAGATACTGAAATCATTAACAAAATTTCTGGTTATATTCAGTTGACTATCAACAACATTATGGTTAGGGATAGGGAGTAGGTGTAGGTTTTGCCTTGAGGTTAGGATTAGGGTTAGGTTTAGGGTTAGGGTTAGGGATAGATTTAATAAAATCTTACATACTGAACTTGAAGATCTGTTGCATTTAATAAAAATTTAGTTAAATGTTACTTAAAAACAGACCAAGCATTTACAAAGCATCTACAGTGGACCATCCAAATAAAGTGTTACCAAATCCATTTATTTATGGCCTTTATGCTTAAATCACAGAACTGTGTAATCTGAAGACTGAATTCCCTAATTTCCCATTTTAACTACTCTTTTCCACTGCTAAGGTGCTAATTAGCTCAATTTGAGAATAGTTTGACTTTTTATTTCAGATACTATAGTATATATTGCAGTTTGACTTTGTCCTGATATCAGTCAGCACTATTACAGGTTGCACATTCCTTCGTGTTGCTGGGACTACTTCAAAAAAACGTGGGAAAGCTGCATGGAGCAGAGTGTTCATGCTCAGAGTTGCCCTCAGCTCTGTAACTCTCCCATTACATTCACATTACATTTTTAAGCTAGTCCTGACAGATCCCTCAAGCTCTGCAAGTGATCTGGATTCAGTGTTTTTTCTTCTGGAGAAGAGCCAGACTAAATGTTTGTGAGGGAATGTATAAAGGGCAGATGAATCAGCTTCTCACACATGTCAAAAAACAGAAAACATATTCTGTTTAAATTACACAAAAGCCTCAACAACTAAATGTAATACCACGTTTTCAGTATTTAGTGTATCCACCACACAAACTTTAAGTTTTTCAAAGAAATCTGTGGGTGTTTTTTTCCACGCCTCCAAAGTTCAGTCTACGAAGTTAGTTGCACTCTCCTTTTCTCGTGATCCATGTAATCCCAAACACCTCTGGGGTTTGTTTGATTTGCAAAAGTTCTTTTTTTGTCTACTTCTTTTTCTCAGTGAGGCCTTCTTGACAGCTACACATCCGTTCAGACCCATAGTGAGTCGTCTTCTCACAGTGGAAGGATGGACAGAAACACCTGTGGATGTTTTCAGATCTGAAGCAGCTTGATTTTCTCCTCTGTCTCACAGATGAAAGTGTTGTTGATTTGATGAGGACAGTTTATACGTGGGCTAGCAGGTCTTGTAGGTGGTTGTTATGAGGCCTGTTTTCTCCACAGCTTTTGATCATTTTTTCAACTCCTATTTTTGACTTAGTCCATAAAACTGGACTGTTTTATATCTAATCCCGTGGGAATATGAAAGATGAATAACCCGTACTTAATGTCCCGTTTTGACTGAAAATGAAATGGTCTCTCAGACCGTAACCACACCATGACGAAAAAAAGTGTGCATATAGTGCGTAAATTACGGTAAAAGATTGTACGGTCTATTATGTCGATTTCGAAACGAGAAATATTAAAAGATTTTGCGTTTGGAAATGACTGTGCGGTATCTTGAGTGATTGACACGCAGTTTTTACTACGCTTAACGAATCGATGACTAGTTATGTCCAATATTAGGTCAGCAATAGATGTTTAGAGTCGCGGCTGCGCGTGTTTTCGGTACATTACGGTAGAGCCGTCCCGCTGTTGATATCTCCGCACTGTAGTACTGATGTGTGGAGCTGGAAGCCTCACACGGGGAAGATGAGCAGTATGGACGACGATACAGAGCCGTGTGGCCCTACACCATCCCGAGAGCTCACCCAAAACCCGCTGAAGAAAATATGGATGCCTTGCAAAAACGGCCTTCCAGAAAGGCACATATTTCAGAGGAAGGGTATGTAGCGTTAGCCTGAGAGACGAGCTTCGTGTTCGAATTTTGTGGTTCCACCTTAAATGGCCCAGCAGTTACGCTCTGGCGCCTGAGGCGTTATAATTACAGCTGCGTGATTTAAGGTGGAACGGGAAAAAGAAGCTGACTGTGCCGGTGTTTCAGTGGCCTGGAGCTCCACCTCGGCTGAGGCTTAAAACAGATATTCTTTTGTGCTTCTGTTGGCTTTACTTATCTCTTAAAATGACCTGTGATGAAAGTGGATAGTGATATTTTTGCTATTCCTCAGCTAATACTAAATTGAAGTATTCAAGAATCCAAGAATCAATTAACCGAAATTGGGGCTTCGGATGTGCTTAAAGGAGAATTCCACCCATTTTTTTTTTTTTTCTGCATAATTACATCCTTGAGGTGTAAACAAAGTCATGCAGAGCGTTTTGATGTGAAGTGCTCCGTTTTTGATAAAACATACAAAGTCTGATTTGTTAAGAGTGCTGGTGATAGGAACCAGACATCACCTGGAGTGTTTAATGCCTCTAAAGACTCCCTCACAGAAAGGTATTACTCAAAATTGCTACAAATACACTTCCTAATGCCTGAGACATTGATTTACAATTGTTTTGTGAAGAAGTTTGGGCCTAACATGTATTCCCTTAAATCAATTCATGGCAGAGGGGGACATTCAGGGCGTTATTTGGCAAAATAGTCCCCATTCCCCATCATTTTTCAGATTTACTACTATTTTGCCATTATAACATTACATTTAAAACCCCTTAGGAGATACATGTTGGTTTATTGGTCGTTCTGGATAGTAAATAAAATGGCAATATTTGTGTTGTACTCATAATGACCTCTGGTTCCCATCACCAACACTGTAAAAAAAATCAGCAAGTCAGCAAGTTTCTCTACAATGCACCATTTCACATCACACCACTCTGAATGACTATGTTTACATCCACTGAGTTGTGCAGAAATCTTGGTGGAATTCCCCTTTCATCTACATTTTAGAGCATTTACAGCCACCTACTATGTTGGGTAAAGTGAGAAAGATGAATGTGGTCAGTACAGTAAAAGCCACAAGCAAAAGTTAATGCCTTCATTGTAGTGGGCAGCATGCCGGAGGGACCTGTGATGATGAGCAGGTGTTTGCATGCGATGGAGAGCCTGCTGTTGTCCTCTGAGATTACATGCTTTCATTTTTTTAGGACTAATCTGATGCAATAGCATCATTTGTCCCACTCACTGCTTTTTGTTGCTGTGCCATTCATGACAAAGTAGTAAACATGATGGTGTAACACAGAGACCTAATATACTATTAAACCTAATCACTTTATGACTCCTCCTAACAAAAAGGAAATGTGAGTGGGCCCTTTGTGGCTTTTTAAACCCCACAAAGGCCTTAGATTTGGGGTCTCCATTACTGATAGTGATGCTTGGGTGGGTTGTTTGGACATGCTCCTTCACCTCCTTTGTTTCAGACTGTGAGGACATTGCTATGTAACATTGTGCAATTTTATGTCTGCTGAGATTTTGCATGACCTCTGCCCTACAGCGACAACGCTCTGCATTTCATTTTCCGCTGTAAAGAGGGAGCAGAGTGTCAGTTGTGCTACGATTGTTACTGGTTATCAGTTAGTTACTGCAATTTAATTATAGCCGTAATAAATGCTGAAAACATGGAAGTTTAAAACCTCGTAAATGCGGGACTAGCAGCACGAAAAAGAGTGTTACACAATCTTTCTGTTTCTTGTATGATCTGATGATGTGTATGTTTTTGTCGTTTCAGTATGCATGACCAACTGCCCCACTCTCATTGTCACGGTGGGCCTCCCAGCCCGGGGGAAAACCTACATTTCCAAGAAACTGACCCGCTACCTCAACTGGATTGGTGTGCCAACAAAAGGTAAGGATGTAGACAGAACACGTATTAAGAGCTTAAAGGGCCCATATCATGTGAATAAAGGTGATTTTTATTTTTTTTTTTGTGTAGTATGCAAACATGTCTAAGATTTCAAAATGTGCCATCAACTCCACCGTCCAGTGTAAAACAGTTTAGTTTTAAATGTACTGTTTTGTGATGTCAATGCAGGGCAACCAATGAGAACAGAGATCATTTACATAGCTCAGTCTTAAAGGGATAGTTTGTCTCAAAATCTAATTTCCACAGTTTTCCACGTGACCCACATGTAGTTGATTGGCTGCAACATTTTTGGAGTCTACATTTTGCTTCGTTAGTTCAGAACTAGGGTGGCGAGGTGAATATTGCCAACGAACACTAGAATTCAGTAGTCACCCAAATAACCCAAATGGTTTCTGTAAAAATTCATCAGCAAACTGCATCCAGGTCTTCATTAATGTGGCACAGACTTATAAATGTGGTTTAATATATGCGGTTTATAAAAGGTTGAGTGGGTTTAGACAAGTTTTGGGAATGTATTTGTGGAAAAGATTCGGATACTATTGAGTTCTATGGGTTGTTAGCAACATTAGCCCTGTAGCTCCAGTTCTAAACTAGAAAAGCAGAATTTTCACTCCAAACATGTTTTGGCTGATCTTATACATCTAAGGAAATTTAAGTGGAAAATTTGCCAAACTATTCCTTTAAAATCCCAGTAAGAAGAAGAGCTCGGAAGAGCCTGGGCAGTTCATTCATTCATTGATGGTTCATGCATTTTTTAAATGTGCATATTATAATTAGTTATAACTGTTTTTTGTGCATTACCCACACAAATATCATAGGTGGAAAAATAAATACAAGAAAAATACAAATTACAATATGAACCCTTTAAGCAGTGGAACATGAGTGCATTATAGTGCAGATAACATCATGGCAGTGATTTGGTCAGAGACACAAGCTAAAAACTGCAGTGTTATTTGCAATAATACGTTTTAGAGTGATCAGTTCCATTTACATAGTGGTTTTACAAAGTACAGAAAAATAAAAGCCTTAAAATGTTGTTTCAGGTGTATGTTTTGAATATTAGCAGTTTCTTCTGCCAGTAAAAGTAGCTCCAGCAGCTCAAAGTGAATATTCTTGTTTCCTAGCAATCAGTGGTCAGCGGAATAAGGCATGTGTGGTTAAAAAAAGTGCTGTAACTGGATATAAAAACAAAGGTAGAGAGATTTTCAACTAATCAGGTTGTGTGATTGGGGCAGATGTTGATTTAAGATAAGATAATCCTTTATTAGTCCCACCACAGGGGAAATTTACAGGGCTACAGCAGCAAAGGGAGAGCAAGGCACTCCAGAAAAGAGTAACAAGAAGAGAGTTAACAAACAAGGTATTAACCTTGTTAATTTCAAAAAACAAGGTTACAGTTTGTTACTTATTATTACCATATATACAATATATATATTAATAGATAAAAAAAATAAACTAAAGATAAAAATATAAACTCTATTCTAATTTATATTTATCTAATTTTATCTAATTTTATCTTTATTCTGTCCGAACTGCAACTGCAGCATTATTGTGCCGTTGTGGCGCTGAACCCCTAATCAACACAGTGCACCAGGAAAAACAGCCAAAATCACAGAGGAATTGCGTGACCGCGCTGTGAGCGGCAGACAGTGCAGAACTCACACAGTGTGAGTTCACCTGTGGAGCTGCTTCTCTAAAAGCATTTTAAAACTAAAACATAACTTAAAATTAACGTGCATCTGAGCTGTGGCAGCAACACTCCTAAAGTTTAATCTCTGAAACTCTGCTTTTCCCAAAAGCGGCACACAGCGTTTACTCACGCAAGGTCCCGTCTCAAAGCACACTATCTTCCCTATCTAGTGCACTTCGTGGATCAAGACATAGCAAATCCTTCACCCAAAGAGTGCAGGAAACGTTCGACTAAGTTCGACTAACATTGTTAATGTTGATTAATCTATAATCAACATTAACAACAGGTTACAAATTCCCTATTTAAAACTCAACTGCTTGTTAATGATGATCGTGTTTGTTTGAGAAGTAGCGCACTATGTAGGGGACACAGTGATTTGAGACGGTGTTACTCTCCTCTCAGACAGTAAACACTGCAAGCAAGAAAGGGGAGCTGTGCAGATTGAACCTCTGCAGCGTCTCGTCCCAGAGCTTGTGTGACTGTTAACTCAGAGCTCATTTTGGAGACTCTGCTCCACAGAAATGTGTGTTAAAAGCTTTAGTTTCGATTCACAGCTGATTCACCGATTGTTTTTTTTTTTACGCTAAAAGCTTCATTTTATATTATTAACGAACCATAAGCATAAGTTAAGCCACACAAACCATGACATTTCTTCTATTTCGAAGTCCCCACAGACTTCTCCGTTAAAGTTAACCTTGCATTCTCTAAAAAGTAGCAGGTGGTGGTTGCGAAGATGGCTCGTAAGGTTTGATTTGTTGCCCCCTTTCGCCGCTATTTTCTTTCGGCCTGTTCTGCAGACAGGGTGGTCATCTGCAGACAGTGTGGTCATCTTCAATTAACTTTCCTTCTGCATCCTTATAAAACCCAAAACATGACCAAATGTCAGACTTGGTCTTCATAGAAGGCTGAAATATCTCCGAATCTCTGTCACTACATTTCGCCATGTTCTCTCTTCTCTCCCTCTCACCACCCCCCCCTTCCCCTCTACACACGCACACACACACACACACACACAGAGCTGCGTCTGAGAGATGATTCTGCCTGTTTGACTCTGTAAAGCGAGTTTTTCACACCACGGTAATCGACCGCGGTTTTAACGATACTTTAAAGTTCAAACGGTACTACTAACCGTCATTAATTTTACCGCAGTTTACCGTGAAACCGGTTACCGTTTCATCTCTAGTTTGCAGATGTTGCTGTGAAATGCCTTAAAATTTGAGATTTCAGTTCTTGATAGAGTTAACGATATTTGTCTGTTGCTATTTGTCTAAAATAGTCCTTTTTTCTTTTGTTCCCCAGAGTTTAACGTTGGGCAGTACAGACGAGAATGTGTGAAGATCTACAAGTCATTCGAGTTTTTCCGACCTGACAACGAGGAGGGGCTTAAAATCAGAAAGTAAGACTTCGTGTAGACAGTGATTGAGCTGTCAGTGGTGTTACATGTAAATATTAGTTAAATGTACTTTACAGTTCGGTATTAAAACTTAAGTGAAAAATAAAATGTACAGTTTTCGCCTATAACCCAAATGTAATTGATCAGCTAAGACATATTTCTGGTCCAGTTTTTGCTTCATTAGTTTTGTGCTGGAGTGGTAGGAGAAGTGAGCCATCAACCCGAAGGTTGCGGGTTCAAATCCCATGACTGACTAGGTATACCTGGTTGTGCCCTTGGGCAAGACACTTAACTCTCACTGCCCCAGGTGGCGCTGCTCTGCTGGTAACGTTGTGCTGCTCCCGGGTTGGGCATAGTTAGGCAGCAAAATGAGAAATTAACATGTAGCTAACAAGTAAAAACTTTAACATATCTATTACTTCATATTATTTCATATGTAGCCCCTGAAAGGACATGGGTGGAGCAAAATGACATGGCTTTTCTATACTGAGTGAAAGCGAGTATCGCTAGAAACAAGCCCGCTGGCTAGTGTCGGTGAAATTTAACGTTCCTGATGTGTTTACCTGCTCTAAACAGTAGACCTCATGATTATCATCATAGATTTAACCAACTACTATGAGTTGAGAAAACCATCCCACATTCCTGAGCAGGAATTCTTAGCATCCTTTGATTTTTCCTAGTTGGAGGTGGGAAATACTAACGTAAGAGCACGGTATTCCGTACACTTCAGTATTCCGTACACTTGCAAATATTTCTGTCTGTGTAATAAAAACCACTTTCTTGACATTTGTCAAAGATACATCTGAGACATTATCATATATCCCTTTTTCCATCAAATCGGTTGGAAAGACCATCTAAGCTGGGTTTGGACATCAAATCTATGCAAATAGTGACCGTCCTCCCCAGCGCCACACGAACATGGCGAGTGGGGAAACCCAGGGATGCGAATGTGAATGGGGTGGGGAAAACGTTCACGACCGGTTAAAATGCATTTTTGCACGTTTAAACATCATATTTAACACTAAAATGACTATTAAACAGTGGATTATCACCATGAAACACAGTGTGTTTAGTACTGAGTTGTTAATCTAAGTTTACACCGTCAGCTAATTTACCTCAGCAGACTCCTTTCAGCTGCGCAGCTTCACAGCACTGCCTCACTTTACTGGGCTTTTTTTTCATGGTAGCCTCATTCACTGCACATATTGTTTATAATAATTCAATTTTATAATCAGTATAATCAGTTAATGTCTATTTTTATGCAATTAGATTTCATAAAACTTCAAATAAAATGCAGGGAAAACACTGTATGGAAAACTGCTCCTTCTGTGGAAGCTGGTGTACGGAGTACTGACGGCACAAACTGCGGACGCAGATGACGTTTTTTTCTTATTTCTTTAAAAGTATTGGCCCAAATGTGACCAATCAAAGTGCATATCGGTTGCTAGGCAGATTTTGCAGAGTCCAACCAATCATTAAATCGTGTATGACTTCGGGTGTTTCCGCAATAACTACTAAAACGGAATACAGTGTTCTTACATTAAGTTATGAGCTTCAGTCGAATGCAGCATTAGCTTCCATGGCTTGTTAGCTACATTAGCCTTGTGCCTTCAGAGAAAAACCATAGCAGCAGACATTGGACATCAAATATGCCTTGACCCATCGGCTGCATTTGGGGTAACGGGAAAAACTGTGCAAATTTAATGTTGGGCTGAACGTTAGCTTTAAGTGTTGTTAGGCTGCCGCTGGCGTTTAGGCTCACTGCTAGCCAGAAGACTCGAGAAGCTCACTGACCTTGGCAGTGAAAAGGCCTAGATTGTTTTCTGCTCTGTTGCTAAGTAACATACCGGCTAATCAGGGTGATTGGTCAAGTGTTAGTTAGGTGCTTAGCATCCCCCCTCAAGCATGTTGAGACACTTGAGAGCTGCAGTCTTCAAAAGATGTACCTGTTTTATATTTTGGATTCACTGTTTTTGATAATATAGTGGTGGTTTTGTTACAGATAAATATATAAAATGATTCTAATGATATTTATACTCTAAACTGTATACATTTACAATTATTTGTAGGAAGCTACATATTGGATGTGTCCAGGTCAAGCTCAGTGACAGTCAGAAAAGAAGTTATAATAAAATTTAATATCCAGAATTCCTCATCTTTGAAAAGTGGTGATTGAATCCTGAGGCAGGTAACTTATTACAAATAATGACTAGGCTAGAAGTAGGTAATTGCAGAACATATTGTACCTCACAAAACTATTAACATTGAATACAAATACTTTCTTTTGTCTATTTTATATTGTTTAAATAGACCCTGTGTAACTTTTTATTGATTATCAATTTAACAAGTGATTCCAAACTTTTGAATCGTATGACTACGCTTTAAAGGAGCCCTGAAAATTCATCATAAAAGGAAAAGTTCACCACATTACAATCTTTAAATTCTGGGTAACACATTATTTGAACTGCAACAGAACAGTGACATAACCATGCCATAAACATATAACGGCAGATGTTATTTGCTGTCATGACAGATTATCGTTATGGCATCTGTCATGACAATTACTGTTAATAGCAACATGACGGAGCGGATATAAAATCTTATGACAACTCATGACATCTGCTATGATATGCCATGGTTACGTTAATGTTATGTAGCAGGGCTCAAGTAAAGTTAATTTAATTAAAATCTTGTGACTCTTTGTTTTTTATCAGGCAGTGTGCATCAGCAGCTCTAAACGACGTGCGTCAGTATCTCACCGAGGAGGGCGGACAAGTGGCGGTGAGTAAAAACTTATGTTTATACATGTGTATAATTTTAAAGCTGTAGACTACAACCTTATAATGGCCCATATAATGGGAAACCAAATCTTTTTGCACTGTTTTTTTAAATGAAAGAGTTTGATGTAATTAAACACTGTTTGAAAATGTGGTGCTCCACAGTCCATAAATGGAAACTAAGTTGTAAAAACAGCCAGTTTTCATTGCTTTGGTGATCGACTCATTTACACATATTGTCTTATTCAGACTACAGCAGTTGGTCCCACCCATTCATGCTGAAGTTATAAGTAGTGTTTCCACCTGGAGACACAATACAAAAAAATAGCTCATTTACATGTATCAGTAACACCCTATTTAAATCTAAGGCACAAAAAGAGGTTAGAAAATGGTCACACAAAAATGAACCATTACTGTTTTAGGTGCATAAAACCCTACAGACTTTATAAGAGAACTTCAGGGGGAAAAATAAAATACAACAGAAAAGTAGAATGTGGGCTCTTCAATATCTAATGCTGTGCTTTACACTTTATTCTACACAGCTGTCTCTGTTTAATTCCCATATTTCATGTGTATTTGCTTTTTTCACTCTCACTTTTTTCTTGACCATGGCAGGTATTTGATGCCACAAACACCACAAGAGAAAGACGAGAGACAATCAACCGGTTCGCCGAACAAAACGGCTTTAAGGTGCAATAACGAATTCCTGTTGTTTTCGTGTTGTTTTTTTGCTGTTGGCTGTGAGGAAAAACATTTGCAACAGCGATGATAAGCGTGTCCTCATCACTTCTGCCTTGCCTCTTTATTTTGCACTGTGTTGACATCAGTGTGCTGCATTTTGTAATTTTAGAGCTGATGAGATTGCGTTTGACCTCTGCTCTATATTGACAACATGCATTATCTTTCTTTCTTCACAGGTTTTCTTCGTTGAGTCTGTCTGTGAAGACCCTGATGTTATCGCAGAAAACATTGTGGTGCGTATCAGTACTTAACTTTCAGTCGCATTTTCACTGTTAAAGCAGTAGTTATTGCCTTTATTCCGAATGTAGTCGATTAGCCAAGTGTACGAAGTTTGCTTCTTTAGTTTTGCACTGGAGCTGCCAGGCTAATGTAGCTAACAAGTAGGGCTGAAACAGTTGCTCAACATTATCAGCAGTAAAAAGTCAACAATAAAAAAATCATTGACAGATATTTCTGTCGATTTTTCATTTACATTTTCAAAGTGAATCCAACCTAGAGTGACTTAGGCCCAGTCCCATCTCACCCCTCGCCCCTAACACTTAGCCCTGACCCCTCTGTTTTGCGTGTTCACTCCTAGGGGTAGGGTGTCCAGATTTTTGTTGAGATTAAGGGTAGGGCAAAGTGTTAGGACTACATGGCCCTCCAAACGGAGATTTTTTAGAGGCATAGTCCAAACAGAGTGTTATGAGAAATGAAGAAAAACTGGCAAGATGGCTGAGCAAGCAACCAAAAAACAAATGTAAAAAAATACAATAACCATTATATTATCTTAGTTTAATGTTGTTTCAATGTATTATGGTCCTTTTCTTCATAACCAGCATAAAAAACACTAGTAGTTTGCTGATGTCTTGGTAGCTAGCTAGCTAAATTTCCTGTTCCACTTTAAATGGTGCAACAGTTACATTCTGAAGCCTCAGGCGTTAGAGCTACTGCACCAGTTAAGGTGGAACAGGAAAATTCAAACAAGAAGCTGGCGAATAGCTGACTTCAGCTTCATATCACTGAAGAATTTGGGATGGGCGATAATAAGTAATTGCCATCCCCCTCTTTGAAGGCTGTAGCCTGTTAATGAATTAATGTTGTTTTTTTATTGGACTGTGGAGCAGTGGAGCTGGGTTCTCTGGAGAGATGGAGCCCAGTACCTTTGGGATGAGTTGAAGTGATCCAGAACTGATCATCAAACATCAGTACCTGGCTTCACTAATGCTCTTGCGGCTGAATGCAATCAGATCCTCACAGCAATGTTCCAACATCATGTGTAAAGCCTTTCCAGAAGAGCAGAGGCCGCTACTGCAGCAAAGAGATGACAGACGTCCAATTGAATACCTTTAATTTCATAAGAAACAGTAGATGAGCAGGTGTCTACAAACTTTTGGACATGTAGAAAGCTACACTATACAACTGCTTAATTAGCTTAAAATACAGATAATTTTCTAAGCATAGTTTTCACACGAAAATGCCATCTGCTTTTCCTGGGAATCTGTTCACACAGAGCTAATCTGGTGAACTAGTACGTTAAAATGTTAAATGATGCTGCAGCATGAAGAGCTGTAACATTAATATACATGTTTACTATTATAACACTTATTTTTAGCCATTGCTTGTTACTTACTGTAGCTTAAAATGACAGGTTTAAACAAACCACCACATGTTCTATTTTCGTGGAGGTACTTTAGTGTGTCAGAACATTGCCAAACTTTTTATTGTTACAGCTCTTCACATTTACAGGCGACATTTAAGCAGATTAATCAGGTTTGTGAATGAATCAGAGTCAGTTCATTCACATGAATAATCGAATAGCAAAATATTAGTTTTTGCAGCCCTGCTAACACAAACACAACAGAATGGACAAAGTTCAGACTGAGTGATGGCTACTGTTTTTATTTAGGTGTTCTACAGTGTCAGAAACCACTGAACAGTTTTATATTAGCCTTCCTTTAGTAAATCCAGTGAAAAACTAAAGATGTAAATATTGCTGAACTTAATTCTGCAGTGGCTTGTGTTGCTGTATATTGTTGTCTGTGTCACTCTTCATGTTGAATTTGTCTCCTTGTCGCAGCAAGTGAAGCTGGGTAGCCCGGACTACACTCACTGTAACACAGAGCAGGCCGTGGAGGACTTCATGAAGAGGATAAAGTGCTATGAGAACTCGTACCAGCCTCTGGATGAGGTGCTGGACAGGTGAGGGAGAGAATCGCCCTCATCAGCAGCTCTGTTTATTCAGGGACTGCCCAGGGGGTTTATAATCAAAACCTATGCACCTTTTAAAATTTATCAGATTAGGAAACAGTTGGGTATTTTACACTGTCTGACTGATTTTTGTAGATTTTAATGGTGACTAAAAAATTTGGGGTCTCTCAGGCTCTCTGCAGGCTTCCTTTCCTCACTCCAATAACTTTGCATTGCTTGCTGTGTAGTTACTAAATAATAAGTATGGCCCCACTGATATAAACAGTTTTGCACCTGCTGAGTTTAAGGGGCTAAAATTTCTGATAAGCATTAATACTGGCCAATATAAATTAATATTTTTTATATAGTTTTAGATTTTAATTTTATACTCTGGTATTTCAAGTTGTCTTTGAATACTCTTTTATAGTGCTCACAGTAATCAGATTCACCTGCTCAGGGAAAAGGAAAGACGCACAGCCGGCATTACAAAACACCCACATTGCATGCGATTACACATTTTCACCAGAGGGGTCTCCAAATCCCGGAATCTTATATAGTGTAGCTTTAAGTAATGATGATATACACAATATGATCAGAATAGCTTATTGAAATGTAATTTATCATGATAATGACAAAATATCATAGTTTTGCCCACCTCGAAATTCATTCTGCATATGTGTTAGTGTTCCTGTACTACCAACTTAAGTGCAAGATTCGTTTGATTTTTGTTTGGGTATTTTTACCTAGTTGTTCTAGTTTTTTGTAGCATTGTATAAAAAACAGTTTTTAAGATTCTTGTATTCCTCTGTCATTTTTACCAGCTTGTCTAAGAACCTCAATCAATCAGCTCTTTTGTCTTCTTGAATCGTCTTTTTCTTAATCTGCCACACAGAGAATTGTCCTTCATAAAGATCATTGACGTGGGTCGGCGGTACCTGGTGAACCGGGTACAGGACCACATCCAGAGCCGGATTGTGTATTACCTCATGAACATTCACATTACTCCACGCTCCATCTACCTGTGCCGGCACGGAGAGAGTGACCTGAACGTTAGAGGACGAATCGGGGGAGACTCTGGTCTTACAGCCCGGGGAAAGGAGGTGAGGATAGGAAAGTATATATAAATATAAAGTAGTTATATTAAGTTTTGATACTATGTTTGGTACTGCTAATGCGTTCGACTGAAGCCCGTAATGTGGAATTTTCCACCTCCAACAAGGAAAAATCAAAGAAAATGCTGCCTCAACTGGTAATTCCTACTCAGAAAGACAGGATGATGCTCTCAACTCCAAGCTCAGCCACTTCTGAGCTCTGAACCAGCCTCTCTGCTGTTAAATGAGATTTGCTGTAGATTTAGCAACATACAAATGGTAGCTTGAACATGTGGAGGTTGAAAATGATGTAATTCCGAGTTCCGACTTCCTACATTTGAACTCAGCGTTAATCTTTTTGCCACTGCACAGACTATACATCTTAGTATAAGCTGCTGCTTTGGGAGTAAAGGTGGGAGGTGCAGCCCACTGAGCTTTTATGAGGTTTGCGAGTTGAAACGGATCAAATATGGAGCAGTATTCAAAAAAGACTTTTATTGTGAAGCAAACAATTCGTAATAATAATTGAATAAAATAAGGTCATATAGTGTCATAATGGGCTGTCTGTATTTGATCCAAACTGACAGATCATGCATCTCCATCCTGATTGTTTTGTCTCTCCCTCCGTCTCTGTCAGTTTGCCCGCTGTCTGGGACAGTTCATCCATGCGCAGGGCATCAGTGACCTGAAGGTGTGGACGAGTCAGATGAAGAGAACCATTCAGACGGCGGAGGCTGTGGGTGTTCCGTATGAGCAGTGGAAAGCTCTTAATGAAATAGACGCTGTAAGTTCTAATGCATATCTATATGGTATAATTAAGGGGTGTTATATATGCAGTAGAATATTGTTCATGTTCAAACATAAAAGTACCCAAAAAGCTTATGTTGCCTTTATTATCACCAGTCATCTTTATTTATTTAGTGTGTCCTTAAGTACTTGTGAAAAACCATATTGAATCAAATCAAGTTTTATGATGCTCTGCATCTTTCCTGACGAATCAGATCATTGTGATGAGATTTACAATCTGCAGCCCTACATTGCAGCAAAGACTTGCCAGAGTGATCTGTTGTGAGTTTAGAGCATAGGTATAATGTCCTGGGGGCCTGAGGGGGTCCCAATTTGTATACCCCCTCAAATAACTCCTTAAATAATATCTTTTGATCGTAATTATTTGGCAATAAAACATGGCATAAGTATTTTACCAATATAATAGATGCTACTGAAAACACATTTAACAGTATCACTAAAACAATAAATTATTAATATATTAAATATTCATTAAGAGATTTTGGCTAAACAACTTGAGCCAAGAGCGAGAAACAAGAGCTTAACGGTTCACACTGGAGTTCCCCCTCAATCACGTCACATTAAACTAAAGAACTGCTATGGCAGGTGCTATGTCATGCCTTTTGATGTGTTTAGCACCTGCTAATGTAGGTGTGGGTGAAAAAAATAGCATGTCATGATACTTACAGACACACTTTTAATTTCTACCCGATTTTCTCCCGAATTTAGTCGTCTCCAATTCCGCTAGTTAGGACTCCCCCAATCACACGATGCTATCAACGCTAGGAGGGTGAAGGCTAAAACAGGCTTCCTCCGAGACCTGTGAAGCCGCCAGATCTGTTACGTCAGCTAACAGACGCCTGCGCTGACTAGCATCGCGCTGAGTGATGGGGGGAGAAGGAGGGGCCATCCTACCCACCCAGAGAGAGCGAGGCCAATTGTGCTCTCTCGGACTCCCGGCTACGGATGGCTGTAGCATCACCAGGGATCGAACTCGCAATCTCCTGATGATAGGGCCAACGCTTAGACGGTTGCGCCACTCGGGAGCTACAGATTTTTTAAGGATACACGATATGTGTCATGATGTTTTGACACAGACAAAATACACTAAATACAGTTCACATTTAAAAGCGACTCAAAAACTATGAACACGGTGATTATTATTCAGCATATTACATACTGTGCTGCACTAAATTCAACTTAACAGGACTGATTATGCTCTCTTTGTAATGAAGCATGCGGTTGGTCAGTGTTCTTATAGTTCTCATGGTATACTTAGAAATGCTCAATGTGTGTCATGATAACGAAAATGATCACGCCAACAATAAAATATTGTTAAATCGCCCAAATTGCCTTCAAAATATTGTCAAATCACCTATAAAAAGATGTTTAATGTAAAGGTTCATTGGCTCTGTACCTGTACGTTTTACAATGACAAAGTTGAATCTAATCTAATCTAATCTAATCTAAAGTGATTGCACCACATGATATTGTGAAATATTTTGAATATCAGTGCATATCACTCAGTCTGAGGCTGAGACAAACGTTAGTTAACGTTACATCAGCATTATCTGTGGCTGTAATAGTACAACCAAAGTACAGTTAGCAGCGCTAATACTAACAAACCCAGAGACATAACAAACACTGCTTAGAAACACATTGTATTTTTCGTTAATCATGCTAGACAGTATTATTATATATCTGCGTATTCTAAAAGTGTTTAATATGCCTTTTTGTTCCCGTGGCTGCATGCTCCCGGACCCCCAAAAGAAGGTCTTATTCAACCCCTCTACTGCTCAACCTCAAGTTATGCCCGCTACGTTTTCGTTTAAACTAAACTCAGTGTTACAGGATTTTTCATGACGGTGATTTCTTACAGCCTAGACTTGGTCATAGGTGCTTGTATAGTTGGGTTTGTTTCCTTTGTGTGGATGTGTGATGGGCGTGTTTCTGTGTCTGCAGGGTGTTTGTGAGGAGCTGATGTATGAGGAGATCCAGCAGCGGTATCCTCTGGAGTTTGCACTGCGGGATCAGGACAAGTACCGCTACCGCTATCCTAAAGGAGAGGTGAGCACCTCAAAGACTAATGTGCCTCTACATGAGAATCGCTTTTCAGTACATACTCACTTGTTTACTAGGCTCCAGTTGAGCCACAGGCTCCATGTAGTCCAAAACAGGCAAATGTCATCTCACTAAAATCTTTCTTTCTATCCTCTTAAGTTGTCATTATATAATATATATGTCATATATATATATAATATAAATGTCATTATAACACGTAAGTCGGAAGTTTCCATTAGTGGTATCAAGGGGTGTGGTGGGGTTTGGCTTAGCCAGGTCAAACGAAATGAAACAGCACACTGTCTGAGCATGTTTCCAGAGCACACAGAAAGAAAGGAGCTGTAAATCCAGACTGTAGGCCGAGGATCCTCGATCGATATCCGCTCACCTTTCAGCTGCTTAAACCAGAGAAAATCAACATTTGCTCTTTGTCAGAAGTGAACTGTTCTTCTTATTTGGTAGTTTTCTTATATGGTTTGTTTTTGTTACAGGTTTAATAAATTGTGTATTTGCAGCCTATAAATCCCTTCTTAGCAAAATAATAAAACGTCTAAAGCTTAACCAAAGAAGTAGTTTATGGGCTACTCTTACTGTAGCTATGCATCGTCTTTTTTTTTGTTTTGTTTTTAATAAGTCATGTAATCAATACTATGGCCAAAATTAACATATGGCTGGAGGCTTATCTTTTGGGATATAGATTTGATTTAAATTGATTTTTGGGATATAGATTTGATTTTTAAAAAAAAATCAGTAACAAAAATCACAAAAAATTATCAGCAAGCAGAGAAATGCATTTGAAAACATAGCATTATTCAAAAAAATGCAGAGAGAAATCTGTAGTTTTTTTATTTAATAAAACTGGCTGCCTGTTCGGAGGAGCTAAACTACAGCTCAGTGGTTCCACACTGGATACTGATGAAGATTTGTCTTAAATGAGGTCTTTTCTCTTCAGTGGACGATGTGTCAACATTTTAGTTTGTCAGAAAAATATATTTCTACTGTTTCTGGACCTAAATGACATCTGCTAGAGTAGTTAGCCTAGTTAGCCTTAAAGCCGTGCTATCTCTGCTTTCAGTCGCGTCCTTAAAGGGGAATTCCACTGATTTTTCAAGGCTCGTATAATTTGGCCTTTAAAATGTAAATAAAGCCATCCAGAGTGTTTTGCTGTCACATGGTTAATTGAAGAGAAACCTGTGGTGATGGGAACCAGGGGGTCTTTGGAAACTATTTTGCCTCACAACACCCTGCAGGTATCCCTCTGCCCTGAATAGATCCTAAAAATACACACATTCACTTAAAACTATTGTAAAACAACGTCTCAGACATGGCAGCAAATTCGTAACCTTTCTCATGTAAAAACCTTTTTTTGAGAGAGCTTGCAGATACATTAAATGCTTTGGATGTCTGGTTCCTATCACCACCACTGAGAAGAGTTCTGACTCAGTGAGTTTCACTAGAACAGAGTATTTCACATCAAACCACTCTGAATGACTTTGTTTACTTAAAGACTTATTTATGCAGAAGTTCTTTAAAAAAATTTATTTCAGTATTTGTAAACTGGCATCTCGAGGGATTAACTGAGTACTGAAATATGGGGCCCCTAGGATGCGATGTCTGCAGTTGCTGTTTAAATGCGATCTATGAGGTCATCAAGTTGCCTTTGACGTACACAGTGTCCACAGTTCTGTCCTGCCTGTCATTCAAGCCTGAGTAATCTGCTCACTCGTCCTTCCTCCATTCCACTTATGAGGCTCCTGGCAGTCTGAGAGCATGGCGCTTAGCCTGCTGTCACAATGCTAATGGCTAGCCAGGTGGCTAATGGCTAGTCTGCTAATGATTACACACAGGTTAATCCTCCTATGAGACAAGAGGGCTGTGATAAAGATGGGCCGTGATAAACAGACCTGTTAGGCTTTCCTGTAGGCTGCGATTATGTTGTTTTTATGGAGCCTAATGCTGTGAGTGAGAGAGTGGAGCAGGGTAAGAGAGGGTGAGTGAGGGCGAGCTAAAGCAGCTCACAGACCATTACCTCCAACCCAAACATGCTTTCTCTCTCCCGTTTAGATCACTCATCTGGAACGTACTTGCGTGACTTATTTGGCAAGTTTTTATTGTTTGTTACTCGCTGAAAGATGAACAATGTCCTGTCACCCTGACAACAACGTTAGATGATAAATACATAAGCATTGGGTACATTTTTATTATGGATGCACCGGTAAATGGGAAGTTTGGGTCAATATCCATTCCCAGATAGCAAGCATACATCAGTTCACTGGCTTGATAAGGTCGGCACCCCACTGACTGCCACAGCTGGTCCACCCTCCGACCACCCTGAGTATTGTCCTGCATACAAGCTCTAACTAGTTTTTAATCTCTTCAAATAGATTTTAAATGCTCTTAGCCTTTTATTGTGGAAAATAAACTTACACAAATATTACAAACAACTGAGAGAAAAAAATAATGACCAGGCCTAATATAAAATGATTTAGTTGAAAATGTTGGTGCTGACACTGAGCTAGATTAAAATTATTAACTAAACTAATTTACAAGGTATAACTAAAGAAAGGAAGGATGGAAAAAGAAGTAAATAGGACTGTGAGAGGAAAATGAGTGATGTTAATGGAATCTTTTCTATTACTCTGCTTAACCACCGGTGGGCCGCCCAGAAAACACCAACCAAACCATCAGTGGACGCCAGCTTTGCCATCAAGCAGGCCAACAGCGGTCCACTATCCTCTTGCTATCAGGGTACAGTCGTATGCATAAGTTTGAGTACCACTGGTCAAAAGACATGTTAACTTGTGAACACAAATATGGCATTTTTTTCTGCTAATTTTATTGCTGAATTTCAGTTTTATTTACTGAGTTTAACATACTGAAAAAATATAAAACATAAAATGTACAATGTGCCATAACTTTTGCACAGGACATTTTTATGTTTTTTATTTTTTTCCCAATATGTTAAATTTAGCAAATAAATGGTAATTGTGTAATAGAATGTGCAGAAGTGTGTTCTCTGTAGAGAATGTGTTAACGTATTACTTAGAAAATCAACATAAAGTTTGCAAAACTTTGCATGCGACTGTACATAAATTTACATACTTCCATTATTGAATAGTTAACTACATAATTAATTACATTATATTCAGTTTATGTTCTGTATCGACAGGTTTGACTCTGCATTTTGTACTTTTGTCTGCTCAGTCCTATGAAGACCTGGTGCAGCGGCTGGAACCGGTCATTATGGAGCTGGAGCGGCAGGAGAACGTTCTGGTCATCTGCCACCAGGCCGTCATGCGCTGCCTACTCGCTTACTTCCTGGACAAGACGGCAGGTAAGAGCCGCTTCAGCTCTGCTAATAAAAAAATGGACAACACTGGTTATTTAGGTGTCATTCAGCTGCGCTGGTTTTTTACTTTTTACTCAATTCAGAAAAAAGGAAATAATAGAAAATTTGTTTTTTGGATTTTAGGCATTCTGGGAAATGTAGTCTTACAAGACTAGAGATATTATTGCGCTGCTGTCAGAACAAAATGCCTGTTTCCCTTCACATTGTGTGTAAATTTCATGATGAATGGAGCAAAAGAAACGGCCCAAAATGACGTGTTAAAACGATTGGTTCCATTGACTGACATTAAAAGTAAAGTAGGATTTTTCTTTCTCCTGTAAAGTTACCATTTTGGAGATACAAGGTTTTGTTCTGAGAGCAGCGATTGTTTTCCTAGGAAAATAACCATGTAAACATGATTACATATTGAGGTGTAGAATGTGCATTTTTTACAGAATTTGTCTGCTTGTTTGAATAACAAATTTACAGTTACATCATGTAATTATCGCTAACAATAACTGTGACTTCTAATGGTTAATACTGGTTAATAATGGTTAATATTAGATTGCAGTATTATAGTTTAATACCCTGCACTGCACTTTATTGTATGTTCTATTGTTTTTCACTAGTAGATTTTATATGAATGAACCTGATTATATTAATCAAGTCAATGTATCTTCCACAGAGGAGCTGCCTTACTTGAAGTGTCCCTTGCACACAGTGTTGAAGCTGACGCCGGTGGCCTACGGTAACGATATGCCTTTTTTTTTACCCCCCTAGTCATTTAAACTAGGTGTGTGCACAGATACTTCAGTACTCAGTTAACTATACAAGATGCCAGTATTCTAATACTGAAATCACTATGTGGGTATTTATGTTCAATCACCGGAAGATGGAGAAAATATGCATGATAATAATTCAGTGTAGCTAGTTTTTAATTTGAACAGGACTGTTAAAAATGGCGAGTTAGCTCATATTTGAGTATTACTTTTTGCTACTATGAGACACGAGAGCCTTAATGTGAGCACACTGCCAAAGACGTGACTGAGAAGGCTCTGGCACGGCGTTATCACTAACAGGCTAACTACTCTAGCTGGTCTGGAAACAAAGAAAATATATTTCTCTAATAAAGTCACTTGTTGTCCACTGAGGAGAGAAGGCCTTGTATAGAAGATGACGAGTCCTCGTACCTCATCAGCATCCAGTTAGTTCTGTTAGCTCATCTGATGAAAACGTACCGATTTCCCTCGGCAATCTTTGAATAATAAAACGTTTTAAACATAATCATTTGTGTGGTGCTGTATTTACTGCAAAAACTGGCATCTTGCCAAGTAAAATTATCTTAAAAATAGTCAATAAATCTCATTTCTCCTGTTGAGATTGTTGTAAGCTTAATTTACGATTAATTACCTTATTGCTAGATATTTGTTTTAAGTAATTTTATGAAGTAAAATTATCTCACTATATTGGCAGATAATTGTTCTTGTTTTAAGAAATGTGCTTGAAACCATCAAAATGATCTGCCAGTATAGTGAGAGAATTGTACTAAAATTACTTAAAACAATTAAATAATGTCCATAAATATGCTATGTAATATAATAAGTGCACAACCATCTCAAAATGGGAAATATTAGATATATTGACTAGATTTAAGATCATTTTACTTGACAAGACCATTTTTTGCAGTGTTTTTGTGCTGTCACCTAAACAGGAAAGCTCAGAAACCCTACATTAAATGAATAGTTTGATAGTACATGATTTTCCACTTATCCTAAAGGTGGTTGATCAGCCAAGATGTGTTTGGTGTCTGTATTTTGCTTGTTTGGTTTAGAATGGGAGCAACCCAAAACAGTTCCACAAATACGTGCCAAAACTTCTCTCAACCCGCTCAAACCACATCTGGGTCTTAATTCAGGTCGCACAGACAAGTTTAGAACACAGGTTTTTTTTTTTTTTGGCCAGTGTTTTTTCACTTCCTCTGTATGGACAGTTGTACAATAACTGCTGAATTAGGGAAACATATGGAGGCAGCGAAAAGACAATTAGATGATTAAATGACAGCTTTTCTTTCTTGCAGGCTGCAAAGTGGAGAGCATCTTCCTCAAAGTGGAAGCAGTGAACACCCACAGAGGAAGACCAGAGGTAAGAGACACACACACTCGCACAGAGGTCAGAGGCAGATGCCTGTTACACGAGCCGAGCCAGATGCAGCCCAACAAGTGGGGGTTGGGCTCTGGTTTGTTTTCTAATGAGTGATTTTTTTGTGTTGTAGACTTGTTTTTATTTGAAGTATTGTGCTTATGTAATTTCACGCACTCAGAGTCGTGGGTATGGGTCGGTTTTGGGCTTTGAGCAGACAGAAGAAAGGAACTGTATATAAATATATGTTCAGTAATATTTTGTTCTTTTTGCTTTAACCATAGCTTGTTTTCTGTTTTATTATAAAAAAAACATTTGTGGGGGAAAAACTAACGCCCAATCCCATTTCACCCCTCGTCCCCACCACTTAGCCCGACCCCTCCGTTTTGCGTGTTCACGCCCATGGGTAGGGGTGTCCCAACTGTTGTTGGGATAGAGGGGTAGGGTGAAGTGTTAGGGCTTCAAGGCCCTCCAAAGGGAGGTTTTTCAGAGACACACTCCAAACGAGTGTTATGAGAAACCAACACACAAATCAATAACATAAAAACATTATATGTGTATCACAAATGATCATCAAATGTTAACAGACTTAACGTTAAATAGACTTGTTTGCAGTCTATCCTACATACCACAAATCGATCCACCAGCGTTCCCAGGTGTTGAAGGCGTCTTCGTTTTATGACATTTCTCCCATTTGCTACAGACAACCACAAAAGGATGCCTGTTGGAAATGTCTGGAAAAAAACAAGTCTGTTTATGTAAAAGCCACCAATGACTACTGATGACATGTTGGGTTCTTGAAGGGTTGTCCCATTTCGTAGGGGAAGATTTCAACCACTAACCCTTGTAACTTACTACCAAGGGCCAAAGTGACACTTGAAAACAAGGGGTAGGGGTATAAATAAGAAATGAGATTGGGCCTAGGTAGAAGTAACTTGATCCTTCAACCAAAAGGTGCAATGAAACACATTTTTACGTTCTTTCCTTTAGTATTTATGTATATTATCGCTGTCGGAACAAAACCGTGTATCGCCAAAATGGTACAGGAGAAACTTTTATTGTTAAAGTAACAAGTAATGCAAGAAGAAAACACATTTCTGTTAGTCTCTTTGTCATATGATGATGTCACGCTGTAAACGTCAGCTGTTTTCAAATTGTCAAAAGATAAAAAAATGGCAAAAATGAAGATACATGGTTTGTTTGGACAGCCGTGCATAAAGCTCTCCGGACAAAAAAGTCACATATCATTTCTTCTCTGATGCTTGGTTAAACCAATGACAGCGTCAGTCCTGTCAAAGACTCTCTTGAGAGTTCTTGTCCATTTTAGTCCACTGTTCCACTAACTTTGTGCTTTGTGTCTGAGCAGAACACAGATTGGTTAGAGAGCTGATCAGCTCATTGGCTGAGTGAAGCAGTCTGTGCTTAGGGATGTCATAACTGTTCAAAAAGCAAAGTTCTATAACTTGAGTTCAGAAGAGCAAAAACATAATAACAGTGTTGAATATTTTATGCTGTTCTGTGTTCAGATTACTGCATTTCCTATGTTAAATGATTAAGCATTTACAAGCTATGCTTTTCCAGAAAAGCTCTATTTGAGCCCATTCATTTTGAACCCACTCAGTATCACCCTCTAGTGCCTGACAAACATTATTACAGAGTAGTAAGTGTCTTCAATAGAAATTCTTTGGCTTTCGTGGCAGGCAGTGTGCACTCAGTGTAATCCTTAGAAAAGAAGTGATGCGTGCCAATAATGTTTTGTCTGGGAAGCTTATGTTCTACTCTAAAAACAAATACAATTTCATGTTGCATATAAAGCAAAGGGAAAAGATACTTGCTGCAGAAAAAGTGTCCGTTTAATAATGTATAGGGTGTCGTTTTAGGATGCAGCAGACACTGAATCATTTAGCGGAATCGTTTTCTGTAGTGAACTTATTTTATTTCTCTTTGCCATGTTTTCATTTTATTTGTCACATTAAAAAAACTAACTAGAGGTGTGACACACACAGACTCTGAGACCCTGCATTACTGCAAAGGATGAAGCGCTTCTAAGACCTTCACAGT
Organism: Colossoma macropomum; assembly: GCF_904425465.1. NCBI lineage: Eukaryota > Metazoa > Chordata > Actinopteri > Characiformes > Serrasalmidae > Colossoma > Colossoma macropomum. The sequence continues at coordinate 29,493,279 of NW_023494810.1, read as the reverse complement.
CCCATTTCTGTTCTCTTAACCGGTACCGTTATTCTCAAATGGTGTTTGATTTGGGTGCTAATAGCATAAACAGCAGAAGCAGTAGTCTTATTTGTAACTGTCCCTGTGCACAACATGCTAACTGTAATTGAGACATTGTACGTTGCTTCTGTCTTCACAGCAGCCGATTTGTTTTCCCATGAAGTCACTGTTTACAGCCACAAAAAGTTTCACTCAGCATGTCTTGTATGTCATCAGCCATTTTTACACTGAACGCCTCAAACAGGAAACGCTGACATAGCACCTGGTCCGGCCCAGCTGTACAGTAGTGGTCCTCAATCGTGGTCCTGGAGTATCTCCACCATTCAAATGTTGTTGTTTTTACTGCTTTAACACACCTGATCCAACTAAGATCATCTAATTTACAAGCCCTTACTGAGCTGAATCAGACTAGGGATGGGTGATATGGCAAAAATATCACAATATAGAATTTACAGTACACTATCACAGTATTTAGCTTTTCTTAAGTTGGGATGCACAGACACAATGCATGAGCAAACCAGCAGAAAAAAAGCTGCAGAACTACAGTACTGTGTTTTGTGTGTTTATTCACTGTAATAAGGAACAGGAGGAAAGGTTTAAAAATTGAACACTAAATTAGAGTTTTCGATAAGCAAAATAGCTTCTTTTTAACACTACATTCTCATATTTAAGAACCATGATACATCGATAGTCCACTAGAGGGCACTGTAGGGCCTGCGCTTTGGTCAGATGTTCCAGTCTGCTTAGTCTAAAGAAGGAAAGAGTACTGCGACCATCTAAAGCAGAGGTCAGCAAGTCAAATGTTAAGAAGAGCCATTTTGTCTTTCCAACAAAAATCAAACCACCTTGGGAGCCACAACATTTTATGTCCATTTTACCGTCTTGGCTGTAAATATGTCTCAGTACGTGCTAATGTCCTAGTACTGGCTAAAAATGTAATATAAACAAAAACGCAGACTTACTTTAAGCTTTAGCTCAGCTGTAGCCGCTTTTCTCGCATCTCTGGCAGGAAACCTTTCCGCAAAAGTAGAATAGTTTCTTGTAAAATGTCTCTCAACGTTCAGTTTTTATGAGGCTGAAGTCGCTTCTCATTCGCCAGCTTCTTGTTTGAATTTTCCTGTTCCACCTTAAATGGTGCCTGAGGCGGCAGAATGTACTGCTGCACTATTTAAGGTAGAACAGGAAAATCTGAACAAGGAGCTGGCGAACGAGAAACTGACTTGAGCTGTGTGACCTTTTTTTAGTGTTTGTCAGTTTCTCGCTGCAGATTAAACGTATCAGGAAACCAGCTGAGTGATTATAAACGCAAATAAGTCCATTCATCTCCAAATTCTCAGTGTTCAGCTTAAATCTCTCTCTTTGCCATTTCATTAGCTACTCGCTAGGTGAGACTGTTGTCTGTGTTGCTATGGTGACCAGCAATCTGTGCGCCAAACTTCAAGGTTAAAGGCTGAATTAGCAGTTCTACATTAACTCCAGAGTTTAAGACCATTTATTGTTAAACTGTGTTGAACGATCAGCAGAGCTTTATTTTACTGTAAAGGAGGATTATTTTATTTTTACCTACAAATCTAATTCTGCTGTGGAGCCGCAACAGGGCAGTAAAAGAGCCGAAGCCACATGTTGCCGACCCCTGATGTAAAGGCTACCGCAACACGATACTGATAGTACAAAGTGCAGCTATAGCACACAGGTGGCAATAAACATCAAGCTCAATTTACTCTCTACTTGTGTGTATATTTTTGTGTGTATGTATGTGTGTGTATATATGTGTGTGTGTGTGTCTGTGTGTGTATATCTATCTATCTATATCTATATTTATCTATACATATATATTATGTATGTATGTATGTGTGTGTCCATAGGCCCTGCAATTGTACAGGGATATGTTCATGAATGTGACCTTGTTTCAGTGTATATTTGTAAGACCCAGTTGATTCACCTGGTCGCCCGTGTGACTCCACCCCCATATTTACCTGCTGTGTGATGTCATCTCTGTGTTTGTGTCGAACAGAACGTAGATGTGACGCGGCTGCCGGAGGAGGCCTTGCTAACAGTGCCAGCTCATCAGTGAAAGACAAACACGCACAGATGCACTCATTTACACTCGTTTTCACTCCATCCATCTTCCACTCACTGGGACAATCCACCAGCATCAGTGGCTTGTCCTCCAGACTGTTGAATCAGAGCAGTAATTACTCTGTCTGTGCTCTGACATGTGTTGTTATTAACTTGAAACCAAGCAGTTTGTGCCTGATGTCTGTGGTCAGGCTCTATTTTTTTATCTTAAGAAGCTTTTACCAGCTATTATCAATGAAGCAGCCAGACATCACATCTGTTAAATCTTAATAATTTAGCTGGATAACAGTATTTTATATTAACACAGAGATTTTTAATCATTGATTAAGTTTACATTAAAGGAGAATTCCACAGAAAAAAAAAAATCTGCAAAATTTGCAATGGTTGAGATGAGAACAGTCATTCAGAGTGGTTTCATATGGTTCTTTGTAGAGTAACTTAAATTCTGATTGCTCTACAGTGGTGGTGGAACCTGGTTTTGCAGTGTTGGCAACACAAATATAGCCATTTTATTTACTATCCATAATGACCAGTGAACCCACACACTATTGATGATGGTAAAATTGTGGTAAATATGGAAAATATTTTTTCTCTGGGGATTATTTTGCCTCACAACACCCCCTTCACCATGAATGGGTTTAAAATTGATGTAGTTTAGGCCACAACTTAAACTCTTAAAAAAAAGCAGTGTCTCAGATATCAAGCAGTTCATTCATAGTAATTTCATAGCCATTTCATATAATAACTTTGTGACGTAATTTCAGACGTCTGGTTCCTATCACCACCACTGTAAACAGTTCTTACTCAGTACGTTTTTTCTAGAACGGAGCATTTCACATCCAATCAGTCTGAATGACTGTGTGTACATCTTAACCATTTAATTATATAGAGATTTTGAAAACATGGTGGAGTTCTCCTTTAAGCTACACTACATGCTGTATTGCAGAATGTGGCCATTTTTGTACCACAATAATTAAGCAGCTGCTAAGAATGAAAACTAATGCTATGACTACATTGATTCGTACTGCTGTAACGAACAAATTAAAATGAGCCCTTATAAGCTAAACCCATGTAGACAGCCAAGTCCAGAAGATTTGCTGCTTCTGCATCTTGACTTTGACAGTCCTTTGATTTTTTTTAATATTTTGTCACTTTTAATTTATATGGATTTAAATCTAAACTAAAAAATCTGTTCTTATGATTAAGAGAGCTTTAGCTTTGCTATGAAACAGAAGGTATAGTTGCTAACACAGAGCTAACTTGCTCAGAAAGAAATAAAACATGCTGTGAATTTTAAAGTATGTGAAGTTCTCCTTCCTTTTATAGGGAGGTGATTTTATATCCTGATGTCTCAATGGAAATGCTAATAAAATATGTTCAATAGAACCCGGAGACCGTTTGTATTCATATATACTCAACAGGTGAAGTTCAGCACAGGAATTTCCATATAAAACAAGCAGAAATATATTTCCTCAGAAATACTTTCAGATAGTCAACATACAGCACATACATGAGGGTTTTGCTCTGTTGCCACACTGCAGAGCAAAGAATTCAAAGCAGTGAGGTTGTTGGAATGAACTTGTAATAGTTTGGCCATAAATCTGATTTACATTTTTCCCCCTTGCCCCAAATGTTTTCAGCCAGCCAAGACATGTTTGATATCCTAACTTTGCTTCTTTAGTTTTGCACTGGAGCTACGAGGCTAATGCTAAAAAGCTAAGCTAATGCTAAAAAGCTACAGCTTATAAATGCTAATTAGCAACAGTTGCAGATACAAATAAGTCATTTCCGTAGTCTTGCTTATGTGGTTTCTGACCGTGGATGACATGTTGTTATCTGCAGAAATGGACAGATGTATGTGGCATAGCTAAAAACTGTAATGGTGCCATCTTAAAGCTTCAATTCTGTCCCTTCATTTGTCCATTTTTATAGCCAACCGTATGTCTTAGTGCCCTAAATCACATAAGTATTCAAGATTACTTTACAGCTTAACATAGTTTGAGGTAAGTGATGATTTAGGCATACAGTTAGCAGAAGGCTAACCGGTAGCTGTGTCCCCATTACTTGTTAGCTACATTAGCCTTGTAGCTCCAGTCTCTAACTAAAGCAAATTTGAGTCCTCAGACTTGCCTTGGCTAATTTGACTTATTGCTTTAAGGCAGCACTTTGGCAGCTTTGTAGGACAAACCTCACAGTGCCAGATGTGCAGGAAAAGTACATAAACATAAAATTACATAAGACTCCAGCCTGGATCTGAAAACTTTAGCTTTATATTGCAGAAAGGCCACAATAAAGAGGCGGCTGATCCTGTAGAGCTGGTTTAACCAACATGTATAGCCCAGTCAGCAATGTTACATGACTAAAAGTGCCAGGTGTCTATAAGATGTGTGGGTGGGTGTACAAGCGCCCCCCCGGGGCTAAATATTACTCCTGGGTTGCTCAACAGAATCAAGCTAGAACTGTATGTACAAACACATGTATAGCATCTAAGGCTATATAGAGGGTCAGTAGCAGTACTTTAGACCCTTGTCATGCCTGGCTTCAGTCCAGCTCATTACACCATAGCTTTGTTACTGATCAAACATGGATGTATTTATATACCCTTAGTTTATTTATAAACCTTTTATAATAACAGTTAGGGATGTATCAGGGGTGGTGACGGGGACTAGCACCACCTATTGCAGCCTAGTGCCCTTCAGTTTATAAAATATTAACCTTGTAGAACATGATTTCAACATGTCAAGAATAATAAGCATATGATGATGTGGCAGCAGAGACGAGGGTTAGTGCTACTTAGTGCCCTTTTGATATTTTGACAGCAGATGGGCAGGATGGGCCAGCACCTAGCTCCCTAGTGCCACCTAGAGACCTCAGTTTTTTTGGCCAAAATATTGACTGCATGATTTAAAAATCCACAAAAGCTTGGTCCATATTAATTTCTATATTACTGACAGTATATTCTTCTTATTTTTCTGACAGATATTTTGACAGATTTCGAGATATCGACACCAATCCAACGCTAGAACGTGTTCTTGTATACAGCTTTTTGATAAGCTGTACGGTTTTCGTACATTCTTCGTTAAATGACAAATTTTCCCCATAGGAATGAATGGGGAGCAAAAGTTTGTGCACCCAGCTTATATCACGATGACACAAGTCCATTAGCAACACACTGTTAAACATAAGGGGTACCATGGCATTGACTTAGCAACACCCTAGCATCCAGCTAACAACCAACTGGGATACCCTAACAGCTGGTTATCAACACCTTAGCAAATCACATAAAATACCATGGTATGCATTTGGCAGCCCCCTAGCAACAGCTTGACAACTGTCTACGCTGCGCAATCAGGAAGTGCACTTTTCCAGTTTTCCCATAAAGACTTCCTCCCGTCGCATTTGTGTATTTTTTTTAAATTGTGAATCGTACCAAAATAAGTCGAATTGTGGTGTAATTTGAGATTACTGAATCGTTCCCTAAAGAACTGAATCGAATCAAATCACTGAATTGTTTTAAGAGACTACAGTGATTTACGCTCGTAGTAATTATCCACTGATGTTGGCTTCACCGGGGGTGAAGGGGTTTCACCTGTAGAGTAACCAGAAGGTTTTGGACATACTGATGATTATTTGCGTGCGTTTTGTGTTCTCTTTTCAGAATGTTAATGTGCACCGGACTGCGGAGGACGCCTTGCAGACCGTTCCGCCTCACCTCTGACCCTGTCGTTTGGCCGCCCACTCTCACTGATCTCACTGCCTGTGCTCCGGGGATCCCCTGACCTCCTGGCACCTCACAAACAAATGACTTTTGGGGTCCCCTGCCTGAATACCCATCCTTTCCCTCAACTCAACTCCCTCATCAGTGGCCAGACTGCACTGCACTGTTCATTTTAGCCTCCTGGACTCATAGATAGGACGTATTGGTCTTTATGCTGAGTTGCCAATTTACACCTACTTTGTATATACACTCATTGGCCAGTTTATCAGAAACACCTGCCATATAGGTCCACTTTGTAGGTCTACTGTTACAGACTGTGGTCCTTCATTTGCTGTCCAGTATTAGCTCCCCTGTACCACATCGATCAATGAAAAGGGACCACCATAGGACCACCACTGGCCAGTTGGAGCAACAGATGGGCTCCAGTCTTTTATACCTATAATGTACCTATGCGGTAGGTGTTTCTGATATAATGGGCCATAAAAATGACAAGAACTGATCCTACAGCAGCATTAATGCAAAAAGGAGTGGATAATGTACGCTGATCTTTGGGATACGATCAGTCCAGAATCATATCCCTTCTTACGTGACCAGTACTTTTACACTACACATATCGATACGCACATTTCCAGAGTGGAAGAGCTATGAGAAATAAGACAGACACTGCTCACAAACACCATGTGATTCACCACTCTATATTCTGGAGATGGTCCATCAGAAGTTCATTCAAAGGGCAATTCCACCTACTTAAAATGTCTGCATAATTCTATCATTGAGATGTAAACAAAGTCCTTCAGAGTGGTTTGACGGTTCTTTACAGTGGTGGTGATGATAGGATCCAGGGGTCACATTGTCTACAACACAAATATAGCCATTTAATTTACTATCCAAAATGACCAGCGAATCTACACGTCATTTTGAGTTTTCATTTGCAGCTGAGGTTGGTAAACTAGTGGTACATTAAAAAAAATTAGTTTTTTTTAGGGGCTGTTCAGCCTTAGAATGCTGTGTATGTACCTTTCCACCATTAATATATTTTAGAAAAGATTTTTAGGCCAATGTTGCATAACTATTGTTGTCATTAGGTAATGTTTTCATAACTATTTTGTATAGTAACCGTCTGTGTATAGCAAATGTTTCAGACGTCTGATTCTTATCACCACCACTGTGAACAATTCTGACTCTTAAGTTTCTCTAGAATGGAGCGTTTAACACCAAACCACTCTGAATGATATTGTGTACATCTTAAAGAGTTAATTCTGCAGAATCTTTGAAAAATCAATGGAACTGCCTTTTAATCTGCTTTGAAAGAACCTCAGTTTTTATATCTTTGGGATTTGGAAAGTGTAGCAGAGCTGGGATACATGAGATGTAATATATTGAGAATGTAATGTATGAGGGCTGTGCCGGCGGGGATATATTGATTATATATTCAGTATATATTGGGTCTGCAGATTTCCTGTGTGTCTTTTGCATTGCTTTCTGTGTCAGTATTGTGCTTATCGTTGTGTCATATTATTGTTTGATTCTTATCTCTCTGTTACTTTGAGGGAAGCATGGCACAACAGCTTTATGTCTGTGTACCAAAGAAATCCTCAGTTTATCACTGGTGTTAATACAGTTGGCATGACTCTATTGCCCTCATACAAAGATATATGTATTTATTTGCCTTTCACATGTTTAAAAATCAATACACATTTTTGTTCGTGTTGCTGCTTGGCACCTAAATGCAACTATTTTGATTATTTATTATTGTAATGAATTACTTTAAATCACGCTCACATTATTTTTTACTACTTTCAGATATACAATTGTGAATTGTATCCTGAATTGTAAATGCCCAGAAAGTGAATTAACTGTATGTGTGTATAAGATGGATAAAAGTGATTTAAAGTGCTGATATATAATCGTACACTGGTTCTTAAAGTAACACATTTTGGAACAATATGATCGTCCCTGTATGTCTTACTGACAATAAACTGTATTTTAGAAATCATACTGTCTGTGAATGTTTTGCATACAGAAGATTACACCTAAAAAGGGAAATTCCACCAATTTTTCAAAAGTTCTGTACAATTCGAAGTCACTAGCTACATTTCCAACGACTTTGTAAGCAGACTGTAAGCAATAAAATGAAAATGCATTCAAGAATGTTTGCGATTTTCACTTCCCACCAGCTGGTTTACATCAATCTGATGTTTTTTATTGATTAAAATGATTTACCTAATGATATCATTTCCTGCAAAAACTTGTTTTGGGCTGAATCTCAAAAGGCTGCCTACTCCCTATGTAGTGTAATTATAAAATAATGAATGGCTTCAACAGCTAAGTCAAGCTTTATATGTTGATAAGAAGGCCATGTATATTCGGCCATAATTTCATGACCAGTTCAGTGCACTTTATAAGGACTAGGGAGCCATGTGAGATGCAGCCATAGTGAATCTATAAATAAGCTGTATTTGGGTTTTTCCATTTCTAATTTAATAGTAGGTTATGACTTCCCCATAAGCTCCTGATAAGGAAGTTTTAATTTATTATTATATTTCCTCCGTCTCAACCGTTATGCAAGAGATCATGTTTCTCTGCTATGTAGAATAGTTTGAGCACTTTCCATTTGGAAATGCTGTAGTCTTTTCTGGACATCTCTCTCTGTAAGAACTGAAAAGGGTCAGCATTTCTTTAAAAAAACACTTTCATCTGCTCCTCAGTGCAGCTCTACCTCTCTGCCATGCTGTATGTGTTTGTTGTTAGAGGAAAACGTCTCGACTGCAGGTTTCGCAACAATTTATCTGCTTAAGTTAAATGGAAGAGTTTTTAGACTTTTGTCAACACTCATAAAATACTACTGCCAATTTCCCCTTTCCATAACCTACATCGACAAACGTTTCGAAGCGTTAAAACATTTTTCGTAAAAAACATTCGGATGGAAAGCTAATCAGAGTGGTTTGGTGCGAAATGCTCTGTTCTAGAAAAATTTACAGAGTCAGAACTGTTCACAGTGGTGGTGATAGGAACCAGACGTCCACCTCTAACAGCTCCCTCAAAGAACGTTATTACATGAAATGGTTATGAATATGCTGCCTGATGTCTGAGACATTGTTTTACGATAGTTTTGAGATAAAGTACAGGGCCTCTATGGTGACATGGTGATTGTTTTTTAATAAGCCGTGGCCACAAATTAACATATTGAGGCCAGGATTTAAGTTTTTTGCAGTTACGAATGAATATGTTGAGGCCACGTGGCCAGAAGAAACTTAACTCGTGGTCTCAGTATATTAATTTGTGGGTAATCTCCATGTCACCTCAGGGCCTCTGTATAAAGCAAAATAGTTCTGAAAGAAAGCAAAAATATTTTTCTGATTTACCAGTATTTTAAATCACTAACATTACGTATAAAAACGTGTAGGTTCACTGCTGGTTTTGGACAATAAATAAAACGGCTATATTTGTGTTGTAGACTTGGCGACCCCTGGTTCCTGTCACCACCACTGTAAAGAAATCTGAGTCTGCAAGTTTCTCTACAACTAACCATTTCACATCAAACACTCTGAATGAATCTGTTTACTTTGTTTATCTCTTTCAGATCATTTTAAGTTGGTGAATCTCTGAAAACTACCAGATTATTAACTGTGTCAGCTTATTTTGGCAAAAATGTCACAGTACAGTACATTCATTTTCATTGTTTTATTTGTAGAGATTTAACATCTATTATAGATGCTTATTAAAATAACTATATAATTGCTGAGTCTTTTAAAATGAGTAACTGAAGCAATTACAGATTTGTTATTAAATGCATGGAGTCAAACAAATTCTGACAAAAATAAAGATGGAAAATCAGCCGTTCGCAAGGATCAATTAGAACAGCTGCACCATAATAAAGAGCTTATTTTTATTTGAATTATTTGCCACTAAACTTTGTGGCAGACTAAATTAATCCTTTCAATATGGATAGTTAATTTATTCATGTATGCATATTTTTAAATGGTCTTTAAATATATAAATATTTTGTGGTGGTCTTCAGTTTTTTCCCCCCATCTACTTATGTTTATCATTAAGCTGAAAGTCTGGTTTAATGCTTCTTTTAAAAGGTTTAGTTGTTTAATAATAGATCATATTTGACTTTTTAATTGATACTTAACGCTATATAATCCTGTTAATTCCCCAGCACATATTTTACATTCATTAATAAAAGTGCTAGAATTTATTGGAAATAAAATGCAATTTTTACATTGAATTTAATGCCATATTTAAAATCAAGCTAGGAGACAACCCACCAAACACAACCCAATGGCAGATGATTATTTAAAGCAGTAATTTTGGAGAAGCTGTTAGCTCGTGGCTTACCAGGTATTATTTCAGTTCTTTGTCAGTACAAAGGAAGGAAATGACTCATACAGTTATTCTTACTATAGTTTTAGTCTTGACACAGTAGAGTATGTATCTTAGACATATATCTTCTGTCTAACACGGCAAAAAATTTCATGTTGACAAGTGAAATGATCTTAAATCGAGTCTATGTTCCTCATTTTGAGACTTGCAATGAGAATATTTAACTAATTTCTAGACTTGTTAGACATTTCTAGTGAAATGATCCAATTCTATCATCAAATAATTTATTTTTTATATATAACAGCATTTCTTAAACAAGTCTGATTAATGATCGGCCAATTTCACCAGATAAAATGATTTAAAACCACCAAAAAACTAGAAATAAGCTGCATAATCTTATAACAGTCTTAGAACAATCTTATACTGAGAAAAATGTAATATAGTGACTTGATTTAAGATGATTTCACTGATTTATCTTTACTTTTTATGCAGTGAATGTCCATCATTTTCACTTCCATTATTCAACTCATTTCAGAAATAAATCTCTTGGGCTACAGAAAGCTCAATAGAATTTTATTGGTTTTATCGCTACCATCAGTATTACATTTTATGCATCGTTTCTTCCCACCTGTAATTACATCAGAGGCTGGCTGTGTCAAAATATAAACACCCATTATTTTTTTTTTAATTACCTTTCTTGATGCCACTAACATTGAGGTTTGATTCCTTTTTTATATAACAAAAAATGAAGGACACTTGGAGTACATGTATATAAAAGACAAACGAAATACAAGCCACTGTGGACTTTACAATGTGTTAAGAGTATTTCCTGTGCCCATCAATAGTCATTTTGGATAATACTTTTTAAGGACCTGCCTTGACCTTGTGTTTTTTTTTATTCTCTGAACAGAAAATGATGGGAATTTTTTTTTTTGTTTAAATATACAATTATCAATGGGAACAAGAAGCACCTTTAACAGAAGACGGAAGGCAAAGGGGACACTGCGTACGGCATCGCAGGATTGGTGATCCGTTCCAGTGGTTCTTTTTGCTGATTGATTCTTAACTCACAATAAGCTCCTCCCTTTTTGTCTGTTGAGCTGTAGAAGTCTGCGATGCCTCTCTGTCTCTCTCTCTCTCTCTTTCTCCATGGGAACCCCAGCGACGGCCAAGTCACAGGAGCGAATGATTCCAGAGACTGGTCCTCAAAACTGCAACGGCAAAAGTCACACTGTAAAATACTGCAACTGCAAAATCACCACTTCCAGTATTTAAGTCAAATATTATTATAGCAATTTGCATTATAATAACGCATATTTTAAAGTCAACCTGAAATCAACATGGACCTTTTTAACCTCATTATGACGTCCTTGGTCATATTAGGCACGATTAATCAAGATTCATTACATCATATCAGTAAAAGACTGATTTTCCTGTAATTTTTTCATCAAACTATAATGACTTTTCCTGATCTTCTGATTCTGATTACATCATCGTGCATCAGCGGGTAGGGAAAATAAATATTATCCAGTAATATCACGTTTCACCTCCACTCCCACCACCCCCACCTATCATAGCACCTGTCTAGCTCAGAGGCTCTCACTGATACTGTGTTTCACTCAGAAATGTCAGGGTATGGAAGGAAAACAAGCCATGAGCTCTGATTTCAAGCTCACTTTAAAGGGCACATATTCATATTTTCTTGTATTTATTTATTTTTTGGAGATCCCTTATGGCATTTCAGGGTGTCATAGTCCAGTTTACAAGGCCCCTCCCACCTCTCTTGGTCTAAATTAAACAGGCTTGCTGTTTTTACTGTGCCTTTAAGACTGACATATGTAAATGAGATCTGATCTGATTGGCTCTCCTGAATTGCACTTCATTCAAAAAGCAGTCTGGGCTTCTTATAAACACTCCTTATAACTTCAGTGTGAGTGGGTGGGGCTATAACTGCTGTAGGTTGACATCACAAAAATTCAAGAGAGACATATACGGACTTTTAAAGCTTAAGTTCAGTTTTTTAACAATAAATTATTTGGAAATCATTGTAAGGCTATGTGTTTGTTACTGATCAGTTTGGCCACTTTTCAATATTGTGATTGCTTGATTAACAGTCAAAATAACCGGCAGATTTCTCAATTACTAATGTAAATGATATGTAAGTGGCAGAAAAAAAAGCATACGTTTTTGAGGAATTCCTCGGCGACGATACGAGCACGGGCGTTGACGGCCAGCTTCATCTCACTGATCTCCTTGTCGATCTCCTCCATGAAGTGGATGACAAAGTCCACCAGCTTATGCTTGTACATCTGCTCCGTGTGGAAGTTGGTGATGAGGAAACTGATGTCATAGCCCTGACGGGAGAGACAGGCATGAGGATGTTAGAAAAGACACAAAGTGAAAGTAACACTAAAGATACGTGTACATGTTATGTACACTACTGCTTTCTATGCAGTGTATGCAGCTGCTGTACACTGGTCATTGTTGCCTACAGGCTCTCCACAGTCTAAATATGTCTTCTTTATGATATACGCAGTCGTTTAGTGTTGTAGAAGTACTGATGATAGCCAACATAAATTCAGAAAAGTGTATTCAAATACTGTTAAATCTCCCAATCTATATACACAGACAGATACACATGTACATTTTAATTTCTATCAATTGCTTTATAGCTTTCTATTGCAATACAAAACATTCTGCAAAAGACTGTATTTCTATTTCTTATTATTTAAAAAACGGGTTGGTTATTGTGTTATTAAAGGCTTTTTTATTTCTGTATAATTCCACTGTTAAGAGGTAAGCATGGTCATTAAGAGTGCCTTAATGTGAAATGCTCCATTTCAAAGAAACTTACTTAGTCAGAATTGTTCATAGTGGTGGTGACAGGAACCAGACGTCTGAAGCGCTTCACACCTCTAAAAGCTCCCTCACAGAAAGTTATTACATTAAATGGTTATGAATACACTGCCTGGTGTCAGACATTTGGCCTAGAACTTATTTTTTAAACTCCATTCACAGCAGAGAGGTGCTGTAAGGCAAAACAGTCCCCAAATAAAATGTATTTACCATTATTATTTCACTATTTTACCATTATCAGCACTTTAATTTTGGATAGTAAAATAAAGTGGCCATATTTGTGCTGTAGATATTGCGCCCTCTGGTTCCTATCACCACCACTGTAAAGAAATCTGAGTCGGAAAGTTTCTCTACAATGAACCAGATCACATCAAACCACTCTAAATGACTGAATTATGCAGCAGATTTAATGTCAAAATTTTTTTCTAGACTATGCTGCCTCTTTATCTCACCTCCACAGGTTTCCTCCGCAAAATGAAGAAGTTCTCCGCTCTCATCATCATGAAACGCATGAATTTGTGGCACAAGATCTTCTCAATCTCATCCGCCTGAAAGGAACATTAGAGTTTAAACTGAATCCCAAACCACTCCCAATCTGACAAACAGTGCACCGTACGATTTACTAAAGCTATTAACAAGAAATGAATCACGGCTTCAGCAGAGCATGTGCTAATACTGTTGCATGTGCCAGTTCTTTGATATGGACTACTGTTTTCTACCCTTAGAGAGTGAACTTGTACCAGGAGTTTCATGAGAATGCTGATCTAGTTTGTGTTTTACCATAATCAATATAAAAAGGTGAATATATAGGAAGAGATTCTATGTTCTACCATATATGGAAGCCACTATGTGAATAGAAAATAGTTTAGGGCCGTTAAACAGGAACCACTAATGAACAAACTGAACAGAGCTTCAAAGAATCATGTCAGATTTAGTACATGACTAAAAGACTCTGTAGCGAAAGCAGAACTTCTGACCTGTTTGACGGCGATGCTGACCCGCACAGAGTTAATGGAGCCCTCTATGAGAACCTTCTCTTTGTCATTGCGGCTAATTACCACCGGCTGCAACAGCAACTCTTTGCTGCTCCTGTAGTGAGAGATCAAATTCAAGGATCACCAACAAAAACAGAAACAAAGAAAGTATGACTTGAATCCAAAAAAGGCTTACGACTCCATACGTACAGCACATGAGCTGATGCATATGGCATGACATGTCAAACACAGTCATGTTGAATTTGGCTCATTTCAGGGTGAGTCAGAAACGATGATCCAGGATGACTCACCTAACTTCCACCTCTGGCTTGTTGTGCCGTTCCACCACTTGAGAGGAGAAGTTCTCCAAACACAGGGCTGCTTGCAGGGTGGCCCGCACAGCGTTCAGGTATGGCCGCAAAGTCGCCGTCTGAAGACAGGTTTAAAAAAAAAAAGAAAGAAAGAAGATTGTCAAATCAATGGTGTAGCTAGAACCTGCACCATTGGCTACTGAAGCTAATGCATTCACAAATTAAGGTTCTAAAGGGTTTACCATGTGCAACACTTTATATACAGTAGATCTTTAAAAACACATCAGTTCTGATCAGTGCATATGTAACATGATAATATCAGAATCATATCAGCACAGGTGGATATTTGCTTAAATACGTGGTCATCAAAGTGATGGTCAGATTTGTTCAGTATTTCAAAGCTAGAGTCGTAGGCAAAGGTGTGGGCTCCCCAGGTCAAATGACATGTTTTGTTGATTGAACTTGAAATAAGTTAACACACCCTGTACAAAAGAGACTTTGTTTGCTAATTTTAGTGCACAATTTACCTTTATTTGCTGATACTGGAAAAATTTTATCTAAAATGCACTATAACTGTTTTTCCAATATGTTGGAATCAGCAAATATAAACTGTGCAAACGCAGCAAAACAACAAAACACGTCCAAACATTTGCATTCAATGACAAATCTGATGAAATATTTACTGTACTCCAGAAGAGCCGAATAAATAAATACCAGTGGATCCCTAATAACAACATTAAAGGCTATTCCATAAATATGTTTGCTGGATATATATTTTTTCAATGTACATACATCATATTGTGAAACCAACTGTTTTGTTTTTTGAGCACTTTTCAAAGAGTCCCCTGCCTTTTTTAGTTAAACATGATATCAATCGTTTCAGGATTTCCATTCAAGCAGCGTTTAATAAATGAGAGAATCATGCGCCGATGCCAAGATCCAATATTTCTCATCTACATATCTGCCGATGCTGATAAATAAACATTTACAAAATGTAGAATTCTTGTTGGATTGGCTTTAAGGAAAATAGAACATCTATTTTAACTGCATTTGTAACCTTATTTCTGTAGGATTACGAATGAATTAGAACATTTTAGCACACAAGCCCAGATCTAACTCGTCTGCTCTTCTGGAGTACAATAAATTTATCATCAAATATCGGTTTGAAATGTTGGTCAAATCTAAGCATCTGTCCAATGCATCCAATGCGGATCATTTATTTCTAAGCAATTATCTACCAATGCTGACATGATTCTGATATTTTTGTGCATCCCTAATGTTTTACAGTCAATCTGATTTTAATGTAGGAACCTGTTTAACTTTAAAATGCTTATATTAATACATAAATCAAAATATTGTTTGCAGGATGTATTAATCATCTATTAATGATATTATAAAAGCATCGTATCATAGTAACATCAAAAATACTGTACAGTCCAGATTTTTACAACCTTAACATATAGCGAGGCACATTACATTACATTTGACTGTAAATTTGCAGATTTTAAGGGGAATCTCACCGATTTTTCAAAAATTTAGCCTAATTAAATAGTTAAGGTGTAAACACTGTCAATCAGAGTAGTCTGACATGAAACACTCCGTCCTAGAGAATATTACAGAGTCAGGATTGTTCACAGTAGTGGTGATAGGAACCAGACGACCAAAGTTTCTCTTAAAGCTATATCATGGCCATAAATATGCTGGCTAATGCCCAAAACGTTGCATGTAATAAGAGATCTTGCCTAAAATGTGTTTTTTAGGTATGCAAGGTGTTCCTCAGCAAAACATCCACCAGAGAAAAGAAGATTTTCCACTATTTTACCATCATCATTACATCTAAAACTCAGAAGACACGTGTAGGCTCACTGGTCATTGTAAATAGTAAATAAAATGTCTATAGTTGTGCTGTGGACACGGTGACCCCTGGTTCATGCCACCACCA
This sequence comes from Colossoma macropomum, assembly GCF_904425465.1. Classification (NCBI taxonomy): domain Eukaryota; kingdom Metazoa; phylum Chordata; class Actinopteri; order Characiformes; family Serrasalmidae; genus Colossoma; species Colossoma macropomum. The sequence continues at coordinate 29,477,049 of NW_023494810.1, read as the reverse complement.
CTGTAAAGAAATCTGAGTCAGTACGTTTCTGTACAACTAACCATTTCACACCAAACCCCTCTCAAATGACTTTGTTTACGTCTCAATCACTGAATTGTGCAGACCTAATGAACAAACAGTGGAATTCCCCTTTCAGTTACAATAAATATCCAGCTACATGTGTAGCGTTAGGTTTGTCATGTATCATTTATTAGAGACCGTTTGCAGAACACAGACCACTTTAGATAAATGTGAATGAATGAAACAAATATCACACGTCGTAGCACCGTATTCTCACAAGTGTGCTCTGGATTCGACATCAGATACTTTAATCACACGACAATAAACCCGAATTAAACTCAGAAACACAATCCATTAGAAATGCACAGTAACGTTAGCAAGCTAGCAATAGCATCAACACGGGCAGCTCCACCGTCTCCGCTCTGCCCGAGCTTCGAGTCCGATAACACAGCACGGTACGACCGCTAGAGTTATCACTCAGCACTTAGTTAAACCCCAAGAGAAACATTAATACAAATAACGACACTTTTGATAAAGAAGAAAATCTCACCATTTTCTGTTGGCTTTTGAGGAAGGCGGAAGTGTCTGCGCCACGCCTGCAGCCTTCGTGCGCCTTCTACCAAAAACATATAATATGGGCGCGGTGTAAACATATCACCCACGTTTTATACAACGTTAATAAATACAAAAACAAAGAGTGTGCTTGCACATACATCTGTCTATAGAAGCAATATTTAAGAGCACTACGTGGTGCAAAAAAACATCAAATAAAATCACTAGATGTTTCAACTTGAAGCCTAAGTGCCCAATCTACTCTAAACATTACGGTCATCATTTCGCTCAGGCAAACTTACCTTGATTCGCTTTTTCTTCCATATATGGCAAATAGACGGTCCGGTTCGGTTTGTGTTTAAGAAAGCAGAATGGTAGCTGGAGTTCTCTCTTTCACCGATCTGTACCTCTTGACGAGTAATAATTATTACGCGAAAACGACAATATGTTGTTTTTGCTTATACGTTGCTTGAAAAGGGGCTCATTACCGGCTGAAACAGGAACGTACCATGTTTGTAACCGATTGAGTTTCTGATATTCGTATGGGGGTGCGTTCTTCGGTGATGTCAAATCCTTCAGCAGTTATTAAAAACGTATATAAACTCTGCTTAAACGCATTTTCAGCGTAACATTGTGAATAAAAAGGACATAACCTGAATCTGACCGTTCAGTTTTTTTTTCATTTGTACTCAGAAAGAATAGTTCCCCCTTTTCTCTAAATGGTACGGTCAGTAATGGATGCCCGTTCTCCGAGGTAAATAATAATGTGGATATTTTGAATAAATTCTTGTTGTGTGTGGCCAATTTACATACTCGAGTTGTATCTTTCTACGACCAGATCGTAGATATAGACCCAATATATATTTTAAGGCGATGCAGTTTGATGTACATTGAATTAGAAGCCGGTTTTATGCGTTTGTTTGGCTTACGCCACCTAGGACGAACTTGCTAGCTAGCTTAGCTAACAAGCTAAAAGCAGCAGCATATTACTCGACAAATGAATAAGTAGGTCAGGCTGTAGATAAAACAGAGTTATAAGTCGCTTTAAAACGCACATAAAATCACACAAATATCACAGACTGCTAAGATATTGGTGTAATGTGTACAGTGAAACGGTAGCTAGCTAGCTAACCAGTTAGCTTGGTTCTCCAGCTTCATTGAAAGGTTTCATTTCTATAACTGTCAACAGTATATATGTATATTATATATGTGTATAATCATCCTTAACTCAGCTCATGGAGTCTACATTAACTAGCCAATAAATAAATAAATACAAATAAATAACAGATGATAGCCCTCATGAAGAGAGTTAGCTTACAGACCAAACCTGAACATTTTGCTGAAAAAGATTCACCTTGGCCCTAAAATCTCTCTCTGTGCTGATAGGATCTCTGTACTAGTTTTTCCAGACAGTGTTTGAAGATCAGCTTTATAAAAGATCATTTGAAGTGTACATAGCATTGAAAACCGATGAGATTTGTTGAATGGAAAGCTCCACAAAAGATATCCAAAACTCTGCTGGGAAATTGAGTCTTGTGTTGTCTTGTGTCCCCGCAGTTCCAGTTACCTGTAACAAAGAAGATGAGTGAACTGAAGGACTGTCCACCACTCAAGTACTATGACTTCAAGCCAGTGGAGCATGTGAAAGTGTGTCCACGCTACACGGCCGTGTTGGGCCGCTCAGAGGACGATGGCATTGGCATTGAGGAACTGGACACACTGCAGCTGGAGCTGGAGACACTCCTGTCCTCTGCCAGCCGCCGTCTTAGAGCACTGGAAGAACAGAGACAGGTGAAGGAGTTGAAGAAGCTGTTTGTCTTAACTGGCCATCTTATTCTGTATATCTCGCCTTTCTTTCCCTCTCTGTTTTTCTTACCCTTCACTGCTTATCTCTCATTCCTTTCCTCTCTTTCAGTCTTCTGGTCTCCCTTTTCCTGTCCTTCTTGTCCTTTCTTTTTTCTTTCCTTGTTCCTTCTCCTCACTGATGTGTTGAAAATGGTCTGCTACCCAAGTCATATCTGGTAAACAGCAGTCCTGTGGTCAGAAATAGACCAGTAATGAATTAGGTAGAGTGGGGCTGATAAATTGTGTAGATGGGATACAGTCTGTAATTGTACACCCAGATAGTATAACATGATAGTGTAACATGGCCTGTACATGGAAGTACAAAGTGGTTGTTTATAATAAGGTCTAAATATCTTTCCAACAGATTCTTACAGACTGGCAGGACAAAAAAGGTGACAAAAGGTTTCTGAAGCTGAGCAAAGATGCAGACCTTTCAGCCTCCTCTCGCCATTCCAAGCCTAAGAAGCAGAAGTTGGATGGGAAGGCAGGGCACGGGCCTGGTCCCGGTCCAGGCAGACCCAAATCTAAGAACCTGCAGCCCAAAGTTCAGGAGTATGAATTCAACGAAGATCCGCAGGACATACCACGCAACCCAAAAAATGACGCACCAAACAGGTTGGCTCAAATATCAAATGATCTATTTGTATTTTTATTTTGTAATATGTACAATATATATACAGTGTATACAGGACAACTTTAACATGTTAACTTGTGTTGTGTATCAGATTCTGGGCCTCAGTGGAACCCTACTGTGCAGACATCACCAATGAGGAGATAAGAGTCCTTGAGGAGCTTCTTAAACCCCCTGATGATGAAGCAGAGCACTACAAGGTAATGTCAGTAAGGAGGCAGGACTATTTCATACACAAATGCCAGCATTGCCAGTGTGAACAGTTGATATGATGTATGTATCAGAGACATGATTAACTATGTATTTTGAATTTATTTTTTATGGTAGATTCCTGCTCTGGGCAAGCATTACTCTCAGCGCTGGGCTCAGGAGGACCTCCTGGAGGAGCAGAGAGAAGGAGCCCGAGCCAATGACAAGAAGAAAAGCATCCTGGGTCCACTGTCTGAGATAGATGCCAAAGGTATCTCTGGTTGTTAAAATAACACTCTGGACTTCAAAGATAATGTTGTGTTTTTATGCAAAAACATATGTTAGTGGTCTGAGTCCTAGTTTTTACCCTGTATGTTCACATTTAATTGATCAGAGAATTACAGTACTATTTAAAAGACCACCTTTTCACTTTTTTAATTTCAATCAAATGGCCATTATGTAAAAAGTTAAAAAAACAGAAAACATATTTAACAGAAAAATACACAGAAGCCTCAGCAACTAAATATGATATAAAAAAATTGAGTATTTATTGTGCCCATGCATTGCTTTTATTGCAGCTTCCATTCTTTTTCAGGAGACTTGTATTCACTTTTCCTGCAGGGACATTTTTCTGCACCTACAAAGTTCAGTCTAAGAAGGCAATTGTATCCTCTTCAGTACACAAAAATATTTTGTTTTCTGTAGATGTGGATGCCATGCTGAAGAAGTCTGAATCCCAACACGAACCCCCGGAGGATGGCTGTCCATTTGGCCCTCTCACACAACGTCTGCTTCAAGCTCTGGTGGAGGTCAGACACACTTAATATACTATACTGTTAAGTAGAGAATCTGATAAACGCACACATTTTTGTGTTTGTATAGATTCAGTGTTGTTGTAATTCAGATTGCAGCAGTTTTTGATTATGGCTTTAAGTGATATTAAACTGGATATTTTTATATTACAGTTAATTGCCATGGATGGTCTTTGTGCCACGAGACACTACACAATAGTGTAAAGGAATACATCATTGTTTGTCTGTCCGCCGCATTTGTGTCATGCGTTGACTTGAAACTCATTTATATGTGTTAAACTTACTAGCTTAATGGCTTTTATTATAAGTGATTTTTGAGTCATTTGGTTTTCAGTAATTTTCTACAAAGAAATTCTTCATCCATGGTAACCGACCATACGCTACAGATGTGGCTGATGGTGATTAGGCTGAAAAACACTGGAATATTCCTCTAAGTCAAAAGATGTTTTATTTCCCTTGTAGGAGAATATCATATCCCCTATGGAGGATTCCCCCATTCCAGACATCCCGTCGAAGGATGATGGGGCTGGAACGTCACCTCGTAGCCAGGGAAAAGCTTTCAGGTAAAAATGCCCTGACGTTTCTTCATGTGCAGTAGGAGCGAGTGTAGGATGTTGCAAAAGAGGTGGATTTCGGAAGTATGAATTCTAAGCTTTTAATGTATATATTTTTGTTTGTAAATAAAAGAGGAGATATTTGATTTTAATTTAATGAAAAGTAATCATTGTGCAAATAGTTGTGCATTAAAATGTGCAGAAGAGGACGTAGAGGACGTGTTAACTTATTTTTACTTAGAAAATCAACATAACTTGACCGGGGTGCCCAAACTTATACATACAACTGTAAAGTGAAAGTAAACATTGCTTTTGGAAGGAACACCCACTGTTTTTTCCTTTTCTTTCCAAAATAGGTTTAAAATTACACAACAGAGGTTAAAATGTTTGTGTCATTTAAACCAAGAAAGCTGAAATGCAGGAAACGCTTACTTGTACAAAATTCATATACTTTTCGAGGTCGCTGTACTGTATTTCCCCCTTTCCCTCTCCCTCTTCCTGCAGTGTGCCTCATACACGTTCTCTGGAGGCCCGTATTAAGGAGGAGTTGGTGGCTCAGGGCTTGCTGGACTCAGAGGAGCGGCAGGGTGCAGGGGGAGACTCGGAGGACGAGGTTCTGGCTGAGCTTCAGAAGAGACAGGCTGAGCTCAAAGCCCTGAGTGCCCATAACCGCGCACGCAAACAGGAGCTTCTCCGGTGAGATGTTCTTCGAAAGCACACGTTATGCCACATCTATTATTAAAGCCACCTTTTTTATTTTGGAGATGGCTGAAAGTGATAGTGCAGCAAAAAGTCTGGTTTACAAAGTTGTCTTCTTACTCAAAATATAGTCGATCAGCAAAGACATTTTGCTTCTTTATTTTTGCAGCCATCTAGTAATGGAAGCTTAAATTAGAGGTGTGTGATCATGATTATCAAAATACACATCTTGATATTTAATTTTTTGAGATATGATAAGTTGGAACACAGGAAAAAGCACCAGTAGTGCCACATTTAAAAAATACTATCAAAACAATGAATACGGCGATTTTTATTTTTGTCTAATTAACCGGAACTATTTATGCTTTTTAGAATGAAACATGTTGTTGGTCAGTGTTCTGTAGGTACTGATGATATCAATGATGTGGTCAGAAAACATTGTGAAATAATTTATTACATTATATATAAATATTGTCGTATTGCTCACCCCTAGTTTATACCCCACTAATTAGCATTGTTCAGACTATGCCTAGACCATCACACCCTCGCCTCAAATTACACTGACTTCAGTAGTTACTAATAAACTTGCTTATGTGGCTTCTGAAACTGTATGCCTTACTGTCAAGTATTTTTATAGATAACAGACCACTTACTGACCGATTGAGATTACTTTTAACAACACTGAGACGCTGAGAGAGTCTGACAATTTAGACACTATGATGCTTACTAGTTGTCAGATATTTCTCAGTCAAGAATTAAGAAAAAACTGAAAACCAAAGTACGAAACCTGGGTGTAATCTTAGGCCTTGTTCAGGCTGTTAGCCCAAATCCAATTTTGGCATATCCAGATTGAATTTTTTAATAGTCTGGCCAGCAAAAAAACCCACCTAAAATTAGATTATTGCAAAACGGATCCAAACCATATTTGGCAGTGGTTTGAAATGCAATTCCATTTGGATTTTTACAGACGCGTCTTAGTCTAGACGCTCTGGCCACTCAGATTGAAAGCCTTTTGCATCACTTGCAAATCACACTCGATTGAGCATGTCGGGTGTCGCTGCACTCACGGCTCTTTCAGTGCGATTTCGGAGATCATCCAGTGTTTTGAAACCAACGACGAACGCTCTGAGCTGTTTGAGGTTCACTGCCGACGAAAATCACGCTGCACAGTTATGACGGATTCGCTCTTATTGAAGTGGAGAGCACAGAACGCTTTCTGCTCACGGGTCACTTCCCCCCCAGACTGAAGGGAGCCATCTTCCACTGACAGTCAGAAACTCTGTGACCCTCTCTTTCAATTGGTATGTGATTGGTTCCTAGGTGCCTCACGGTTGTAAAAATATAGCGCTTTGAAATTGGATGAATCTTTTTGAATCACCTTGTACAGAAAGCTTGGAGAGACTCTTTGTTACTCTGCTTCTAAGCTGTGGAACTCTCTTCCACCTTGTATTAGGCAGTTAAGCACACTTTTTAAAGAAACCTTTGAAAACATATCTCTTTAATTCAGCTTTTAATAAAATTTCATGTCTAATTTGTGTTTCCATTTTTAAATGGCCAGGGCCCACTGGCAGACTCAAAAGTTTTATTACTTCTGTAACCTTACTGGCTGAGCTGTTCATTGCATTGTAATCCCTGTAGTTACTGAATAATAAGCCTTAATATGTAATAAGCCTGGGATTTTAAGGGGTTTAATTTAATTTTTTCTTATTGCTTTAGATGATTTAAATTAACATTGCTGACTTTGCTGTATTATTTTTTAAAGTTTTGCTGAAACTGAACAGAAACAATAATAGAAGAAAATCAAACTTTAATTAAATTTTATTACCTATATTAATCTTATTAGCACTTTAAGCTGCCACCACTACGAAAGGTGCTGTGTGAATAAAGTTAGTGGTATTGTGGTTATGTTATCATCAAGCGGTGTATAACCATTTCATGTAACAACTTTTTGTGAAATAGTTTATGTAGACATATTAAACATTTCAGACGTCTGGTGCCTATCACCACCACTGTGAACAATTCTAACTCTGTAAATTTCTCCAGAACAGAGGAATTTAAATCAAACCACTCTGAATTAGTTTGTTTACATCTTTTTAATTATGCAAAAATGTTGAAAAATTGATGGAATTCCCCTTTAAGCCAAATGGTTAGACCTTTAAGACACATCACATCAGACTGCTAGTCTTTATATCTAGAGATCGTCAGTGGGAGCGACTTATCACCTTTATAGTATTGTGATGTGTTTTTTCCTTGTTAGTGAACAGAGCTGATTGAACTTACCTCCTGATTATTAAGCTCTTCATGTCATCTGTCTCCACCTCTTTGTAGATTAGCGCGGGAGGAGATGCGGAAGCAGGAGCTCCGTCAGCGCGTTCGAGTGGCAGATAACGAGGTCATGGAGGCCTTCCGCCGCATCATGGCTGCCCGGCAAAAGAAACGCACTCCGACCAAGAAGGAAAAGGATCAGGCGTGGAAGGCCCTGAAGGAGAGGGAGAGCATCCTTAAACTGCTGGACGGATAATAAAACAAGAGAGATCGTTCTGCTGAGGACGGACTGTGTTAGTGTGCTGGTGTGGCCTGGGGACCAGAGCTTTTAATAGGCAGGTCAACCAGCTCACTAACATAAAGACAACCAACCATATGGAACCTAGGCGAATATCAGGGCTGGTTCTAGACAGGTCGAGATGGGCAAGTCTGAAATTTTGAATTACTCTGATATAGTATTGTGTAGATGTAGTGTTGGCACCACAGCAGCTCCTAAGAGGTTAAATAGAAACATTTTTATCTTATGAGTGAGCTGTTCAGGTAGGGCTGCACGATATGGACAAAATAGTGTAGTATATTCCTGCATATTGTGAAATGCCCTGCAGTACACACATTAGTGAACACTTGCTATAACGTTAAAGATTGGCCTGTATTATTATTGACCAAAAATTCTTATGTAGTATCTTGACCTGCCCAAACTCCAACAGAAACATCTGAGGTGGGGTGGATCAGGATGTTCACAGCATGCAACACAGCATTTAGTGGTTAGGTAGAGGCTGATTTGCATATTGCAGCCTTCTGCAAAATCAGTATTGTGAAGGCCAGTATTGCAATAACAGACAAGTAATTATATATTGTGCAGCCCAGTGTCACTTAAAAGGGGGATTCCACTCATTTTTCAGAATTTCTGCATAATTAAATTGTTAAAATGTAAACAAAGTCATTCAGAGTAGTTTGATGTGAAATCAGAGAAACTTACAGAGGTGATGATAGGAACCAGATGTCCAGAGAGTTGTTGCACAAAGTGGTTACCAGCACATCGATGCCGATCACATCTTTTCACGTTAGTTTAGAGGTAAAGTTTTGGCCTAAAATTTACATTTTTTCTATTGTTTTGCTTTACATTACATGTAAAACTTAGAAGACACCTGTAGGTTCACTGGTGGTTTTGGATAGTAAATAAAATGGCTGTGTTTGTGCTGTAGACATCACAACACCTGGTTCTTATCACCACTACTTAAGTTTCTCGATCACTTTGATTGACTTTATTTACATCTCAACAAATTAAATTTACAGAATTTTTTTTAAATCTGTGAGATTCCCATTTAAAACATACTGGACGGACATTAATGCATCAGTGTCATCTGAGACATAAGCGTAGGACCAAACAGCGTCCATTTTGTGGTGAACCTGCATTAGATTAATACGTGACTGAAATAGATAGAAGTCTTTTTTTTTTATTTATTTATTCTTCCATCTGTGGTCCATCATAATCCAGGTTTAGAACCAGCCCTCAGCAGGTCCCACTGAGCAAGATGATGTGCACTAAAAACCTGTCACTGATACTTACACTACTGTGATTCATCCCATCATGATGATGCCTGAGCTCTGGATTTGTACGGAGTACAAGTGCGGACCTAGGATCAGTTCATTTTTGCCTCTCGTACCTGACGAACACGATAATGTGGACAGAGTGGAGCTGATCTCAGATATATATGTGGGTTCTGGTGTCTCATTTACCGTGTTTGCCTTTTTTGTACAGTTCCCAAATGCAAACAGTTACCAGCAGTGATTGTTACTGTTGAAGTTATTGTCATAATTATAAAGCTGTATTTTGCCAGTGCATGAGTTACAGAGGATGCACGTTATTTTGCTTCTGTTTTTGTTTTTATTTGAAACGAACAGATTAAAGAGAGTATTCAAATGAAGGGGTTATTGTTTGAAGTAAGTTCCTTTTGTATAAAAGAGACCATAGTGTTGTTGATATAGTAGTTTGTTTCCATTTGAATGGCATCATTCTCAGTGCCCTTGTGTGTAAATGAACACATGAAAATAAACTGGCGGTTGATGAGACATCATGAAGGAGTGTTCAAAGCAAGGAAAGTTATTTTCACACACAACATAAACATCTGTATTAGTTCTTTACAGGTCAGGGTGTTAAGGGTGCGCTCTAAATTGTAGAAATGCATGTATGTAGGCCACAAAGGGCGCATTCTTAGTATTTCATACTTAAATACTTAGTATTTAGCTATTTTGTAGTGTTGCCCCAAACCAATGTGTGGTACCAGTGTGTGGTATAGCACACTGCACAATAGTAGAGTTACTATTAACACCAAGTAAATATGACGGGGGGGAAACGTTAGTTTCTGAGTTTCCAGTGTATGAAGGATGAAGCCTTAAAGCTACACCACGTAAATTTTGGGGATTTAGAGACCTCTCTGGTGGTAATGTGTAATTGCACACACTGTGCAGTATGTAATGTGGGTTGTGCTTCTGACCACTTCCCCGAGAGGATGAATCTGATTATTGCAAGCATGCTGAAAGAGAATTCGAAGGGAACGTATCTTATGAGACTGAAAGTGAATTATCTACTGTCATCATGTCTTCATCAGTGTTGTGTTGGTTTTGCATTTGACACCTGAACATCGAGCAAAACCTTTTTGAGCCTGTGTGGGATGTTAATACATAAAGGCGTATGGCGTGGCCCAAAAACTCCTGGAAAATCCAGCCCGATGCCTCTGACTTTTAAATGATTAATTTAGGCTTTACAGGGCAAATCAGAGCAGCGTGATTCTTCTCCTGACTCAGCAATGCTACTTCAATTTTAACAAAATCTTACATATTGCATCTTTAAATACCCAGGAGATGTGTTTGGGCAACATAGCTTAGCGCAGCCCACTGTTGTGCTAATTTTGCGAAACTCATCACAATGAAATGAGTCCAGTTTGGAATGTCATGGTTTCTGATAAGATATTCACCATAATACTAAAAAAAACAAAGCTACATAAAATTGCTGTCTTTAATATGAGTGAAATGGACAGTTGAGTGGTGCTGCGTTTGGGTGCTCAGTGTACCACATGGTTAACTAGTAAATATGACTTATTTCTGTTTGAGTTAAAATATTATAATATTGTGAGTAATGACCACGTATCGCTGTTGTCGGAAGAAAACCTTGTGTCTCCAAAATGGCAACTTTACAGGAAAAGGAAAAATCCACTTTACTTTTAATGCAAGTCAATGGAACCAGACGTTTTTCCAAGATATTTTGAGCCGTTTCTTTTGGTCCATTCTTCATGAAGTTTACACATAATATAAAGAGCAACAAACACTTTCAAATTATGCCAAGAACTGAAAAATGACAAAAATGGAGTTACGAGGATTTCTTCCGACAGCAGCGATATGCATAAGGCTGACAATAGGACCTTTATTTTGAAATACTGGCACAATCATGCTCACCTAAGTTTCCTCAAGTATTTTAACGTTAGCTAGCTAACGTGTTTTAGTGGCGGCTGTCAGATCATAATATTTTAGCTAACTCTGTAAAGACTGCATTTTCTGCACAAACTATAAGTCTTGATTTTATGCTGATCTTGGCTGATTATTCTTGCTACTAATATTGGTTAAAGGGGCAAAATCACAGAAAAACTAATTTTACTTGCTTTCACAGTTCCCAGGGGAGGGTTTAGGGATTAGGGAATAGGGAGTAGGGAGTAGGGAATCGGGAGTAGGGAGTAGGCAGTAGGCCGTCGGGAGTAGGGAATCGGGAGTAGGGAGTAGGGAATAGGGAATCGGGAGTAGGGTGTAGAGAATAGGGAGTAGGGTGCAGGGAGTAGGGTGTAGGGAGTAGGGAATCAGGAGTAGGGAGTAGGGAATAGGGAGTAGGGTGTATGGAGTAGGGAATCGGGTGTAGGGAATAGGGAGTAGGGAATCAGGAGTAGGGAGTACGGAATAGGGAGTAGGAAATCGGGAGTAGGGTGTAAGGAATAGGGAGTAGGGTGTAGGGAATAGGTAGTAGGGAATCGGGAGTAGGGAGTAGGTAGTAGGGAATCGGGAGTAGGGAGTAGGGAATCGGGAGTAGGGTGTAGGGAATAGGGAGTAGGGAGTAGCGAATCGGGAGTAGGGGATAGGGAGTAGGGAGTAGGGAATCGGGAGTAGGGAGTAGGGAATCGGGAGTAGGGAGTAGGGAATCGGGAGTAGGGAATCGGGAGTACGGAGTAGGGAATCGGGAGTATGGAGTAGGGAATCGGGAGTAGGGAGTAGGGTGTAGGGAGTAGGGAATCGGGAGTACGGGGTAGGGAATCGGTTGTAGGGAGTAGGGTGTAGGGAGTATGGAGTAGGGAATCGGGAGTATGGAGTAGGGAATCGGGAGTATGGAGTAGGGAGTAGGGAGAAGGGAATCGGGTGTAGGGTGTAGGGAGTAGGGTGTAGGGTGTAGGGAGTAGGGTGTATGGAGTAGGGAGTAGGGTGTAGGGTGTAGGGCATTGGCACCATCACGAAACCGAGCCCCGGCACTGGTGAGTGAAGCGCCATTATTTAAGATACGGTTTTGGAGGCGCCTGTAAAACACTTTCACTCCGGGAACCTGACAGCTGCCTTATATCTGACCTCTACTGCTGTATTTTCTATCTAACTGATTTTAAAACAAAAGCGTCACCGCTGCCTGAGAAGAATCTGTTCTACAAGCACAGGTAAGCAGAGAAAACAACGGCACCACAAGCTAGGTTAGCTAACCTTGGGCTAACACTGTGTTTTAGTGCCGTCTGTCCGATTCTGAAAGCTTAGTTACGTTCAGTATTTTACAGTTTCATACCGTAACGTTTCCTAATAAAGCACAGACCAACGTTAACCTAGCTATTTACGTAAAGTTGCATTGGAAGCCTCCAGCAGTAAATTGGCTTATTAATGTTGGTTAAATGCATCATAAACATTCACATAGTGTCTTTTATTTGTAGTGAGCTATAAATGTAGACATTGTGTTTTTGCCTTTATCGTTGTTTCAAACGAGGCTAATAAAACTGGAAATACTTGAGGTAACTCGGGTGAGCGTTGATTGTAGCTAGTATTTCAAAATAAAGGTCCTCTTGTCAACCTAACAATACGTATATACGGTAGGTACTCACGATATTACAATTCTCTGTATAAACTATAATTCCAATTTCAATTCAATATTATTTAAACTGTAATCCAATATTATGATGACTCTTTGCTATATTAGTTTCGCTACTAATATTGGTTAAAGGGCCAATATTATGGACTAATTTTCTTTGCTTTTACCTAAATAAAAGAGTGATGTAGTATGTATAAATGGTTAAAGCTTCAAAATGTGCCGTTCACCTCTCAGTCCTTACAGTCCATATATGGAAACTAATGAATTCAAAAAACATTTATTCAGCCTACACTACTTTAGCTCCGCCCACTCACACTGAAGCTAAAAAGAGGGTTCTGTCTGGATTCCTTTTTGAATGAGGCGCAATCCAAAGCAGCCAATCAGAACAGAGCACATTTACACATATCATCTTAAAAGCCCAGCAACACAAACAGCCTGTTTATTTCTAAGGGACAGAGACAGGTTGGGAAATGGGCATCTTTAAAAAAATGACCTATGATTGTTATTTGTGCATAAACCCACACAAACCTTATAAGTGGACTTAATTTGTGTTTACTCTGATGTAGGGTGTGAACATGTGTGGGAGGACAGCTTGCACTCTTGGTCCAGATGAGATCAGGCGTGCCTGCAGTTACCGAAACCGGGCCGGTCGGCGCAGACGGCCAAAGTGGAAGGACGGTGAGGCAGACAAATACCAGCCATCGTACAACAAGAGTCCTCAGTCCTCCAGCCCAGTCCTGCTGTCCAGCAGACACTTTAATAAGGTGAGGTGCTTTTGATTCTCTTTGTGACTGAGCAAGTAGTGATTCGGGGATAATTTTCAAAATGCAGTAAGTAAAGTTTTTTTAACACCTTATAATCTACATGCTAAAAGAAATGCTAACATTAAGAAATGAAAGCCACTAATGGGGTAAAAATGATCTGTGATGATTCAGCTTCACCAATTTTAGGATAATATGGTCAGTTATAATAAATCATAATAATATTCAATGAACTGTACGATTCTGGACGAAATAAAATTCTTGGGCTGTAAATAATAAAATAAATATTTCTGAATCACACAGGAAGCTTTAACCAGATCGTGGTTAGATATGCTGACTCATGATGCTTTGAATCGTTTCCTGAAGAACTGTAGTCAAATCAAGTGGCTAACGCCGGAAATGTAGACCCCTGAAGTCAGTTATGCAAATGAGCTTTATACACCTGTCCCTATTGGTTTTAATTCACTGTTAGTGGTTTGAGCATTAATATATTAGGATAACAGTCTGCAATATGATTGCAGTATCATATTCCTGTGTAATTACACTGAGCCACTAATAAGAAATCAGTCTTTCAAGGCTGCTCATTGCATCTTCAGTTCATTCTAGTCTTCTTCTTGTTGGACAGGATGCTCCAGTGGATGAGCGTGTCCTGGCGACGATGCGGTGGGGTCTTGTGCCAGCGTGGTTCAGAGAGAGTGACCCCAACAAGATGCACTACAGCACTTCCAACTGTCGCAGCGAGAGCATGCTGGAGAAGAAGTCTTATAAGGTATGAACATCGTCAGTGCTTTGTAGGACTGGCCGTTGTCGAAGGCAGGATGGTGGACATAGTAGTTCTTATTAAAACAAGTATGTCAACATGAAGGTCCTTTAGTCAGCAACAACTGAGTGCCCTACATGTGTGTGGCCGACACCCACAATATGCAGACATTAGAACAGGGGTGCCCAAAACATTTGTCTTGGGGGGAGCAGGCATAGTGCAATGTTTGTGGTGGGCCAAGGGGCAAAATTACAAAACAGTATACAAACAAAGAAGGTAGGCAGATTTCAAATAGATTTTAAACGTCAGATTCTAGTAAAATACACGAAAGCACAATTTTAAAGGAAATACATATATAGTTGCTGTTGTCAAATTTTTTTTATTATTTTTATTTTTTTTTTACTTTTTTGCATAATTTAAAAACCCCAGTTATTCTTTACATTGTGTTAAAATTTCATGATGAACGAACCAACAATGGTCCAAATTACTTTGAAAAAAAAATCTTATTACATTAAGTTGCATTGAAACATATTACATATATTTATAGCAGTAAAAAATGTTTGCTCTCTTATTGGCAGGCCAAATCAAACATCCTCACCAGCCCTGCAGTAGAGAAATACAAAAAGCTGTATTTCTGAGCTTTCCTAATATAAAAAATTATTTAAAGAGCCCTAATCAGTTTCAGTTTTTAGGACAATTTATGAGGTGACGATAAACAGTTAACAAGAAAAACAAAGGTTTTCCACGAAGGTCAGAAGTTTTTTGTTCTCTATACTGTCGGAACTTCAGAGTGGGAGGATGCACATCACATAAGTACACACTTCTTTTAATTACAACTGTGCCGTTCTGTGCATTTTGTGTTTGTTTTGCGCCACAGGACCCTCTGCTAAAAGGCCAGCGTTGTGTCGTTCTAGCTGACGGCTTCTACGAGTGGAAGAAGCAGGAGAAAGGCAAGCAGCCCTTCTTCATTTATTTCCCCCAGAGACAGGGACCACCAGGGCTCACTCAGCGAGACAAGCAGGAGGAAGAGAGGAAGATGCTGTATCAACAGACTGAGGGTCAAAGAGTGGGAAAGGTGAGAAGGTTGGAATTTATTTTGGATATAAAGAATCGTATCTTATATGTTTTCCCAGAAGCATTGCAGGAAAAAGATGATCGCATGGTGCTGAGGAATATGAAAGCATATGGTGGTAAATAAAGAATGGCTGCATGATATGGCAGCATACCATAGTGTGATACTGTGACAAACTGTGATGGCAATATGACTTGCAGTATATTGGAAACAAATAGGTGAACCATTAATGTGGCTTGGTTAATTATTAGCCTTAGAAGGGGCAATATGACTATTTTATTGCAGTCGCTTTTGTGATAAATTGTGATAATATGCTTGTTTGAGAATATCATGGATATTAAAAAACACTGACTAACCACGCTCCATTATAAAGACTTACTTAGACGTACTTAATTAGTCCTGTCTAAATGGATTTTGTGTAAATGTTGAATAAAAATCATTATGCCCAAAGTTTTTAAATCTGGCACCACTAGTGCATCGTGCCTGTATTAAAATATTGTGATATATATTATGTATTGTGAAGATGTCTAAGTATTGTGATGTAATATTTTTTGCCATATTGCCCCCCCACCCCTTAATTGGCCTACATTTATTTTTTTGACATAGTAAATCACTTAATTCCTCAAAACTGATTTTAAATATCTGAGATTTTGCTCACAGGCAGTCAAAGGCCATGGTTGGTTAGAGGACTTTTCAGTGATAACTGTGTTGCAAAGGCCAGTATCATGATCATGCTGCCCTACTTTGAACCCACCTACAGTTTACACAATATTAACAATATTACAATATAACGGATTACAGTATAACGGTCCAGTAGCTTTGGGGCAGCTGGATACCTTTTAATTCATTTACAACCCTATTTCCAAAAAAGTGCAGAATGTAAATAAAGAGAGAATGCAATGATATGCAAATCATGTAAACCATATTTTTAAAGGAAAATACTATAAAAACATATGAAATGTTGAAACAGAGAAATGTTATTGCTTTTGAAAAATATATGCCCATTTTAAATATGATGCCAACAACACGTTCCAAAAAAGCTGGGACGGGGGCCTGTTTACCACTGCGTTTCATCACCTCTTCTTTTAACAGCATGCGTTTGTGGATGCAGTGATGAACTGTTTTCACAGACAGCGGTTTTCAGAAGTGTTTCTGAGCCCATGCAGTGATTTTCACTACAGAATCATGTCTGTTTTTAATGCAGTGCCGCCTGAGGGCCCAAAGATCACGGCCAGCAAATACTGGTTTTCAGCCTTGTCCCTTACAGAGATTTCTCTGAATCTTTTAATGTTATTATGTACTGTAGATGATGAAAAACAAAAGTGCTTTGCTATTTTACATTGAGAAATGTTGTTCTTGAATTCTTGCACTATTTGATCGTGCAGTCTTCCACAGAGTGGTGAAGCCCTCCTCATCTTTACTTCTGAAAGACTTTTATACCCAGTCATGTTACTGACCTGTTGCAAATCAACCACCAGGTGCGTTTTTTAGCATTACACAACTTTACCAGCCTTTTGTTGCCCCCGTCCCGACTTTTTTGGAATGTGTTGTTGGCATCAAATTCGAAACATTTCAACATTTGATATGTTGTCTTTGCACTGTTTTCAAATAAATATAGGGTTTTAATGATTTTGTTTTTATTTACATTTTGCAAAGCGTCCCAACTTTTTTGGAAATTGTTTTTTTTTTTTGTTCAGTATGATCTGTATGTGTAACACAGCCCTCCATAAGGTATACAGTACAGTAGGCTGTGCCTTGCTTAGTGGGCCTTTATGTCAGCTAGTTCACAATTCTGGATGCAGGCTTTCTTTGTCTCCTTTAACAGGGCGTGAAAGAGGTCAGTGAGTGGAAAGGGTGGCGTCTGCTCACCATGGCTGGTCTGTTTGACTGCTGGGCTCCACCTGGTGGTGGGGAGCTTCTGTACACGTACACTGTGATCACTGTGAACGCCTCACCAAACCTGCAAAGCATCCATGACAGGTGTGGTACTGAATCACTCACATTATATAAGGAATTAGGTCCATCGCTGAATATATTAGTAATTACTAATAATCTACTAATGATTTTAAATGCTTTCATAATAGGTTTTTGGAAAAAAAGGGAATTCAGCCAAGTTGAGAGTTATTAGCAGGGTTTCCATCCAGTTTAAATTGACTGAATAACTGACATGTCGCAAAAAAGGATGCAAATAAAGCTCTTTACAAGAGAATGAAACTCTACATCATGTCTGTAAAAGACGTATAAGAAATATGGAGCAAATTTATGGCAGTGTTAGAGTTGAGTAATGTCTCTTGCAGTTTTGTCGAACTTTAACAGTAAACAATGTCAAACAGCCATACAAACTTTTATGCTTTTAAGCTATTCAGTGTTTGTCTTTTACTCGATATGCCAAAATATGTCTAAATAAAAAGAGAGAGAGAAATTGGTGATTATACAATGAACTGGAACGTATCCATAACTTATTAGTAGTACATACACAGCCCATTAAAAATATTCATACCGTGTATTATTAAGGGCTAAAAAGTTTTTCCTGTAATATTCCATTTTACATACAAGGCCATAAAATGAGATTTTTTTTTTTTGTGAACATTTATTGTAAACTGTGACGGTTTCACGGTTCGAGTGCTTGTGTCCTTCAGAATGCCTGCTATTCTGGATGGAGAGGAGGAGGTGAGACAGTGGTTGGATTTCGGAGAGGTGAGGTCACTGGAAGCTCTGAAATTGCTTCAGTCTAAATCTTGTCTGATCTGTCACCCCGTCTCCTCGTTCGTCAACAACACCCGAAACAACTCGCCGGAGTGCCTGCAGCCCATCGACCCCACAGCCAAGAAGGTATTTCACTTTGCATGTAGATAATCAGATAACATATTAACAAACAGCATGAAACCATATTACTGCTTCACAGTGTGGAATCAGTTATTTTATTCATTATAATTTTATTCACTAGTAGCTGAATTATATTATATATATATATATATATATTTCAATATGTTAAACTCACAATTGTGCACTAAAATTTGCAGATTAATGATATATAATTGAAATAGAATTATCTTATTTTAGTTAGTACCCTTTTACCATAATTCCTTGATGGGTTATCTGCCCTGAGATTTCTTAACCACTTTTGAAAGGGATATTAATTTTATTAAAACTTAATGATGTGCAGCTTGATGAATTCTTAGGGGATCACCTACAGTTCTGCTCATCATTCCTGACACATCAAACCTTTTTTTAATACAGGTTCCTAATTAGCTGAACTAATTAGCTGAAATCTGTTATGATGCTACTATTTGACAACTTGCCAGAATCTTTATATACAAATTTCTTCAACAAATTCATTTCATATTAATTGAGCGATTGAAACTTATGGACGGTAGTAGAGCAGTGGGCAGTATGACGATATGTTTTTGTTATTGTGATAAATTACATCACAGATACACTTTTCTGCTTTTCTGTATCATCACCACTACAAACTACAACATAAACCGGCGTATAATAACCGCATAATAAGTAGCTAATTGCACGTCAGCCGATAATGACATTTTATTCATTTTTATCAATTACTTGATGTTCCCTCCTGTTTATTTTTGCCAGTGTTGAATAATATTTATTGTTCATTTTTTTCAATTTTTTTTTACTGCAACTTCGCTTCATTCCGCTTTTCCTAGGTTCCCCAGACAACAGCCAGCAGTAAGATGATGATAAGCTGGCTGAAAACTGGCTCACCCAGTAAGAGGAAAGAACCTGATACTGATACCGAAGCTAAAGGAGGAAAAACTCCAGAGAAACTGAAGTCTAAGCCTGTTGGGCCGATGCAGCAGTGGCTGCTGGGGAACAGTCCCAGCAAGAAGCCGAGACCTTAAAGCTCCCGTTCAGCTTCTGTCTTTTGGTAAACGTGCTTTTAAACATGCTGTGATGGCCATTTATTAGCGTCAGAGTTTAGTCTGTGCTCTGATGGATTTTCTGCTTTGCTTCCTAAAAGTGATCAGCTGGTACTCTAATAATAATACATCAGAAAAAAGCTTGAAAATCCACACATTCGTTAAACACAGATTGTGTATATGTATGGATGCGTAGGCTTTGGCCTTGTTTGTAACTATTTTTTTGTTCTATTTCCAGGTCCTTCTAACTGCCTTAGAAGAGACCAGCTTCATGCATACATCCTTGGGATCGCATATGCAGCCAGCCCCTCTGCTTTAGCATTGTCCTCTAAAAGAAATGGCTAAATTGGGTCAGTGTAAAAGAGTTTCTGCCCTCTCCAAGTAAAGATTTAGCACTTAACATCTTGGTAAACAAAATGTTTTAACCTCTACAGTTCTTAAGACATATGTAGCCTTAGCTGTTCAAGCAGTATCTGTTATTACTTGGATATACTGCGCTAAGAAAGTGGGCGGTTCATAATTTCAGAATTTTTCAGTCCAGATGTAGCTTTAATTGAAATGACCCAATGTCTACTATACCTCTACAAGTACATACTCAGTCTCCAGCATCAGTTAACTTTGATTAAAGGGGAAATTCCACTGACTTTTAAAAAATGTCTGCTTAACTAAATGGTTAAAAAAGGTCTTTGAGTGGTTTGATGTGAACCAACCATCCGAATTGTTCACAGCGGTGATGGGAACCAGACTGAAGAGTTCAGTTCACTAAACAGGGCCCAGATGTCTGAAGAATTTAATTCACTGAACAGAAAGTTATCAAACGAAATGGTTACGAATAAGCTGCCTGACGCCAGAGACATTTCGTTTTTAGATAGAATTTTAGCCTAAAAAGTACTTTTAAAAACACATTCAGGAAGGAGAAGCAGATGCAGGGCATTATAGGGCAGATAGTCCACACACTGTTTGGGATGCATCACAATTACATGTCACTTTCTTCACGTCTCAACAGTTACGATGAGTTATGCTGATATTTTGCAAAATTGGTGGAGTCCCCCTTTAAGTCTGGAACATATAGTGCAGGTATTTTGTCAAGCCTTTACCACAAAAACATTAGCTGTGATATTTAACAGATTTTTTTTTTACAGTCCATGATAAACATGAATTCCTGAACAGTTGTTCCTGTTAGCATTTAATTACTATTCAGTTGTTGCTGCTGTTAAATTGTTAGCAATTCTTAACGTTGCTCTGCATAAAATACAATTCCTCCGCCACGTCTGTTCTCTTGGGGGGGAAAAAAAGGCACTGCACAAAAAAAAGATTTATTCAACAAGTTTTTTTTTATTTTCATTATTACTTTGAAATACATTTATTTTCAAACGATGTATATGCTGTGCTGTAATAAATGTTTCATTAATTATGATGAATGCTTCACTTCTCCCCATTGTTGCCTATTTGTGTGTGTGAATTTGTTTTTGTCCACCTATTTAGGTCAGTTAATAATAACAATACAAAATCATAATAATAGTAATGATAATATTATTATTAATAATAATAATAATAATAATAATAATAATATTGAATAAACAGATAGTAAAATATCCGAGTGATACCAAGCTTACTTCTTCTCTATCCTGAGCCGCTAGCAGAGATGGAGCGAAATATGGAAAAAAAACAAACAGGCAGGAAGTTGGCTTGCGTCACTAATCGGATAAATTCGCAGTAATTGCAAAAAGTCCTGCTGACCACAGGGTCAACGATTTGGAAAAGAAAGAAAACACTACTGAATTAGACTAAATGTCACTGTTGCACTGACTTTAGTGACTGAACTTCTTACTCAAAAAGATACCAGAGCACCCCCCATCCCTGACTACACGATTGCCTAGTTGCTTGGTTCGACTTTCTCATCTTGTATGCAGGCTCATGAAGCCCTCTGTGCATGTGAGGGATTTGGGTGTTGGTGTATACTTGGTCATGCACTAGGGGGCAGTGTTCAAAGTAGATGCGGCTCATATGCTTCAGAGTAAAGCCATCGAAGGGGAATTCCACCAAAATCTACATAATTGGTTAATATGTAAACAAAGCCATTCAGGGTGGTTTGATGTGAAATGCCCTGTCCTACAGAGACTAAGTTTCAGACTTGTTCACAGTGGTGGTGATAGGAACCAGACGTCTGAAGAGTTTAATGCCTCTAAAATCTCCCTCATTACATTCCTTATTACATGAAATAATTACCGATGCACCACCAGATGCCTGAGACATTGTTTTATGATAGATTTAAGAAGGTTCTGGCCTTAAAAATACATTGAGTGGTACATGCATATTTGCATTTCTTGAGGCAAAACAGCACCAAAAGAAATATTTTTTTCCAGATTTAACACTATTTTACCATTTTCAACATTACAAATGGTGGTTTTGGATAGTAAATAAAATCTTGCGACCCCTCATTCGCATCACCACCACTGTAAAGATATTAGTGGTTTGTCTACAATGCACCATTTCCTCAAACCACCATGAACGACTTTTGTTTACATCCCAAACACCGAATTCTGAAAAACCTGTGGAATTCCCTTTTTAAGAGATAAACTGCTGATCCAGAGTCAGTTTTCCTCCCTCCCTCACTCTGACACTTCTTTACACGTGTGGGCCTCAGATCAAGCACGACTGCGAGAAGGTTTTACGCTAAAGTAAAGCAAACAAAGCACATAAACAGCTTTGCTTTGTTGGCGCCATCCGGCGTCGCGCGTAGAGCCGCCCGTCGAACCAGTTTGAGAAAGAGCAGACAGTTCTGATACCAACACAGAGCTTTTAATACACCGATTATATTACACAGCCCCATCGATCTTACAGATTCCAGTTACATGGTGGGTTCATATAAAAAGTCTCAGAAACCATTTCAAGTGCTGTGAGAGTTTCAGGGTTAACAGTGTGTGAGGGTGTGCATGTGTCCGACAGGAACTGAAGGGATTCTAAGGGATCCTGTGAAAGGTGTTAGGACTCTGTGACAAGATTAAGGTTAAAAGAGCTAATACCGAGGGCCTGGAAACACTTGTGTACCAAAATTTGTTTGAAATTATTTCTTTGGGCTTCAGACAGAGCCTCTTTGAGCACTTTTGAGTGTGTGAGTGCGCGCGTTTCGTGGTGTGTATACGTGTGTCTATGGTCGTGAGTGCAATTTGTATAGGGGATATTCTAGGAGAGGAAGCCTGCTTGCTCTATGAAGGCCAGTGATTACATTGGGGAAAAGAGAGAGGGGGAGAGAGAGAGAGAGAATAAGAGCGTGTGTGTGAGAGAGAGAGAGAGAGAGCGACGGAGGAATACGTAAAGAGGGACTGTGGAAAAAGAGGGTGGTGAGGAGGAAACAAGGCCAGAGAGGGTAAGGGTGGTCAGTAGCGCCCCCTGGAGGTCTTCAGCAGCTGCAGGTTTCTGCAGAGGGCTTGGCTCTCTCGTTCCGGTCCAGCTTGATAGGTTCTGGGAACTCGTTGTACAACTCCACTTCAGTTTCCTGAGAAAACGACACCAGATCAGAGGAACGGCCTTAGATCTACTAGTGCAAACCAGATATCAATAACTTTTTTGGAGAAAAATGAAAAGCCAAACCTATTATTGAATAATTAAATACAAAATATGAGCTTAAAGTGAAGACTTTCAGCTTTAAAGAGGGTATTTACATCCAAATTGGGTGAATAGTGTAGGAATTGCAACCATTTTCATACATAACCCCCCATATTTAGGTGCTCAAAGTTACTGGACAAACTAAATTACACTATCATTTTAATACTTGGTTGCAAATCCTTTTCTGAAGTCTGGAACACAAACCACCACATGCTGGGCTTCTTTCAGCTACTTAATTTCCTGCCTGTTGGGGCATTTAATCCTCAGTAAGTGAAATGCATTCACTGGACTGAGGTCAGGTGATTGACGTGGCCACTGCAGAACATTCCACTTCTTTGCTGTCAAAAAGTCTTGGGTTGCTTTCGCAGTGTGCTTTGAGTCATTGTCCATCTAGACTCTGAAGCATTCGTTTGGGTCTGAGCAGATAATATAGCCCTGTATATTTCAGTATTCATCCTCCTGATTTTGTCAATACTCCAATAAATACAAGAGAACCAGTTCCACTGGCAGCCATACATGCCCATACCATAACACTACCTCCACCATGCTTGACAGATGAGGTGGTGTGCTTTTGAAGCAGTTCCTTCCCTTCTCCGTAATCTTTTCTTCCAATCATTCCAAGTTGATCATTGTCTCATCTGTTTATAAGATGTTGTTCCAGAGCTGTACAGACCTTTTTAGATGCCTTTTGACAAAGTCTAATCTGGTCTTCCTGTGATTGCGGTGTACGTGTTGTGGTAAATCCTCTGTATTTCCTCTGGTCAAGTTTTTCCTCAACTGTTGGCTTTGACACAGATACACGTACCTCTTTACGCATTCTCGCCAACCGCTGTGAAGGGGTTTTTCTTCACCAAGGAAAAAAAACTGTTTTACACCACATTGGTTTTCCATGGCATTCTGAGCAGCCAACTGTCCTAATCACCTTTGAAATCCCCTAAAAATGTGCGATGATTAATTTCTTCACCGTTCACGCAATTTGGATGGAAATCCTCTCAAACTACTGAAAGTCTTCGAGCTCATATTATTTAGTAATTTCAACTCCAATATGCCGTGGTAGACAGCATAAAATAATATCTTGGTCAATATCCAAATATTTATGGACTTCAGGGACGATTTCCTACAGAGCAACTAAACTATGCTACTTCAAGAACTAAGCCATGTAATTACTACTATAAATCTGAACAAATTCTTAACCTAACCATACAAAGAAACCCTCCCAAAACCCCCCCCAAAAAATCCTTGTTTTCCCATTCCACCATTTATTATAATGAATGAGTATTCATTATACAGCTTCACTATATCTGATTTATTCATTGGGGTGTAATTTTAAGGGCATTATCCAAGTAACTCAGAAAATGTTAAAATTACTAATGTATTTCTCAATACAATAAATCAAAATCAATAAAATATATGAAGGAAACAAACAAAAACTACTATAAAGACTTGTTTCAACATTAAAATGCTTATAGTAACGAGTCTACATGCTTTGCTGTATCAGATTTATTTTTTTGGGCGCAAGTAAAGTGAAGTAAAGCTATATTAAGTAACTCCAGGAAGAGGAAGAACGAATTTTCATAATTCTTCCATCACAAGTGATGCCTACTGAAAGAATTTCTCACACCTTCCTTATCAAAAGGAACCGGTTACACTTTAGTCTGAACCTTTAATTCACATGTACTGTTCAGCACCTCAGTACTATAATGCATCACCGTTCAAATGTTCATACCACATTGTAAAATACTGCGTATGTAAACATTCACATTCATCTCTTTTAGGCTCTTTTCACAACAATGTATTCTGTATGTTCTATTTAATTTTGCCCCTTTTATGTCATATTTTCTTAAATATTTGTTAATAGATGCATACTCATCTGGTCTGTTCAGTAGATTGCATACACACGTGCACACCAACACAAATTTGTTGTGTGTGTGTGTCATTTGTAATGTACCTGTTTCAGTGCGTTGCGTGCAATAGTCTGGAAAGCCTGTTCTACGTTGATGGCCTCTTTGGCGCTGGTCTCAAAGTAGGGGATGTTGTTCTTGCTCTGGCACCAGGCTTGTGCCCTCTTGGTGGTTACCTGAGAGACGAGGAGGAATAAGAGACTTAATCTTACCCTCGAAACAACTCAACACTAGTAGTTACATCTACAGTGCATCATTTAGCTATGTAAAACCAAATATGCAAAGCTGACTTAAAATGATATTTAGCAAAAAATTGAATTTGTATCTTAACCTAAATGGAGTCGATCAGCCAAGACGTGTTTTCTGAAGTTTGCTATTTACACAATGCAAACTGGTGGAGTATAAGCTTCCATTGGGGTATAAGCTACATTAGCTTTGTAGCTCCAGGGCAAAACTGAAGAATCAAACGTCATTTACCAAACTTGTTTTGGCTGAACAACATCTGATAGATGATGATAATGGTGTAAATTACGTTTCTGGCTGAACTTTCCGTTCAACTTGCATTGTATATTCTAAACAAAGTATCCCACCCTGAGAGCACAGCATATTATTGGAACTTACAGGGGAATTCCCTGTATTCTTTCGAGACTTCTGCATAATTAAGTTGAGAGAGTGGTTAGTGATGAAATGCTCAGTTCTAGAAAAACTCACCAACTCAGAATTGTTAATAGAGGCAGTGAAAGTAACCAGACGTCTGAAGAGTTTAATGCCTCTAAAACCTCATAGAAAAGGTTGAAATGAAATGGCAATGAATACTGCCTGATGCCTGATTGTGTATCGATGGCCATGACATTTTAAACCGCTCATGAAGGAGAGGTACGTGTAGGGCAGAATTAGATTTTAGATAATAAATAAATAAATAAATAAAAAATATCCTCCGTTGCAGTAAAATAAAGCTCTGCTGATCATTCTGACACAATTTTAACAATAAATGGTTGTAAACACTGGCGTTAATGTAGAATATATCTGCTCATTCACCTTTTAACCCTGAAGGTTAGCGCACATACTGCTGGTCACATAGCAACGCAGACAACAGTCTTGTCTAGCTAGTAGGTAACGAAACGGCATAAATCAATAATTTTGAGATGAATGGACAGACTTATTCGCATTTATAAGCACTCAGCTGGTTTCCTGATACGTTTAATCTGCAACAATTAACTGCCAAATACTAAAATATCACAAAGATGAAATCAGTTTCTTGTTCAAATTGTCCCGTTCCACCTTAAATGGTGCCGCAGTTGCATTCTGCCGCCTCAGGCACCATTTAAGGTGGAACGGGAAGACATTTTACAAGAAACTGTTCTACTTTTGCAGATAAGTTTCCTGCCGGAGATGCAAGAAAAGTGGCTATAGCTGAGCTAAAGCTTAAAGCAAAGAAAGTCTGCATTTTCGTTTATAGTATTTTTTTTAGCTTATACTAGTACTTTAGCACATAATGAGACATATTTACAGTCAAGATGGTAAAACTTGATAAAATGTTGTGGCTCTCAAGGTGGTCTGATTTTTGTTGAATGGACAAAATGGCTCTGTTTAACAATTGGCTTGCTGACCTCTGATGCAGGGCATTGTAAGGCAAAATAGTCCCTCAAGAAAACTTATGTTTTACCACTGTTTTACCATCAACATAACATATAAAAACTCAGAAGATATGTGCAAGTTCACTGGTCATTTTGAATAGTAAACAAAATGAATGTATTTGCGTTGCTGGCCCTGGTTCGCGGCACCACCACAGTAAAGAAAATCTTACTTGGTAAGTTTCTCTACAATGCAATTTTACATCAAACTACTCTGAAAGTCCTCACATCTCAACAACTGCATTATTCCTAAATTTCTCCTGTATACGAGACTAAATTATTTTGCTATTTTCAAGTTCTGATAGCTTTTTTCAGAGAGATCTAAACACACAAACCCAAAGTTAATGAGTCATACAGTTCCAGTCCCATTACGACACTCCCCACCCACAGCACCCACCTGCCTATTCTCCAGGTCGATTTTGTTGCCAAGCACCACGAAGGGAAAGTTTTCTGGGTCACGCGGGCTGGCCTGGATCAGGAACTCGTCCCTCCAGCTGTCCAGCGTCTTGAAGGTGTTGGGCGCTGTCACGTCAAAGACAAGCACACAGCAGTCGGCGCCACGATAGAACGCCACGCCCAGAGACTGAAAACGCTCCTGACCCGCCGTGTCCCAAATCTGCACAGGTGAGAAGGATACAGAGTTAAATCAAAGCACATCGCAAGCTTAAAACCATTCTGACCGCACATCATTTGCCTGAAATCTGAACAGTTATCATGTTGATCTTCCATTCTGGACCACATTCAAATACTGACAGATCTATCTGACCAAATGCCTGCATGTTGATGGCTTATCTATACAAAAAAAGCTCAAAATCACCAATAGACAAAACAAAAAAACAAACAAAAAAACCCCAAAATAAACAAAAAAAAACAAACAAAACAACCACCTGAGTTTCACTTATTTTCACTTATAACAGTCTTATGCTGAAGTTTGGGTGCCCCAGGTCAAATGTTTTGTTTTGTTTATCTTCAAATTGAAAATAAATTTACAAACTTCAAATTTTAGTGCTTATTTAGTAAAAAGTTTGCTGAGTATAACATATTGGAAGCATAAAATTAATATAAAATTATTATTTTTTTAACCAATATGTAAAACTCAGCAAATACTTAGAAATTGTGTTACTAAAGCTACTAAAACTTGCTGAAAAATGCCATATTCAAGTTTGTTCTCTGTAGAGGAAGTGTTAAATCAATCAACAGACTTTTGCAGACTGTATGTGTGGTTATTATGTACCAAAAACAAGAATTCCTTTTTACATGATAATTTTCTAACCCCTGTTTATCCCTTAGAATTAAACTGCCTTTTTGTTACTGTGCCTTCAAGAATGATGTATGTAAACTAGCTCTGTTCTGATTGGATGCACTGCATTGTGCCTCATCCAAAAGAAAGCCAGGCTGAAACACTCATAACTTCACCATGTATAGTGGAGCTAAACTGCTGAAGGCTGAATAGGAATGAATTCCAACTGTTATTTGTGTGTTTCTTCCTTCTTGAACTTCTACATTTACCCAGTGTGCTTTTTACGACAGCTCTGATAATGCCTGACTGTAAGTCTCATGAACGGCTTTTTCATATCTAAACACATACAATTAAGGACATGTTCAGACTTGGTGGGTTAGGTTTGATTAAAATGAACCCTGGTGCGACTGCACTGTTAGTGTGGATCGTTATAATGTGAAAACTCTGCCATTCGTACTCTGGTACGCATCAAACAAGTGGACAGAGACCCCCTGAGCAGGTCGGACTCGGTTTGCTATAAAATGAACTTCTTTAAAAGCATGAATGCAGTACGGACCAAAGACATCTAAAAGGACCAGAGACCGAATGAACGGTCATCTCCTTTCTGCAGAACTTCTTTGGTTCATGGAAAAGAGAAAGCTTTGATGCTATTTTGACACATGCATGTGTTTTATGTCTTCATGAGCTCTAAATCGGTAATTAGAGAACATATAGTTTTGCTTTTAAAACGAGACTGAGGCAAATTTGAACTCCTTATAAAAACACTCAATATGCACATTTGACTGCACACATAAGTTATGTTATGTATTAAGGTGCCAAGGTTTCTCCATTGTGTAAAAGCAGTGAGCCACTGGATGCTGTTACAGGGGTTTCTCCCTCCTTGGCATCATGCAAAACCCAGTTAATGCAGAGAGTCTCATGACTGACTATTCTAATATCACAAGACAGATAAAACGAGGCATAAATAAAACCATCGAGCCCAGATAGAACAGAGATCAGTTAATGTTGGACAAGACTTTTAACATTGCGACAACAACGAGTGTGTTTACATGCACCGATAACCGCAGAAAATCACTTTTTGTCAGTAATCCAATCAACGTGTTTACATGCACTTGAGTAAACAGATAACGGGGAAACTCCAGGTCTATATGAGTCAGGCAGTAATCAGATTTCTGCTTTGCAACCAGCCAATAAACTCACAAAAGAAGACGTGACATAAACGTAGCATAACACTCAAACTTAATGCCGCTGCTTTTAAAAAGAAAACAAACCCCCCCCCCTCAAAAAAAAAAATCGTACCACACGCTGAATATATGAACACACATCATCTAGAAGTTAAAAAATATATCTAAATCCTTCATTTCGTCAAGCATGTAGTTGGTTTCAGCATCGCTCCAGTCTTTTGCTGCCTCTCACAGCGACACTCCTCGCTTATTTCTGTTTTGCACATGTGCAGACTGAGAAATCCGAAAGAAATCAGAGTAAGAGTTCACATGCACTGAGAAATCTGATTACTGAGCTAAAATCCAGCTCTCTTTATCGGATTTCTAGACCTTACTCCAATCTAAGAAATCTCAGTATGCTGTTTACATGACCATTTAAATAATGAGATAACTGCAGAAATACGATTATGATCGGAATATTGAGTGCCTCAATAAGTGCTGAGTGTTATATATATGCCTATATGGCAACACAACTGACTGAAACAGGTATGTATAGTCATATGCAGACTTTTGAATGATCCTGGTCAAAATAAATATTTTGTTGACGTCAACATACCCTTTACAGAGAAAAGCAGTATGTTAAATTCAGCAAATAAACAGTGATTGTGTATGAAAATGTGCAGAAGTGTGATCTCTGCAGAGGATGTGCACTTAAATCAACAAAGTTTGTTTGACACACAAACTTTTGCAGTCTTAAAGTCTTAAAACTGTAAATGTCTCTGTCACAGCTCCTCACTATGTGCTATAAAATCACATTAGATGGTGTAATTCTATACAAAACTACAGCATATTTTTTGTGCTATATAGAAGTGACTTGCAGAATCAGAATATGAAGGGATGTTTGTTCTGTTTTCTACAAAGATTAGGCCTAGATTTGGACCTAATTACACTCAGTGTGGATTATTTACTTGCAAATACTAGTATAAGTCTGCTTGAGGACATAGGACTGCAATGTGTACTGCTTTGTACCTGCATTGTGACGAGCCGGTCGTCCACCATCACCTCTTTCGTCAGGAAATCGGCTCCTATTGTGGCTTTGTACTGATTGCTAAACTTCTTGTTCACATACTGGTTCATCAGAGAAGTCTTCCCCACTCTGCGGAGACATGCATACGCACAGCGTTTCAAGCTCAAACCACATAGTAAAGAGGAACTGAAAGCTCAGCAGTGCGTCTTCACCCACAACAACAGATGCCACAACCTTAGAGTTTTTTGAAAAATAACATTAAGCACAAAGGAAGTCACATTCAAACGGTACCCAAAAATAACACGTTTGCATGAGTACAGTGTAAAATCTGAACATAAACGGTCAACGGAACATGAAACGATCCAGGATCAGATTCTTGTTCTTCGTAAAAAGAGACACGTCCACAAATTTCCTTTTGAACCGAGATGCTTTCTGAATGTTTATCTTCAGAAAGCTTTGAGGTTTTACCCACGCCACTTCTACTAATCAATCTGGTAACTTCAGCAAATGAGGTATCATCTTATCCAAAACATGCAAACACAATAAGCTGAAGAAAGTGAATCTCTGATGTCAGCAGATGGCTATGATCAAGCCAGCTACACTAAAGAAAGATTTCTTTCATCTTTACCAGTTTTCAAAACCATAATGATGAGAACGTGTTTAAAAAACGCTTTAGACCACAAACGTATTGCGGTGAGCTCATTAGTCAGACAACAGTTGAAGGCTTTCTGCATAAACTGTTGACCAGTACTGCACAGTTTAGTGGTTTTCCTGCTTCTAGTCAAGATAAAGAGGGATGCGACTGATTTTTTCAAAATTTGTGGTTAATTAAAGTGTGGTTTTCAACCTGTGGGCCCTGGTGGTACTCTTCTGTAAATTATATATATTTTTTAAATTGTAAAGTTTTATTACAGTATTTAGACATTTATCAAAAAATGATGACAAATATTGTTGTGAAAACTGTTTGCAAAAACAAAATATATATATTTAGGTCAAACTCAATGACTAGCCAGGCAAATGCATGACTGAGATAACTAACATGGCTAGTAGTGCTTATATTTTCAGTGCAAGTCAATGTAAAAAATCTCTCTTACTGATCATATGGATCATTTTTTGTGGATAAATGGCTACAAACAGAACATTTTTGGAAAAAATCAAGTGAAACCTGAATGGTTACACTACTGAGTTATATTTATTTGCACTGTAGATATCACAACCCCTGGTTCCCATCACCACCACTGTCAATAAATCAGTTTGTAAGTTTCTCTATAGTAACCATTTCATATCAAACCATGCTGAATGACGTTTACATCTAAAAATTTCATTATTTCAAAATTTAGCTAAATCGATGGAATTGTTATGGCCGACTAGGGGTCTCTGCTTTAGTGTCTTGTGTCAAATCCTTTGAGTTAGATACCCACCCTGAGTCTCCGAGGATGATCACTTTCAGTAGAACTTTCTTCCTCGATGTCATTGTGTCACAGCTAAGGAAACAGGAAAGGTCACAGTATGAGCACATGACCATTATGTCACAGGTCACACAAGAGCAACATGTTCACAAATAAAGCTTTTTAATCACACAAAGAGACACACAGACATCACAATAAAGGATCAACTAAAACATATAACACTATGTTAGCTGTAGGAATGAATATGATGTGCAAAACGGCTTTGCTTCTAGTGAACACAATCCGAGACAAGTTGTTAGCTGTCCTATTCTAGTTGTTTATGTACAATAACTAGCCTACATTGACACTACTGTCCTTTGGCAACCACAAGCTACAGAGTTAACTGACCTATCCAAGCCCCGGCCACCAAAAACATACTTACTGTTGTGAGATTGGACAAGCTTTACAGAATGCTGACAAAAAATGTACTCATGCTAATGAAAAACTATCTAACTAACTTCACAACGGTTTGATTTGTGTGTTTTCTGAAAATATATATTTTGTATACATGTGAAAGATATCAGGGGACAACCTGTTAAATTTTTGTGCTAAACTGTGGCGAAATGTGCCGCTAACAAGAGTACATGCTCTCTAAAACTCTCCCCCAAATTTCTCTAATCCGCACTCTTTTAACGTCTAGAATACAAAGATAACAGTTTATTTTTACAGTGTTCTCCGCACACACAACACATCTACGTGCTTTATTGGAGTTTTTGGGGGGCTTGTCAGCAATGATGACTTACATTACATCCACAGGCTAACAACAGGGCAGTTGTTCATCAGACAATGTTGATGAGCACGCCATCGCCCCCTACTTTGAGCTGCCCCTTTCATGTGGCGTTGGATTGTTTTAAAAATTTCCTACTCGGTTTGTTCCCACTCACATTTTTCTCAAAATTACTCATGGTAGTCCCCACACGTCCTCATTACTGGATCATGTCTGACCATGCGAGACTAAGACCACGTTTACACTACAAGCCTCATTGCTCAATTCTGATTTTTGTTCAGATCCAATCCAATCCAGATTCGTGTTGGTAAGTGACTCAAATCAATCATTAATGTGAACACACCTGCATCCTAAGACACCCTGAATGAGCACATCCTAATTAATAAAGCCATGTAACGTCATGTGTCACTGATCTAGAACCACATATGAAAGGCTACGTTCACATTACCAGGTTGAAGTGCCACAAATCCGATCCCTAATGTGACTCAGATCTGATGTTTTCAGGGCTGTGTGGACACGCAAATCTGATCTTTTCAAATCCGACCGGAGCCACTTTCAGCATTACCATGGCAACAGCGCCGAACAGAAGTTAAAGCCTGTAAACGGTGGAAAAGCAACACATCTCACTTTTTCTCCTTCGTCTCGCTCTAATAATGAAGCTGAGAGCTGATCAGAGTTAATGATCTTCACAGCGAAGCTCGTTCTGCTCGTTAGTCTGTTTGCTTGCTGATGATGAACGAATGTGATTCATTCACGTGACGTTACTGAGTAGGATGTGCTCGTGCGGGTCATTTCAGGACCCCGGTTCGTTCACATTAATTACAGATTTGAATGACTTACCTAAACGAGTATGAACCATCGTGTCAGAGAAATCAGATTTGAGCAAAAAATTGGAGCAAAAAGTTGGATTAGAGCAATGAAGCTTGTAATGTGAACGTAGCCAAAGCGGCTCAGATCAGATCTGAAAAGATCAGATTTGCGTGTCCACACAGCTCTGAAAACATCAGATCTGTATCACGTTAAGGCAAAAAATCTGATTTATGCCACTTCAGCATGGTAATGTGAACACAGCACGAGTTTCAATTAGCTACAACAACACAACCCAGCTCGATAACGTCACATGTTAAACAGATTTTAAATTATGCAGCAACTTAGCATTGTAAAGGTTCAATGTGAACAATTTACAAATTTTGACAAAAAAGTTTTTAGGGATTTTTGCGAACAATCTGTAAAACAAATATGAGAGTTCTTGGCTGACGCCAATATCTTATATTTTTTTATGTATGGATATGCCAATGCTGACACCTATGCATTCATGAAAAGTAAAAATTGGGACTACATCTAACTGGATGAGCATTAAAGAGAATTATACCATTTTCCTGTAGAGGGTTACAAATGCTGTAAAGAGACCAAACTGCAGCACAGCAGCCCAAGATCATCTAAACATTCTGTTCTTCTGGAGTACAATAACTACACCATCAAATACCGGCTGAATTATCAGTCAAATCTAAACATCTAATCAACATCAGTAATTTTAGCTTAAGAAATTATCTGCTAATATGGATGCAATTGCAATATCAGCGTACATTCCTACTGTAAAGCTTGTCCAACGTTGCGACAGCAGCTATGAAAGAATGCTTTTGTGGGTGGAGCGTGGATAAATCAGATCGGTCTGAGCCTTTTTACCTTGGTCTAGAAACTGTTGGCTTTGCAGCTGAGGAGCAGGTGAAGACGGGTAAACACCTTAGCCGAACAAAAACACCATATTACATCACCCTTTCACTGGAAACCAAATGAAGCCAGCTTAACCTACAAAGCAAAAGTCGAAGCTTGAGGCTCAATTACTAACAAGCAGAGTGAATTTTTTTGAAGCCCTAAAGAAACAACACAAGACCAAACGCAAGGTGCACAACATGCATGCTTACCATGTTCTCCGTCAGTAAACGTGGAGCTTGTTCTAGAGTACCCGTGGCACTGCTTTGGAACTTGCTAGCATTAGTTTTGATGAATTTTTTACTATAAAAATATCTAATGGTATCTGCCATAAAACTACTACTACTACTACTGCTACTATGACGCAGCTCTGACAGTCATTAAATAGAAACCCATTGTGTAGGAACCACTCATGTTCCTGCTCTAAATCTCAAACCGGTCATGTGTTCTTGCTCTCCATTACCCCCTCAAAAGTCACGAGGAGTGCCGGTGCATGCTCTCTCAGCTGCTCGCGCGCTCACTCCCTCTCTGTCAAACGTACAGACCCACTTCCTATTAAAATGAAGGCAACAGGATAAAAGTCACTTCTGTAAATGCACGCGTTTCCTCAATATCAGTCTGTCAATCACATATGAAACTCTCGCCTGCTGAAAAGTGTCAAGTACATTATATTTATTAATGAAAAAAAAAAGTGATGGTTCAAACGTTTTTTGCGGTTCAGGTTCTATTTGTGAGCCTCATTATGTTACAGTCTATCATCTCATTATGCTACAAACTTATTATACATTTGTATATCGTATAATACATGGCGTATCAAACATATCATAATATCTCATCAACATAAAAAAGATAACTTGGACCAAGCAAAATTAAGAATACGTGGTCCTAAATAGGGATGGCCATTTCAGTCTAATTTAATATTCAAATTTCAAAAAAAGGAATAGTTCAAAAAAACAAAGGAATCTTGGCCTCAAGCTGCTGCACACCCACATGTCAGGAGACAGCGATCAGTGACACTGACGCCACTCAGCATCTGACTATTACTGCGCTGTGATAAACCCAGACCACAAGCCCACAGTAGGTGGCACGAGGCTTGACATCTACACCAAGAAAGGTCAATCTAAAGTCCTAAAGATAAACAGATACATACCTTTCAGCCAGAAAACAGCAGGTTTGTGACGTTATTTAGCTGATATCAAACCTGAAGTTCACTAAACGATGTTGAAAACTTGCCATGCTATTAAATCTATACAAGTAGAGAGTAACATAAGCTTGAGCTTCTGGTTTATCTGTGATTTCTGCGATGCTTACTATATGCTTCAGCTGTGCTTTGTAGTATCTGCTGCCAAGCACCAGAGACCCTTTGTTGATGTGGAGCTTCTCAGCCAATGTATGGTAGCTTTTAGCTGGATGTAGTAGTCTTTCTACGCTTCCTTGTTTGGACTAAACAGATAAGAATATCTGACCAAAACATAAGACGCAGGCTCTACGCTGTCCTCTGGTAGAGTATAGAGCTCTCACAGTTCTTATGAAAACGTGTAATGTTGTAGACAAGCTGATTTGTATATTTACTATTAGATTATTTAAACTTTCATGACTATTTGAATATTCAAACATTCTGACGAGTTCTTCGTATATAGTTCTAGATTCACTGCAGACATATATTGAATTATATAGTTATTTAAAGAAACTTTCAAAATAGAAAGTAGGTGACGTGATAATAGTGACCACACAACCTAACATTAGCATAAGAACAGGGAGCAGCTATATATTCAGTAAAGAACGTGTTGGAGGCCATTACCTCACACACACAAAACACACTGAAATGGTGTACTGGTGCTGCTGCTAGTCGCCTTGTAAAGCCCGAAATAACCATTTAAAAGTCAGAGGTATGTATTAACGTGATATGTGCGGGTTCAACAAGGAAGTCCGAATCGATGTTTAGGTCTCAAATGCAAAATCAGACTTATACTGATGAAGACATGATGACAGTAGTAGTTAAATTCACTCACATCCACAGAAGACACATCCTTCACCAAGTTTTGACAAGAGTTCTCTTCGAATAATCCTTCAACGCACTCGCTAAATTCAGATTCATCTACTTGTGGGGGTCTGAAGCACCACCGACGTTACAAAGTGTTCTTCTGCATGTGGCCTGCAATTACATATTTCTACCAGAGAGGTCTCCAAATCCCCAAATCCTACACAGGGCTGCTTTAAGTGAAATGCTCAAACGAAAAAGCTTATTAGTTTTCAAAAGAAAAAAAATACCGGATCGCAAAATATATTCTTAATACCAGTATAGGTGGGACACTACAATATTGATTTTAAATTTTACCAGTATTGATAGTTAACAAGAATTATAGCAATGATATTCTATTCAATAATATAAAAATGTCTGCATTTCCACACACTTTAGTTTTGTTGTAGTGTATTTAATTTTGTTCTCTTTAAACATCAGAACAGAAACGTATCAACAAAAAACTAATAAAGAAGGAAAAAAAAAAATCATTTTTAATGTTATTTAATTTTTAATAAATCACATATTTAAGTGATTTTGAATCATTTCTACAAGTTTGTTCATCATGAAACACATGGTGTTTCAGTTTTTAAATAATAGTTAAAACATTACTAAAAAGAGGACAAAAAAAATGGAGATACAAGGTTTTGTTCCAACAGTGATAACATGCTATTATAAAACACTAGATAATAAATTTCATCAACACCACCCAGCACTACTTAATCACCATCTGTATCAGACGATACTTAATGTTTAGGTACCGGTATTGGAAAATAAAGTGCCATCTCAAGTGCCAGGCCAACTGGAAGGGAAGAGAGTGCTGTTCCTAAATACTTGAGCAAATAAATGGAGCTATGAACACAACCTAATGGGGCACAGCGTGTCCTGCAATGCCGACAACGCTGTGACAAGGACATACTCCCTTTGGGAGCGCTGAGAAATGCTTCAGACATATCGGACTCTCTGGCACAACACGCGCCCCATATGGGGAATGCCATCAGCTCAGTGACGAAAACATATTGCTCTAAACAGAAAAACATATTGCACAACAAGGCATGATCCCATTCCAGGAAGACTTCAGCAGAATGACAGCATGAAAAAAGACCCCAGTGTACTAACGGCTGACTCCAACAACAGTGTGGTGAGGGTAAATCATGTTTGATCTGACTGAAATTCAGGGATATCTTATATATGGAAACATAAAACATTTCAGCTTAAGAATAACATCAGCTACATACTTTTTAAATGTAGATATTTTTTATGTTTATGACATTATGTTGGGGCACTTGTGCCTGTACACATACCTGTACTGTTTACCCCTTAACATGAGGGCATTTCTGCCCTTTGCCCTGATTATTTCTGACATGGTCTGTAAGATTTTTTTTTTCCAGAATCTACTTAATCGTTCAAAGTGAACACACTGATTTGCCAATTTATACATAACTCAGCTCTGAAACTATCCTTACAGGTGCTTTGAATGTGCCCTGGTAAGTTATTCTTTCAAAATCTAGAGCACCTTGTTCTGATTACATAAATGTTTCTGGGAAATGAAGTTGGATGCATGTTGCACTGCATGGCCTGGAGCTGTATGTTCACATGATATGAAGTTAGGGCCAAGGAATGGTAGCCAATCGAAATCAGAGACCCAAGACAACAAAAGAACAATAGCCCTAGGCTGGCTGCAGATGCTGGACACAAGGAGACTCAAAACAAGGCAAGTTTCTGAGAAAAGGCCGTGAGGTAAATAATAGCCACGAGGAGTTTGTTCAAGATGAAATCCTGACATGCATGCTCCACCAGCACAGGGCTGTTATTTGCACACCAGTAGCCACAGGAGTGGAACTAGTTTAGCTTGTTTATCTTAGGCTCAGCCCGATACACATACCACATACCTGACTAATAAGAACCTAGTTTTAGGGCTGTCCCGATTACTCGATTAAACGATCTCTGTTTACATGCTCACTACAAGTAATCAGATCCAAAAGTGCACGCATGCGTAGAGAACCACTTAGTGTAGATGTTGCCATAACAACAAGCATCACGTGAGTCCAGTCAGAGTGAAACGAGCAGCAGTGAGCAGCGCTTGTGTTTTTAATTACTTTAAAATGTTGTCAGAAGGCCGAGAGGAAGACGTCGCGTTCTGAGACACATAAGCTGGACGTCCGTCCCACCGCCGTCTTTTAAAGATCAGAGCATAAACTTCGTCTCCTCTGCAGACCAGTTTCTACTCCGCCATGTTGAATGTTATAAACTTTCACTGTGACGTGACGCACATGATCAGAACGTACTTAAACTTTCCGATAGGGAATGTATTTGGATACAGACGTTTACACGGATATTATTCTTCTATTTAACAGATTATTTACAGGATTACCCACCTCGTTCAATCGGATAGAATTTGTATTCCAAATGGCCTCAATCAGACTAGTCTATTCCGACTGAGGTGTATACATGGATGTGTTCTATTCCGATTGAGCTATTTTAGTCTGATTATTACGAACTATCAGGCTGCATGTAAACGTGGCTAACGAATCAGCAGTTATTCTAGAATCTTTGAAAGACTATTCATGGCTTGCCAAAATACCTCATATGAGCTTCCTGGACATTCTAAAACATAAGCATTAACACGAACTTGCCCACTGCCCTACCCCTAAACTGCCGCCATAAAGTTGGAAGCATTAAATATCTTTGCCTCCCATAGCATTAACACTAGTTTCCACTGGAACTAAGAAGTTGAGCCCAAAACCCTGAAAAACAGCCCCAGATCATTATCCCTCCTCCACCAAACTTTACTGTTGGCACTATGCGTTCCAGTAGGTAGCGTTTTCCAGGAATACACAAAACCTGGGTTCAACCATCAGACTGGCAAACTGTGAAGTGCAATTCATCACTGCAAATAAGATGTTTCCACTGCTCCAGAGTCCAGTGTCGCCATACTTTACCACTCCAGTGGTGCAAACTCTTCAGTACAACCCATTTTACTGCCAGTCTTTGTTTGTGGAGATTGCATGGCTTTGTTCTTGATTCTGTACACCTGTTCGCAAAGGGTGTGGGTGAAACACCTGAACTCAATAAACAGGAGGGGTATCTACACACTTCAGGCCATATAATGTAACTGGTTACCCGATTACGTATAAAAATCAACAGTAAAAGTCCTATATAGCTTTGTGAAAGTGTTATAAAGTTAGGATTATTCACCATTAGAGTGTTCAAACACATTCATCAAATGTGCCATGATCTTCTGCTACAATTTTAAGAATATTAAGAGTAAAATATGCATGGCTAAGGTGGATTGGTACTTAATTTGGTTCAATATGCCAAAATGAACCCCCACAATCAGGCTACATAAGAGCGCTGAGATCCATTAGACAAGCTCTCCACGCTTTCATTTTCATATTATGTAACACCAACTTCAGCATGACAATCAGTGAGGTGCATTTACACTGTAACCCCTTTGTGGAGTGGATTGCGCGATCGGTCTCGGACTCGACCTGTTCCTGTCCTGTCCTGTCCCACAGGCTCTCAACTATGAATTAAGGCCTGATACATGGCAACTTTGAGGTCTGGGTGAGTTCAGGCATGCCA
Source organism: Colossoma macropomum (assembly GCF_904425465.1). Taxonomy (NCBI): domain Eukaryota; kingdom Metazoa; phylum Chordata; class Actinopteri; order Characiformes; family Serrasalmidae; genus Colossoma; species Colossoma macropomum. The sequence goes on along the minus strand of NW_023494810.1, from coordinate 29,437,854 downwards.
GCACTGTGACTAGTGATAAAATCTGCAGCCAAGAACTAAAATCCTTTTCTTCAGGTCTGTCAGGAGGATTACTTAACTAATGCCCTACTTCTGAAATAATACCGCTGCCAAGAATGCCATATTTAACTGAATTTTGTAATAAGACCTGCAACAGCCTAAGAATCTTAAAACATCACCCTCGAACACACTTTTCGTTCAGCTGACCTACATTTCCCTTAAAAATCATATGCAGATTCACCAAAAGCACTCCCCCAGCATCCCTGCACTCCATCCCCAAATTGGCATGAATATCAAACAACTGCAGTGCTGCTGTTACCCACTTGTAAGATGCGCCTCTACTCGAAAAAAAAAAAGCTACACGCCCAACATAACAACCAAGAATCCCTGAAAAAAAATCTCACAGAACAGAAAATCTCAGACCTACATACAGCATTTCTACATTATATTCTTTATAACATGATTTAAATTCCATACAACTATAAATCTCAAGATTTATGTTGACGATTTTATTTGAATTGATTTGATTGCTTTGGTTGACTATAATAAATAAAAACACAGTGAATGCACAAATTTGTCTGGAGAAATTATTTACACATTAGTGAAATGTAGACAATAAAAACACCAAACTGAGCTTATATTTACATATGAAAGCAGCCCAAGAAATGTACTTTGGCCACAAATGAATGCACACTTACAACACTTATTATTATTATTATTATTATTATTATTATTATTATTATTATTGATTTGCACATTCCAAAATCGCTGCAGTTGAACAGCCACCTTTAGATCTTTTGTATTTTACACCTCAACAGCCTACTTCCCCAACTACGAAAGAAAGGCCCTGATGTGTATTTCACAGTGCAATGGGCAAATCACAATGTATATTGTTTGCTAATGTGGAGGAAATGCTCACAGTGGTGGAGAAATGCCATTTAAATGCCTATTGACTGAAAGTACATCAATGCTAAAAGGGATGACTGCATACATAAAAGAGAGGAAGAACGCGTGTGCATTCTGCCTTACCAAAAAAAATGCTCAGGCTGTAACAAGTGCAATCCATTGATTCTGGTAAGGTATAGATGTAAACAAGAAAGAGCAGCCAAGAATGAGTTTAGGCTTCATCCTGCTGCCTTCTCAAGGGCAGCTCTTCAGAGTGCAGTGAGCTACAACCATAGCACTGGCACACCTTCCACAAATGCTGTCCACTAAAGGTGGACCGACTTCAGTAGAGTATCGGAAAATCACAAAACAGTGTATTGAAATTAAAAACTGTACAAAACCTTCACTTTCTTATTTGCCATCTTTCACGGAAACCACTGTCAGTGATCAAAACAAGGCGCCTGGGCGCATCCCATTAGAGTAAAGTGGGCAGACAGGGCGGCGCTTAAGGCCACCACACACTCACGTAGCAGAGAGCTGCTGTACTACATAGAAGGCGCTGCAGGATGAGCGCCAATAAACGTCATGTCTAAGTCCATCTTCACACTTGTCTCGTCTACATGTAATTAAATGATCTTTCAATAGATCACGCTTAGCATCAGCTTGTCAAAACACATGACGCAAAAAAAATTAGACTAGGCTACTGACGCTACCTGAGGCAACTAGTCTGATAGCATTTGTCAGTTCTAAAAGAATGACTGCCTTTCTGGCCACACATCATCTACAGTGGCTTTCTGATGGTTTTGATATGGCTTTAATTCAATGTAGTAGTAGAAACTGAACAGTACTCGGAATCGTCAGTGCCAGTGTGCGTACCTTCATTAAAAACGATGGTCTTTATACTATGCCTGCCCCTGCCTTCAAATGTCTGGACTTTTTCCTGAAACCACTTAATAAAATAACATAATTACATAAATTCTAAGGGTTATGACATTTCAGGCTAATTTTGTTAGAGGTCAGCACGACAGCAATAGAAAAAGAATGTTCAAAAACTCAAAACAATCTGTGTGGTATATAGACAGCTGTAGAACATGGCAGTTTTAACACATAAGGCATCAAAATAATCATTCAATCCCAATTGATGACACTGCCAACCATTGGCGGGAGTCCAAATAGATCAACACTGTCCTTGCTCTCTCTGGGTTGGTAAGACGGTCCTCCCTCCCTCCCTTACAGCTAAACTGGGAAAAAAATTGTGCAAAAATCCAAAAATACAACAAACATCTTATAACCTCAGAATCAAAAATCATATGACATCTAAAAATAAGAGCATTGTTACACCACTGCTGTCAACAGCCACATCATTTGAAGCATCCTCCACTGAAACAAAAGGAATTCCCTAAAAATCTCCAGTGGGAGGTCAATCGGTGAGCCTGAAAGGTGCTGGCGTTACTTTAGCCAGCCGGATCAACTACATAAATTCACAATTCAGTCACAGGATGCATTCTATCAAGACATATGCATGCATACATACATACATAGAGCAGGGCAATGAGCAAGCCAAAGTACTGGCCATTATATAGGTGTGCATTATGGTCACAAAGGCCTACAGTAATGCTGCTCTTTCAGTGAACTATGATCTGCCATAAGCAATAGTCAATGCAGTCAAACTTTACTGATCCATTTAAGTCTTGTTAACTTTCTAAAATATGCAGTATCCAAGTAGAACTGCATAGTTCATGACCCACGCAAAATAACCAGCGTTGTCCACATCGGACATAAAGCACTAAGCTTTATGAGCAGGCATGACTTATTACACAATCCTAGTCTAAAGCTATATTCTATATTCTATGTCTAGTCTATATTTCTAACATTGCAAATACAAAGCATGTCCGTGTAGGGGTTACAGTCCCATACATGCTTATTCGTGGTTAACGTTCATCACATTGCAATGTCTGCAATTCACTGCAATGGTGAACTCCATATTTAATCTGGAACCCATGACACTAGGAAAAGTCGGATCACATGGTGCAAACTGCAAAGCCCTTTCTCCAAACGTGAATAAGAGTCCTCTATGTAGAAGCAAGCTAGAATCCTTTTTTTACTGAAGAAAAAACATTTTTTGAATTTTTACTCCAATAAGTGTTTAGTGTTGCTACCAGCACGTCTTATGTGGTTACTTTATTTATTGGCACAGGGTGTGGACTGTTATGGAAATTCCTCACACATGGAAGTTAAGATACTGTGCAGGGGCTTGTAGCTGGTACTGATTATGGGACAAAAAATCATCATTAAATGACAAACATAACTATATTAGATGCAAGTGCATGTATAGTTGTGATGTCATCATCTGGTATGGTTTATGCAGTTTGAGAGGTGATAAAATATTATAAAATTAACAGCTGAGAGAAGAGCAGTGAGCTGCAAACTAACTAAGCAATCGTATATCTATTAAACAACTACATTACCCACATAACCTAACTACCTTATGATTTGGGCAACATCATGCACAATTTAAAACGCCCTGTAAAGACTGACAGCTCACCGAGAATTAAGCTATTATTAACGCTATGTCACATATTAAAACAGTGGAATATCACTATTTTAGCGTAACGAAACACGAACATATTAATGGAAATGCCTTAAACGTTTCTACAAAAACACAGGCGTAATCTAAATGTGTGGTTTACGGTGACCAAACCTCAGAAAACGAAGTTAGAGAAGTTAGCTAGGTTAGCTAGCACTGACATCCTGTCGGCAATATGCTCCGTCACCTTAGCTACAAAGCTGAAATCTGTTCTTTTTCGAATTTTCCCGTTCCACCTTAAATGGTCCAGCAGTTACATTCTAGCGCCTGAGCCGCCAGAATGTAACTGCCGCACCATTTAAGGTGGAACGGGAAAATTCGAACTAACGCTAGAAGCTGGCGAATAGGAAGCCGACTTCAGCCTCGTATCTTAGATAACCTCCAGAAACTAATAACGTAAAAACACCGTGTAATCTTTTTATTTCCATATTTGTCCCTCCATTTATTTATCTAACGCTACTCATCTCTTTAATCATCACTGTCTGTGTTGTCAGTGTTTTTGCAGAGCGAATGCTGGCTAAGGTCGGACTTTGACACCAGCTAACGTTAGCTTAGCTTAGCCAGAATCGACATGCTATTTCACTGCAGATGACCTTCTTTGGTTGTCACAAAATCCTAGAAACACCCCAAAAATCACATAAAAGCGTAGACTAACCTCGCTATTGTAAACCAGCTAATACAACCCTGCCAATGCTGACGCTCAGTTTGTCAGCATAGCATAGCACAGCTAGCGCGGTTAGCTTGCAGTGGAATCTGGTGTTAGCAAATAGCTAACCTACCGCTATTGGCCAGAAAAGGCAGCTTTTGGACAACACTTTCCTTAGAAATGCGCTTGACCCGCTAATGTGCTGCTTTATACGATACTGTCGTTTGACAGTGTAACTTACCTTATCAGAGAATCAGAAGAGTGAGTCGCTTCACGCTAGCTCGTATTTAAGCTAACCGCTAACTCCTCGCTAAGTCACTATTGTTTGTTATTTGAGTTGTTTTCGCTCGTCTGACAGCCGATGGGAAGCAGATTGCTTTGGGTCTGGCTGATTAATCTGAAACTGGGATACCGATGCCGTCTTCTGTGACCGTTCTAGGCGATCGCCGTTAAAATGACTCTTATTTCTCCTTTCTCTTTCTTTTTCTTTTTTGTCGGGAGCCGCTTGCTCCTCACTTCCTCCAAAACAAGCCCGAGTGTGATATCAGCACCGTCATCGCACACATGACACGCGTTTAATTGAGGGCAGTTGCAGGTTTATTTATGATTTTATGATGCGGCTGTCTTACTAGACAGATTCCTTTTGGGTTTTTTTGTATGACTTAAGTACAGCAATATATGTGAAGCAGTTTCTTGAGAAGTATGTAATATTGGCAAAGCAGAGCCTTTAAGGGAGAGAGGGAGAGAGAGAATGAGGGAGAGGGATACAGGGAGAGAGAGAGTGCGTGTGAAGGAGGGAGAGGGATACAGGGATGGTAAAAGAGAGGGAGAGAGAAGAGGAGGGAGAGAGAGGAGGATGGAGAGAGATACAGGGATCGAAAGACGGAGAGAGAGAACGAGGGAGAGGGATACAGTGATGGTAAAAGAGAGGGAGAGAAAAGGATGGAGAGAGATACAGGAATAGAGAGAGAGAGAGAGAGAGAGAGAGAGAGAGAACGAGGGAGAGGGATACAGGAAGAGAGAGTGCGTGTGAAGAAGGGAGAGGGATACAGAGACAGTAAAAGAGAGGATGAGAGAAAAGGATGGGGAGAGAGAAGGATGGAGAGAGATACAGGGATAGAGAGAGAGAGAAAGAGAGAGAACGATGGAGAGAGATACAGGGATAGAGAGAGAGAGAGAGAGAGAGAGAGAGAGAACGAGGGAGAGGGATACAGGGATAAAAAGAAAGAAAAAGAGAGTGAAGGAGGGAGAGGAATACACGTACATAAATATATATATGAATACATATATGTGTATTTATATACACAGAGAGAGAGAGAGAGAGAGACAGCATTTCCTGTGGAAATACGACCATTTTATTTCTTTTTTTTTCTCAGGAAAATCACATAATGGGCAATGTTGTTTCATGAAATCTCTACATCATAAAAGCAGATGTTTATGCTCATCAGATATTCTGCCTTAACTGTCCATCTCTACTTTACATACAGAGACTCCCTCTGCTGGACACACAGCTCCTCTTATTGACACACACACACTCAGATAATATCAGACACGTGTAGAGTAGCTTAAACCCACACTCAAGTAAACACGTTGTTAGTTTGCTTAAATAACGACTGAAGTAAAAGTAAAGATTCATTAAAAAAAAAAAAGAAAGAAAACTTGAGTAGAAGTAGAAAAGTTCTGAGCTCTGCGTAGATCTGTGGTGGAGCTTCTCAGTACATCCAGCTTCTATCAGCATAGCAGTTCGTTATACTCTTTTCTGTTTTATTGCACTTTTGGTCTAAAATAAAATGTTAAGCTCCAAAACGAGGATTGTAAACAATAAATCAGAACAGATGCTGTTACCAACATTATAGAATGAAAATGTTTCTACGCTCATTGTCCATTTTATCAGCTCCACTTACTATATAGGTGCACTTTGTAGTTCTACAATTACAGACTGTAGTCCATCTGTTTCTCTGCATACTTTGTTAGCCCCCTTTCACCCTGTATACAATGTATACACACACACACACACACACACACACACACACACACACACACACACACACATATATATATATATATGTATATATATATATATAGTAGTATATATAATTGTTGTAAGCAGCAATACTCAGCAAATTTTAGTCCTTGTAACTGAGTAAATAAAAGTAGTTGCTCTAGATATTATGTAATATTTATGTAATATTTATTTATTTTCGCTATTTACGTTAAAACCCATAAAAGATTTTAAATCCCCAAATTTCTTTGCCAGAACACGTGAGGAGGCTGTTGTTTACATGTGACGTCAGAGCCTCGCGAGACTTCACCGCACGTATGTTTGGATCATGCGAACATGGCGGAAACAGAAGAACCGTGAGTGACATTTCCTTAAAAAAGTCAGAGAAACGACTCCGCTCCCAGAACACTAATGCTGTTTTCCGCCGTGACTTGTTAGAAATGTTCAGGGCGATTTTGAGACTGTAGGAGCACTTATGAACCTCCTTTCCTTCTCTCTTTTTAGGGAGAAGAAGAGAAGCAGGATAGAGGCGCTGACTGAGGAGTTAGTGAAGTGAAAGATCAGTAATGTTGATCGTAAATGAGAAGGATACAGCGCAGTAGAGCCCAATAAACCTCTTTAACGTCCTTTATGCTGATTTAATGTCAATTAGACCACACAGTGATACTCAGATATAACGGATTTAACGTGGAGTTAAATATTGGAGTACTTATTAAATACGTGGAGTACTTATTAATATTGAAATGAGTACAAATGGTTAATTACTAGTCATAATGGGAATAGAGAATGATTTAGTTAGGCTTAATCTGCATCAGGAAAGTGGGATTGACCCCAAATCAATATATAGAGGTCACAAGTTACTATATTGAGGCCATAAATTAATATATTGAGGAAACGAGTTCAGTTTCTCATAACTTATGCTCTCAGTATAGTAATTTGTGGCATCATTGTAGTTATTTGTGCCCTTAGTATATTAATTTGTGGCCTTAGTATAGTAAATTGTGGCCTTATTATAATAATTCATGGCCTCAACACAGTAATTCGTGGCACCAGTGTAGTTATTTGTGGACTCATTATTTTAATTTGTGGCCACACCTTATTAAAAAATAATCACCGTGTCACTTTAGGGGCTCCGTACTGGTTTTTCTGTGTCACTACATTGAGGCCATGAATTAATATATTTAGGAAACAAGTTAAGTTTCTCATAACTTGTGGCATGAATATATTAATTTGTGGCCTTAGTATAGTAAATTGTGGCCTCATTATAATAATTCATGGCCTCAATATAGTAACTTGTGGACTTGAGTAACGTGCCTTATTCATAAATAATCACCATGTCACCTTAGAGGCTCCGTACTGGTTATTCTGTGAATTTGATATAAAGATAATTATTTAGTAGTGACTGTAATGTTTAACTAGGCCACATAACCATGGATGTTATGAACTAGTAATAATAACATTATGATAGCTCATTAACCGGCAAAGTACAGGTCACTTATGTTTGGTCATAATGTGCATGGTTATTAAACGCCATACAGTCGTAAGCAAAATTTTAGGCCGCCCTGGTCAAATTACATGTTTTTATTGGTTCTCTAAGTGGAAATAAGAACAAGAGAACACACAGCTGTACACTTCATTCAATTCATTATTTATTTTGAAATCAACTCATCTTGAAATATTTTTGCAGTAACATTTGAGGTTGATATTGAATTTTAGGCCACAACTGTATGAAAAATGAGTGTTAAAAAGGTATTAACATTTGAATAAAGACATTTTAAGTGTTTTTAATGTGAAACTTCAGATTTTGATGTCTGTAAGACTTTTCAAACAAATTTCATTGTTTATCCATATTTTCCATATTATTTTTTTGTCTATGCTTATGCACATTATAAGCAAAGTTAAAATTGCACTTTAAAAATAGAAAATGTTCATTGATACAGTTTTTTAAATTAACATATTTGGGTTTTTTGTATATCTAGTTGCATTACTTTTATAGACTTTATGTAAAAAATACAGTAAATTACATTTTGTGGGTTTTTTTTTTATTTACAAATTGTTAGTGTAAGTGTACAGCAGAATACAGCTGCATTACAGGAATCCCGTGGTTCAGGTGACTGTGAAGTCATAGTGTACAGTTGTTATTTTGCTGCGATTTACTGTTAATACAGTACATTGTTATTTTGCAGGTAATGCAACCAATAGCCAGTAATTTACTGTAATGTTACAGTGTCATTTTTGCAGTGTATATTTTTTTCATGTTAAACTCAGCAAATAAATAGACATTGTGCATTAAAGTTTGCAGAAAATTTGCATATTTAAGTGTGTTCTCTGTAGAGGATGTGTAAACTTATTTTCACTTAGAAAATCAACAAAACTTTTTAAACTGTAGGGCAATGTATGGATTTTTGAATGAAGCTTTGTAGTAAGAAGTGCAGTTGTAGGTACCACATGACATAAAGTTGTTTTCTCTCTCTCTGTCTCTCTCTCTCTCTCTCTCTCTCTCTCTCTCTCTCTCTCTCTTTCTTTTTCTCTCTCTTTCTTTTTCTCTCTCTCTGTCTCTCTATCTCTCTCTCTCTCTCTCTTTCTTTTTCTCTCTCTCTTTTTCTGTCTCTGTCTCTCTCTCTCTCTCTCTCTCTTTCTCTCTTTCTCTCTTTCTTTTTCTCTCTTTCTTTTTCTCTCTCTCTGTCTCTCTCTCTATCTATCTCTCTCTCTCTCTCTCTCTACAGTATGCTCGTGGATGGGACCACCAGTGACTGGCAGGGAAGATGGGACCATGTGAAGAAGTTCCTGGAGCGGGCTGGACCTTTCACCCATCCTGACTTTGAGCCCAGCACAGAGGTAGAAAAAAACAAACTCCTAGTAAGGCTCGTTGGCCACAAAGTGTACTAGGAACTTTATTTCCAATTGCATGTTTAAGACAAGTTGAGGGCTGAAAAGGATTTAAATGGGACAATCCCTACTAAAAGGAAATTCCCCCATATTTTCAACTCAATTGTTGCATAAACAAAGTGATTCAGAGTGGTTTGGTGTGAATTGGTGCATTGTAGAGGAACTTACCAACTACGATTTCATTATAGCCATTTCATCCAAAATGATCAGTGAACCTGCACGTGCCTGAGGTTTACATTTAGTTATAGTTAATGATGCAATAATGATAAAATAAGTTTTCTGTGGGGACTATTTTGCCTTAGAATGACCTGCATGACCAAACTCTTTTCTCAGAACTGTTGCAAAACAATGTCTCAGGCATCAGGTAGTATATCGCTGCTGTCGGATCAAAACCTCGTATCTCCAAAGTAGTAACTTTACAGGAGAAGGAAAAAACATTACTTTACTTTTAATGTAAGTTATTGGAACCAGACTTTTTTCCGAGTTATTTTGAGCAGTTTTTTTTCATCCATTCATCATGAAATTTACATGAAAAGTGAAGGACAACAGGCATTTTCAGATTATGTCAAAAACTGAAAAATGACAAAAATGGAGATATGAGGTTTTGTTCCGACAGCATTCATCATGCCATACCATTTAAAAGACAACATTCTTCTTTTCCCGTAATCTAATTTCTCTTTAGGCTTGGCTACATTGTAAATGGGGGTCACGCTCAGTGTACTCTGAGTTTAAATACAAGTTGATTAATTGATCAAAATATAATATAAATAAATATAATGTCTTTTGCCTGCTTCTAAACCTCTTGCGACGTTTCTGATCATTTTGTGGCATAATATATTGGGAAAGTAATGGTTTAGTAAAGTAAAGTTTGTTAAAATATGCTATACAATTTATTGTGAGTGCAGACCTCTGTTTATTAGGAGTTATTATTAACAAACTTCCTTCAGTCTCTGCAGTTTTTGTTGGATGTGTGCAAAATTTTGGTCATTGGAGCTGGCGGACTGGGCTGTGAGCTGTTAAAGGACCTGGTAAAATCAGACTTTATTTTATTTACGTTTTTTATGTTAAAGAGAGAAGTATGTTATCTTTTTGTGTTTTTTTTCCAGCCATAGCAGTATTTTGTAACACATTTTTAATTAGGTGTAAGAATCCTATTCACTGATACTGATAAAAGGTGACATCTGTGAAAGCATAACACATCAAAATAAAGTGCCATAAAATCAATAAATAACATCTATACTTGAGTCTGTTTGGAATCAGTCAGTGTAAGACACTGATCTTAAAAAGAATTAATGCTCAGTTTTACATCTCGGTAACATTTACAGTAATCTGTCTTGCACTAATTTTAATGTATTGATATTTTCCCCCCTATTTTGTCATGTTTCGATCCACCCTTAGGCCCTGTCAGGATTCCGTCACATACACGTGGTCGACATGGACACAATAGATGTTTCTAACCTGAACAGACAGTTTCTCTTCAGGTCAGCATTAAGTAACTTTCTGCTATTCCTTTTTTTTTGCTAATGTTTTAACTTTCTGTTTATTTGCTTGAGTGGTTTGATGTGAGATGCTTCATTCTAGAAAAGTCAGAATTGTTCATAGTGGTGGTGATAGGAACCAGACGTCTGAAGAGTTTAATGTCTCTAAAAGCTCCTTCACAGAAGGCTATTCCATAAAATGGTTATGGGCATGCTGCCTGATGCCTGAGACATTGGGCCTCATGCATCAGTATCATCCTAAGTTTTTTCTTAAATTTGTTCTTAAGAAACGTCCTGAAAAAAAGTCCACATCAGATTCATGACGTGTTTTTAAGCCTCTGAATTGTTCGCACCTTTGTGCTCTTGAGTGTGTGTAGATTCTGTTCTTACCTAAGAAAACATTGCTGAATGCCAGAAACTTTGTAAAAACTGTGTGAGTGGGTTTTAAGAAGAAATATCCTCTTGAGAACGGTTGGTGAATGAGGCCCAATGTTTTTTCTTAGTTTTTTAGATAACATGTATGTTTTTGCATATTTTATTAGTGGGGAAGTGGTACATGCAACGTGTTGAGGCAAAATACTCCCCAGACAAAACATATTTTTCAGATTTACCACAGGTATCAACAGTACATGTAAAAATTCAAAGAAATGTGTTGGTTTTGGACAGTTAATAAAGTGGCTACGTTTGTGCTGTATAAAGCCACTGTCACCTGTCACCACCTATCAATGCTGTGGTTCCTGTCAGCACCACTGTAAAGAAATCCAAGTCTGTAAGTTTCTCTACAATGAACCATTTCACAACAAAATGATTTTGTTTACATCTCAACCAATGAATCATGCAGGAATTTTTAAAAATGTCTCTTTAAGTGAAACATGTTAAATCAAAGTGAAATGCCATTTTCATTCATTTTAATATTATTGTTTAATATTTGTAAAGGCCTAAAGACGTGGGCCGACCGAAAGCGGAGGTTGCTGCTGACTTCATCAACAGAAGAGTTCCAGGATGCAGGGTCGTGCCGTATCCATCTTTAAAGAGACAATGCTTCTGTTGTCATGTTTTCCTGTCCTCTTTCATTTGGGGAGGTTTTTAAATTCATAAATGATTGTGCAGACTTTAAAAGAAAGTTACATTTTTATGATTCAAATTTGGTTCCTTAACTACAGACCCAGACATTTTAAGAAAATCCAGGATCTTGATGAGATGTTTTATAGACGTAAGAGTTTAGTTTCCCTACCTTTATGTTCTTACTTTTATATATATATATATATATATATATATATATATATATATATATATATATATATATATATACATGTGTGTATATATATATATATATATATATATATACATGTATATACATCTGTATATATATATATATATATATATATATATATATATTTGCTGACATACTGTACATACTGTACATAATCAGTAACAGACGTGTTCATTGTTTGCTTCAGGCGACCGTTTGATCTTTTTTTTCTCTTTAAATACAGAATTTCACATTATTGTTTGTGGACTGGACTCTGTCATTGCCAGACGATGGATAAATGGAATGCTGGTATGTGTAATATATATTTTTTTAAAGCGAAAAATTGTTTGGCTGTTGGAATAGAATGGAAAAAGTGAGAGTGAGAGATGATACACTTACAGTGTTGTGCTGTTTCAGCTCTCTCTGCTGGTCTATGATGACGGTGTTCTGGACACCAGCTCCATCATCCCTTTGATAGATGGAGGTACTGAGGGCTTTAAGGGAAACTCACGGGTCATCCTTCCAGGCATGACGGCCTGCATCGACTGCACTCTGGAGCTGTATCCCCCTCAGGTGAAATTTACATGCATATGCATGGTTGAGTTTGTAGGCGTGCAGATTTTAACTTTATTTTATATTCTGTTGATCCCAAAAGGGAAATTTGTCATTTTGCTGGCTAACTATGCCCAGTCTGAGAGCAGCACAGCATTGCCAGCAGAGCAGTGCCGCTTGAGGTAGTAGGGCCTTGCCCAAGGGGGCCACCAGGAATACCCAGTCAATCCTGGGATTTAAACCCATGACCTTCTGGTTGCTGTCTTGCATCTCACAACCAGGAATACCCAGTCAATCCTGGGATTTAAACCCATGACCTTCTGGTTGCTGTCTCACATCTCACAACCAGGAATACCCAGTCAATCTTGGGAGTTGAACCCATGACCTTCTGGTTGCTGTCTTGTATCTCACAACCAGGAATACCCAGTCAGTCCTGGGATTTAAACCTGTGACCTGGTTGCCGGTTCACATTTCACAACCAGGAATATGTAGTCTGTCCTGGCATTTGAACCTGCGACCTTCCAATTGCTGGCTGATATCTCCTGACAGCCAGTAACATCAGCCATGTGATTTTATATTTATATTTTAGATTTTAATGTTACACTTCAATAATTTTCCTTAACCCCTTAAAATCCCAGGCTTATTACATACTAAGGCTTATTATTCAGTAACTACAGGGACTTCAGTGCAAACTGGCTGAGCTATTCTTAGATTATATAAGTCTGTAATAAAACTTTGGGCCCACTGCTTGGCCTTGGCCATTTCAGGGGTTAAACAGTGCTTTACCGACTGGCGTGACTGGTGTAAGTTCTCCATTGTCACACTTTGTAAACTTAAAATACAAAAAAAAAAAACCTCTCAGTCTTAAATTATATATACTATATATATATTGTAGGTTGGGGGTGGAGCTACCCAGAATCCTTTGTGGTTTTGGTTTCTGTTATTTTTTCCTATCACCTCTTCATAAAATCTTTTTTATGTTATGTTATGATCATGCTGACGGTAAGGTTTGGATGAATTTTACATGTTGTTGTTATTTTAACCTTGGGGTTACAAGATTTACAAGTTCAGTCTGTATTGATGTGATACAGTAAAGTCTTAAGTGATATAGGTAAGTCTTATTGGGTTCCTCTGTGGCACAACCAGGCATACATTATGCGATTTTAGTCTGTTTTAGCCCTGATTTGGTCCCCCCTTACCTGTGTACATCTTGTTTTCCTGCTTTTAGTTTAGTCAGCACAGCTGCTCAACATTGAAAGTTGTCTGTAGACAGAACCATCCATAGGGGTCGCATTTTATGTATAATGTGAGCACCCACATCATAGCTTGTCAATTAGACTGTGCGTTTTTGTACAGCATGAGCACACAAATCACAGGCTTTGGCTGTAAACAACATGCAGAGTTGCCACTAAAGATCAATATTTCTAAAATCATACTGTTTATGCCTGACTAAGTTTCCATCTGTTGTTGAGGGATTGCAAGCTTGACTCCTGGCGATGCCGCAACCAAAAATGTTCATAATTATTGGCACATTATCTGTGATATTTTTGTCAATACCAGTAATACCATGGGTCGTCTGTATCTAGTTATTTTTTTAACCAACTGACGTATCAGTCGAGCTCTAGGAATGGTAGTTTGCATTTGAAGTGGTATTTTCTGTAGGATTGTTATATATACATCAGTGTATCCCAACCCAACATGTGATAAATTCACAGAGTGTGAGGTTTAGGTGGCTCAGATTTATCAAGAATGTAATTTTACCGGTAAGTAATTTAAATAACAGAAAATTAGCTTTTCCAGTGTGCTGTTATTACAGTAATTATACTGAGTGGGTAGCAGAACCTGTCTGGATTTTGTGGTTTAAAGACGAAAACATTGTTTCTAGTTTAACAACATTCTCATGCTTTGATCGTTCCTTGTTTTGAATTTGAAAATAACTATATATTTGCTTTTCTTCATTTCAGATAAACTTCCCCATGTGCACTATAGCTTCAATGCCACGGTTACCTGAACACTGTATCGAGTATGTTCGCATTCTGCAGTGGCCTAAAGACAAGCCCTTTGGAGGTAAGTCCTCACTGCCTGTGAGCAATCTGAGCATCCGCTAAATCATACAGATGGAACTGAAGAGTCAACAAGTTCTGTAAACTGACTGAAGACAGATGCAGAATTGTTTTTTATACTAGCTGTTTAGCTTTATATGCATTTTTCTTGAACATTTTAAAGCTGTCCATCAACTCTCTAATGTTCTTGCTTGATGGGTCAGAATATCATGACCAAGTTTGTTTGCAAGATTTTGTGTGGCATGATCAAAAGAATGTTAAATAAGTAAATAAACAGATAAACAGTGACATGCACTGTGCCCTCAGATGGTGTTGCTCTAGATGGAGATGACCCGAAGCACATCCAGTGGGTGTTCCAGAGATCTTTGGAGAGAGCGGCTCAGTTCAACATCACAGGGGTGACATACAGATTAACTCAAGGTGAGTGAGAACAAAAGAGTGACTTTATTGCTTCAAATTTATACAGACACTGGAGCCTGACCAATATACAGTCATATGCAAAAGGTTTCGGCACCCGTGGTCAAACGACAGGTGTTGTTGATTTTCCCTGCAGAGGATGTTCTAATTTTATTTAATACATGTTTAAACAGCATAGCAGAATGGTGATAACTCTAGATGTTTAGGGGTTAAAGGGTTTAAGTAATGTTTAAGGGTTAAAGCACAGTTAGGTTAGAAAAACTGTACCTGCAGTATGGTGCAGTATTTAATGACAGATTTAAGGCTTTTGCTGTTGATATACAGTTGTATGCAAAAGTTTGAACATCCCTGGTAAAATGACACATTTTGTTGATTTTTAAGTGAAAATATGTTAACGTCCTGTACAGAGAACAGACTTAAATATGACAATTGTCTGCAAATTTTAGTGCACAATTTCTGCTTATTTGGTCAATCAATCAATCAATCAATCAATCAATCAACCTTTATTTAAACTCTGAGTACGTTGAGGGAGACCCTCATTTACAGTGTAGCTGAGCAAATACAGAAATCAGGGATTGAGAAGGTAATAGCAAAAACATATAAAATGCTGAAAAAGTAATAACAATCATAATAGTAAATTTAAAAAATGAATCAGTAAACTATTAGAATTACAACAGTATAGTAACTTAATAAATGAGATAAAATAAGGATAAATAAAATATATAATTAATGAAATAAATAAAGAAATAAAAGATGTAAAGCAATAGCTTTTTATCTCATGTATTAGACAAAAACATAAAATATAAAAAATGCCTAAACTTTTGCACAGACCACATATGTTTTTTTTTCTAGCATGTTAAATTCAGCAAATAAACAGTAATAGTGCAACACAATGTGCAGAAGTATGTTCTCTGTAGAGGATGTCGCATAGAAAATCAATAAAATGTTGTTTGTGCAGAGGCACCAAAACCTTTGCACATAACTCTATGTAAGAGTTAATCAGTGTTTTCTAATGGTGCAGGTGTTGTGAAGAGGATCATCCCTGCTGTGGCTTCCACGAATGCTGTCATTGCTGGTAAGAGGGACAGACTGAGGACTGCACTCACCAACCCAGACATGCTGTCATTCATTCCACATGATGCTGTAAGAACTGAACCACATCACACTGTTTATTCTGCCTTCACATTTCAGCTGCCTGCGGCACAGAGGTTTTCAAAATCGCCTCCAGGTGAGCCATATTAATTAAACACAGTGTCAGTAGGAGAAACAGAATTTCAGCTTTTGAAGTCTAGTGTTATCACTGCTGTTTTGCTGTACTATTTACGTGCAATTTCATAATTGCTTACATATGTATTGTAATTACGTTTACATTCTGTTTACTATGTTATTAGGCTTGAGTCTGCAATTTAGACTTTTTTCCCCATTTGGTTTTGATTAAAAAAAGCATGAAATGTCAGGATAGTTTTGTTTTAGGTAGCTTCTGCAGTAGCTCTAGTACAGAGGTCAGCAACCCAAATGTTAAGAAGAACCATTTTGTCCTTTCAACAAAAATCACACCACCTTGGGAGCCTCAACATTTTATAAATCTATTTCACCATCTTGGCTGTAAATATGTCTCAATATGTGCTAAAGTACTAGTATGGGCTAAAAAATATAATATTAACGAAAATGCAGACTTACTTTGCTCTGCTTTAAGCTTTAGCTCAGCTATAGCCGCTTTTCTCGCATCTCCGTCAGGAAACAACACTAGAACGTCTCTCAATGTTCGAGTTTTTACGAGGCTGAAGTCGCTTCTCATTCGCCAGCTTCTTGTTCGAACTTTCTCGTGCCACCTTAAATGGCGCCTGACGCTCCAGAATGTAACTGCTGCACCATTTAAGGTGGAACGGGAAAAATCTAATGAGAAGCGACTTCAGCTTCGCGACTTTTTAGTGTTTGACAGTTTCTCGTTGCAGATTAAACGTATCAGGAAACCAGGTGGAGTGATTATAAATGCAAAGTCCATCTGTCTTCAAATCATCGATGTCAGTCTTAAATCCTTCTTTTTACCTTTTTGTTAGCTACTAGCAAGGCAAGATTATTTTTCTGCATTGCTATGGTGACCAGCAGTCTGCGTGCCAACCTTTAGGGTTAAAGGGTGAATTAGCAGTTCTACATTAACTCCAGCGTTTAAGACCATTTATCGTTAAAACTGTGTTGAACGATCGGCAGAGCTTTACTTTACTTATTTTATTTTTACCTATAAATCTAATTCTGCTGTGGAGCCACAACAGGGCAGTAAAACAGCTGCATGTTGCCGACCCCTGCTCTAATAGCTTAGTAACTGTCCTGTTGCTGTAGAGTGAAATTAGAGAGTCCTGAAATTGTAGGGAATATGATCTACAAGTGCTTTATATGTGTGTTGACAGTGCCTACAGTACCCTGAACAACTACCTGGTGTTTAATGATGTTGATGGACTGTACACCTACACTTTTGAGGCTGAGAAAAAGGTCAGTAGATGAAATGTGACTTTCAGCTGTTTGTTTCATGGATTTTTAGGAATAATTAGTAGCAGTAGCAAACTGGAAATTTTAGCAAAGCATGTGATTTATAGGGCCTGTATTGTGGAAAACTGAATTTTTTCTCCCTTAAAAAATAAAGAATTTGTTGTATAAACTTATATAAGCATGTACCACATGTACCATTTAGTCCACACAGACCATAGATGGAAACTAAGCTGCAAAAAGCCTGCATTGTTTTTGTGATGTCACTGCATCACAAAATCGCATGCAGCAATTTAGACCCACCCATTCATGATGAAGTTATGAGGTGTGTTTGAGCCTGTACTGCCTTTTAAATGAAACTCGGAACAGAGGTCAATTACATATATCAGTCTTAAAGGTACAGTAACAAAAACAGCTTTTTTAATACTAAGGGATAAAGATAGGTTGTAAAATGGTCATATGAAATAAATTATGACTGTAGAAACTGTGTGCTAAAATTTGCATATTTAAATGTGTTCCTATAAAGGATGTGTCAACTTATTTTCACTTCAACAAAACATGTCATTTGTTCAAACTTACTTATGCATACAACTGTAAGTGAACCTCACAGGAAAAAAAATAAACTACAAGAAAATTGTAGGATATGGGCCCTTTAACTGCTTTGCTGATTAGGCAGAAGTTTATAATTTGAAAAATGGAGTAATATAATATGCAAAACAAGAATAGTTTCTTATACTGTTGCCATGTATTAGAAATGCCGGTGTAAAAAATGCATCATTTCTATTGCTGTTAATCAGTTGCTCACTTTTACTTTACTTCATTCACCTTAGTATGCAAATGTTGTGTTTATGGGTTTAATGCCAGTGCCAAAGACATATTTACATTTTATGCAAATGTAGTGATTCTGGTTCTCTTTTTGATTCTAAAAAGGTGACTGGTAAACAGTCTGCTCTCAAAACTCTTCTGGCATAACAAGATTATGTGTGCAGTCAAATAATCGACTAGATCCAAATGCATTTGTTTGTATGCATATGTGTGTCTGTGTTTAGGAGAACTGCTCTGCCTGCAGCCAGGTCCCTCAAGACATGCATTTCTCATCATCAGCCACACTACAGGAAGTGCTAAACTACTTGACAGACAGTGTGTCCCTGTGAGTTAAAAATGCTCTTATTTGCTTCTTCAGACAATTTACATTTAGCCAAAGTAGCTAGTACACTTCAGCATTGTTGTTGTAGTTTAAAAATTATATATACAGTACTGTACAAAAGTCAGGGACCACCCTTTCGTTTATTTAATTTCCAGTCAAAGTGGCCATTAAATACAAAATTTTTCAGTGTCAGACAAAAACATATTTCTCTCTTCCATCCTTCCAATCTTAAAACCAACAACTCACAGCTGTGTTCTCCCAGCAAAATCTGTTCCCAAAGATCTCACAGACATTGTGTTCCCCATCAAACAGACACCCAAACTCGTCTCAGCTGCCTTCAGATTATGTTTCTCTTGTACATCTAAAGGGGATGTTTCTGAGAAGATTAGATATAAGACAATAATATGAGATAGATATTAGATATACTTTACCTGCATGGTGAAAGTAAAGAGAAAGTAAGTGAAAAAACAAGAATTTCAAAAAAAAAAAAGACAGAAAATGGGACCAACAACCATGCAAGACTTGACAGACCACCAAAACCGTCCCAATCAGATAAACAGCACTCAAAGCTTTTATCTTTGAGAGAGTGGAGAACATCGAGCTTACTCTTGCTGTCAAGCTGAAGTCGAGAAGCTGTTACTGAGTAAAGGATCACACTAGAACACTGAAACTGGATGTCTGAGATCCTGAGGAAGGTTTTATGGACTGATGAACCTAAATTTGAGATTGGAGTTACATGGTTTATCAGAAGCAGAAAACGTCTAAGACTGAATTTTGGAGATGTGGAAAAATATCCCTGCAGATTTCTGTGAAAAACTGAAAGCACGTCTCGTGTTAGAAGAATAAAAGCTTTGATAAAGACAAAGAATTGACACCCTAAACACTGAAATAAATGATATTTAGTTGAGTTATATAGTACACACAGTTATACTGTGCTGTGCAGAAGTCTCAGGCACTTAAGCACATTATTTAAAACCAATTATCTTAAGTGTGTTTGTGATTGTAAAATCACTGTATATCATCATAATAAATGCAAATAAACAAACAGTAAGAAGTAACAAGAATTTCTCATTTTCAAAATAGTGGTCTTGTGAGAATCACACACACACACACACACACACACACACACATCATCTAAACCGCTTATCCTTCTGGGTCGCGGTGGGGTGCTGGAGCCTATCCCATCTGTCATTAGGTGGAAGGCAGGATACACCCTGGACAGGTTGCCAGTCCATCGCAGGGCAGACAAACAGACAGACATACATATACAATCACACACATTCACACCTAGGGGCAATTTAGCATGTCCAATTGGCCTGACTGCATGTCTTTGGACCATGGGAGGAAACCGGAGTACCCGGAGGAAACCCACGCAGACACGGGGAGAACATGGGAGAGAACTCCACACAGAAAGGATCCTGGTTGCCCGGCTGGGAATTGAACCCAGGCCCTTCCTTTTTATATATATAAACATACATACATACATACATACACACACACACACACACAGATCAGGCAAAACATTATGACCATTGTCTTTGTTTCTACGCTCATTGTCCAGCAGCACTGCTGTGTCTGATCCACTCAGACCAGCACAACACACAACACACACCACCACCACGTCAGTGTTACTGCAGTGCTGAGAATGATCCACCACCTGCTCTGTGAGGGTCCATGGGGATCCTGACCACTGAAGAACAGGGTAAAAGGGGCTAACAAAGTATGCAGAGAAACAGATGGACTACAGTCTGTAACTGTAGAACTACAAAGTGCACCTATATAGTAAGTGGAGCTGATAAAATGGACAATGAGCGTGGAAACAAGGAGGTGGTCATAATGTTATGCCTGATCGGTGTATATATGTATAAAAACGTTTGCTTTAATTCTACTTTAATATTTCAGATCATTCTCTCCTGTAGGCAAATGAAATCTCCAGCCATCACAACAACAGTAGATGGAAAGAATAAGACGCTTTATTTGCAGGTTAGTGATATCACATGCACAAGAATCAATACCCTTTCAAAGAAGTTTATTGTTTTAATTTTTGGAATCTTGATGATTAAATGCAGCCTAATAAATGTTGCTGATGTTTGTGTTATTGTGAGCAGTTTTTTTTCTGCTTACTAAATATGTTTATAAAAGAATAGAAGTTTAAAGGGCCAAATTGGACCCATGTTTGTTTGTTTACAGACCGTCGCCTCCATTGAAGAGAGAACACGTCCGAATCTTAGCAAGACACTGAAAGGTCAGGAAAGTTCCAGGATATAATTACATCAGTAACCATGTTGCATATCCTTTGTTTAATCCTGTAATGTCACATGCATTATTTACATATATATACACACTGTTGATTTTAATTTTGCAGAATTGGGGTTAGTGGATGGACAGGAGCTGGCGGTGGCTGATGTCACCACTCCTCAGACTGTTCTCTTCAAGCTCAGCTTTACCTCGTAGACAGTCTGCTTCTCTCTTCAGGGTACAAAAGTGGTCACAGCTTCTTGCCAAAAATATGCAGAGCAGGTTTGACCATGAACATTTGAAAGAACACCAATGGCATTCCTGATACTTCCACGTATGAGCGATATGTGGATGAAGTCCATCTTTTGAAGCAATGCACCACTCTCAGAGACACTCATACCTTCAGATTGTGTGTTGCTAGTCATGTACTGTAGAAGCCACATCTGCACTTGTTTTTTGTAGTTACTTATATGAACATATTTAATTTGTTTTGCTATCTGAATATAGGGAAAAAAAACATTTTAAATAAACTGATTACTTGTTTGAAGGTTTCCTGTCCTACATTAGTCATGTTTATCAGCTTTTTACCCTGCAGTGCCAGTAATGATAAACTGGCACAAGATAACTATTTTGATAACTAGGTCACGAGTCTCAAAGGGCATTAAACAGATTCTTACGATAACCCTTAAAAGGTCATGTTTTACTCACTTGGGGAGATTACAATACATATTTCATAGATGTTTTCCATATTTAAGGAACACCTTGTTTGCTGCACTTTTCCCAAATCACTTTTTAAAAAAAAAAATTCTCTATTGTTACAATAGGGTAATCCCAATTTTCTGTCTTCCAAAGGCCCTTTATTTGCTCATTGAAATGTTTTTGAAACAGCCCTATAGGTACAATCCTGTCTAGAGTCAGGTCGTAAGAGAAAATGAGACGTTCAGGACTCTCTCCCCTCTGACATGACCTGGAAGAACACCTGTCCAGACCCACCTGGCACCCTTTATCCCAGACCAGCCCCCAAATGTTACGACCCCCGAGCTTGGGGAACCGACCAATTTATCCCAGACCAGCCCCCAAATGTTACGATCCCTGAGCTTGGGGAACCGACCAATAGAGCTTTTAAAACCATTTTCTTAAAACCAACCACAATAAAATGCCATGCTATAATACCTAGTACCACACTGGAAGAATCAAACTGTGGACAGCACCAAAGAACAAAACAAAAAACCTAACCATGCTTGCCTACACTGAAACAAAAAGTGCTTAGCTAACCTACAAAAAGGAAACAAAAGCTAACTATTCTACACTTCTCTGGCCAGTGGTTAAAAATACATGTGGCAATGCCCACCCTCTGACCTAAGGAACTAGACAGAGTCGACTTCTACATAGTGCAAAAGTATAGGCGCTCTTCTCTTACCAGTTTGAAAACCCAGGTGGAACAAATAATCAGACAATCTTTTGTGAAACAAAAGTTGAGTGTGCATGTAAAACACCAAAACTCAAGCACTTCTCCTACACAAGAGACAAAGTCTTGTAAATGATGTTAAAAGAAGCGCCGGTAAAATACCTAAAAGAAAAGCTCACTCCCAACACAAGATTTTAAACCACAGGACACACATGACCAATCCTCTCTATCTGGCCATCTTGAAAGCTTCCTTTTAATGCTTAAGCTCCTCCTCCAGTTATACCAGAGCCTCTGATTGGTCATAGGTCCTCCTCACCTGACTGATTGCAAAGCAGGTACACCTGTGAAGGGAGAGACCGGGAGAGAGAGACACGCAAACACAAATGTAACACCTATGTTTCAAGGTCCCATGTTCTTTTGCTGAAAATTTCCTGGAAACAACTTTATGGCCTAAACTGCCTCCATCACGTTTCTTCACTGATACATTTACAATGTTCAGTAACTCTTTAATTGTGTTTACTGATGTGCTGCTTCCCAATAGATTCCTTTATTAAAATATGTTATTAAAACTCTCCACTTGTACATTTCAGTGAACAAGAATGATCATCTTTTCAGTGATTACAGTTTTACTCACTTCACAATATTAATAACATTGCAAAAACATTGCCACCCTCAATGACATCTACCTTCAAAATCAGTATGGTTTTCAGCCTTTGCCACTTTGCACTCACTATCTCTCATTGAAAAAATTCCTGATGCTATCTTAAGGGGGGACTCCACTGATTTTCCAAAATTTCTGTGTAATTAGTTGGTTAAGATGTGAACAAAGTCATTCAGAGTGGTTTGGTGTGAGGTGCTCTGCTCTAGAGAAACTTCAGGTCAGAATGGTGGTGATAGGAACCACACGTCGACCTGTAAAGCTCCCTCACAGAAAGTCATTACATGACATGACTATGAATACGCGGCCTGCTGTCCGAGACATTGTTTTATGATAGTTTTGCGATAAAGTTTTGGTCTTCGTTTATTTGAACTGATTCATGGCGGAGGGATGCATGAAAGGTGTTCTAAGGCAAAATAGTCCCTAAACTTATTTTTTCAGATTTATTTTACCATAATAAACATTACATATCAACACACAGAAGACATGTGTAGGTTCACTGGTAGTTTTAGATAAAATTTTAGGTAAATAATATGGCTGTGTTTGTGTTGTAGACATGGCAACCCCTGGTTCCTATCACCACCACTGTAAAGAAATCTGAGTCTGTAAGTTTCTCTACAGCGGACCATTTTACATCAGACCTCTCTGAATGACTGTTTACATCTCAAGGACTAAATTATTCAGAAATTTTGAAAAACTGGTGGAATTCCCCTTTAACAAAGCTATGCTTTTGAAATAAGCTAGCTAATTGCTGTATGCTTGCTATCTGGGTGGCTGCACTAGTATGTGATGATCTAATGGAATTTCTTTGGAAAACATTTAAGAGAGCTTGAGGATTTTATTATGGTGTTTTATGCCCTTTTCTTTTTTTACTTTATTCATAATTTTTTTGCTAAATTATGACAACAGTATCACAATCAAAAATCATATTTGCTAACGTCATACATAATACAGGGTGTCCCAGAAAAATTGACATCATTTCATAGTCTAATAACAGCCAATTCTCCCTCAAATGATCTCAAATTTTAGCAAAATGTGTAAAAACTAACCAAGTTTAATTTTTAATGTTTTTTTTAGGTTGAAGAATGGCGTTCACTAGAAATGAAAAGGCGTTTTGTGTGTTAGAATATGCTCGAACACAGTCAAACAAGAGTGTGCAGCGTACATTTTTGAGAAAATTCAATAAAAACGCACCAACTGGAAATCAGATTTGGACACAGCACAAAAAAATTCAAAGAGGAAGGCTGTCTGTGCTGGACGAAGGGATCTGGACGACCACCAGTATCGGAAGATATTACATTTGTGCAGCTTTGTGAAATCGGTTATAAAATCTACATCCCTCTGAATTTCTTGGTCGAATTTTAATAAATAAATCTTGTTTTGTTCAACATGAAGCCTTTTTTAATTTCGTTTGCCAGGACATGTAGTTACTCAGATATTCACATCTCAGATGATGTCAGTTTTTTTGGGACACCCTGTATATGTAACAGTGTGCTTGAACACATGAACAGGAGAATATACACTTACAAAAAATATAAAATGTAACTAAAAATAAAAAAGGCAAATGAAAAAAGACAAAAGTAAAAAATAAAGTAATTAAAAGTTAAAAGTTAAAAGGATTAACTTTATTAAATCATATTGTTTTTATGTTAAAATGTTTACAAACAATTACCTTAATGTTTTAAGCGCTTTTGAATGTTTAACTTTGTTGAAAAGATTTAAGTCATAATTGATTTTTTTTATTCGATTATTAACTAGGTGGGCGGGGACTGGCCGCGTGACGTCACGGCCCAAGTGCTACGTGGACAGGAAGCAGCAGCGCCGTCAGCTCGGAAAGGAGATTCATGCTAAATTTCAACAACAAACCGAGACTTCAGGAACTGAGCGCGATGTCCGGAATAACGGACTGACACCAAGTTGTTTTACTTTGTTTTACGTTGTTTTAGACGACTGAGGCTTTTAATAGCGATGGGATTCGTCGGGACTGAGCTCCGTCCAGGGAGCGCTGTGTTGGACGGCTAGCTCGCTAACTAGCGGGCTAGTAGGCTAACGGTGGCAGTAATAACTCTGTTTATTAGCTCAGCGTCACTCAGACTCTCTGTAAAGTATGATGTAAGATAGCCAGCGCTTTCATAAATAACAGTTCTCCTTGCTTGAGGAAACCTGGCTGGCTAAGTTGGCCGGCCGAGAGTAAAGATGAGCTGGTTCAACGCTTCCCAGCTGTCCAGCTTCGCCAAACAAGCTCTGACAACTGCCCAGAAATCCATCGACCGAGTTCTGGACATAAAAGAAGAGGACCAGTGGGGGGATGGCATCGCACCTGCTTTAGAGGGTGGGTTTTAGATAACTGTTTCTTGCTTGCTTCTTATGTAGAGGCTGTTTTAGGGAGAAGCTTAATTTGACAGGTAAATAGAAAGCAAGACAGCAATGTTTCCCTTTTCCCTTTTCCTCCTGTCCTCATCTGAAGGCCCACCTGCACTGCACGGTTACTGTGTGTTCCTCTCATCATCAACTAAAGATCGGATTCACGAAAGTGTCTTAAGAAAGAAAACCTTCTTAAATCTTCCAATAACTTCTTAAGAATTGTCTCATTTTTTGGTTAACTAGGTTATATTTCTTAAGAATAGTACTAAGAAGAAGTGTGATTCTTGAAAACATTGTTCTTAAATGCTTTTCTACCATCACACTTGTCTAGGCTGTAAGAGTTGGTAAGCGTCCGAGTGTATCAAGCTTTAATCAGTTTAGTTATTGTAAGTAAGACCTACATATTTTCAGTTCAGAAGTTTTAAAAGCCTTTCCAGTGAAGGTCATCCTTAAAATACTGTAAGTCATCTGTATGAGGAAAGAATATGGCGAAGCTGTTGCTTTAAACTGCGCTTCAGATTGAAGTTTTGTGGGTTTTGGAGAGAGCGGAAAAACCATGAAGGCCTCTCAAAGAAAGGGCAAATCCTCTCACCCTGCCTGGTCATATTCTTCTGCGACAATATCAGCTCCCAAGGGATTCAGTCATATATCAGATACTGTAACTAATGAGCTGCAAAGAAAACCAGAAGGATCCTTTTTCAACAAACAAAAAGATACTCTGTTGTGTCTGATGAATGAGGTGTGCTAAAGAAAAACGTGGTCTAGGAAATGTGGAACGGGAGCTGGTATCTGTTTGCGGCCATAGGGCCGTATGTTTACAGAGGTGTTTCTCTAAGCACGTATGCTGTTTGTTAATGCAGGCCAAGCTAATGTTTTCAACTTTGAGGAAGCACGGGCCTGGGTTCAAAAACCCAGCTTCCAAATCTCAGCCTGGAGACAAAATATTCCTAAAAGGGGGAATTCCACAGATTAAAACACACAGATCCTGCACAGTTCAGTTGTTGAGATGTTAGAGAAAATAATTCAAAATGCTTTAATGCAGTGTGAAATGGTTCACCTTATAGAAACTTGACTTATTTACATTTTTGGTGATTGATAGTGACTAGGATTACGACATGAATATAACCCTTTTATTTACTATCCAAAATGACTAGTGAACCTACATATGTCAGATGACTTTTTATTTGTAATGATGATAAAGATAAAGGTTTTGCGAGATTGGGAGCGCCCTCCGCCGTGAACGGGTTAAAATGTTGTAGGCTTAAAACTTATTTTAAAGCTATCATAAAACAGTGTTTCAGGCAACAGTCAGCATATTCATAACTTTTTAATGTCATAACTATCTGTGAGGCTTTTAGAGGCTTTCAACATTTCAGAAGTTCCTATCATCACCACATTGAACTCACTTGTCTACATCTTAACCATTTAATTATGCAGATTTTGCAGTACTTTCTCATTAAGTACTCCCCATAGAACTGCTGTGGAGGTTTTTAGAGGCTCTTTTTTTTGCTCGCTTTAAGAACTTTTTGGTCTGTAATAAAATGCTAAAGCTCCAAAGTGAGCAAAGCAGTCCAACAGCTGTCACCAGCAAAATAAACTGAAATTAAACCCAAAGAGGGAAATAGAGACTGTATGTGAATGGCTAAAATGGAATTGAGGAAAAAGTCATTTCCTCACAATATAATTAGGTTGAAGCAAAGGGATTATCATTTGAAAAGACTTTTAAGTACTTAGAACTGACCTCTGAGCATGGGCTGTCGTTGTAGCATGGTTATTGTAGCAGACTGTACATATCTTTAACGTCTGCTTTTAATGTTGTTTAAATGTCTACCTTAAATGTTTGATTTCTTTTTTATTCCCAGATGCTCCAACCAAGCCTGTATCCACAGGATGGGGAATGAATCAGTGGGTCTCACCCTCAGAGGAATGCCCAAAGACTCTTCCCCCTTCATCCGAGGCCATCACCAAGCCTGTCACTCGCACTGTGGTCGATGAATCTGAGAGCTTCTTCAGTGCCTTCCTATCTCCCGGGGACATCCAGACAGTCAAGAAGACTTCAGTGGTGTCCGTGGCGCCGACCAAATCCTACAGCCGAATACAGGAGAAAGCCGACAAAGAGACGAAACCTGCTGGCAAGGATGACGTAGACTCTTCCAAGCTTTCTCAGCCAGATTCCGACAGACGTGACAGCCTGGGACCAGAAGAGGTGAACCTGGTGGAGGTCAAGCCAAAAGAACAAGAGCCACCTCCAGCCAGTGCACCCCAGCAACCATCTGCAGATAGTGTTCCACAACAGCCTGAGCCTGTTCCTCTTGATTCATTGACTGCACAAGAGCAAAAGGCTGAACCAGAGAGCAGCGAGAGCAAAGCAGAGTCTCAGGATTCCAGGCTAACTCTGGAAGTCACACAAGTGGATGCACCTTTGCCCATAGAGGCTGGATCTGGATCTGCGGGTAATGTCGATAGCTCTGGACCTCCAGAGCCGAAAAGCCCAGTCAAAACTTTGTCTGTGCCGCCCAAAGACATCATGCTGGATTCCAAGGACCCTAAAGCGGAAGACAGGCAAAGTGACACCCCATCCCCTCCTGTTAGCGCCTTCTCCTCTGGTACCTCCACCACCAGTGATATTGAGGTGCTGGACCACGAAAGTGTGATTAGTGAAAGCTCAGCTAGCTCCAGGCAGGAAACCGCAGAAGCTAAAGCAGGATTGCACTTGATGCAAGGTTCCTTCCAGCTTCTTTCGGCCTCTGCCTGTGGAGATTTCCCCCGTCTGGACGATTACCCTAAGCTGACGGAAAGCTGCGGCTCTTCCTCCGACGCCTTTGAGCGTATTGACTCCTTTAGCGTCCAGTCGCTGGACAGCCGCAGCGTCAGTGAGGTCAACTCAGATGACGAGATTCCCGGAAACCGCACACTGGCGTCTGTCACCGCTGGCCCCACCCCTGCTCCCCTCGCCCTCCCGGCACCACCGACCAATCCGGAGCAGGAAGAGGCGGAGTTAACACTGACAGAGTCTATGAAGGACCAAACGCTGGAGGAGAACGAGATGGAGGAAAGTGGCCGTAGCGCTACACCAGTTAACTGTGACCAGCCAGAAGACCTGCAGGAGGTGGAGCAGGAGGCTGGCTCAGGTCTCACCTTGTCCAGCTTAAGGACTGACCCTGATGAAGCACCAACTCCACCTATTACTGAGGAGCAAAGAGGAGCCTCCACCTGCCAGCTCCTGGAACTACAAAAGGTCAGAATTCGCTAGTCATCATGGGCCAGTTTTTCCAGATCCAGATTAAGCCTAAAAGTAGACTAAATGTAATTGTTTTTCTTTTTTAATTGTCAAACCCCTTTGGCATTGCAAGTTAGTCCAACACTAGGCTTAATCTGTGTCTGTGAAACTGGACTGGCTCTGTGTATCTAGTGTTGCTGTGCATGTGTTAAATGTACTCTTGGATGTCATGCTCCATGATTTATCATTGAAATTATTGAAAGTATTTTAGGAGATTTTGCTTTCAGCTCTCTCTTTTTAAACCTGAAATCAAAACTGACATGTTCATATTAAACATTATCATATAATGTAGTTAAGAAGAAGACAGCATTCTTCTTTACCCATAATTTTTAATGGAGGTGTAGATGTTTGCCCGCCTTTAAAACTCCTTCTGATTTTTGATGACATCACTGCACACCAGTGGCCACCTGTCATAAAGAGAAAACGCTCAACTAACTCAGAGACCCTCCATGTTTCACTCAGAAATATGTCTCGGGATGGAAGGAAAATGTGTTATGATTTCCCATTCCCATTAAATTGGGGGCTGGCAGTATGATGATAATTTATCGTAATCGTGATCGTATTGATGTCACAATATGCTTTTCTGAGCCTATCATGAATGTCGTCAATATTTAAAGAACACTGACTATCTATGTTATGTACTTTACGCCAGCAGAGCAGCGCCGCCTGGGGCAGTGGGGGGTTAAGTGCCTCGCCCAAGGGCACAACCAGGTATACCTAGTCAGTTGTGCGATCTGAATCCGCAACCTCCTGGTTGATGCCGCACTTCTCCTACTACTAGGCTCTCAGCCACCCCATCTACATGTTTTACTACAAAGTGAGCATAATTAGGCTTGTTTAATTGGATTTGGCGCAGCACAGTTTGTAGAACATTGAAGAAACATCGTGTTTATTATTATAGTATTTTTGTGGCTCTACAGGTTCTGTTTTGTCCTTTCCAACTTATTTGATCTCAGAAGAACAAATTATAATTCATATTTTGTGTCTTGTGAAAATATCTTGAAGTATCATAATATAATATTTTTGCCAGATCACACACCCCTACTTTTAAATTGAATTGGTCGGCTCACTTTAAGGAGTAATTCAAATTAGCACAGTGTCCTACTTAACCCAAATGTAGTTCCTCAGTCAAGACATATTTGGTGTCTGAGGTTTGCATATAGGTAACATGGAGGGTGATATGCAACAATAAACACTGTGCAAACTAAATAACTAAATACTCACAGAGTGCTGATAGATTGATGGTTTTTATATCAAAAAGCAATTTTCCAATCATCTATAGCCTATATTATCAACAACAATGTCTTAAAGGGCTCATTTCCTATGTATTTTTTTTATTTTCCCCTTGAAGTCCACTTATTACATTTGTGTAAGTCTCTGTACCAAAAATGGTCATAATTCATTTTTACACAACCATTTTCCAACCTCTCTTTATCCTTTAGAATTAGACAGGCTGCTTTTGTTCTGGTGCCTTTAAGGCTGATATAAGATCAATGAGCTGTGCTCTGATTGGCTGCCCTGTATTGTGCCTCAAAAAGCACTCAGCGCTGAAACTCTCCTTAGAACTTTGATATGAATGGGCGGAGTTAAACTGCTGTAAGTGGAACTAGACATGACTAAATTTGGGAGAAAAATTGGGTAGAAGTTTAGAAAATGGGCAAAGATTTGAGATTTTTTTTTAAAACAAGCAAACTTAAGACACCAAACGTATCTCAGCCAATCAGCCACATTTGTGGTGATGCTTTAAGTTGGACTATTCTGTGACTGAGACTTGGTGAATATCACATTAAAAAAAAGCTGTCCAGAAAATGTTATTTTGCCAGTTTTTTCTAAAGCTACCAGCACTTTCTTTCAGTGCATCTAATGGGAATATAATCGCAAAACTATCTGGATTCCTATAATACTTAAGGAATAAATAAAGTGTTTCACAAAGTCGATTGTGCTCATGTTGGATTCATCTTTTCTCTGATGTTTTGCATGTCTGTCTCGCTTTTTTTCAGGTTATTGATGAGCTTACGGGTAGGCTGGAGAAAAGAGAAGCTCAGCTGCTGGCCGTCAGCAAGGACAAGGCCCGTCTGGAGGAGGAGTGTGATAACCTCAAAGAGTGAGTAGCTCTGGGTCACTATAACACAGTAGCAGCGTTGATCTAGGATATGGGTTTGAGGCTGCGTTTAGATGCGATTATTCAGTCCTGACACTTTCATTTCTTGGTCGTTGGCTGCACTGAATGTGGTTGAAGTGTTGAGCCGATGGAGTTTGCTTCGATGATTAGCGGTTTGGACCTTTAGGAAAGCATCAGCTTTGGGTCTGTGGGTTTTATAATGGCTCTAATGGCAAAGTCTGGCAAAGAGACAGATGGAGCAGTCAAAATATTTACTTTGGTTAAGGAAAATGTGACACTCCTTTTTAAAGGGCGAGGGCGTAAAATTATAGGGGAATCTTGTTCATTGTTGACTCAGAAGCCTGAAACATTGCAGTTCTCTGACCTCCGTTTAGTTTTTGGTTGTTTTGTTTGTGATTTGTTTTGTTATGGCTCTTGTCTTATCTGAGTGAGAAAAATGACTGTTCACTAAATGTCAGCCAGCTCCCTAGATAGCCGTCGTATTGTAAACACTGTGACTGAACTGACTTAAAGGGCCCGTGACATAGAGAACTGAATTTCCCTTGCCTTTTTTGAACTAAGAGTTTGATGTGGTATGGAAACATTAATGTTTTAAAATGTACGGTTTCCTCTCCAGTCAATACAGTCCATATAAGGAGATTAAGCTGCAAAAAACAGCCTCTTTTGAATGAAGTGTTTTTGTGATGTCTAGGAAACTAACATATTTACATATATCCAGCTATACTGCCTAAATCAGTTTAGCTCTGCCTCTTCACCCTGAAGTTAAAAGCCCAGACTGTTTTTTCGAATGAGGTGTGATACAGGACAGCCAATCAGAACAGAGGTGATTTACATACATCAGTCTTAATGGCACAGTAACAGGACAGCCTGTTGAATTGTAAGTGATAAAGAGACGTTGGAAACTGGTTGAGTACAAATTAATCATGCGTGATTGTGGTACTTAAAAGCACACACATATTCTAAGATGAAAGAAATAAAATACAAGAAAACAACAGGTTTAGATTTCTCTGTCAAAGCTATTTTGGCAAAGCTGTTTTGGATCAGTGAGTTGTTCTTGTGAGTGAATTGCCAGAGAAGAGTTGGCTATTAAATGGGCATTAGAGCCTAAAACTAGCGCCTAGTTTAATATGTTGTCATGCTTTGTAATATTCTGTAGTGCAGCATTGCATCCCTCAGCCTCATTGGTTTGACAGAATTCACAGATTTGTATCTTTTGTGTTTTTGTCCATCAGTGTTCTCTCACTACAATACCCAGCAGGCATTACACACAAAAAAAAAATCATACAACTATGGGTGAAATGATTCACAAAATTCATCAGTTGATTTGATACAATACAGTGGGGTCTCGATTCAATACGTGTTTCGATACAGCAAAAATAAGGAGCACTTTGCATCATTATGTTAGTTTCTATCTTCTATCGTCTTTGCACAAAAAGTCTGCCATCTTCCTAGAACTTTATTGCAAGTCAATACAGTATAATTTTGCATTGTCAGTACAGATCTCTTAAAGCATGGAGTGTTTGCTGTACTAGTCATGCAAAGGTTGTATTTGCATTGCTGTGTGTTCCAGCTGTTGTAGCTGATGAGCTACAGTTGTGCCTTGGAGTAATGCATTTACCCCAGTGCTGTTCCAGGAAAACATATTCAGTCGTATTCTTACAAAACCTATAGTTGTACTGTATGTAATGTAAATGGTTTGGTCCTTAAAATAAAATGCTTACATGTGTTTCATAGTGAGGTGATCGGTCTGAAGGAGGAGAGCTCTAGTGTGCAGTCCCTGAAAGACGAGTTCACGCAGCGCATCGCTGATGCCGAGAGGAAAGCTCAGCTTGCCTGCAAAGAGCGAGACATCGGCAAAAAGGTGAGACATTCAGGTTTGCCTCTGTATCTGCGATAACCGTCGTGTTTTTCACCTCAAATGTAGTCGATCAGCCAAGACTTGTTTGTTGTCTGAAGTTTGCTACCAGACTTATGTAGCTAAAATGGACATGGAATGCAAAAGTACATCACATAACTAAAAAAACAGTAGCAGCCGTCTTGAAGTCTGAATTTTATTATGTGGAGATAACAGGATGTCATACACTGTCAGAAACCACATAAGCAAGTCTGTTTGAGATGAGTGCTACGCTTCCATTACCTATTAGCTACGTTAGCCTTGTAGTTTCAGTGCAAACATTTCTATACTGTTTGAAAGACAGTGTGCATATTAACAGTGCCCCTGTGCTCCATTTACTCTCTTATTTATGGCCAGTACAACATTGTAACCTTGTTTTGTGAGACGTCTTTTATTATGTTTTTATGGCCAGAGCCAGCAGCCTCAAAACACAGGCTGATCTAGGTCAGACTTCTTATGGCTTATGCTGATTTTGGTCACAGAAGCACATCCTGTTCGAAAATATATGTCTAGGAAAAGGTGTGTAGTTCTTAGTAAACACTGTCCAGTGCCTATGTTTGTTCACTTCATGTTTTGCTTTTCCAGGAAATCAAGGGCCTTCGAGAAGAGTTGGCAGCCAGATTCAACTCAAATGAAACTTTGGAGTTGATAAGAGAGAAGGAGGAACAGATCAGAGGCCTTCTAGAGGAGGGTAAGAGCAGTTCTAATAGGACGATTACTAGAGGTGTCAATCTTAGAGAACCACAAATCGATTAGATTCATGATTCATTGGTTTCTTATTCAATTCAAAGTGTTTTTTGTACATTAAGAATGATGCCGTTCTTAATTGGGGTTGTCCTGGGATGGTTGCAGGGTTGCAAGGTGGCCGTCGATAAAAATGGCCTATATTTCGGATATTTTGCGAATGATTTTCCATAAACTCTTTCGAATCTCTCACAGTAGTATCGTGGTGGTGCCTTTGCTGTTGCTTAGTGTAGGGGGGGGGCCCTGCTTAGCAGCTGAGGTGTAGGTCAGCTGTTGTGTTTTGCAGTTTGAGTTCACGTTCAGTATAGCTTGCACACCATGTTTTCCAAATAAAGATCTTTGTTTGGGTTCATTGCAGCATCTCTTTTCTCATTTTTCACTGTCAGTTTCGTAATTTTTAAGCGAAAACAGAGAGTGACTTGCGAGTGCTTTAAGGTGACTTAAAGCAAAAAAGACTGAATGGTGCAGTTGAGCAGCAGCATCTTTAGCTAACTTTACTACGTCCTCTGTGTCTCTGCAGTGTGTGATTACTAGCTAACTACTGGACAGAGGAGCCACAACTAGAGCATTGGCTCGTCAGAGTTTGCTGAAACTAAATTAAAAACAAAACAGATTGTTGTTGTTTGTTGTTTTATGCAGTAGGTGATTGATTGACTGATTCTTTTTGCTGCCTCACATACACATACACCGGTCAGGCATAACATTATGACCACCTCCTTGTTTTTATGCTCATTGCCCATTTTATCAGCTCCACTTACTATATAGGTGCACTTTGTAGTTCTACAGTTACAGACTGTAGTCCATCTGTTTCTCTGCATATTTTGTTAGCCCCCTTTTACCCTGTTCTTCAGCGGTCAGGACCCCCATGGGCCCTCACAGAGCAGGTATTTGGGTGGTGGATCATTCTCAGCACTGCAGTAACACTGATGTGGTGGTGGTGTGTTAGTGTGTGTTGTGCTGGTCTGAGTGGAGTGGCCTGTAAGGGTCCACAAAGGCTAAAAATCGTATGGACAGACTATAATGATATATACTTCTCAGAAGAGTTAAGTAACCTCGTCGCAATAGGAAGAAGCTGTTCTTAAATCGGTTTGTCCTAGTTTTTAAAGAACCTGCTTCTTTTAAAGAACCTCTTGAAGGAAGTGCTCGGAAAAGATGGTATGCTGGATGAGAGAAATCTGTTATAACTCCCTTTGCTCGCTTAAGGGTGCGCTGAGTATAGACGGAATCAACAGAAGCCTTTCGTGACCATGGTTAGCTTGATGAGCCCCTCACATGCTGTACGGTGGTGAAGTTTGAGGAGAATATCACATGTATTTGTTCAAGTATCACATATTTGTTTCAGCAAGTTTGTTTTGTTAATAGATTGTGATTTGTTCAGTTCGTTCCATTTAAAAAATAGATTTTTGACTGATGCAAGTGATTCAATAAATAAATAAGTAAATTTGTGATATGACTTGCAGTATATTCAAAACATACTGGTAATACATGTTGGCCAAAATGATTAGATTAATCAGAACACTCATCTGGGATGTCTGTGAATTGGTCAGGACACTCAGAGCACACACTTGATATCACTATTACAGAGGCCAACATTGTGAAGCTCTCATTTGCTGGGTGGGTCAAAGTCTGGCTCAGCTGGTTTTCTGGAGCACTGCATGTACGAGTTTTTCTTAGCTGTGAAACATGTATGAGTTTTTCTTTCTTAGCTGTGAAACATATTTACAAGAGTCAGTTTCAAGAAGAGTCATCAGACAAAAGCACGTGATGTCTACGCTTATCACTCTGACACTGTTATATGGGTGTTTTTTAATACTTGTTTTGCAATCTGTTGTTGCAGCCTTCAAGCCAGTCTGTATTGTTATTCTGTTTTGGCTCACAAACAAAAATGGTTTTAAAGTACTTTAGACCATTAATAATCAAAGTTCAGAGTGTCTGTTTGCCATAGACATATTGGAACTAAAACCTTGTTGTCCAGTTTAGTTGACTTTCCTCAAAAATGACTATTCTGCTTGTACTGAAGCCATCAGACACCTTTTAGTAAAACTATCTGCACTAGTATTGTTTTATAATTACTAGTCCTGTCAACAAACCAGATTTATATTATATTCTTTGGTCACATTTTAAATTCTTTTATATGCTGGCCCCAAAAAGTATTTGGACATTTATACTGTACTTAAAAATATATTAAAGAGGAATTCCACAGAGGTTTCAAAATTGCAGCATAGTTTACTTGTTATGAGTAAAAGTCTTTCACAGTCGTTTGATGTGAAATTGTGCATTGTACAAAAATTTACCGACACTTTCCAATGATTTCTTCACAGTAGTGATATATATAAATATATGTAAATATAATCATTTTATTTGCCATCAGTGAACCTACACACATACACTACAGTTTTATTAGATTGATAATAGTAAAATACTGGTAAATCATGATTTGTTCAATTTGTACCATTCATACCTGGTTTTTTAAGTTAATTTGGGGGTTGTTTTCCTTATGTAACTCTCTGCCATAAATAGATCAAAATATATGTTTCGACCAAAAACTTTCCTAAAACAGTGTCCCGGACATCAGACATCATATTTGTAACCCTCTCTTTTACAAACGTTCTTTGAGGGAGCTTTTGGAGACATTAAACTCTTCAGATGTCTGGTTTCTGTCACCACCACTCTCTAGGGTGGAGCATATCGCATCAAACTAGTCTGAATGACTCTACATATTAATGATAGACTTATGCAAAATTTTGGAATAATCTGTGGAGTTCCCCTTTAAGCTCATTGTGTTAGGAAACAAAATTTTCCTTTTCAGAAAGTCATTTAGTTTACCAATACTTTAATGATTAAGGTGTCCATATTCTTTTTAGAGCCCAGATTTGTGTCATTAAAATGCAATTTCAGCCCCATATGTGTGAATGATGAGACTTTTATTTCCCAATCAGGCGAGAAACTGTCTAAGCAGCAGCTTCAGCACTCCAACATCATCAAGAAGCTGAGGGTAAAAGAGAAGGAGAGCGACACGAAGATCACCAAACAGACCAAAAAACTCAAAGAGCAAGAAGACGAGCTCAAACAGCTGCAGCAGGTCAGAGAGAGGAACATACTCATTAATACACATACATACTAATTGAGAGAGTGTCTGAACCCACTGTTTATCTGTTCACCTTTACCTTGAGACTCTGAGGACATCTCAGTGGGTTCCAGTCTCAAAGTCATAGTCTCATAACTTGCATAGTTTTATAGTAGTTACTGAATAATCCATAGTTTTTACTGTATAATAAGCCTTAAGATGAATAACTGAAAAGCCTACAGCAGGGGTGTACAACTCCAGTCCTGGAGGGCCGGTGTCCAGAAAAGTTTGGACGTTTCCCTACAAACACATCTACTAAACCTGCCCTTTAACAGGCTAGTGTAATCAGGTGTGTTTGAGTGAGTAAATCACCAAACTGTTCTGGACACCGGCCCTCCAGGACCAGAGCTGTGCCCCCCTGGTTTACAGTTTAAAGGGTTAGAAGAACCAGAGTGTGGGAACACAGATGATTGCTTAGCTAGTATTTAAAAGGGCAATAATCTGCAATCAGATCATAAATCCCCATATTATGGTGCTGCTTCTTTAAATAGAAAAAAAAAACATATTGATCGAAGCTCAGTATTAGTCTTGGCTTTGAAAGAAAAAGCACAATATTGATCAAATATGACCACTTCTACTTTCCGTTGTTTTGTGAGTACCACCTCTGATATGTGGATTCATAGGCCCAATCCCATCTCTTATTTTTGCTCCTACCCCTTGTTTTCGAGTGTAACTTTGCCCCTTAGAACTGAGTTACAAAGAGTAGTGGTTGAAATCTTCCACTACAAAATGGGACCCTCAAATAAAAAAGAACATTACTTCATTAACAGGCTACCAGCGCTGCTCTGTGGGCGATGCTGCCAGTCTGCAGTGACAGCAGAGGAGGGTAAAATTCAGCAGCCTCCCTGCTGGGCTTTAGTTACATTTAAGGCATCATATGTCTTCAAAGAGGGGGGATACGACAGTTATTTATTATAGCCCACCCCTAATTCTTAAGTGATATGAAGCTGAAGTCAGATATTCACCAGCTTCTCGTTCAAATTGTCCTGCAGCAGTTACATTCTGGTTCTTCAGGCGTCAGAACTGCTGGACTATTTAAGGTGGAACGTGAAATTTAGCTAGCTAGCTACTGAGACATTAGCACACTATTAGCGAAGCGATAAGGGCTAGGTGGTAGGGGTGAGGGATGAAATGGGATTGGGCTGTACTGTGTTTCACTTTATACTCATCACCACTTTAGTTCTACTTACACTGTATCATCAAAAACAGTTTATATTTAATGCAAGTCTGGACTGTAATGTTTGCATCTATACTTGTGGTTTAAATGCCTTTACTGGTCCTCACTGGCCTGGTGTTCTGCAAGGCTGCTTCATTATGACCCATTATAAAGTGCTGTAATGTGTAAAAAGTTGAATTGTGTGCATGGCTGTCTGTGTGGTTGTAGGTTCTGGATGGAAAGGAGGAGCTGGAGAAGCAGCACAGAGAGAACATAAAGAAGCTGAACTCTGTTGTGGAGCGGCAGGAGAAAGATCTGAGCAAGCTGCAGACTGAACTTGAGGAACTACAGGAGAAGAACCGCAGCCTGCAAGCCGCCCTGGACAGCTCTTATAAGTAATAAACACCCCAAGTCAAATTACGTTTGTTGAATTTTAACTGAGAATAAGTTAACACATCCTGTACATAGAACACTTTTCTGTTTATGTGCTGAATTTAACATTTTGGACAAAAATGAACCTTAAAATGTGGTCTGTGAAAAACTAATGTCTCATTTTATATTTTTTGTTTTACATTTTACATTATAAGAATAGAAATTGAGGCCTGACATTTGCAGGAAAAATGCCATATTTAAGTCATTGGACCGGAGTGTTCAAACTTTTGCACACGACTCTATGTAGGTTCCAAGCTGGGAGGGTTTTTCCAACTGCTGCTAATACACTGCAGTTGGACATGCTTGGAGGAGAATGCTAACTGCTAATTCTGTTACATCAGCTAATAAATGCCCATGTTGGCATCATGCTGAGTGCTGTGAAGTGAAGGGGGCACCATCCTAACCCCCTAGACTCCTAACCATGGACGGCTGTGGCAGTGCCAGGAATTGAACGCGTGGTCGACCAACAGTGATGCCAACGCTTAGATGGTTGTGCCGGTTGGAAGCCTGAGCACAAAAATCTGATCTTTTCCAAATCGCTTTTATATGTGGTCCCAGATCAGACTGTATCTGATTAGTGGCCATGTAGAGTGGTCACATCAGAATTCATGTGTTTTGTTTCTTTTTCCTTTTTTGTACCTCCCATGTCACACACACTTATTACCATCAGCATCCAGCATGGCAGCAGCAGCTAACATGCTGTTGAGCTGAGATCTCTGACTTAAGGTGGACCACAAACAAATCAGTATTACTGAATGATCTCAGCACTTGCATAGTCATAGTTTTTCTTCACAAATGCTGAGGTCATGCTAACCCTTCCCTTCCTGTTAGTCTGTCTTATTCATAGTCCAAACTAAGACTCTACTGAGTTTGCGTTTGCTCTGTGTGCGTGTGTGTGGTGTTCAGGGAGCTTGCAGAGCTGCATAAGGCCAACGCCACGAAGGCCAGCGAAGCCCAGGAGCTGGCTCTGAGCCGAGAGGTGCAGGCCAAGGAGGAGCTCAGCCTGGCACTGGAAAAAGCCCAGGAGGAGGCCCGCCTACAGCAGGAGGCTCTAGCTAATCAGGTAAGGCTCCGCCCTCACTGGCCTGGCTCTGTCACTGTAACTGGCTGAGCTGAAATAGTGGTCTATTCATTGAGTATTTTGAAACACTTTTCAAAATATTGCATAACAGTCTGTTGGTCTGGACTCTTTAAAAACCCAGTGTTTCATCCTGAGACTTTTTATTCAGTACTACAACATGATTAGTGTTTACATCGAAATCACAATTTAGATGGAGTTTTCAAAATGGCAAGAGCTGCAGTTAATTACAATTATAATTAATTATAGCCTATTGTTGTCAATTATGGTGCAATAACAAAGTAGAGAAATGCAGAGTTTGTGAAGAGTAATGAAATACCCATATGCTGTGCACAAGACAACATGTCTTCTGGGTTTTTATATGTATTGCTGAAAAAGGTAAAATAGTGGTAAATCTGAGTAATCTGAGTTTTCTTTGGTGGCCTTTTGCCTTACAACGTCCCTTACAACATCCTGCATGTGCCAAGCTACCATGAATACATTTTAAAAACCAGGTCAAAATCTAAACCATAAGAAATCCATATCGCTGGCATCAGGCAATATGTTTGTAATCATTTTCAGGTTACTTAAAAAAAAACAAGAAAACAAATAGAAAAAAAAAACTAAATCTTTTTGAAATTTTGCTGGAATTCCCCTTTAAGGCTGCAGATCTTATTGTGTGTGTTAATAGACTGTTTCCTGTCATGCCTCTGATTTCAGGTGGCGGATCTGAGGCTGGCTCTGCAGAGAGCTGAACAGCAGCAGGCCAGAAAAGAGGATTACCTACGAGAGGAGATCAGTGAACTTCAGCAGGTAACTCACACTGCCACTCTTGGGTAATATTCTTCTCCATCACAGATGTGGGCCTGGCACAAAATTTTAGCTGATGATAAAATGCCATATAAATTAGTGTGATTAACAGTTTAATGGCAAAAATGTAATAACATAACAGTTTTCATGATAGATGATATGTCACTATTTATTTTTTCTGAATTTTCATAAATTGGGACAGACAAAGCAGTGCCAGAGAAAATACTTTCAAAATTGTGAATACCATGATTTGTATTCAACACTTCACATATGCTGCACTAAACAGGACTAATTATACTCTCTTTGTAATCAAACATGCAGTTGGGAAGTGTTTAAGTACTCACGACATCCAAGATAGGCTCAGAAAGGCACACTATGACATACTGTGATGTAATTTATCACAATAATAATAAATATTGTCATATTGCCCAGCCCTGTATGAAAGTATTCAGTAGTGCGCACCATAATAGTGTTATTTGTGGGTTCATGTATTGTGTTTTGCCTTGTAAAAATAATGGCATTTAACCCCTTTAACCCCTAGACTAATTATCCAGTTATCAATCTAAATATGTTTATTTAGGTTTATTTTATCTTTTTTAATTAAGGCTAATACTTACCTGTTATTCTGTTATTTTCTGTTTTTTTCTGTTTGCTTCCCCTTTACAGAGGTTGCAGGAGGCGGAGACCAGGAACCAGGAGCTGAGTCAGAGCGTTACCTCGGCGACCAGGCCCCTCCTGCGGCAGATAGAGAACCTTCAGGCTACTCTGGGAGCCCAGACGGCATCCTGGGAAAAACTGGAGAAGAACATCTCCGACCGCTTAGGTGAGAGCAGTGGAGCAGAAAGGCAGCATTGATCATTCAGTCCTGATTTTTCTTCTCTGCACATAGTAGCTGAGTTGTGGAAATGGATTGGAGTTGGGTATAATAACCATAATTAACTGATGCACTGTAATCCTAACCTTGACCCCATCTCTTCTCTCCCTGCCTCTGTTTCTATCTTTGTCACTCTTGTTTTGTGGATCGAGTAGCTGAAGCCCAGGCTCAGCTGGCTGTTGCAGTGGAGAAGGAGCGCTCGGCAACCGAGGAGCTGCATGCCATCAAGGCTCAGCTGGTCTCTCTAGAATCCCAGAATTCCATCCTCCGGCAGGAGAAGGGGCGTCTGCAGGGCCAGCTGGATGCAGAGAGGACACGGCGGGAGAAGCTGGAGGACGACAACAGCAGGTATGGAGGAGGTTTCACGGAGTGGCTTCTCAGTGAAAGGAGCTGTAGGAATGCCTTAGGAATGTCAGCTATGTGCCTCCACACTGACCTTACAGTAAGAAATATTGGCAGCACTTTACTGAAGGGAAGCTTTCATAAGGCTGCACAGCACCTACATAAGCCTTTCAGCTGACATAAACCTATATAAACGTTTCTAAAGGCTAAGTCCAGCAAGGGTCAGTTGTCGTAACACTTTCTGAGTTGGGACATCAAATCAGGTAATTGACAAAAGCAGCCTTTAAGACACCTGACGCTTGTTGAATAAGCCTTGATAAATGTTTATAAAGGTTTATATCAGTTGTCATTAAAGTTATGTAGATGCCATGTAGTATAATGAATGCTCCTCTTCTTTAATAAAGTGAAATATCTAAGTAACATGAACATGAATGAGTGGATGAATGTGAGGGGAAAAACAAAGGGAAGAAGTAAAAGAAGTGTCACTGTAAAAGTACTTTCATTCATTAATG
The DNA here is from genome assembly GCF_904425465.1 of Colossoma macropomum. NCBI lineage: Eukaryota > Metazoa > Chordata > Actinopteri > Characiformes > Serrasalmidae > Colossoma > Colossoma macropomum. The sequence goes on along the minus strand of NW_023494810.1, from coordinate 29,396,437 downwards.
TCAGATTGTGTCACACAGGGATACTAAATCTGTAACCTCACAACAATTTGATTGATTTTGGAAACTGTTCAGTGCATCATACAATCTCAAACTTGTATGAAGTTTAATAAGATTAATAAGATTAATATGCAGAAGTTATAATTAAAATCTGTAATGAAGTCATAATTCAGTTAATATCTGCAATGAATTTCAACCAAAAAAATTCAGAATGAAGTTCTGATAAAATCCTGAGTGACGCTGTAATAAAATTAATATCCAATATGAAGTTCTAATAAAATGAATATCCTGAATGTTGCTGTAATAAATGTAATATCCAATATGAAGTTCTATTAATAAATAATAATGTGTTGAATTAAGAATTAGGTTTTAATAATAAAATTACATTTGACAAAAAATTGCTATAAATAGATAACTATAATACGTTCTTTATCATTTTAATATCATTCAACATTATATTGCATGTTGTACCTGAAATAGTTGAAAGATGAAAATAAAATGTGAGTTAAACATCTAAAAATGTTTTTGTAGTGAATAGTTTATAATATTTAAATCTATTACCATGAAGTTATAGTAATAAAATGTGGCCATGTGTCTGTCTAATTAGATTGTTTTGTTTTGATTCTTACGATAAAGTTATACAAGTAGTGAAATATAGACAATAAAAACAATGCACTAAGCAGTTTTTGGATTGTTCTATTCAAAAATATCTACAAAATGATATTTTGTTCAGAATGAAGCAGACACTTAACTCATTATTTTTATTATTGTGCTAACAGACTATAATCTACTCTAATATTTGAAAACCAGTGTAGTTTAATCGTCACTTGCAGATTGATACATCACAATGATACATCACATTTTAACAACCCTAGAAGTGCAAGGTCAGTGAGTTTAAGACCATATGATTTTATAACTGGCTCTTTTTGTGTTTAGGGAACATGTTGAACTGGAGAATCTGAAAGGGGAATACGCACGAGCCCTGGAAGAGGCCAGAAAGGAGAAGGTAATGTTAACCAGCTGTTCTGTTAACCATACTGCTCTGTGTGTATTCATCTCACAAACTCCCTTTCACTCTTGCACACCCACTCAACAATTTTCTTGTTGTCCTTCAGCTGCTGCTCACAAACCAGCTTGAGATGGAGAAAATGAAGGTAGAGCAAGAGAAGAAGAAATGCTACCTTGCGCAAGAGGCCCTGAAGGAGAAGGTTGGAGCAAGACCTTAGAAAATGACCTAGAACTACCTCTAACTTTTATTTGGTCAGAGCAGACCAGTAATTCCAGCACATGTGCAGCTTTTTATCCAGCACGGTCCAGGCATCATGTCTATAGCAGGCTTAACATCCTAAAAAGAATCGTTCTTTCAGATCTTGTAGCCTTACGAAAGCATAGTGCCTTAATCTAGGAAGATTTTCCACATTGGGAGCATGAACTCTGTATATTGTTTGTGAGATCAGTGTGCATCTGCGTATGTTTTTCAGCTGGCCTAACAAGTTTTCTGTGTTTTTTTGTGTGTATTAGGAGCGGAAGACTCCGAGCGTGTCAGTAAGCGAGGCTCCTGCGTCCTCCACCCCATCCCTCTCTCGCTCCAGCTCCATCAGCGGAGCTGACCACGGTGGCCTGCACACCTCTATGCTCTCTCAGGTCCGGTACATCTAAGACACTTAAGCACTGCTTCCATTAAGCCCTTAAACTGCATGATGATTATTCAGTTATTACTCTTAAGTAAGTTCATCAACTTCTATGAATTTAATGTTGTGTAGTAGAGTAGGAAATGGAAGTGTGGACCCACATACAGACCCTTGCAGTTAAAGGGATGGTTTGGCAGAGAATCAAATTGACAGTTTTCCCACTTAACCCAGATGAGGTCGATCAGCCAAGACAGGTTTGGGGTCTAAATTTTGCCTCTTTAGTTTAGTGTCGGCGCTACAAGGCTAACGTCGCTAACAAACACTAGATATCGTCACCCAAATCTTTTTTGTAAATACATTCTCAACTATTTTCAAACTGCATCCAGGTCTTGGATGGTCACTGTGTAGCTGAACACTGTGTGCAGCTGCAATCCCCTTTGTGTGCATGTCAGGTGTCACACAGGCATGAAGATGCCTGGATGCAGTTTGAGCAGGTTGAGGGAAGGTTTTTGTGGATTTATTAATGGAAAAGATTTGGGTGACTATTGACTTAGTTTAGCAATGATTACCCTGAGCGCTAACTAAAGAAGTAAAATCTGATCTGAACACCAAACATCTTGGCTGTTTGACAGCTTTGTGAAAACTGTGCAAATCAGGTTAAACATTAAATTAGGGATTTACTTCCTTGCTATTGTGGCAGCAGGAGGACTCTCTGGACCACTCGTTTGGCACAATGACCGTGTCTCTGAGCGGGAGCAGCCTGTATGAGGCAGCAAGACTGAGTGGAGGTTCCAGCATCATCGAGAACCTGCAGTCCCAGCTCAAACTGCGGGAAGGAGAGATTGCACAGCTCCAGGTAATTCACAGATACACACTGACTTCAATTACAGCATCTGTCACTAGTCCTGTCTTTAAGGACCCACAGCTGATCCACGTCCAGCTCCCAACCCACCTGAGCCAGGTAACGTGTTCTGATGGGTATGTTTTACAAAGTGGGAGTTCTCAATTAGCCAGATAACTCAAAGTACACTCTGGCCTGACTAGGAAAACCCCCTGCTGATGTATTGATCTTTAACAGTGTGTAACTGTAACTGATTAGAAGAAAATTTGGGGACGAGCTCTTCTTTACCTCTTGATTGTTTTTTTAAAACCCTTTGATACATCATGAAAAGGGGGCTTCCCTCGTCTGGCAGGAGTTTCTCTTTAAGGCAAATATCCCATTGAGAAGTTTGTGAAATGCTCCCTGTTCTATAGACCACAGTTTCTTGGCTTTGGTGTGTTGGGTCAGCTGCAGAAATGGTCAGTTATGTAATGAAAATGAAATGCTGTGGCTGATATTTCTGTTTGGAAGTGAATGATACAAATTCTTACCATTCTTTTCATAAATTGTCATTGTGTAGCTGGAAATCTCGAATCTAGAGAGGAGCCGCTCGGTGATGGCGGAAGAACTGGTCCGACTGACCAATCAGAACGATGAGATGGAGGCCAAAGTAAAGGAGATTCCCAGACTCAGAGTGCAGCTCAAAGTGAGTCCACTCAAACATCTGGACCTTGTTTTGAAGTGTTTGCCTCGTCAACTGCAATGAAGTTCTAATAAAATTAATATCTAAAAACAGATTATAATAAATTTAACCTCCAGAAAAAAGTTCTAATAATTTTAACCTCCACAATTAAGTTCTAATAAAATTAATATCTAGAATGAAGTTCTAATAAGATTAATATCTAGAAAGACATTATAATAAATTTAACCTCCAGAAAGAAGTTCTAATAATTTTAACATCCAGAATTAAGTTCTAATAAAATTTATATCTAGAATGAATTTCTAGTGAAATTAATATATAGAATGAAATTCTAATAAAAGAAACATCCAAAAAAAGTTCTAAGATTATTATTTAGTATCAAGTTGTAATAAACATGCAGAATAAAGTTAATAAAATTAATATGCATAATGAAGTTATAATTAACTAAATACTTGGAATGCATTTTTAATTAAATTAATAAGTTCCAATACAAATAATATTCAAAATGACATTCTAATACATTTAACATCCAGAATGCAGTTATAATAAAAGGTAATATCCTGAATGATGCTGTAATAAATGTAAAATTCAAAATGAAGGTGTAATAAAATCAAGATTTTGAATAAGGTCATAATAAATGTAATATCCAAAATAAAGTTCTAATAAAATAAATGTCCAAAATGAAGTTCTAATAATAAAATTACATTTGACAAGAAATTGCTATAAACAGATAATCACAGTGTTATTTATCATTTATTATTTTTAATATCATTCATCATTTCATTACTTGTTGTACCCAACAGAGCTGAAAGATGAATATAAAATGTAAATTAACATCTAAAAATGTGCATAGTTTACAATATTTTAATCTAAATTGTGCAAGTTATTATTGCATACACAATGTATTAAGTTCCAGAGATTCCAAACTTCTGAATAGTCGTGTAATATTTATTACAATAAATTTCAGTATTCTATTACAGTAAATTACAGTAATGGAGCGTGTTTGTGTGTCTGTCCTCAGGACCTGGAGCAGAGACACAACACCATCCTGCAGATGTACGGAGAGAAAGCAGAGGAGGCTGAGGAGCTGCGGCTCGACCTGGAGGACGTCAAGAACATGTACAAGACTCAGATCGACGAGCTGCTCAAAAACCAGAAATAGACTCGCGCTCTTTCTCACACATTCACACTCTCACGGTCTCACTGACACGTGACGGGGCTACAAGTGCATTTACTGTAGAAGGAAGATTGGCTTTCGGTTGGTGAAAGCAGAACCTTTGTGTCGTGCAAGAGGCTCATCCTCCTCCCACCAGTATACATATTTTTCTCCTTTGTGCTCGTGCATTTTCACGATCGGGTATGTACTCCGTAGCTATTTAAGAACTGATTCCTTTTGGGGTTGTTGAATCTGAAAGTTTTAAATGTGATTTTTCCCTCAGAAGACAACTCCTGGACTTTAACAAGGACAACTGCCTGTCTGTTAGTGTGGGCTTAGGTTTGGTGAGTGACTTGTGTAACACAAGAATTTGCACATTTAAGATCATCTGATCTCTGAGAGCCTGACTCCAGATGGTTTCTCTCTGTTGTCTCTGTTCTCGCTTATATCTTTATGTCCGATATTTAATGACCGCATTACCATTTTCAGACGACATACTGTTCCTGTTCAGTCATTACTGCTCAATCAATGAGGAAAGTACCAACAGTCTCTGGCTGCAAAGCTGCAAAAGTTTTTAAGGAAAAACTTGGGAAATCTAGTTACCACACGTGTGAAGTGACATTTCTTAGTAATATTCCCCCACGGGGAAATCTCCGAGAGGGGACAAATGTCAAATCGAGTAGATTGGATAAAGTTGACTATTGCACTAAACTATTGCTCAGCTGTTGTGGAAACTAAGTCCAGCAGTCCTGGACATCTGCACAGCCCCACTTCAGTCACTTCAATATAAAAAGTAGAATTTGTGACTTAGCAAGGTCCCTCTGTGGCTCACTAAAATGTTACTTGGACTACCTTTAAAGACTGGTTCATAAAAAACGTGCAGTTTTCCCCATAACCCAAGCGTAGTTACTTGGCCAACACGTTGTGTGGCTAATATGATGCCTGGTTCCATAGATTTACACTTATGTTTTAACTACATTAGCCTTGTAGGTCCAGTGCAGAAAGAAAAGGACACCAAACATCTTTCCCGATCGACTGTGTTTGGGATAAGGGGGAAATTGTGTACGATTTTTTTGGAGAACCTTTCCTTTAACCTGGACCAGACTGATCCAACTACAGCTTCATTGCAAACTATAGTTGTTTATTTCTCATGATGCAATCGTCTGTCATGGATAAGCTTCCATCTACAGTTTCTGTATAAATGTGTAAATAAAATGAGAAATATAGGCTATTGAGCACAGTGTCTGGCTCAGTTCTTGCCTTTTTCTCCAATTATTTTATTGATATATTTATTAGAAATGCATTTGATCAATAAATAATGAGAGTTCGAAACAGCGCCCTCTGGTGGTCAATAGTGATACGGCATGCCGGCTGTTTGTTTCCGGTATTATGGCGACTTGGATCCTTCACTCCAGTTTAGTTGGATAAAAGAGGTAAGTTTTGTTTTACTTATTCGCCATAACGCGGTACATTTTAGGTTTTTACTCCCCCTTTTGGTTTTATTGCCTCATTTTCTGTTTGAACGGACTGTTTTTTTTGAACGAGCGCTTTTAAATAACATACCGGGAGCCTTTTTTGGCAGTCTTTAAATCTTAAGTGCACTGATGTTGCTATTGGCTGCCTGAGCAGAGTCTACAGAGCTAAATCCACATGATGGAGACGTTTTACCTGTTAAACCATCTTTCTGCTGCTTCACCTCAGCGTCTTTTAGTCGTGTAGTAAAACAGGGACATTATAATCAACACAGTTTGCGGTGTTGCGGTTTGTGGCTTTCTTTGTGGCCACAAGTTTGGGCTGAATGAATGCTGCACGCCTCGGCTCGGTCTCAAATGACTCTCTAGTCCCTACATAGTGCACTAGATGTGTCCTGAAAGAAGCACTCGTCCACTGGGCTGTGATAAGTGCACTGTTTCGCCAACAAAGAACCATTTGGGATCGAGCCCTTGGTCATTTCTCTGGGCTCTGAAGGAAAGAAAGATGAGAGGGGTTTCCTTCTGGAAGAGCAGTCGTGACTGAACTAGTATTGCTGATAAAAGTATGAAGGATCCATTACAGCTGGAGAACCTTCAGAAAACTGCCCGGATTCAGATTCAGTCTCGCGTTTGGCTCATTTGTGGGCTTAATGTTGCTCATATTTAAAGGAATTGTTCGCAAAAACAAGAAACTTACCCAGTTTTCCTTTCACCCCAAATGTAGTCGACCTGCCAAACGTGGTTGGTGTCTGAAGTTTCCCTCTTTAGTTTTGCACTGGAGCTACGATGCTAATGTGGCTAACAAGTAATAGAATTCAATGTCACCCAAATTACTTTAGCCTCGTAGCTCCAGAGCGAGATTAAGTAAGCAAGGTTTTCAGTGAATTCCTTTAGTGATCCTCTGCAAACCCAGCCTAATGGTAGTACAGTTAAAAAAAGGTTCTTCAAGGGTTCTTTAGTGAAGAAAATGGTTCTATATAGAACCATGAACACTCAAAGAACCCTTTTCATGATTAACAGGTTCTTTGCATCTTCAAATTGATGGTAAATGTACTATAAACAGTTCTATATAGAACCTTTTTGAAAAGGGTTCTTTTATTGTTACAGGCTTGACACGATAACAATAGAAGAACCCTTCCTAGTGCGGTATAGAACCATCTACAGCACATTATCAATATTTTTATGATGCAAAGAAGCCTTTAATCAAGGGTTCTTTGAGTGTTCATGGTTCTATATAGAACCGTTTTCTTTACTAAAGAGTCCTTTGAAGAAATCTGTTGCTGTACTGTGTTTAGTGCTGGGTTATGTGTCAGTATATTCAGTATTGTGTGGGTCTGTACTGTGATTGTATTGAGAACATTCTCTTCTGCCTATTTTTGTTTATCCCTACATGGTCACGTCTGTCACACCTGTCACTTGTCATGTATAGGCTGGGCCTAATCTTGGCATCTGTGCAGCTGTAGGCTGTTTGGACACATCAACCCTCGCTCCCTCTGTTTTAGAGAAGAAGCATTGCCTCTATTGAAAGACGAAACAAGAAGAGAAGATGGCTACCACTGCAGCGAGCTGCATAATAAAGAGCTTTTCATAACTAAGAGGGAATGAAACACCAATACCAGTGGTGGACAAAGTACACAAACCATGCACTTGAGTTAAAGTAGAGATACCCAAGGTAAAATATTACTCCAGTAAAAGTAGAAGTTCCTCCCTTTAGACCTCCACTTGAGTAAAAGTACAAAAGTATTCGCCTTCAAATGTACTTAAGTATCAAAACTAGAAGTACTAAAAGATTAATTATGGCTCTAATGTCCTATTACCATTTTTGTAACAAGACTCTTGCGTTATCAACTCAAAAACAAATTTACTATAAAATGAAGACACGTCAGTCACAACTGCATATGTGTACATATTTCTATATTGTGGTCTATTTACTCAAAGTTAGGTTAGTTCATTATTTATGTTGAATAGACTCTCCCAAAATTTACGCTGCTGCACTGATGTTGAACCGTATGCTTGCACTGGGTCGGTATGACCAACAGGTCAAAGCAAGCTCAAAACAAAGTGCGCACTGTGCCCTGATTGCTGTTCTTGCTTTGCGCTTCTTTTGTTTTGACGTTACGTTTTTATGCACACATAAACCAAAAGGAATGACAGATTTCTCATAATGCAGTGGAGTGAAAGTAAAAAGTCGCCCCAAAATGGAAAAACTTCAGTAAAGATACACGAAAAAAAGTACTTAAGTACAGTAATGAATTACATTTACTTCAATACTGTCCACCACTGACCAATGCTGATAGATGTTGGTATCTGTTTTCACCTCAAATTACATTAAATGCTTAATGACTGAACTCCACCGGCGTAGGCGTTCCTTATAAACATGGAAACGCTTCATTTCCCCAACTGCCTGTATGCGGACTGGAAGGAAAGAGGCCTGTCGTTAGGACATGTAGAAAAGGGGAAATACTGGCCATATTTCTCTGTAAGAGGAAAGGATAGATTGTTTACACAGTGAGAACATATATTTTAGAGTATGTTCTAAGGGGGGAATGATTATTGCTATTGCTGTAATGTGTTTAGTGCTGCGTTATATAGTGGATTTAAAAATATTCATATTATTTTCCAAGTTCAAAATGACTTGTACCTATGCTACATACGTAAAGATGGTTCTTTAGTAAAGGCAGTGGTTCTGTTTAGAACCATTTGCATGTGTAAATGTTTTTTTTGCGTGGTGAAATGGTTCTTTAGTTTGACGGAGAATGTGTTGTGTATGATTCTATGTAGAACCTTTTTGAACATGGTTCTAATATAGCACCCAAAAGCGTTCTTCTGTTGTTACAAAGGAACTTTTTATGGTGCTATATAGAACTATACCCAACACATTCTCCATCAATCTGAAGAACAATTTCACAAATAACAATTAAGCATGCATATGGTTCAAAATAGAACCATTGCCTTTACTAAAGAACCCTTGAAGAACCGTCTTTTTGAGGTGTGTGTGTGTTCTTTTTGTACCCTGTTGTTGTTCTCCTGTGGTAATGAGCTCATTCTACAGTCTGGCGTGCCAGACAGACCAAAATAGAACACAGTGATCTAATCGTTCTCTGCTTCTTGCCAAACTTTGCCAGACTCTGTTGAGTTCCTTTGGTTCTGCTGAGTGTCTCCTCAAAAGCAAGAGGACATTTTTAGCCTCTTATTTAGTCTCAGTGAGGTCACTGGTCAGTCCTCACTATTTTCCAGGCACAGAGAAACTGCAGAATGTATTGGTCACTGATCCTGGAGATCTTTTTACCTACAGACCTGCTGCACCAGATCCTGCCGATTAATCTCTTTTGATCAGCTGGTCCAGGTGTATTAAATACAGGCTGAAATTAAACTCCTAAACTCCAGGTAGATCTCCTGGAGCAGGGCTGGTGACCCCTAAAGCTTAACACAAACCTTTGCAGGCCTGCACAATATGGATGGAACTCTATTGCAGCTATATTACTAAATTAAATATATGCAATACTGGGCAAAAGCCAGAGAGCACCTTCGAAGTTCAGTCTTAGAATTTGGTTGTACAGTCTGCGTAATCTCATAGAGCGCGTTTACATGCACTCAGTAATCCGATCATAATCAGATTTCTGCAGTTATCTGATTATTCAAATGATCATGTGAACAGCACACTCTGATTTTTTAGATCGGAGTCTAGAAGGTCCAGAAAACCGTTTAAGAAATCCGATAAAGAGAGCTGGATTTTAGCTCAGTAATCAGATTTCTCAGTGCATGCGACCTCTTACTCTGATTTCTTTCGGATTTCTCAGTCTGCGCATGTGCGAAAACAGACGGCAGTACCGGAAATAAGTAAGCAGCATTGCTGCGAGACGCAGCAAAGCACTTGTGGAGCAACTCGGAAACCAAATACATGCTAAATGTGAAATGATGATTATGTTTACGTTGCGTCTTCTTCTGTGGGTTTATTGGCTGGTTGCAAAGCACAAATCTGATTACTGCCCAATTCATGTAAACTCAGAGTTTTCCCATTATTTCATTACCCATGTGAAGTGCATGCAAAGCGTTGATCGGATTATTGACAAGATCTGATTTTCTGCAGTTATCGGATTATTAAGTGCATGTGTACGCACTCATTTTCTAACTGCTTTTTGAACTCCAGTTTTGGAAACTTTGTTTTTTCACCTGTTCTCTTTGATGAATAAAAGTGCTTTATTTTTAGCTTATTTAGTTTATATTTTTTTATTTCATCAAAAAGTCCACAGAAGCTTATGGATTATGGAACATCTTTGTTTGGTCATGATTCTCTCAAAACACAATGCAGCATTATTGATTTGTTGAAGCCCTCATTTTGAAGTATAGACGTTGCAAACACTGATATTGCCATAATAATTTATACACAACATGTTGTGCATTGCACTACGTCGCATAAGTACATTTCAGTATAAAACTAAATCCAGTGATAGTCCTGTTCCTGATATGGAATGCATGTGTATATATTTCCTCACCAGCTCTCACTGGTTTAGAGGTCTTGAGCTTGTTTTGATGCTAATTTCCCATATTCCAGCCCCGAATGCTTAAACAATGGTAGGAAAAAGGTCACTAATATTTCCTGTTCTGGAAGCTCTGTCGTTGAGATCCGTTTAGACGCAGTTCCCACGGTGTGGCCGCTGGCCGGTCTCTCAAGACTTGGACCGTAGCTGGACAGGTCTTCACTTGCTCTGACCTGTTCATATTCTGTCATTCTCTCTATCTGTCTAACCTCCTCATGTTCTCTCTGTTTGTCCTTCAACTGTTGTTATTTTGTTTCTCTGTGTCTCTGACCTGCTCACACTCTCATGTTCTTATTCATATTCTCTCTCTCTCTCTGTCTCTCTCTCTCTCTCTCTCTCTCTCTCTCTGTCCTGGTCTTATCTCTCCTGCTCTTTTAAGAGGTTGAGTATACAGATATATCCGTCTTTTTTATTAACCTTCACAGTGTTTTACGGTTCACTGTGAGCTCTGGGGCTTTGAGCAGGTGTGTGAATACAGTGCAGCACTTTTCATCTGAATATGGGCTCAATAGTTTGTGTTGCTGGCTAAAAAACACCAGTTTTCTCACTCCGTTTCTTTCACTCTCTTTCTCTGTGTCTCTCCATCTCTCTCTCTCCTTTCTTTCTGCCTTTCCCTCTCTCTTTCTCTTCACTCTCTGCATTTCTCCTTTTCTCTTTCTTTTTTTCTCTTTCACTCTCACCCCCTCTACCTTCCTCTCTCTATCTTTCTCAATTTATTTCTCTCTCTCTATCTGTTTCTCTATTTCTCTACCTTTCTCCTTTCTCTGTCTTTCTCTCTCACTTTTCTCTGTCTCTACATCTCTTTCATTCTCTGTTTTCCCCTCTTTTCTTACTTCTTTCTCTCCCCTGCCTTATTTTCCCCCCCCTCTCTCTCTCTCGATATATTTTTCACCTTTCTGTCTTTCCTTCTTTCTCCCTAACTCTATTTCTCTCTTTCTTTCTCTTTTATCATATCTTTTTCTCTTTCTTTCTCTTTGTCTTTCTTTTGTTTGCTTTTTACCTGTTATCTCTCTTTTTCTTTCTTTCCTTTGTTCTCTCTTTTTCTTTCTCTTTCTCACTTTCTCTCTCTCATTCTGTTTTTTCCCCTCTTCTCTTTTTTTTACTTCTTTCTTCCCCACTTACCCCCATTCTCTCTCTCTCTCTCTTGCTCCCTCTCTCTTTCTCTCTTGCTAACTTTTTTCCACCTTTCTGTCTTTCCTTCTTTCTCCCTAACTGTATTTTTCTCTCTTTCGTTCTCTTTGTCTTTCTCACTTTTGTCTCCACTTTTATCTCTCTTTTGGTTCTCTTTTTTCTTTGCCTCTTACCTCTCTGTTTCTCTGTCTTTTTTGTACTCTTTTTTTTCTTTCTCTCTCTCTCTCTCTCTCTCTCTCTGTCTCTGTCTTTTTCTCACTTTCTCTATCCCTCTCACTCATTCTGTTTTTCCCCCTTCTCTTTTCTTACTTTTTTGTCTCCCCCTTTATTTTTCCCCTTCCTCTTGCTCTCTCTCTCTCCCTCGCTCTCTCTTGCTTCCTCTCTCTTTCTCTCTTGCTATATTTTTTCTACCTTTCTGTCTTTTTTCTTTCTCCCTAACTCTATTTTTCTCTCTTTATCTCTCTTTGCCTTTCTCTACTTTATCATCTCTTTTTCTTTACCTCTTATCTCTCTCTCTTGTCTTTCTTTTGTTCTCTTCCCCCCCGCTCTGCCTCTCTCTCTATCTCTCTCTCTCTCTCTCTCTCTCTCTCTCTCTCTCTCTCTCTCTCTCTGTAGACTGCTGTCTCTCTCTCACAGGCCTGTTTGTGGACTATGCCTCTGTTGGCCGTGCTGTTGACGGTCTGTATGGTGTGGATTTGCTCTGCGGTCTCTGCTCACCGTCCACAGCCGCTGCTTAACTACAGCTCTCTCTCCCTGCACCCTCTGCACCTTCCCTACTTTCTCCACAACAACCGCCGCGTGGCTAAAGTCTGCAGAGAGGACCCGCTCTGCCCGTTCAGAGTAAGTGTGTTTGTTTCTGTCAGAGCTTTCGCTGAGTGAGGAACTTTCTGACCGGGTTTTCCAGACTCTCACGAGGTCCAGGTGGAGTAGAGTTTCACTGAAAGTCACCTTGAACAGTAACTTTCATCCTCACTTTGTTTGCAGACAAAACAATGTCACATAAACGGTCATTTAAACAATGTTACTTAAATAGTAATTTAAAGGAATTTTGTCTTATTTGTCCCACAGCAGACCTGCAGTAAACCAGAGGCATTTATTTGTTACTCTCTTGTCCTGATGTGCTCGTGTTTTTCAAGGGTGGAATAAGTACAGGAAAGCTATAGATAAAGGGGAACTTCACTTATTTTTCAAATTTCTGCATAATTCTAAGGTAATTCTGTAAACAAAGTCAATTAGAGTGGTTTGATGTGAATTGTTCTGTTGTAGCGAAGTCAGAATTGTTCACAGTGGTGGTGATGGGAACCAGACGTCTGAAGAGCTTAATGCCAATAAAACTCCCTCACAGAAAGTATTATGTGAAATGGATATGAATAAGTTGTCATTGCTTTATGATAATTTTGAGATTTGCTTAAATTCTGAGAGGAGAGGTACATGCAGGTTGTTCTTAGACCCCCAAAAGAACAGATTTTTCCAATTTACCTCTGTTGTACATTACACAAAAAACATGAGAAAAGGTTAAATCTCCTTGGGACCCTGTATAGAACTATACAGCCTTTATGGTCACATGGCTGCAAACAAAAATCTCTAAATGTGCTTCAGCATGAGAGAGTCTTCATCAGGGAGAGACACTATGATATTTGGTCATAGCCATATGGTAATAAAGGCTTTATAGTAGAGGTGGACAGATTCTCATATTGTGATACTTCAAGAAATTTTCACTTCACGGTATGTCATTTATTTTATTCAGACAACTGATGAGTTGAAACAGAGAAAAAGAACCAGTAGTACCACTACATTTAAAAAATACAGTTAAAAACTGTGAATGCAGTGATTTTTTTTCAATATTTGGCGTAATGTATTGCACCAAATCCAGTTAAACAGTTCTAATTTTGCTCATTTTATTTACTGTTGGTCAGTTTTATACAAGTACTGACAATATACACAATATGTTCAGAAAAGTGTGCTGTACTGTGAGATAATTTATTATGATAACCATAAGTATTGTTGTATTGCCCAGCCCTACTTTATAGTTATTAAGAGCTAATATAAGAGTTACATTAAGAGCTCATTAGGGGCTTGTGTGGTAGACATCACACCCCCTGGTTCCTATCACAACCACTGTAAATTAGTCCAAGGTGATTTTCTCTATAGTGAACCATTTCACATCAAACCACTCGGAATGACTCTGTATTTTGTTTCTCATCATTGATGTATGTAGAAATTTTGATAAAAGTATGATCACAGTTGATCACAATGAACAGTTTTATATTGTTTTTTTAACTTTTTGTTCATCAGTGTTCTCTCACGACAGTGCTCAGCGTTAATCATGCAAATATATTATATGACCACTGGGAATCTCTGTGGTGTCAAGCAATCCTGACTGCTAGCCTAGCCACTGATCTATAGGTTAATAACTACAACCAAGCTAGTGTTAGTGTGACTCTCACCTCAGTCGTCAAAAATAGCTTAATTCTCTATTAAACACATAATCCAATAGAAGAATGCCTGAAGACAGTTACTTCAGTTATTTGGCTGCCAAAAAAAAAAAATTAAAACAGCCCACAAAAATCCATCCTAAAGCAATTTTTAAAAAGTTCCTCCCAACTTCAAGAAACATCATCAGTAGAGGGTTTTCATAGTCTTTAAACCGAAATATCTCACTGTACTGTGACACCACTGTAGGAGGCAGGTAGACAATTTTGTGGTGTTGGTTAAATTTTTGTTTAGAGTTTTGAAGTTTAGTAACAAAGTACAATCACAGTCTTTTCATTCATGGTGTTTCTCCCTCATCTTTGCTGTGTTGTGTGTGGCAGGATGCTCTGTCGCTGAAGGAGTCGTGTTGGGGTTATGAACAAAACTGCTCCCCGGATCACAGGTTCAGCTTCCCCGTCTGCACCAGCGTGGACTCAGGATGGTAAGACGTCTATTAAAGTGACAGATTGGAGAAGGTCAAGTTTAGAAACTTCCCTCCTTACCTCAAAATGTGGACCATCAGCTAAGATGTGTTTGGTGTCTGACATTTGCTTCTTTAGTTTTGCACTGGAGCTATAAGTCTAATGTACTTAACAAGGAGCAGAAGTGCACCAGCTAGCATCGTGCTAACTGCATGCCTCATCACTCACTTGCCTCAGAGTTGATAAGTAATCTCAAACAGTTTTGCTGATGTGATTTCAGACACTGTATAAGATGTTATGTGTGAATTCAGGCTTTAAGATCTGCTCCTCTTGTTAGCTTTTAGATGTACACTTGTCTGTTTTTATATTTATTGGGGAAATAATTTCTGCCAAACTTTGACTCTGGTGGTGCAACCAGCTAAGTGTTGTTTGGTCTCTGGTGATGCCACAGCCGTGGCCAGGAGCCCAGGAACATAATTTTGCTCGCTCTCTCTGGGTGGGTAGGTTGATCTGCTCTCTTTGCCCACAGTGATGTTGGCCAAAGCAGGTGTCGCTTAGTTAATGTAACAGAATTGGTAGTTAGTGTTCTCCTCCAAGCGTGTTGAGCTGTCCAGTGTCACTGCATTAGGAGCGATTTGAAAAGTGTCTTGAAGGAAGCATGTGCTAGTTTTCACTCTGCCTGCTTGGTAGCAACATGCATTTGGGGGAGACCTAGCCAGGGAATTACCCTCGACTAATTCGGAGGGCAAAATTGGGTTAAAAAAAGATTTGCCACTGAATGATTTTGACAAAGTGAGGAACAGTGAACTGGTGGTAAGTCAGAACAGTTTATTTACTAAATTAAGCTCATATGGGTTGAAAGTTTTTTGAAGAATTTAGTCTAGTCGGACTGAAGGTCTTGGTCTTTCATGTCTCCATCCAGTGTTAAACCACTCATGCCCATCTCTCTGCGGGTGTTTGTGTTTCGCAGGGCGAGCTCAGTGCAGGCGGCTCAGGAGCTCTTCTGGAAGCAGGCTGACTTTGGCTACGTGAGAGAGAGATTGAGTGAGATGAAGACTCTCTGCAGGCCTTTGACTCCTGTAAGCTCTTCTCTTCTCTTCTCTTCTCTTCTCTTCTCTCCGTGTTTCTGTGATTCCTTGGCTTACTGCTGACCTTCTTGATTCAGAAGAGCCTTCCGTATTCTGTATTATAAACCAAAGTGATAATGAAAAAAAAGCCAGTAAATGGCAATCATCAACTGTTAGTAGTAAGTACCTAATTTTATTAATTTATGCTTTCAAATTGTTTGATTTTTCCTTCTATTCCTTTTAAAAAGTGATTGTGCTTTTTTATTTGTATAGGCTTTTAAATACGTAGCACTTATGTTGTTTTACTGGTGCGTTTTGTTTATTAGAAGTTATTCGTGAACCTTTGAAAAATATTGACAAATGTTATGATATTTTTGCCATGTTGCCCATCCTTATTTACGAACAGGCCCATGGATGAAGCTGCTAGACTGAGTGGAAAGTAACTGTCTGCTCTGTGTCTTTTTAAGGGGGAGTCTTCCCTGAAGTGTACGAGCCACTTGCGTTTCTGTAGAGCTACCAATCTCTACCTGGACCTGCGGAAACCCCGCAGAGGTCATGAGAGGTCAGTGAACCCTGACAAGAAAGGCAGAAAAGTCCAGTACTGCAGTATGAATCTGACAGTAATAATTGTGGAGTGATTTTAATCCAGTATGAATCTGCAGTGTGTGTAGTTTTACAGTCTGACAGTAATAATTGTGGAGCGATTTTAATCCAGTGTGAATCTGCAGTGTGTGTAGTTTTACAGTCTGACAGTAATAATTGTGTCCCCATCCACATCACCTTTCAATCCAGGTTATCTGTAGGGAATTTGGAATTCTGTATCTCTCCCTCTCTCCTTGTAGGTATAAGGAGGATTTCCTGCAGCAGGGGGAGATAGGGGGCCGCTGCAGACTGAACAGCCAAGCGCTGGAAGCAGAAGGACAGCACAAGAGCCCCCTGCAGTCCTGGTGAGTGGAGCACAGTGTCCAAGACGATCCACCAAGATTGTTACTGTACTCACTCTTAGAGTCGAGCTATGAGTGAGTAGAGTTAAATTTTCTGTGACAGAAAAATGGAAAAAACCCCAAAAGAATAAGACTACACGCACAACAGTAACTTTTTATCAAATTTAGCCTTTTCTTCCCCTTCAGTACAAATGTGGTCTGGATTAGAGATTTAGAATCTGCACACTGACTGTGGTGGTCATTGTGTCTTGTAAGGGTTCACCCCTCTGGTGGTTATGACTATATAGACAGGCAACAGTATCGATGCTGGTCTGTCTCCTGCAGGTTTGCAGAGCTGCAGACGTACACTGAGCTCGACTTCCACCCCATAGACGATGGCCACTGTGACATCATCATCGAGAGACCCACTGTCTTCATGAAGCTGGACGCAGGTTTGACATATTTGATAGCTCGTCAAACACAGTGATGGCCCTGCTGACTTGCCATGATCAGTATATTGAGCACTTTATGTTGATGGTCCACTGTGTGTACTTTATAGATGCTCACTTTACTTTAAAGAATCTATCTCTTTACCTTTTTCTTAAGAGTTCATGGAAGTGTTTGAATCAAAATATCTTCTGTTTTATTTTATTTTACCTTTATTTAACCAGAGTAATCAAATTGAGATTAAAAATCTCTTTTTTGCAAGTGAGCCTTAGCCAAAAAGGCTGCACACAGCAACCAAGAGGACAGTCAACAAAAAATTCCACCACTATGGCTAAAAACACAGTCAGAAACAATTTCAAATTAAAAACAAGAACAGAGATAATCCTACAGTGCTTTAACAGTTATCGTAAAATCAGTCAAGGAGATGAGTTGCTTCAGTTTCAAATTTTCTGCAGATCATTCCATGCAGGTGGAGCGCTGTTAACTAAACGCTGCTTTGCCATATTCAGACTGTACTATCAGAACGTCCAACTGAAAATAAATATTAGTGTAAATTGTACTGAGACTTATTTGTTGACAAGAATGCAGTTAAATGTGACCAATAATTACTTTGTAGACAAAAAATTGTCCAATGCTCTTTTCTAAGTTTTGGCAAATACATCAATGAGTGCGTTTACATGCACTTAATAATGCGATAACTGCAGAAAATCAGATTTTGTCAGTAATCCGATCAGCGCGTTTACATGCACTTGAGTAATCAGATAATATGAAAACTCAGAGTTTATGTGAGTCAGACAGTAATCAGATTTCTGCTTTGCAACCAGCCAATAAACTCACAGAAGAAGACGTGACATAAACTTAGCGTAAAACTCAAACTTCATGCTGCGGCTTTTTTTTAAACATCGAGCCCTTTTACCTGAAAATATGAACAAACATCATCTAGAAGATGAAGAATATTTAAATCTTTCCTTAAATGTAGCTGGTTTCAGTGTCGCTCCAAAAGTGTTTCGCTGCTAAAATCCAGCTCTCTTTATTGGATTTCTTAATCGGATTTCTAGATCAGAGTATGGTGTTCACATGACCATTTGAATAATCAGATAACAGCAGAAATCTGATTATGATCGGATTATTTAGTGCATGTAAACATACTTATTGTCAGTGTTGATCGACCGTATGCTACAAATGCAGAAGCTAGATTCAGTTGATTAAGTGATATTTAACTAAATGTGTAAATGTCTCAATATGAGCTAAATTATCTAGATAATAAATTCAGCGTAAAGAGTCATTTCGGCCAGAATGAAAAATGTAACCGTTGCTACGTCTGCCTACTCAACTCCTTGTCCAGAGTTACATTTTCTGGGTTTAAAGATTCGGAAAACCCCCTTCTGATGATGTATCCTGAAGGTTTTGATGAACTACAGGTCCTTTGGACAGGATACATTACAGGACTGTTTTGAATATTTATTTTAGCTGGCTAATGCAGAAGGATGCCAGAGAGCTTACGCTACTGCTAGGAGGTCCAACATCACATAATAATGCGTTCTGGGTATAATGAAAAAATAGTGGTGGACAAAAAAGGATATGAAATTGTGAATTCTGTCAAACTGATGAGGTTGAGGGAAGCAATGGTGCATTACAGAGTATTACGACATGACAAATAACATTACATGCTGGTTTTAGGCCAGACTACCCTTTTAACTAACTGTACACCTACCTCACTTTAACCACAACTTAAGGTTCAACAGGTTCAACCCTGAACCTAACCCCACTCACAGTGCTGTTGATAATCATTAACCACGCAATTTGAGCTTTCGTAGATAAGCTGCACCAGATCATCAAAATAAACTGTGACTGAATATTTAAGTGCATGTCTGGAGGTGAATTCAAATTTGATTCTGACCTTGCTTTGCAGGAGTGAATATGTACCATCATTTCTGCGACTTTGTCAATCTGTACATCTCCCAGCACCTCAACAACTCCTTCAGTAGAGACATCAATATCGTCATGTGGGACACGGTATATTACAAGCATACATGCACACGCACACAGACAGAGAGAGACAAACCAACACTAGGGATGAAATCAAACTAGACACACTAGACTGATCATTTCTTTGTCACTGATACAGAAAACAATGTTTAATGTAAAAGGGTCCAAACTTAAACACACTATATACGTGCATACTACATACCCCACAGCAATGTATCCTACATGCTACAATGCATACTATAAATACATACTACAAATGCACACAACATACTACACATCACTGCATACTGCATATCCATGTACTATACTATTATACTAAAAATGCATACTGTATACTAAAAATGCATACTGCATGTTTCATGACTGTGCATAATACATATGAGAAATGCTACATTAATACTGGATACGAAAATCGCATACTGTATACTACACAACAGTGCATACTACATTCTACACAGTGCACACTACAGCGTATATAAACAGATATTAAGCAAAAAGGCATACACTTACTGTAAATGCTACTTCATACTTCATAGTAATGCATATGACATACCATAAAGCATACTACATACTACAAATGCAGTACATACTAAACTGAAAAATACATAGTACAAATGCACACAACATACTACACTTCACTGCATACTTAATACTACATAATAATGAATACTACACACTAAACAACAATGCATACTATATACTATATAGCAATGCACACTACATACTGAATAATGCATACTACAGATGCATACATCACATTACACACTAATACATACTATATACCACATAACAATGCACGCTACATACTACATAATAATGCATACTACAGATGCATACATCGTACTACACACCAATGCATACGATATAGCAATGTATACTACATGCATACTTCACACTACACAACAATGCATACTACAGATGCATCCATCACACTACACAACAATGCATGCTATATACTATATAGCAATGCAACCTACATACTATATATTAATGCACACTACATACATAATAATGCACGCTACAAATGCCTACATCGGATTACGCAACAATGCATACTACATACTATATAGCAATGCATACTCCATACTACCTAATAATGAATACTACAGATGCATACATCACACTACACAACAGTGCATACTGTATACTATATAGCAATGCATACCACATACTACAAAGACATATTAGTGCTAGTATTAGATTTTTGCTGATGATAAGTCAAACTTTAATGTCCCAAATAGAGATATCAGGCCCTTCTACACTCACGCATGCACACGCAGTTGCCTTTTACTGGAGCTGTTTGTGCTGGCTCAGGCGTCGCTCACAGAGTGATGAGATCAGTCTGTCTGAAGCTGCCAGGCCGTGCTATAATGAAGCTGCTGGCTGAGCACTGGCTCTGGGACGACCGTGTTAGAACACGGGCTCCCGTCATTCATCAGGCTTCTAGTGGTTCTTATTTGGATAAAAATCAAAGAAAGCCTGAGTGTTTGGCTTGCCCTTCATGCTGAGTCTGAGCACCTCGTCTCCAGCAGAGCGGACGGAGCTCAGCCTTGTCCAGGCCTGCTGAAAAGATTGAGGTGCCAAAACCACAATGATTTATGGAGAAAGCTTATCTAGGTCGTTTGTCCTTGTTCTGTGTTTCCTGGCGGAGGAAGAGAGGGAAGAATGAATGTGTGAGGGAGACTTTTTCCTTCTGACTAAACAGCCTGTCTGGACCTCTGTTCCTAATAAAACTTTCAGAACACATGTGCTGCTGTACATGTGCCTACAGATGTACAGCAGCACATGGTTGCTGATTGCGTTTTCCAGTACTCAAGTTAAGCCTAACTGGTCTGTTGTGATAGTCATATTAAGTTTAATGTGCTTTCTGGAAGTTAAATGACTCCGGTTTTGTGCTACGGTGAAAAACAGTACAATTAAATGCACACTGTGGAAACTCCACTCACTCTGCTTCCATTGCTACAGACTAATCTTATGCCTTTTTGGTAAAGCTTTGGGGAAATAGCCTAACCCACGCTCTTGGCTGTGTTTTAGAGTTTGTATGGCTATGGAGACCTGTTCAGCGAAACCTGGAGAGCCTTTTCGGATTACGACGTCATACACCTGAAAACCTACGACTCAAAAAGAGTGAGCTTTTTTCCACTGTTCATCTACAGTCATATGCAAAAGTTTGAACCCTCAGTTTAAGTGAGCAAAAGTTCTCTTTACAAGGAACATTGTGATGTTTTTATCTTTTTGGAACATTTCTCTGCTAATTTTATGGCATTTATTTATTTGCTGAGTTTAACATATTGGAAATAATAAAGCATAACATATAAAATGAGGCGTAGGGTTTGCACATTATGTTTTATTTTTTACCTATGATGTTAAATTCAGCAAATAAATAGTAATTGAGCATTAAAATGTGCGGAAGTGTGTTCTCAGAGGATGTGTTCACTTATTCTCACTTAGAAAATCTATAAAATATCTATCTACAGTACTGTACACAAATACCACCAAAAAGGGTTCTTCTATTTTTATGATGTCAGGATGGTTACAATAGAATAATCCTTTTTTTGGTTCTGTTTAGAATCATTTACAGCACATTTCTCCATCAATCTGAAGAACGCTTTAACAATGCAGAGAACGTTTTAATCACGCAGTGTTCTATTGAGTGTTTATGGTTCTAAATAGAACCATTTTCTTCACTAAAGAACCCTTGAAGAACCATCTTTTTTAAGTTTGTACAACAGTCAGAGACCGCTCTTCATTTTTTTCATTTCCAGTCAAAACAGCTGTTAAATAAATTAAGTTATTCATTTTTCAGCATCAGGGAAAAAAGCAGAAAACATATTTTACAGAAAATTATACAGAAGCTTCAACAACTAAATACAATATCATTTTTTTGTATGTATTGTTCACTTTTTACCTTTATTACAGCTTTCATTCTTTTCAGGAGACTCACTTTCAGTTTTAGAAATCTGCCGAAATATTTTTTCACACCTCCAAAGTTCAGTCTTAGAAGCTGGTTGTATTTTCTGCTTCTCACCATCCAAGAAATCCCAATTACAGTCCATAAAAACTGACTCTGCGTCTCAGCCGTCCAGTTTCGGAGTTCAAGAACAGCTTTTGTCCTTTTGTCTGTCTTCTTTTCTCAGTGAGGGCTTCTTCACAGCTACAAATCCTTTTAGACCCATACCGCTGAGTTGTCTTCCTAATGGAAGGGTAGACAGTGGAAATACTGTTTATTTGATGCCGTTTCGGTGGTCTGCCAGGTCTTCCACGGATGTTAGGAGTTCCATTTTCTCTGTATCTTCAGTTTTTGTCCTTTAACTTTCTCCTTCCTTAGATAAGTGAATTATCTTACATCTAAACTCCTAAGAAATATCATTTCTAGCCTTTTTAGATGAACATGAGAAAGAGATTTGAAAGGCAGCTGAGGTGAGTCTGGGTAGTTGGCTGTGTGAATGTTAGTGTCTATTTGGAGGGGATCAGTCAGTGAGATCTGTAGCTGGTTGGTTTTAAATTTGGGAGGGCAGTAGAGTTAGTAGAGTTAAAGTGGCAGTAGTGAAATGTGAACAAATTACTGATAGATTTGATGTTATACTTCGATTTGGAGGAATTTTGAGTCGTTTTCTGCCAAATATGCTTCCTGATTTTTTTTTAGCTTAATGACCATTTTGACTGGAAATTAAGTAAATGAAATGGTGGTCTCTGACTTGTGCACAGTATTCATATTCATGCATAACATGCATTGATATATTTGCTGCCTTTCTATTGATTCATCTATCTGTCTGTTACTACTGTTACTTTTGAGATATCTAGCTATTTATTTCATTTATAATTTACATTGATATCACTAAGTCTCTGTTCTAAATTACAGTGTATGTTAATCACAGAAGTTGCAGTCATTGTAATAGAAGTGTATTTTTTTCTTCCTTTTTTCTAAAGGTGTGTTTCAGGGACGCCTTTTTCTCTCTGCTGCCGAGGATGAGATACGGCCTCTTCTACAACACCCCCCTGGTGAGCGGACCGTTAAATACAAAAAGAAACGTGGTTTCAGAGGGATGTCATTGAAAAGAGGCCAAAAAAAGAAAAAAGATCTCATCTCTTCTCTGGTTTGATGTCACAATAACACCTTGAACTTCTGAATTGCAAATCCTGCCGAGTGCTGCCGTTCTGCTATTTTATATGTATTAAAATCCTGTAAGTGCTTTCAAATCCGCTCATCTTTTGCCCTCTCCTGCCTGTGCTCTGTATATATACAGGTTTTTTGCCGTGTGTTGTGTTGATGTATCGTTATCTGGGGCCTTGAAGTGTGAAATACACGTGTGTGTGTCCTGTGTGTGTGTGATGGCAGGGACCACCGTGGCGTGTGTGTATGTGTGTGTGAAGTGTCCTGACACATCTGTCTCTGTCACTGAGAGCATCTTTATATTCATGACTGTCAGAGTCTGACTCACATCTGCAAATGACTTGGTGTTTGAAGTGTGTGTGTGGGAGGGCGATTACACTGACACGTATGTGTGTGTGTGCGTGTGTGTGATTGACAGATTTCAAACTGCCGCAGTGAGGGGATGTTCAGAGCGTTCTCTCAGCATGTCCTTCATCGACTCAACATCACACAGGAGAGACCCAAGGTAACATACACGCCCACATGCCATGCAAAAGTTTGAACACCCTTCCTTTACAGAGAACACAGTTAAAACTTCTGTTTTTTTGCAATTTGTAGCGCACAATTTCTGTTCCTTTGCTGAGTTTAACATACTGGAAAAAAATAAAACCATTTAAATAAATAAAAAACATAAATTGAATGTAACACAAAATTACACAAAAAACTCCAGACTTGTAAGGGTTAATATGCAAATTTTAGTGCACAATTTTCTTTTGGTTGCATATTGGGAAAAAAACGAATATAATATATAATGTAATATAAATATGTATGAAATGTGCCATAAGTTTTGCACAGGCCATATTTTAATTTTTTTTTTTCACCTCAATATATTAAATTAGCAAATAAACAGTAATTGTGCATTAAAATGTGGTCTTTGTAGATGATGTATTAACTTCACTTAGAAAATCCACAAAACATGTCATTTGACGGGGGCACCCAAACTTTTGCATATGATGATTTGTGAGGACTTCCATTGACCTCTGAGTAATACTACACCTACTACACCTAAAGCTAACCCTAAACTCATTCTCAGTATTCTCAAAAGGCGGTCTTTCTGCTCTTGTAGTTTTTACAGATAAAGTTGAAGTTATGGTGAAAATTACATGTGGACATAAATGAATATGGATATAAAATGCGATGTTCGATAAAGCTGATATCACGATGGCCTCACGAAGAAGTGATAAAGTATGTGTAAAATAGTGTTCCTCTGACTGGATGTGCTGCAAGTAAATCTAACTAACATCTTATTTAAGCAAGCAGCTAAAAATACAAACTTACTAAAGCACCATTCACATTTGAGGAAAATATAATTACTATTAGCATTCCTCTGACCAGTCACAAGGCTGACGTCTCTTGCCCCGCCTACACAAAACGGTCAGAGAAACTTAGCGAGCTAAAGCTAACCCAGCATAGCCAAAGGCTATCGAGCTAGACCACCTGACTGTAACTGGCTGTCAGCCATACATTCGTTTGTCCACACACCAACGTTGCTGTTCCTTCATTCATGTGTGGCTTGGTCTCGATGTTTGTTCGTCTGTCCGTCCATCTGCACATTTGTTCATCTGTGCCTTTTTTTTGTCCAGTTACGGTCACATAAAAGCCCACAAACATTGTTTACTGTTTTACTGTGCTCCCTAGGACTTTAAAGCTTAGTGATTTTTAATGAAGAGATGTCTGATCAGTATCAGAATTGGCCGATACTCAAGATTTCATTATCAGCTTTGATATTGAAAAAAGTGGTAATCTCTAGTTGCAGTAACTGCATGTAGTTCTTCAGGCTTCTGCTGCTTTGGTTTGCACAACAGCTGCTGAACACATTTATTGTGAGGTGTGTAGGAGTGTGTGGGCATGCTTAGCTCTTCCTGCTCGACCAGCTGCATCTCTCATCACTCACACTGACTCACCTCGCAGCACACACACATGCTCACACATGCATATACACGTATATACTAGTGTTCAAAAGTTTGGAGTTACTTGTCAGTAATCATTTTTTTTATAATTTTACTTTAATAATCGTCTGAGGACTGAAGACACAATCTGAGCCAGTTTTGAATGTGGAATTTTGTGTCATTCTTTTGTTATACAGGTCTTACTGTAACTGTATAAGGCCCTTGCTTATATTTAACACTTCATAATGCACAACACTTTTTCAAAGTGAGACCGCAGGCAGGCCTGTCTAGCACCTGCACGCTCTGATTCTGCGGCCGTACTGTTGTAACACGTGCAGAATGTGGCTTTGTGTTGTCATGCTGAAATAAGCATGGACGTCCCTGAAGAAGACGGCGCCTTAAAGGCTGCATATGTTGCTCCAAAATGTGTTAATGGTGCTTTCGCAGATGAGCAAGTTACCCAGTAATACACTTCCCTCCATTCCACGATAAACGCTGGATTTTGAACTTTATACTGGTAACGACCAGGATTCTTTCCTTTTCTTTGAACCAAACTGTGTTTATTGATAATAATTAGTCAAATTATTCCCAAGCCCATGTGGTGATATCCATCATAGAAGCACGGCAGGTTTTAATGCTTGTCCAGGTTTTCGACCTTGTCCACAAATTTATCTGGATACACTGTAGAGGGTGAAATACCTAAAATCCTTCATAGGGAACAATAAGCATCGTTCACCAACTGTTCTTATGAAGAAATTTCTTCTTAAAACTCACTGACAGTTTTCTCAAAGATTCTGATATTCACCAATGTTTTCTTATTTGGGATTTTTTCTTAGGTAAGAACAGAATCTAAGCACCCGCAAAGGTGTGAACAATTCTGTGGTTTAAGACCACGTCATAAATCTGTTGTAGACTTTTTCTCAAGAACAAATTTAAGAAAAAAAAAAACTCTGGAAGACACTGCTGAAGGAGGCCCATTGTTCTTAAACTGTTGGATTATCAGATGACACATTTCATGGCTATAGTGCGAGTCTCAGCCCATCCTTGCCTGTAAACCTTTCATGGATGATCCTTTTATTCTCAAGTGTAATTACATCTCCTGTTTAAGATGTTTTTGAGCACGTCATAATGTTCCTAGTCCTAAAATTGCCCCATCCCAATATATTTGGAGCATGTTTCAGGCGTCAGTTTCAGAATGAGTGTAAAATGCAATGAATTTGATAAGATAAAAAATGAAATATCTTGTCTTTGTTTAAATACAGGACTTTCGTTTAAATACAGGACAAAGTGGATTTACAAATCACTGCATTTTGTTTTTATTTGCATTTCACATACTTCCCCATTTTTATTTTGGAATTGAGGTTTGTAGATTGAAATAGCATAAGCTAGACAAAACTTCAGCATGTTGTGTTCAGTATTTTCTGGGAACACCAAGATGTTATTAAAGGATAAATAACATACAGGCATTATATACTTACAATAATTTCTTGATAAATTATCTGCCTGAGGTACACAAGGCATCCTGGATGTTCATTTCATTATAACTTCATTCTACAGGTTCTCAGTCATTTCAGAATCATCTACATCATCATTCTAGACATTAACATTTTGTCCTTTTGTTTTTACAGCTTCCTACTAATTAGTTTGTTTTATGGAGTACTAGCACCATAATAGATTTGTTTTACAGTATCTGCAGCAAAACTGCCTTTATATTATTGAAATCAATTGTTCCAGACATATATATATATATATATATATATATATATATATATATATATATATATATATACATTAATATAAAATGCTTAACATAAAATGCCTTTTAATCATTTAATTTTGTAATATCACACCTGTCAAAACTGGCCACTAGGTGGCGATGTTGGATAAGCTAATGGTGTATAAAGTGATGCATCTGTTCACTTTCCTGGGCTCAGAAAGAGTGATATCAGGCCAATGTTGAGAAGAGAAACACTACAGGCACTACTAGAGTTACCATCAACAGATTGCGTCTAAACAGTCAATACACACAACATTTGTGTTTGTAAGTAGAAGAGGTGATATTCTATTATGATTTGCATTTGATGAAAAGTTATTGTTTTATCTACAGTCTTATTTTGTGCAAAGAAACACCATCTTTTACAGTTTTGCTATGCTTTTGTCATTGTTGACATCAAAACAAACCAAAAAAATATATTTTTATACTATTTGGACTATTGGAAAGAAAGATGAAACATATGATGTGGAAAAGTTATGGCATATTTTATGTTTTATTTTCTTAGTATGTTAAACTCAGCAAAGAAAACATAGAAAAGGGCTTGCAGAAAGTGTCATTTATGTGTGTTCTCTGTAGAGGATGTGTTTACTTAGAAAATCAACAACACGCAGAAAATCAACAACACACGTAACATGGCTGGGGTTTTCCATATGACTATGCTTGTGTGTAATTATAATTATGTATATACTTATTATGTAAATTGTAAAACAAAATATGACAGATAACTCTAGAACTCTAGTGATTTAGATTAGAAATACAGAGACAGTGTGTAAAAACAATGTTTGAGATAATAGAGTAACAGAAATGAGTTCAGTGATAGTAAATTGAACAGGATGTATTAAACAGTGGTCTGCGTGACGATCTTGTGTTGCAGGATGGACGGATCAGGGTGACTCTGCTGGCCCGGAGTACAGAGTACCGCAGGATATTAAACCAGCAGGAGGTCAGAACACACACACTTTCACCATCTCTCTCTCTCTCTCTCCCTCTCTCCCCATTTACTCTTCTTTCCTCTTTTTTCTCTCTTCCTTTCTCTTTTTATTACTCCCTCTCCCTTTTTTCTATTATGAATCATCTCTCTCTTTATCTTTCTCTACTTGTGCACTCTCCTTTTTCTCACTCTGCTTTTTTCCTCCTTCTCTTTCTCTGTCTCCCTGTTTTGCTCTGACCTTTTCTCCCAGTTTTTTTTTCTCTCTCTCTGTCCCCCTTTGCTCTTACTTTCACTCTCCTTTTGTCTCTGTTTTCCCACTTTTTTCCTTTCACTTACTTTCACTTAACTACCTTCTGTTTAAACTTGCCCTTTGTATCTCTGTCTCTCTCTCTCTTTCTGGTTCTCTCTCTTTCTGTTTCTCTCTCTTTCTCTCTCTCTCTTTGTTTCTCTCTCTCTTTTTCTCACCCCCCTCTGTTTCTCTCTCTCTTTTTCTCACCCCCCTCTGTTTCTCTCTCTTTCTCTGTTTCTGTTTCTCTCTCTCTTTTTCTCACCCCCTCTGTTTCTCTCTCTCTCTCTCTCTCTCTCTCTCTTTCTGTTTCTCTCTCTCTCTCTCTCTCTCTCTCTGTGTGATCGATGTGTCACTCTCATTCTTCATCTGTGAGTTAAACTCTTATTTGTGCGGGGTCTCCAGTCTGGTAAAGGCCCTGATTTAGTTTGGCTTCTGTCCATAAGAGCGTGAGTGCTCATTAATCACCTGCTGAACCCTGCTGTGTGTGTGTGTGTGTGTGTGTGTGTGTGCAGCTGATAAACGCTCTGAAGACCGTGACTTTATTTGAGGTCAAGCTGGTGGATTACAAGTACAAGTGAGTGACAGAGTCTTCATGCTTTTTCATCAGAATGTTTTCACAGTGGAAATGGAGCCGAGCCCATGGCTGACACTGAGCCCACCGCTGACTGACAGCTGTGTGTGTGTGTGTGTCTGTGTGTATGTTTGTGTGTGTGCGGTGCAGAGATATGCCGTTTTTGGAGCAGATCAGAGTGACCCATAACTCGGACATCTTCATTGGGATGCATGGAGCCGGACTCACTCACCTGCTCTTCCTCCCCGACTGGGCCGTCATATTCGAACTGTACGTGATACAGACAGTGCTTTCACCCTTTCACCCTTTCATTTCTGCTCAAATGGCCTTTAAATAAGTTACTCCTTTTTGATGTTTCTGAGGAGATTAGATACAAGATAATCCACTTTTATAAAGTAGGAGAAAGTCCAAGTAATAAGTGAAAAAAGGACATTCTAAAGCTTAAAGTCTTAAAAAATGTCTTTCATTTTTAAGTATTTAGTGCATCCTCTCTTTGCCTTTATTACAGCTCCATTCATTTTTCTTTATCAAAGATGAAAGCTTTAAGTGCTGTTTATCTGATGGGGACAGTTTTGGTGTCTACCAGGTCCTCCAGGTGGTTGTTAGGAGTCCATTAGGAGTTTTCTCTGTAACTTTTAATGTTTTAAAATGTTTCACCTTCCTTATGCAAGTGAATTATATCTAATTTTATCAGAAATATAATAATAATAATAATAATAATAATAATAATAATAATAATTATTATTATTATTATTATTAAATACATACAAAGTAGTATTGGTAGTGTTGATAAAAATAAAGCAGAAATGTTATTTATTTATTTACATACTTTATTCATTTTGTTAGTCAATTATTTTGAAAATGTAATGTATATAATGTTATATATATATATATATATATATATATATATATATATATATATATATATATATATATATGATAAAATGCTAAAAAATGTATGCACTTTACAGGAAGTTTAAACAGGCAAATTGAGTTGTAAAATACAAAAGAAAATAACTGATATAGAAGGATAAAAACAACAGAATACAAAGAAAAATAAAAACAGTCTGACTTAAAAATTGAAGACAGTAAAATAAAACTCTGATGGCACTGATTCTGTGGAAATGCAGTATTAAAGAGTCATTTTTGTGAGATTCTCTTTAAAAGTGCTAATGGTGACAGTTGCTCTCAGATACTGAGGTTGTAGCTTTGGGTCATGGTAACTGAAAGGCAGCAGATTGCTGTTTGATTTTTTTGGATTTTTAATCTTGAAAATAACCCCAGAATTCTGTCTTGGCCAACAAATAAACTCATACTGTACTGAATATTGTTGCTATGAGTTGTAATTGGCTCTAACGGTCCAAAATCAAAGAAGGAAGATCAGCTTCTTTAAACTGATGTATCCTGATGCATTTTATAGCCCTGTTAATGATGATGGAATGAGTGTTAATCGCACTGTGCTTGTCTGTTTGGTGGGTGATAATAAGCTCTCGCTGTTCCTCAGCTATAACTGTCAGGATGAAAGCTGCTATCGTGATCTGGCGAGGCTGAGAGGCATTCACTACCTGACCTGGCAGAGACAGGACAAAGTGTTTCCTGAGGATAAGGTACAGAGAACCTGCACATCTGAATCCACACGTACAGTCACTCACACATACGTTCGCCTCGCGACAACACAACGATGTGCTACTAGTTACTAAGTACACCACCAAAGTTTGGTATCAGTGTTTTCATTAATATTAAGTTCAGTTGCAGACAGATGTGCAGAAGTATGCAAGTTTGAACACCCAGTCAAATTATGTTGTGTTGAAGTGAAAATAAGTAAATACATCCTCTACAGAAAACACACTTAACCACAACATTTTTCTGCTATTTTTAGTGCAAAGTTTCTATTTATTTGCTGAGTTTAACATATTGGGAGAAAAAAAAAATAAGAATAAAATTATGTATATAATAAAATGTGCTATAGCTTTTGCACCTACTACATGTTATGCTTGATTTAAGAATGTATATGACAGATTTGCCCGCTAAAGGGCAAATAGTGTTATTTATTATTGCAATTTTGGCTGATAGAAAGTACTGAAAATGTGCTACATGCTACAATATAGTGTGCATGCTCTGCTGTAATTCATCCTGTAAAGCCTGAAATAATGATTTAAAAGTTGAAGAGATCGGGTCAGATTTTGTTGGAGTTTTTCAGACCATGTCGTATGTGTTCTCATATAAACGTCACCCAACGTCGCAAAATCAGTGTTATTCTGATTAATATATATTGTGGCAATAGTTACATAATAGACAGTTCATTCACATTCTCAGAAAACACATCCTTTAAGTTGTGATTGAGTTCTCTTTGAATACTCCTTCAATGCACTTGCAGTCAAGAGATTCGTCAGCTTGGGGAATTTTTGCATGCAGTTACACATTTCCACCAGAGAGGTCTCCAAATCTCCAAAATGTGCATAGTGCTAAAAAGCCATCAGCCATTTTGGCTGTAAAGAAATCATCATCAGCCATAAAACTTCACCCTGAGTATGAAGCTCTATTATTAAAGTGCACTTTAACGAAACATTTTTCATTTTTGAGTTTTTGTGTCGTGTTTCTTGCAGGGTCATCACCCCACACTCGGAGAGCACCCCAAATTCACTAATTATGCTTTTGACCCGGAGGAGCTCATGCGCTTGGTGATGGTGGCTGCTGATCATGTGATGCACCACCAGGAGTGGCGTTCAAGACAGAACCGAGATGAGCTATAGCATCATAGCTATACATGCACACATACATATACATATAAAGCCCGACACACAGCTAAAGCGCAGCCGAAACACTCCTTAATGTCATGATGAAAAGTGCTGATCCAGGATCGTTTTTACCCTTCAGATAATAATGTATAGAAGTTTAAGGACATGGGGACCTGGTCCAGGATCAGCACAGAATAAAAGTATATTTCATTGCTGTCATAACAAAACAAAGACTTTTCAGGAGGAGGAAAGCTGTTCTTAGCTTTAATGTATGTTGACGCAACAAGGTTCTATTCTAGCTCATTTTGGAGCATTTCTGTTGCTCCATTCATCATGAAATCTTCACAAAATATAGAGAGCAGCTGGTGTGAACTGAAAAAATGATGTTTTGATATGACAGCAGTGAATACAGTACTGCACATCTGAGAAAATTAGGCTTTAAAAGGTATTTATCTTGGCAATTAGTGTTTATTTGCTTAGAAAAACACAAGTATTAGAATAAATACAAATAAAATTATGACAAAAAGTAGTGAATTCATGTATGCCAGTGTTTTGTTTAACCATTTATAAACCTCTCCTCAAATAACTCCAGTATTATGTGTAATTATTATCCAGGACCTGGTTTGGCTAATCAATACTTCATTATGTTAGATCAAGTATACTGGTAAAGGAATTTAATAGATTCCTGTGATGGCTGGAGGCATTGAGTAGAAATGTTTGTTTGTTCTTCAAACCAGCTCATGAGATATCAAGTACTTTTTGAAAATTCTTGCTGTAGTTTATTTGCATCTATTCTAATGATATAAGGTATTTTTACTGGCAAAAAAAGACTCATTGCCAAGATAAATGGTTTTTAATGATGTGCTTAGACTCCTGCACAGGACTGTACATATACACAAATACTTACATAGACACACACAACTACAAAATACACCCGAAACACTACAGCATGGGCCATAATATAGAGTACTGGTCTGGGATCATTTATCACCCCTCAGATTATAATGTACAGTATATAATTTTATGGACATGGGGAGTTGATCCAGAATCAGCACTCAGGAAAAAACTGAATGTGTTTAAATCTACTTAACACTAACAAACTAGGCAATGTATTCCAGGACCGCGCAAGTCAGCATTTTTGTCACTGTATTGCAACAAGAGTCTTGTCATATTTCTAGATCCTATGGTCACATAGGCTTTGTTCATATAGCAGGTAAAAGTGGCCCAAATCTGAAATTTTTCTTCATATGTGACACAGATGTGTATCTGTGTGTCAGTGTAAACAGCAAAAACACATTGAATCTGACATTTTCAAGTCTGATTTGAGACGCTTTCATATGTGGTACTGAAATCCAATACATATCCGATCTGCAGCAATGCGACTCAGTCTGAAGAGCCAGATAGGAATTCATGCGACTTTTACGTCAATCCAGCTCCACATTTGTCATAGTTTTGTGCTTCTGAGACTCAAAAACATTTAGGGTGATGTTTCTGTACAAAACATTAGAAGACACTCATCCAAATCCCTCCGTGTTTGAAGACATTTTGAAAGAAATGACCGAACGTGGCCAGAGGAGAACGAGGCTGCAGCATCAAAGAACAGTTAAAAGTCTGAAAGTAACGTTTAAAGAATCTTCAGAGAGATGAGCCCAGCTGTCAGTCAGTGAAGCTTCATGATGGCTCTTGTAATGCTGGCAAAGATGAAGCTGAACCCTCTGGAGTGACTGATGTTCGTTGGCAGTTGTGACTGTTTACCTCTGAATGAGCCACATGAAGCAACATGACGCACTGTTCTTTTGCGCATGCGGGTCAGTTTAGGAGCTGGTCTGTTCAGACTGATGTCGCATACAGATCACATTTTAAAGATAATGTGAACAGCCAAACCAAAAAAATCAGATTAGGTGAGAAAATCAGATTTGGGCCACTTTTACCTGCTGTGTGAATGTAGCTGTAATTAAAAGCATAGTTCAAAATAAGTATAACTTATTAGGGCTGAAAATCAGACCTCACTTAAATTCTATTTGATTACAAAATAGTTGATTATGAAATCTTAACCTCTGATTATTTTGTTTAGCTATTTTTAAAACTACTCTGAATATGCAAATGTGACTGAAGAGACTATTTACATCATGGAACATAGACATTTCACATTTAAAAATAGACTTTTATTTTGCCAAAAATTTTAGACCTTATCATGAATTTGGATATTCCAAATCAGTGCAGTTGAATCAGCACCTCCAGATCAATGCATCATGATGCATCAATGCATTTTTGCATCCCTGTAACTCACAGTACTGACCTCCGCATGCAGGTTTATTTAGTGTCAGCCTGCCTATTTTTAGAACTGAGAACATTTTAGCATTAGCGTTAAAGTCTCCATGGAGATAATGAGGGATAATGCGCTGTCCTTTTGCCTTTGTGATGAGGTACTGACTAGCCTTTCATTGTATGATGTGAACTTGAGCAGTTTTAAAGTGGAAGCGATGCCATAGCAGGTCATTAGATGGTTCTAGTGAGGTGCTCCTGCTGCGACGGCGTGCATTTTTGGGTTGCGTGCCTTGGGACTGTGGACTTGACTTTATCTAGTTCATTAAAGGATGTTGCTACAGTTTTCTTTTCATAAGCTGATCTGAGACCAGTTTTGATATTTTAGCTAGAACGGTTAGGTGTCAGAAGAACTGGTACTACAGAGCTTTAGTGTCCAAATGTGTCCTTGAATGCATTAAAAGTATTAAGTGTGTAATGATATGCAGAATTCAGCATTAGATTCGATACAATACAGTGGTGTCTCAATACGATACATTTTCGATGCAGCAAAAATAAGGCATGTCTGAATGTGTCTTGTGTTTGTATGTTAATGTTAATATGTTTGCATATGTTTGGGCGTAACGATGCACATATGTTCAGGTTCAAACACGGTCTTCAGTCCTGAGATCAAGAGTCAGTTTTAATGATTCTACTGAATACACAACTCCTAGAATTTATGACCAATAATAAGCCCAGTCATTTACTTATTTGCAAACAGCCTGGTCCAGTTTACCCAAAGCCTCAGTAACTTTGCTGATCACTTGGGCTGTGTAAAATGGAAAAAAACCCTCTAGTATAGAAAACCAAAACCAAAAACTGAAAAAAAAAACGAACAAATTAACTAACAAAAGCTTACAGAATTTATTAAAAATAGGCTACTGCACCCCTGATGACAGAGAATCCAACAGAGAATGGTCATCCAAGGCAATGGATACCGTTATTATTTGTTAGGCTTCACACATTTTTTTTTTAAAGTGTGGCTACTGAGGTCAGGGTGCTAACGCAGACGTTCCGCTTCTGTTGTTTTGCTGTATTCTGTGTATCAAGCTGGATGTTGTGTTTCCGAGTGGAATCAGATGTGTTCTTGGGTGTTGTGTCTGCTCTTGATACTTTGCATGAGCATATACTATAAATCTCTTGGCTAATGTCTGTCACAGAAAGTGTGAAATAGTTCCACACAGCTGAGATTTTCACTGTTGATCTGCTGCCGCTCAAACTGTTTGAACGCTGTGCAGCGAATACGTTTTTAAAAGTGTTAGATTTTGACACACTTATTTAATTTTGTTTATATTTTTTCCCGTCAAACTTTTAGCCCATTTTTCACCGAAAGTGCTGGAAAATTTTTCAGCTAAAAATGTTCAGTCGCTGAAATTTCAGTGCATCTCTACTCTGCTTGATTATTTGCATATCGCAGTCTTCCCTGATATCAGTATTGAAAAGGACGATATTGCAGTTATGATGAATAAACAGTAAACTGCACGGCCCTGCTGTACATTAGTTTAAATCCCCTGAGATTGAGCAGTTACGACGATCTGTTCAACAAGCCAATCTCATCTGAATCTTCTGTCGTTGAAGTGTATCTTTTACACTGTTCTTAGGAGGCATTCATGTTGTATGTAATTTTTGCCCACTGAGGTGCTTTTTTTCTGTTGTTTTCAATTTTGTTACACACTGTTTTTGCACCCTGCACAAAAGGTCAACTCAAAGCAGGTAAATAGGCTATGTTATGGGCATTGATCACCCTATATTTTCACAAAATAAAATCAGTGCAACATAAACAAAAAGCAGTTTTTTTTTAGTTTTGCTTGTTTTTGGTAGCAGCACTGTACAGGATTTCTGCCTATACATATTGAAACGATAGCTAGCTAACAGCAGAGTGATGCTGTCGTTACTTAGCAATAGAGACGTACAGCCAGAAGCAGTGCTCCAAAAAACAAAAATAATTGTGCCGTTTACCTTGCGCTTGAAAAATGTGGTCCCCAACGCAATATGGTCCATTGTTTATTGCTTAAAGCAAATTTAGTGAATGCTGGCTGACCGCTAGGACATTTCTCAGTTGTGGAAAGATGTGGTGAGGGCATCGCCCTTTTGTTCTAATAGCAAATAAGTGTATTAATATGTTTAAGATTGAAGATGTATGCAAATTTTTATTTTATAACACTAGTGAGTTTGACTGCCTTTAACACTACATGTCC
Organism: Colossoma macropomum; assembly: GCF_904425465.1. Lineage (NCBI taxonomy): Eukaryota > Metazoa > Chordata > Actinopteri > Characiformes > Serrasalmidae > Colossoma > Colossoma macropomum. The sequence goes on along the minus strand of NW_023494810.1, from coordinate 29,360,822 downwards.
AAAGGTTTGTACGGTTCTTCTGAAATCAAGGGTATTAATAGGACGTTTGTCTGTCTTTGCTGCAGTAACAGCCTGTACTGAAAGACTTTACAGTAGATGCTGGAACATTGCTGTGTGGGTTTGATTGCATTCAGCCACAAGAGCATTAGTGAGGTCAGGTACTGATGTTGGATGATCAGTTCTGGATCACTCCAGCTCTTCCCAAAGGTATTAGATGGAGCTCCATCACTCCAGAGGACACAGCTCCTCTGCTCCACAGCCCAATGCTGGGGGCTTTATACCCCTCTAGCTGATGCATTGGTCATGGTAACCTTTGGCTCATGTGAGGCTGTTCCAGAGCGTCCCGTTCTATTGGTCAGTGCTTTTCTATGCAGATTATAAAAGCTGTGTGTGCAATTGAACACCTGTGTCAGCAGGGTGACCTTAAAAGAAGCTGAATTCACTAATTAGCAGAGTTTGTCTGGACAGCTTTGGACATATTCAGGCATGAATGCATTTTAGGGGTGAAAGCATAAATCATTGATCTATTTATTGAAACTTCAGAAGTGTTATTGTATGTGCATAAACTTTATGTATGTATACTGTCTAATCATGACTGGTGAAACATATTGCAGTGTAAAAAGCGTAGGTTACATTCTGTCACACATTTCAATGTGCTCAGAAGTACATGCCACCTCTTAATATGCTCTGCAAAAGTCAGAGACCACCCTTCATTTGTTTAATTTTCATCAAAACAAGCATTAAGGTCAAGTTATTATTTTTCAGTGCCCAGAAAAGCACAGAAAACCAACTTATCAGAAAATTACATAGATGTTCCACCAACAACGAAATATAATTTCAGTATTTATATGTCCACACTTTGCCTTTATTACAGCTTCCAGTCTTTTCAGGAGACTCACTTTTTTCAAAGAAATCTGCAGGGATATTTTTCCACACCTCCAAAGTTCAGTCCTAGAAGTTGGTTGCATTTTCTGCTTCTCACCATCCAAACCCATTCAGTAATGTTGAGCCCTGGACTCTGGGGTGGTCAGTCCATTATTCTTTTCTCAGTGAGGTTCTTCTTGACAGCTACACATCTTTCAGACCCACAGCGCTGAGTCGTCTTCTCACATTGGAAGGATGGACAGAAACACCTGTGGATGTTTTCAGATCTGAAGCAGCTTGATTTTCTCCTCTCTCTCAAAGATGAAAGCTTTAAATGCTGTTTATCTGATGGGGGCAGTTTTGGTGTCTACCAGGTCTTCCAGGTGGTTGTTAGGAGCCACATTTTCTTAGTATCTATTTTTTTTTTCATCTCCAGCTTTCTTAACTCCTGTTTTTTCCCTTACTTTCATTTGACTTTCTCCTTCCTTATTCAAGTGGATTATCTGATGTCTAATCTCCTCAAATATATCCTGAAAAGTATCCTGTACTTAAAAGCTGTGTATCTGGAAATGAAATAAATGAATGGTGGTCTCTGACTTTAGCACAGTCCTCTGTCTGTTTTGTGGTTGGTTAATGTTAGTATTTATTGGCTCAGTACAGCTAGTGCTTTGGAAACAAGTCACTCCATCTTCTCAGACACTCCAGAAAAAAGCTCTAAACAGTTTTAACTTTACTGCAAACAGACTCTACCATGCGTGCTAAATATAACTAAACAGTAAACAGGTGCTGCGTTGTTTCTGATACACTACATCTGCAGTTTTGCAGTTTGATCAGTTTTGCTTTGTAAAGGAAAAAAGGGTCATTGATGAATGTAATTTGTATGTTCTTGTCAGTGTTTTTGCAGATTTGTATTTGAATGTGTTTTGGAACTTGAAATGAAGTTATTTAAAAAAAAAAAGAAAATCTGTTTGTCGTTTTTTACACTCATATTTGAGCTGTTAATTTAAGTGAATAAACAAATCAAGTTATTTGTGTTTGTCATTTTAACATCACAGTTTCATCACCAATACAAGTTAAATGATAATTTAGGTCAGATTAATGAATTAATTTCAAGTGGAATTCCAAGGTTTTTCAGAATTTCTGCATAATTCCGAGTGGTTTGGTGTGAAGTGCTCTGTTCTAGAGAAACTTAGAGTCACAATTGTTCACAGTGGTGGTGATAGGAACCAGACGTCTGAAGAGTTTAATGCCTTCAAAACTCCCTCATAGAAATGTATTACATTAAATGGTGATGAATGTGCTACCTTATAACTGAGACCTTGTTTTATGATAACACATATTTTAAAAAATGTATTTGTGTCAGTGAGGCGCGTGCAAAGCATTAACAAAAAATAGTCCCCAAAGAAAACAGATTTCAGATTTCCTGCTATTTTGCCATCATCAACATTATAAAAACTCAGAAGACGTGTTCACTGGTGGTTTTAGACAGTAAATAAAATTGTTATATTTGTGTCGTAGACATGGTGACCCCTGGTTCCTATCACCACCACTGTAAAGAAATCTGAGTCAGTCCATTTCTCCATTTTTCCATTTCAAATCAAACCACTCTGAACGGCTTTGCTCAGATCTCAGTGTCTGAATTACACAAGAATTTCAAAAAATCAGTGAAATTCCCCTTTAATCCTGTTCAGATTCATGATCTCATAAAATTATGAATTAAATTTGTTCTCCTCTCAGTCTTATTCAGTATCACATTACATGCAATGCTCTATATGAGGTTAAACTCCATGCCTAAGGGCTTTTGCCACCGTCATTAATCTGTGTGACCTCAAAACTCTCCCATGCCTTTGTCACTGACCCTCCTTGGCCACTAGATGGCAGTACAGTATCGCGTATGGTTAGGCAGAACTGTGGCCTCTCAGTCAGCGCTGCCCTCCTCAGCTGTGTTAATTTCTCACTCTGGGTTCGGTCCTGCGTCCTCCGAGCAGATTCAGCTGAGGCTGAAAGAATGTTTGTTTTGCTCCAAGGACTTTACAATAGTCATAATAAATCAGAGCAACATGAAATAGCTCTGTATGAAATATGGACCGTGTGGGAAAAGTGTGCTTTGTGAAACAATTTGAACTGATGGGGGTTTTGGTGTCTTTTAATGAAGCCCAGCAGTAGAAATCTGACCATCCAAAGGCAAGATTGGAAATAATCTTTATTAAACATATCAGTCGTTATTATGTATCGGCTCCCTAAACACCACAGTTCACTATGATTAACAAGAGTGACCCCTTTATTAAACATGTGGCCCTGTCTGAGCTTTGGAAATACGGGTGATAAAGTGTCTTGGAATGTTTTTTAATAAATAATCTTGTAGAAAAGCTGACGTTTATCAAATTAAGCAAGATATTTGAACAAGGGAAATTGATATGAATGAATGAGTGAAATGAAAATGATCAGTATATTTTATATATTTCCACTGTCCAAAAAAAAAGGAAAACAAAAACAAACATATCTTCTTTTTTATTCTTTCTATTTTCATACATCATTTGAACACAGCAGCTGCTCTATATATTGTGTGGTAAATTTCATGATGAATGGAGCAACAGAAATGCTCCAAAATCACTTAAAATGAAACTTTTTGCATTGATTTACATTAAAAGCTAAGAATATTTTTGCTTTTTTCCTTTAAATTACCTTTTGTGAGATACATGTTTTGGTTTTTTAGGACAGACACAATATATAAACAAACCTTGTGTTTTCAATGCATGTGTTTGTCATATATATGTAAACATATTGTATGTTTCCAGTGAATATAAAGATCTGCTGTGTGTTTCGAGTTAGGGCAGCCCCCCAAATGGAGTCACGCTTCAAGTGATAATTAACATAAAGAATTTTCTTTCCTTCCACTGCTGTTAGTAGCACATTCTGAGTGTTGAAGTGTTGGTTCATCATCAACAGCAGCAACAGTAGATACATGCAGTCTGACTCTCCATCATGCGTCACGTCTTGCGTTAATTTCACAGCTTTGTAACGCACCAGTGCTGTTTGCTGCGTGAGGTCTCACATGCTGTTCACAGTGCTGCAGTTCCAGTTATTGTCACCTACATTTTACTGGTGCAAACAACAAAACCCTGGTGCTGTAAAAGCTGTAAAGTGCAGCAATATCAGTCATGAATTTAAACTTTTTTTGTTTTTTTATAACATTAGTAAGAAACACAAGCCTCATTCATGAACTTATTTACCATTCACTCATTCATTCGCTCTCACTCACTCATTCACTCTCACTCACTCACTCACTCACTCACTCACTCACTCACTCACTCATTCACTGACTCCCATTCTTTTTCATTTGCTCTCAGGGGTTTTCACAGTCATTATTTATTTACAATTTCTGTATTCATTCATTCATTCATTCATTCATTCATTCATTCATTCAGTCACATACTCACCAACTCATTCATTCATTCACCCTCTCATTCATTTTCTCACTTAGCCACTCATCCACATATTTTTAACCATTCATTCAGTCATTCACTCACTCACTTTCTGATTAATTAATTCATCCATTCTTTTATTTACTCACTCATTTACTCACTTTTTATTACCATTCATTCACTCATTATTCATTCATTCAGTCACATGCTCACCGACTTCATTCACTCCACTTATATTCATTTTCTCACTTAGCCACTCATCCACATACTTTTTAAACCCTTCATTCACTCATTCATTCATCCATCCATCCATGCATCCATTCATTCACTCACTCACAAATGCATTCATTCATACTTTCACTCATTCACTCACTCACTCTCTTTCTCATTAATTCATCAATTCATGCTTTTATCTGCTTTCTTATTTATGTGCTGTTTTTAAGCATTCACTCATTCATTATTCAGTCACTTACTCTCAGACTCACTCGTTCATTTGTTCACTTACTCATTTATTTTCTCACTCATTCACTAACTGTTTATCAATTCATTCAGTCACTCATTAATTTGCTCACTTGTTCATTCATTCATTCACTCGCTCACTCATACACTCACCCACTCATTTATTGTTCTCACCACTCATTCTATATTTGGATAAATACATTTTTGGCCCTAAAATTTCCCCCAATTTTCCCCTCCTCCTCCTTCTCCTCCTCCTATCCCTTGTTCTCCATTCCTCTTTATGTATAATGTCCAGTACTCTGTGCCTATCGATGCCTTTAATCTAAGAAAAGAAAACATTGCTTGACACCAAACAGAAATAAATCATCGTACAGTCCTGCTCCTACGGCGTTCTCACAAAAGAAAACACTCCGTCTCGGAGTATAAATGTGGAACTATTGATTGAGTTGGAAAAAATCTTCCTCAGGTTATGACTAGACGTTTCCTTAATGCTCTTCAGCAAAAAGGGAAGTGGGATGCTCACCAGGCCAAACAAAGCTTCCTGCCTTTTTCCTCCAATTATCCAGCAATTTCAGGTCTTTCATGCCTCTTTGGCACACAATTGTAACACATCCAGCAATTTTGCTGCTGTTTGGATTAAACCCCAGTTGACTGTGTTATTATGTTACAGGTCTTTGTGTGCACAAAGTGAACAGCGCAGAATGAAAGGTAAGGGTGATACAAACAACAACAAAAAACATTTCCAAGAATATTCGTTGAGAAGATTGTATTTGTTTGTGTGACACCATGAAAAAGATTTAGTATTAATTATATTATTTTAACTTCCTTTGCATAGTCAGTTTAGATTCCCCAGTTGTTTAGATAACAATTGTTTTGTGTTCACTTATGGTTGGACTTTTAATGAACTTAATATTTAAGGCTATTGGATTATTGTAAAAAAGATTATTGAGTTTTTTTAATGCTATAACTTCTTCATTTAATTCCTACCAGTGTAGTACTGATCCAGCATAATCTTGGTCTGTGTTGGAGTTAATATTGGAATTAATAATAGACTCAACATTTCTAAGGCAATCAGGCTCCTGAACTTAAGTTAAAACCACTACTGTTTTGTGGACGTGAATTGTTGGCTGGTTATTCCAATGAATAGTCGCTGTCCGTGGTGCTGAAATGCCATTGATTACAATGGGAGCTATAGTAAAGGACCAAGTTGCTGTCCATGGTGCTGAAATGTCATTGACTACAGTTGGAGCCATAGTAAACGACCAAATTGCTGTCCAGGGTGCTGAAATGGCCTCAACGTCAATTGGAACTATAGTAAACGACCGGGTTGCTGTCCACCGTGCTGAAATGTCATTAACTACAGCTGGAGCTCTAATAAACAACGGTGTTGCTGTCCAGGGTGCTGAAACGTACTTAACTTCAGATTGAGCTATAATAAATGGT